>NC_090695.1:53513057-54123218 GCF_013368605.1 Nyctibius grandis | reverse complement strand
AACCACTGTGAAAATTGGCTGGCATGAAGCCTAACATACTTTTGGAGGGGAAAAATTACAGTAAAAGGCTATAATAATGTGCTCTTGCTGGAACCTAAAACCACTAGGCTTGTGGTCCCAAATGCTGCTGATTTCATCCTGGGTGTTAGCTTAACTCACAGATAAAAAAAAATTCTTATTTAAGGAAGTGGCAACATCATAATTCCAAGAAAAACTCAACTGGGGACTGTCTGGCTTGTCTTATAAAATATCCACTCATAAATATACAGGTTAGAAAAACAGAGTTGTCTGAGCTGAGCACAACGTGAATGCTGCTAAGGGTTGGGTAGGTGCACAATCTAGGTTACCCACAACACTCCAGGTTGTATTCTCCTTCTTGAGCCTGTCTCCAGTCTACTGTGCCTTGGCTTACCATCAATTTCATTCTGTCATTCAGCCAGCTGCTTGAAACAAAGCTTTTCAGGCACTAGCTTCTCTGTCATTCCTCATACCTGCCTCAGTCCCTGGTTTTGGCCAACTAACACCTGTTTTTAGGACAGTATTCAGAACTGTGAGAGGAGACCAACAGCTCCATCACAGGGAAAGAAAGCCAAATGACAGGGAAGTCAGATGGGTGAAGTATTCATTCTAGGGTGGAGAACATGATGCACTTATTTACTCTGGCATGCATGCCTCAATACCACCCCTAAAGGTAAATTTACTGCTTTGTTATAAGATAGGACTTGCGTCACTCTAATTTACTTTGATAGATTGTCAGCAAGTAAGAATTTCAGGTTTCACTTTAAGAAATTTCTTGGCCTGGTAAGTGTGCAGTAACATGGAGTACACCCAAAAGACTCAAATCAGAAATCAAATACAGAAGGACCCAAAATTTATACATAAGTGCATCAGTGCACTTAGTGCTATTGCGAAGTTCTCTAGTCTAGACAACCTCCATACATTCATGAAATTCTGATTCATTGACTTAATTAACTCAGATCACAGTCAAGACTTTTGCCAAAGAACAACCTGCTTCACAAAGAACTTGGCTTGGTCTTTTTCTAGAGTACATTAAAGTATCCTCTTTTTTCCACCCATCACCTATTGTACAAGTCATGGATTAAATTTGTCCCTAATGCAATTTTGCTAATGTGGGACAAAATCCACTGTGGAGGAGCATGCAGGAAGATTCTCTCTCTGTGCTTTCCTTCTGATGGCCACTAAGCTTGTAGTCTGACCTAATATAACTCTTTCATATATAAGTGATGCCTGCATTAAGTACCTGACAAGACTGGCTTTTGCCTCTACCACTCTAGGCAACACTGAGGCAGGCTCCTGTAAAAGGCAATCCAGAGCACCAATTTCTACCCTTGCTGATTACAGTGGATGCCTGGGAAGCCATCTAATTTAGTACTCAGACTATTTCAGTGCAAAAACGTGCATGCTCTTGAAAATAGCTGGCATGGTCAGCCCATGAGTTCATGAAGCCCTATATTGTGCAGTAGGTACTGGCAGCATAAGCAGTACTACTGCTTCCCTATGTTCTTGTTTCCACATCCCGCTTCTTAAGTACATGCTGCAAACCCACTTGTGCAGGGACGGTTTTACTCTTTATGTGAACAGTACATAGTGCAGTGAAAAGCTGGAGTGTGGTGCAAGCTTCCATGCTCAATGTAACAACAAAAGCTCAGCAACAACACATTCAGCTGATCAGGAGACAGGAACTAATTATTAAAATAAATTTAAAAATAACTGGATAAGAAAGATTCAGATATTCACGCATCCTTTTGCCCATTTGAGTACATGTAAAAACTCTGAAAGTTAAAGGCAAGCAAACCAACATTAACTTTGCAATTAATGCTATTTCTGACAACGTGAGCAGCAGGAGCTCTTATGTCCACCACGGAATAAGGAGGCTGCTTGAAGAAAACTGTGCAGCCAGGTAGCTTTTCTGATGGGAGGAGTGGGACAACCAGAATTAGCGTGAGCTGACGGTACCAGACATCGTTCTGAGATGAGACCAGCCTCGGAAGTGCTGCCTGTACTATTGTATATTGTGACCGACAGCACACCAACCTTGTTCTTCCTCATTTAGTTATTCCTCAAGTCCACGGCACAGCTGCCCACAGCCTGTCAAATTTACATGCTGATGCTTTCAGATGTCATGACCATGCAAAAACGCCTGGGGTGATATAAATATGCCACCTGGGGTCAGGTTGAACACAGCACAATCAAGCAATAACTGGGGCTTGGATCAGAAAACCCCTTTGTGAAACGTGCAGACAGAGGAGCTGCCAGAAACTCGTCCACAGCGTGTGGAGACGGCCCAGCTTCAGTGAAGTCTGGAGGGTAACCCAGCCAGCGCGCCTAGGGTTTCAAGTCCTCAGCAGAACGGAGTCTGAGGAGCTTGTGCCGGGTTGTCAGGAGCCTGTCTATACTGCTGATGCCATCTACTGGCTACATCACCACCTAGCCATGGCTAGCGGGAACAGCCTGCAGAGGAGGTGCACACCTTACCTCCTTCTTGCTGTGGGAAAGCCGACAGGCTTGGAAACCTTGAGAGCTGATCGTGGGGACAACCAGCAAAAGACCAAAGTATGCATTTACAGAGTCCTTTCCTAGCCATTTTCTATCTGCCCTGGTAGAAGTGCTGGGAAATGAAGCTTTGGAGGGATTTCTTTTTCCCTATCTCAAAGAGCCTTTGAATGTTCCTTCCTTACATATTCAGTATATCCCACTCATGGGATGGGGCTCACCAGAAGTAAAGCTATCTCAAGTTGGAAAACAGTGCTTCTTCTGCAAAGCTAATCTGTTCTGGTGCCTGGTAGTGCTGCGGGGGAAGCTCCCAGCTCTGTCTGTGCTCTTCTGGTGAGCGTTGTAGGTGGCACAGGGCAGGCAGCTGGGTGTGCTTAGTCCTCTAGTGATCCCACAGCAGTCTGGGTGCAGGGCGGGCAGGGACTGCTCACCTCTCTCATTGATGTCCAACACGCGGTCACTTCAAGGAGCTCTGAACTCGAGTGTTTCCTGTGGACTGAGAGAAATCTACAGTACAAGCAAGCAACACTGTGACTTGCAGTCAGATCTTTGCACGCTAGCTCTCCCAGAAGAGAGTCAGAAGAAGAGCGAACTTACAGGGTAACCAAATCAGTGTGTATATTTAAGTGCAGCTACTTAGCCAATGTGAAATCTACATTACCAGACACGAAACACCCCAACAGTGTGACAGAAACTAAGAAAAGTCAAAGCATCTGCACCTTCTGGTTTCAAGATTTCATGGTCAAGAATCACATTTGCTAGTCAGTTGTACTGAATAAAATTTTAAGATGTGGTCTACGTCGTGTCTTGGAAAACAACAGAGGAGTCCCAAAAGAGTGGTACTACTGAGACACTTTTAAAAATGGGAGTCAATTTTTTTGAGTATGTCTACCCTAAATGCCATATTGTGGCAGTAACAATGCTGATGTGGTGATCTAAGGATTTACAGAAAGTGATACTATCTTCCATTAAATGCACTGATGTAAGCAGATGATACAGCTTAGTTTGCTTGGTTTCCCAGCCCCCCTCCCTGACCCTCTTCATGCTGTGTGATCTCTTTTGCAGACAGATAATCTGGTATCTGAGACAAATAATCTTTCCAGTGTTGCAGAAGGGGTGTCACAGCTGTGGTGACCTCGGCTAGTATAACCGTTTGTTCCAACGACAATATTATCTCTCTCTACAACTCTGACCTCACTTTTATCGCAGATCCCTTTTTAGGAACACAGTCCGACCTCTCCGGTAGTGCTAGTGCTGCGTTGCCTAGCCCCATAAACTTCCCATATGAAAATCAAACATATATTAGCTCCACGTATCTTCAGACCTGGTTGCTCAAGATAATGGCCAGTCTCTTACTGCGAACTACAAGATGTACCATCTGCCAGACTTAAACTGAAGATGCCTTAATTAAAGAAATGCTAGCAAAATCCTGGTAATTAATGAATAATATTGTAATCCAAATTTGCATTGCCTGCAGTTCACTAATTGTGCCCTTCTGTCTTTCTATTTTTTTAATTAAGATGTTAGCTATATTCTCTTACAAGTCCCTTTATTCTCATATACCAGCTCCCTGTACAAACCTTAGTGTATTTTAATAATTCCTGAGACGTCAAGTTATTGCAAGTTATTTTTTCTCAGCCATTTTCCTTCCCACAACCTCTCTCCTCACTGTAGTCCACAGACTTTGGCTGAAGGATTTGTGAACATGGACACAAAATCCATTATGCAGTGGGAATAATAAGGAGCAAAGGGAAACGGAAGGACCAGAGCTGGTTCTGAGACAGACTTCTGTTGTGACCTCAGGAGTACTCCTACTTCTCTTCATGGCTGCCATACCTAACATAAACACATTTGAACTGGATCACCTCACTGGATCATCATGTCCAGTGGAATTCTGACTGACAGGAGCCTCAGTACATGAGTTTCTGTATCAGGCAAACCATACAATTATTTGCACTGCAATTTCTTGTGATATGGTAGTGCACCAAGCAGTTCTTCACTGCATGTCAATGTTACCACTGAGTAATTTCATACTGAGTAATAAAGACTCCAAATATTGCCAGCAGATGGTTGTAAACAGATAAACCAAAGTTTCACAAAACTTCCAATAATTTCAACATTATTGTGTGTGAGACATGATGCTCAATCAATATGAATCAAAAGCCGTGGTGATAAGTCACTTTACCACAGGAAATAATTTAACCCAACGTGCTTACAATTGTATTTTATTTGATCATGCCTAGTGACTCTCAACATCTCTCCAACAAACATTAAGCTTTACAAATGGCCAAAGAGAACATTCTCTTCTGACACAAAGTGACCTGCCCTGCAAGTGTACTTTTAACAGCTAATTTCACCGAATACTCAATGGAGCAGAAAGAATCTACACTTGTAGAAATTAATATATTGGATGCTTACATTGCAAGGTTCCAAGAATCACCTTCATGCCTCGTGATTCAACGTAGACAAAGGTGAAACATCTGATGGCTGCTAGACCACTGAGTGGAACTGGTCAGGACAGAACTATCCATCACAGATGGCCCTTTTTAAAATTTTGCTTACAGTCTCAGGTGAAATTAACAGCAAAGCAAATTATGTCAAGTCCTTTAAAGGCACTGCTACTGCTGTAGAGTGAGGCCCAGTTAGAGACCATGCAGCAATTAAGTTTTACTTGCTGCTCAAAAAGCCACTCAACGAACATGCTCCTTCTGCTTTTTGGGAAAAAATTAAAAAAAGGCATTGCTGTGTATTTCTTCATTCATTTGATCTTGAGCTATTCATGGGGTGGTGTCCTATTTCAGCTAATAATACATATCTGAAAAGGAGAGTAAGTTCAAAGGTGTGGTTTGAATACCCATTTCAACATCAGGAAACATATCATTTCTTTCCCAAACAGTATCTTAGAAAATATGAAGAACCAATGTGATGTTGGCTTGGAAGTACAAAGATCTGTTAAAACATTTCTGTGCTGGACAATGAAAAATGACCATACACATTTGCTTTCATATAACAGGACTATAGATACAGTTTAGCTTTTAGCTGGGATTCTAAAGAAAATGAGGTGTATTCAATCCCTGATTTACAGCAGCTTTTAAAACCACATTGGCCAACTTCATCTAAATTTGACTGCAGGGTAAGATCTCAGTCACGCTCAGTTCTAAAAATTTGTCAAAAAGAGATGGCAAAATAGAGCTGCCAGACATCAGTCTGTTCCTCTAAAAAAGGTTGGGCAAGCATATTATTCAGTGCCAGAGAACTTTAACAGGAAAAAGGCTCTAAGAATGCCACAACAACAGGAAAAGGCTCAGGCCCTCTACATTTTTAGATATTAATAGTGCGGTCAGAAGCAGAAAGATCTGCTGAAGTGTGTCCAAAGAAAGGCAGTGAAGCTGGTCATGGGTCTACAGAACAAGTCCTATGAGGAGCAGCAGAGGGAACTGGGGTTGTTTAGCCTGGAGAAAAGGAGGCTCAGGGGAGACCTTATCTCTCTCTACCACTACCTGAAAGGAGGTTGTATTGAGATGGGTGTTGGTCTCTTTCCCCAAGTAACAAGTGATAGGACGAGAAGAAATGGCCTCAAGTTGTGCCAGGGGATGTTTATCAGGAAAAATTTCCTCACGGAAAGGGTTGTCAAGCACTGGGACAGGCTGCCCAGGGAAGTGGTTGAGTCACCATCCCTAGAGGTATTTGGAAAACCTGTAGGCATGGCACTTAGGGACATGGTTTAGTGGTGGACTTGGCAGTGTTAGGTTTACAGTTGGACTTGACGTTCTTAAAGGTGTCTTCCAGCCTGAATGATTCTATGATTCTTTGAAACTGGCTGATGTTTTTGAGGAAGTTGTGAACAGATCCATGAGTCCTTGGTCTAAAATTCACTTGCAGGAGGTAGAGACCTATTGATTTCACAGGGCAATGGGAAAGAATCTAAAATACACAGCTGAGGCAAAACAGCAATTAGAGACAAAAGATTCATGAGCTTCAGTGGAGAGTATAATGGAGAGAAGAGGCGTCCTCAGTCCTGGCTCTCAACAGGAAGGAGATGTGGTTTTCCTGGGCAAAAAATGATCCCTCAGTTTGGCTGGCCTTCCTGTGTGACCTTAAACACTCATAACAAAATCAGATTATCTCGTAAGAGACTGCAGGTCATTAGTGCTGACTTCTACTGTCTGTGACCTTCATCATGCTGTGAACAAAACTCCACCAACATAGACCACCTTTCTACCATATATGGCATTTAAAGTTCAGGATAACTTTCTATGCTGTTGAGGATGAACTAAATCTATATATGCACAGCCCAGTTTATGGTGATATTTATTCCTGAAGACAATGAGAAAAAAGACATGTGGTATAGTTCTAAATCCATAATAGAGCCCAAGGAACAAAAACCTGTCTCTGTTCTCTACTCAGTGTGATATTGAGGTAAATTGATGACTCCCACACAGTAACACAAGCCACCAGTGCATTCAGCTTATCAGTAACTAGCCTTGAATAGACATAAAATAAAAAGAAAATTAATTCCTGAGTTTTAAAGCTTCTGTGGTGCTTTCTCGGGGACAAATTGTCTGTAGCATCATTTTGCAGTACAGCATGTGAGAACATGTGTGACTTACAGAGCCATCTTAGTGCTCAAGGGAGTTGAGACTTTCCTTACAGTTCACTGAAGGGACATCATAGTAACAGCTGATTAACTGTTTGGGACAGAGGGAACCCCCAGATTTAAATTTCCAGATGGCCTGTGAAGCTCCTTTCGTACGCTCTCTGAGGATAACACCTTGGTATTTGATAACTTCTTATTTCCTGGCTTTTTTTGCTGGCTTGCAAGGGAACCTTGTATAAGTTGCCTTAGTATACTGCCATTAGCTCACTTTTTCCACCTTGCAAAACGTAGATATTTACACTGCCTTCTTTTGGAAAATTCTTTCAGATATTCTAGGTTTTTGCAATCAGTGTTTTCCCCATCACCAAAACAAGCCACAGATACAGATGCAAGTAGAATCATAGAATCATAGAACCATTTTTGTTGGAAAAGACCTTTAAGACCATCAAGTCCAACCATTAACCTAGCACTGCCAAGTCCACCACTGCCCCATGTCCCTAAGCACCACATGCACACATCTTTTAAATACCTCCAGGGATGGTGACTCAACCACTACCCTGGGCAGCCTGTTCCAATGCTTGATAACCTTTTCAGTGAAGAAATTTTTCCTAATATCCAATATAAACCTCCCCTGGTGCTACTTGAGGCTATTTCCTCTCTTCCTATTGCTTGTTACCTGGGAGAAGAGTATTGCAGCTTGAAATTACAAGTTACACATATATTTCAGCAAAGAGGATATAAATCCAGTCAACCAAAATATATAATGAGCATCTTTCAGCTGAGGAAGAGGCTTGGATAAAACAAGCTTTCAGCAGCAGTTCTGTCTCCAACAAAACATGCATTAAGTGTAAAAGGCAGCCAACTACACAAAAGTCTTATCTTCTAGCACCGCAAGCAACCTGCTTTATCAACTTCATTATCTGTCCCTCCTTTCACCTTTGCCATAGAGCTTTTGGACTAAATATAGCAGTTAAGCACAGTTTATCTAAAGCATCCCCAAAGTGAAAGTTTGTGAAAGTAAATAACTCAGGGCAAGCAATTGAAATGCAAAAGTTTTTCCTTAAGGAAACAGGAAGGTTTCAGCCCCAGAATACCCATCTAACTCCCTTCCCAAAGCTATCTGGCTAGCAGTCCTGGCAGCTGGTAAATAAATTACCTCCTTGGGCAGCAAATTTTTAGTTTGGCAGGACTTGCTAGTGAATTTCAACAAATGCCCCTCACAGGTTTTTCCATTTATGGAGGATGTCACTTAGCTGACACTTGGATTATTCCAACTAGTCTTCAGAACTCTTAATGGCTTGAGAGAAGTTGCGCTTCTGTGTGATTTAGGGCTGTTCAGCTTCTCCATCAATCACACCTTACCACCCTCCAATCCATTTGACTCCTGTTTGTGCAGGGAGCAGCAGCACGGTGCTAAGAGCTGCCTGTGTGACTGCAGCAGTCAGGGTGATGCTCTCTCTGACATTTTACATGAGCACTATGGTGGCAAGAAGCAACATCCATTTTTTTCAAGGTATATCTGCTAACCAAGTCATGTATGATCCTTCAAAAGACTCCCTGTGTCTGCTCATTGCCCCTTCCCCAAGTCACCTCTTCAGAAGGCTCTCTGCACACTGTAAAATCCTTGAGACCTACATAGCCAACTACTAAACTGATCTCTGCTGTATCTTACTTGATGCTGAAAGGCCATACTCCCTTTCTGCAACATTTTTCTGGGAGACACACATCCCAGACTTTGGAAATACTTTTCAGAGTAGACACGCTCTTCCTCTACCAGTAAGACACAGACAGTTTTCTAGAGCTGAGCATCTGAGTACTGCTCCATGATCCTTTATTGGGGACCCCAAATGATTTTAAGAAATTTAAAAACCTGGTCACCTAAAAAGCACTGTCTCAGCTCTGGGAAAGACTACAACTCGTGGCACCTCTTCCTATCTTCTGTCCAGAGAGGAGCTACAGCTGCATGGTGAGGAAACTGGATCCCAAAGATCACTTCAGAAATGAGTAAATAAGGCAATCACAGAATCACAGAATCAATCAGGTTGGAAGAGACCTCTGGGATCATCGAGTCCAACCATTGCCCTGACACCACCATGTCAAATAGACCATGGCACTAAGTGCCATGTCCAGTCTTTTCTTAAACACATCCAGAGATGGTGACTCCATCACCTCCCTGGGCAGCCCGTTCCAATGTCTAATGACCCTTTCTGAGAAGAAATTCTTCCTAGTGCCCAACCTGAACCTCCCCTGGTGAAGCTTGAGGCTGTGTCCTCTTGTTCTAGCAATAGTTGCCTGGGAGAAGAGGCCGACTCCCACTCCGCTACAGCCTCCCTTCAGGTAGTTGTAGACTGCAATAAGGTCACCTCTGAGCCTCCTCTTCTCCAGGCTAAACAATCCCAGCTCCCTCAGCCGTTCCTCATAGGTCAGACCCTCCAGACCCTTCACCAGCTTGGTCACCCTCCTCTGGACTCATTCCAACACCTCAACATCTTTCTTGAAGTGCGGGGCCCAGAACTGGACACAGTATTCAAGGTGTGGCCTCACCAGTGCTGAGTACAGGGGGACGATCACTTCCCTAGACCGGCTGGCTACACTATTCCTCACAGAGGCCAGGATGACAATGGACCAAAGGCCAGGATAAGAGTAATAGAAGGGGGGCAGTTAATTAGCTGCCAGTGCAAAGCATCCAATCTGAAAACAGAGGGACCCATATCTGAACTCTTACCTCTGGCTCCTGGGAGCCCAAGGCCAATGGTGGAGGTATCACTATATACAATACTGCCAGAAAAGTGCAACTTCATCTCCCCCTCTGCTGACTCAAAAGAATCAATATCTTAGATATGTGCCCACTGGTTTAACACTCATGAGGAAGGTTATTCCAGTCACTGATACTTTACACAGATTTGTATCCAACAGAGCTTACCATTACAAAGGAGACATTTGAGGAATAATGTAGGGCCGGCACATCCAGCTTATCTTTCAGACATGAAGTTTGCAGAACTGTGGGACATTACCTGAGTAAAAGTCTCTCAGCTATACACAGGCTGACAAAACTATCACTGCTGGCAACTCGAAGTGAGAATGGCTCTCACAACATGTGAACAGATACAGAACACTGAGAGATATGAACAGTGAGAAATGATCTTGTTGCAAGAAGTAAAAGGGCTGTTGGTGTCTCAGAGTAGAAATTACATCCTTGCCCACTCAGCTTAGCTGTGAATAATAATATCGGAGAATCAGATCCTGCCTAACATCTGTTGCTTGGCCTTGCTTTGAAGCACTCAGTAAAGAAAAGCTCCCAAAACATTCTATTTGCCTGTGCTACCACATGTCCAAAATAAAAGCAGCATCTGGTCTTCTACAATATTTCACCTCCCTCTACAAATGCGAAGACTATGCATACATGGTCATCCCACAGTTGCTCACTTTTTAACTGGCAGATGTAAAAGCAACCTAGTACTGGCCAAGCAGTTCTAATATGTTTTAAAAGCATACATACATTTGTTTCCCATACCTTCTTAACTGTAGCTTAATGTGAACACTCAACACAGGAATGCAGAGCACAAAACCAGATTGTCTTGAAAATCAAACAGAATGGAAAAGACTTCTTACTTGCTGATGCACAGGCAATTTTCAGTTAGTGCTACTATGCTTCAGTACACCAAATCAATACTTCTTTAAGAGGATGTATTGGTACTTTTTTCAGCTGTATACTCAAGGCTTTCTGGTGTACTTCCTCCCTCCACTTGCATCCACTTCATCTGAAAATACACCGACAGTAGAAAAGATTACTTGTTCAAATGCTAAGAAGTCACTCGTGTTCAATTATGGATTCCACATATTAGCACTGGCAACTGCACTGGCAAGTATCTTCAATACTGTGACTCATAATTCGCCATCGGAGAAACTCTCCTCAAAGAGGTTTGCAATGTTTTTAAATCACTAGATGGCGATGTGACAAGCAGCTTTACAAGTACTGCTGATGCTTTCAGGACAGAAAATTGCTTTTGTATAAGAAAAGATAGTTAATTTCAAATGGAAGAAGTGGGAACAGGTACAATGTATGGGAAGAACATTATATTTTGCTTTAAGTGAACTTGAATAAAGGCTCCATTTGGATGAAAAAAGTCAGTGGAAGATTTTGAGTTAAAAGACTTCTCTAAAACCTGCATAAAAAGATTATTTTTAATACAAGTTCTATTTTTTAATGGTCCTATAAAGGCTCATTAGGTATTGGAAGAAATGCTACTATTGTGACACAATGATTTCCTGAAGCAAACTGTGACACAATGACCCTATTCCCTTGTGTGTCTGTTCTTTGAAATAAATATGCTTTAAAACGATTTTAGCTTCCAAAGTTCCCTTAGAGACAAGAAAGAGACAAAAACAAGATGAAAATTTGAGGCACTTTTCTTTAAAGCAAAAAATATACAACTTTTCCATCTGTCACTGCTATAATTAGTATAATTGAAGTGACACTGCATTGAGGTTAATGGGATAACTCATGTGCACTCACTTGCCACTGCCAGTAAAGAAGGGTTATATGCTGACTCAAACAGTAAGTGTTTGGCACCTATAAATTATCTGTGGGAAATTATTTCCGAGTATGGGACAGTAGCTGCCGCAAGTCTACATAAAACTGCAGAAACATAATACTGGGAAAGGAGGAGAAATGTGAATCCCCTAGCACAGTGTGAGATGCATACTTGAAACTTATGACAGAGAAAACACTGCAAGAGATTGAAGTCAAAAGATAAATTATAATTCCACATAACTGTTGATATTGGAGAAAGCTCCAACCAGTTCAGTGTCTGAAAGTTCTGGGGCTGAATGCTGTGACTTTCCTCCTTTCCAAGTCTACTGTGGGCTTCTTTTCTGGGTCATCTGAGGAGTGTGCATCAACGAGGTTAGACATAGATCTTTGTCTGCAGACCAATGGCTTTGGCACACCACATCCCAAAGCGGGAGATCCACATGTTGTGGTACTTCTGAGGCACAGAGCAGCAGCAAAGGGCTCTACAGGGAAGGTGGAAAGGGGAGCTCCTACGGCCGGATAGAGGGGTGAGGGCACACTGTCCTGGCAGCATCCACTACCACCACAAAGAGAAGTCACATGAGACAGGCTGCTGCAGAAAGGATGAAATAAAATAAGTTAATGCACAAAGCAGCTGGCTTTAGGAAGATGGATTTCCTGAGATGCAGCTTCTCTCTTTATTTGAAAGACTGACCAAACGTTTATTCTACAATATTTCTGAGGTTTGGAAATGAACCCAAGTGTACCACATACGATCTGATTAGTAATGTCTGTAAACTCACGACCAACTCTTTCAACCGACACCATTCAAATAGAGCTTTGCCTTATAAAGATGATCTAGAAAACATGCATCAACAGAAAAAGTTTTCACTACTTCTTTGATAGTGAGTGTTTAAAGCTTTACCCAGGAAAAGAAGCTGTCAACTTTTCGTCTTTCTCAAATAGTCACTGTTAGAGTGTGAAAAAGAGTTCAAGACTCGCTGTTCAACTCCATGCTGCATTATGACAACTAGCCAGTTTTTAGTTAGCTAGTGCAGCTGAATTGGCAAGGATTTTTTAAAAAGGCCTGAACAACATAAAACCTTCTGCCAGAATTCAGCTGACTACTATGTTCCCTGAATCAAGGGGAACAAACAGAGTAATGCAGAATCTCCTAAATGCACATAATATTTCACACTTCACAGTCAGAAAGCCTGCAACCTAGGTTAGGTCAGTGGAGCAAACCAAGGCCATTAATCTTTTTCAGTAGCTGAGGCTTTTGAAAGGGCCTCAGAGAAATTAAGGGCAACATCCTAACTGTTTGCCAGTTTCCGTGGTTTTGATCCCACAACAGAGAATAACAAGGCCACACTCTGAAATTATTTGCCAGTTAGTTCCACATACGATTTAGGATCACAGCATCCTCCGTGAGGTTATGCTAGAAGTTTTAGAATCACTCCCCACTGCAGTATGGTTAATCAGATATAGATGATGCAAACACAAGTCCACCATTTTGGTGTTACACAAAGAAGGTCAGAATATGTCAGTAAGGGAAGGTGCAGAGATGCAGGACACAGACTGTCTGCGGTCACTGTGTTTTCACATGCAGGAACTGCACACCTCCTAAAATATTAGTACTCAAAAGCAGCTGACACCCTCCCTCCCCACTGACAGCTTGCACAAAATTAGACACAGGAGCAGGGCAGTGCTGGGGAAAAAGAGTCAAGGAAGGTGAGGACAGAAACATGGGGTCACTCCCTAGAGAGATAGTTGGGAACGGCCTGTGCACATGTAAAACCCATATTGCTGCCAAATCACACTTCCGCTTGTGTTTTTAAAAGATAACACATGGGCAGGTGCTTGAAAATATAGCAAGCATGATAAAAAGTGATGTAGCTGAACAGCAAATTTTGGGACTCCTGGTTCCAGTAAACACCCCTCTAGTCATCCCCAGGCAGTCATATGTTCTCCATTACTGCAGAACCTGAGTGCCTCATAATTTTCTGTCTTATTGGTCTATATCAGAAGAATTGTTACCGCAGTTTTCACATTTCTCTGGGACAGAAAAGCTGAGATTCCTGAAGTTATCTAAATTCTACTTCTTACATACAGATTAGACTAGAGATTTGATCAATGCTAATTCAAAACCTGAATAACCCTGAGGATCTGAGACAGAGCCCACACAACTTGTCCAGGTCATATACAAAGTCTGGAGCTGGACAAAAAAAAAACCCAAACAACAAGCCCAACAATACAACAGTATTTTAGTTCTTCAGGTGGTGTTTAATCACCATACTCTGGGAGTGCTGAGCTTGCCAGGACTGACTTCCACTAGCTCATCTTGCTCCCAGCCCAGGTTCCCAAGCTTTTTATGGCATATATATCCCATCAAATGAAATGGGAGTCCAGTGTCTCAACACCTCTGTGGATCTGATCTCAGAATACAGCCGGTGCCTCTCAGTTAAGTGTGTTTTCATTTTTAGCACAGTTAGATCTGCCTGTCCTTTTTCTATGTCAGAAACAAGAATGGAAGACATGGCGCCTTTCCAGAAATCTGTAAAAACAACAGAGAAGGCAGGCATCTCCCAGCCCTCTGTGCTGGAGAGCTCCTGAATTACTCAAGTAAATTAAGTATTGATCACTTTTCATGCAAGTATTTTTTGGTCTGAACAGGTGGCTTGGATGGAGAATTAGAACTGCAGCTTTTCTCCTGATTTAACTAGGTTGTTTAAATCACAATTTACTGGAGAGAGAGAAGCCAAGTCTTTACACAACCTTGTAACTTTTAAGGTGAAAGGGAAATGGCAAGGGGAGGGAAACAGGAAATCAACAGCATTGATTTAGCAGGTGGGGATTCAGTTTTTGTGGGAGAAACTAAATATTGCCAAAGATCCAACAAGCAAGTCTTCTCTCCCTACCAAGGATGGATATTGACACACAGCTTTCGTAGCACATGCAGTGATACTTCTTTCAGCTGCAGGTGTAGTGAAGCAAACCAAAAGGTTGAGATTTAGCTCAAATTAACAGAGAAAAATTCTGTTGTCAATTAATTCCTCCTTAAATCACTAAATCACTAGTCCAGACACATTAGGGGACTTTTCAGACACAACTATAGGGGAAAAAAAGGCATAATCTACATGGAAATCACTGTGGTTTTCTGCGCACAATTCCATTTCTATTTCCGTATGGGACTCACCGATAGCAAATGCATGGAGTACACTACAGACACATACAGGATTTGGCATAATGGGAGGAAAACCTAGAGGCTGGGCAAGGCACAGAACTTGCTAAAATTGTGAGACCTTGAAATTTTATGGCGTGTTCAATGACAGACTAATTACTGAAACCAAAATCATTAACAACTACAGGCCACATGCTACTCATCACAACTGTTGTGACTGGATAATCTCTTCCTTGTGCATTAATACGGAGCAGAATTCAGCCTTAAGAGTCCCCGATAACGTCTTACAACTCACAGGTAACCATTAACATCACAACAACTTAGGCACATTAGAAAAGGAGACTATGTTCAGGTGTTCATCTTCACACTCAAGTACCAAACAGCTGGAACTGACATGGCACAAGCATAAGTCATTGTTAGGTTTAGGTGGCCTAGTTCCCCTACAGGTAATGCAAATAGGAAAGGAATTACACACAAAGGGAGAAGATGACTAAACTTCCTTTTCTACCCTCTTTTTTCTTTTTTTTTTTTTTTAATAGCATTTACATTTCACCTAGGTCCTCAGAGTGGGACCTTCGCAAGCCTGAGAAAACACAGCAACAGTGAACACTGCTTAAATTTTTGGTGACAGCCTTCACCTGTGTGCCACTGGACTGGTATTTCTAGTACTCCTGATGATCTTTCTTTGTCCTAGCTGCTTAAAAAAACATACTGAGAGATCATATATAAAAATAAACACACTTTTCACTTTGCTACCTTGTTAATGGACTCCCACGGTTTCTGTAGTCCAGCAGACTGACGCAAAGCCCTTCAAGACACACATTGTCATTATGGACTGACAGTCATCTACCAAGGCTGGCCAAAACTAATTTGTGGGAAAGGTGATGGTTTCTCTCCCAGCTTGTACAACAAGTACAAGTCACCCAGAAGGCTGGGAGTTAGTTGATAAAGCTAATTAAAATGTGCTGCATGCATCACCAGGCAGTATGATTCACTCTCATTTATTCCAAGGCATTCCTCCAGCAAATGACAAAAAGTGTGAACGATTGCTGTGCGCACGCCTGTCAGTGCTCTCCAATTGGTTCTTCAAAGTATTTGTAGTGCCAAGCAGACAATATTCTTACTAGACCACTGGTGATAATTGAACTGTTAGGATGCGAACTAGCCAATTAGTGTTTTTTCTTGGGTCTAACCTCCAATGTGATTTTCCAAAACCTTCCATGCTTCTGAGTTTAGCTGCCTTTTCCTAGTTATCTCCTACCACCAGAAAGGGACTAATCAGTGCTTTAAGAAAACAGAGTTCATTAAAGTTGGCTAAAGTTAAGAACCTTTGTTCATTAATTGCTTTGAAATTGTCCACACTGATTTTCAATCTGGATGCACATGGTGAATTATTCCGTATTATGTTGCTCGTCCTCTTTAAACAGTGGTTTATGTTATTTACACAGATTACAAACATAGCAATCAAATGCACAACTTGAAATGTACGATATTGCAAGAATGGCTCTTTTCTCTAACCATGATGGGATGATTTATGTCACCAAGCAACTGAAGAAATGGAAATTTTGTAATCAAGGGAGGTGCTCTGAAACCAGCTTTTCATGAATCTTCAAGCTCACAGTCCTCTCTTCTTCCAATCAGCTTATCTCAGTATGGCTGAAATATACAGACGCTGGGGAAAAAAAAAAAAAAAAAAAAAAAAAGCACATGGGAGATTACCTGCACAGCTGAATACAATTTATTTTTTTAATTTCAGCATTTCAATTTCCTACATTTTCCATTATATCTTTGGCTCTCAAAGCTTAGTATAAAAAAATTGAAGGCAGATGACTAAGGCTATGCACATCAACACAGCAAAAGTACCGTCTGTGATTTCAGCTTTGTCTCATTATACTCAGTTCTAGTTGTAAGAAACATCATACATATTTTTTATTTTATTAGGAAAGAAAGACTTTTCTTTCTTTGATAAGCAATTCCTCCAACATCCCTGTAACGGCAAATTCAGTTTCAGCACGCTGCATTCTGGGAGCAATGCCAGCAACAGACTGGAGAATCTCGGGTAGCTTTCAGTATCTCTTCACTCCCATATGGAGATACTTCAAAACAGAAGCAGAGGTGTGCAATTTATAATCAAAGTATAGGCTCAGTCTCGCCCACTGAAGTGACACACAGAACTTGGTCACTGAGGGCAGCACGTGGACCATCCACTCCTCTGCTGTGTTGCTGTTTCCTAGTTTTATTCAGACATCTGTCAGTGATATTAACCACAACGACTGTAATGAGCTAGATATAATTTCTATTTAAAGGGCGCTAAGTGCAAGTAGATTTTTGGTTCAGATTACATGCACAGGCTTACTGGGTGAAAAATATCTGTCATCAGTCCAGATTTACGAGAAGAGCTGTTTAGTGCCTCCTCCTCGCATTGCTGCAGACTGGACTAGCTGTCTTAGAAATGTGGGCAACATTTCTCCCAAACAGGACACAAACAGGATGTGGCAGCCTCCAGCATCGTCCATTCCCTACCTCCCACCATGCCACGGCTTGCTTGTGAAGGACGTGCCTAGGAAACCTACGGGACTCAGCCACTGTCTATTGCATGCCAGAAGTATTCCTGTGAAATGCTGGCAGTATTTTCACCTCTAGTGAGAAGCTTCATTTCATAGCTGGTCCCAGAGGGAAGAAAAAGTGGCTAGCCTGCTCTCTGATCAGAGCACGAGGAGGACCAAAGTGATTCAAAACTGCCCCTGGGCCCCCAGCCAGACCATGATGTTTGCATCTGACAGACACCACTTGGTTGTTGCCTGTGGCTTTGCCTTTGTTATCTCGTATCTTGGCTGTGCAGGACTTTGCCTTCCAGCTACACATCTGCGCTCCCATCAACACCTGCAGGAAAGGGCACCAGCAAGGAGGGTTTGGTGTGACTTTCTCTCCTGACCCTAAGTGTGTCAGAAAACAGCACGGAGTAATGTTTATGCTCTGAACCCCCCCTTTTTTTTTTATCATGGCTCCTACTGGTAAGTACTGATGGAGCACATAAATTGTACAGTGCATGTACACCCTGCCCCTGCCCTCAGCAATAGGCTGATGGGCAGTGGCTGGGAGGTGGGTCTACTGCTTCAACTCAAGCCACTTGAGAGACAAAGCAAATCACATCCTTGCTCTCCCAAAGGCTGCACAGTATGTGTGAGAGGAGAGCTTTTTTGTTACACCCAGATTTTGTGCATAGAATTTATCCTTCCAGAGTTATAATTTTACTCATAGTAATAGCTCTTTGAAGCCAGACTATTTACTCTACTAAACCCTGCAGCTCTGCCTATCTGCAGCAGATTTATCAGGTACTGCTATTATTATAACGGATTTTAGTTTTTTTCACTGAACTTATAGAGGGAACAGTACTCTTGGGATGAGCTATCCACACTGCTATTTACTCTACTAAACCCTGCAGCTCTGCCTATCCGCAGCAGATTTATCAGGTACTGCTATTATTATAATGGATTTTAGTTTCTTTCACTGAACTTCTAGGGGGAACAGTACTCTTGGGATGAGCTATCCACACTGCTACACCCCCAGTAGAGAAACAGAACAATTGTAGCTACAGTATCTTTTTCTTCAGGAAAAAAAAAAAACCAGCTTTGCAGGCAAAACTTTTTGGTGCCTGCCTTAGATGTGCAATGAGCTACACAGCTGCTGTGCTGTGCTAATTTTTTCTATCATCACTGATAATGGTTTAGATTAAGAGCAAACCTTTCTGAGAAAATATGTGGAGGCCTCAAAAAACATGGGAAGGATAATACAGACTGAGAATATAAACACATGATCTGGACTTCAAAACACTCATAAGAAATGAATAACTGTCAGTTAGCAGGACAATCCCTCCTTAATGTTTCCCCTGCTTCTTCTAGGAGAAACAAGCATAATATGATAATAAACTCCCTTTATGATCCTTAAAGATTGGCAAAGGCAGGATTCTTAGCAGGAGATTTAAGGGCCGCTGGAGAACTGTGTACAAAAAGCGTCTCCCGTTGCATACTTTTCACTATGAAGAAGGCCTGACCTCATCCATGTTGAAGTCACAGCAGACCGCTTTCTCACGGTTTTTCCTATTCAGCTCCCCTGCCACCAGACCTCTGCAGTCTACCTGGGTCTCTCAGCCCAGGACTGACAGCAGGTCCAGCTCCAGGGACCAGATGGTTACAATACTTATCAGCAACCGAGGTCAAGGTGTTTTTCACCTCCTGTTCTCAATGCTGGGAAAGTGAGGATTTGGTTCAAAGCCCACACAGAGTAACAGGAACAATTTCATTGAATCAGTCAAGTTATTCCATGGATTAAAAACCTAAACAGTGACATTTTCACTCTGACTTCCCACGAATAAAGCAAAAGCGATGCTACCAGAACAATGGGGGAAGGATCAGAAAAATGACGTTCCAGGGGTGAAGAGAAGCAAGCTAAGCAGTGTATATAAAGATTTTGCTTACATGCCTTTTCAGTTACCTGGGGAACCTGGATTTGATTATCACCTCACTCATCTGGCATTCCTGTGTGCATGACGTGCACTCTGCGTGAAGTTTTCTGAAATATCAGGCATGAATCTAGCTCGGATCCAACCACCAGCTTCATTAGGATACAAACTCAGTCCAGCCCCGTTTCTGTAGAAAATGTTACTTCAAGATGTTCCTTTGAAACAGAATTTATTAAGTAAATTAGGCAGATTGGTCCTTTGCAAGTAGATTCGATCACGTGTAAGTTCAAGAAGGCAGGCAAGCTATACACCAACAACCATCAGGTATGTCCTTTTAGCATCTTTCCCGAGTAACACGGGGCTGTAACACCATGAGAGCTCAGCTCTGTTCAGCCCTGGGACAACCGATAGGAAGTGCCATCTCTGAAGTAGGAAACCTGTTTTTGCCTGTTTTGGGTATCCAGAGACATCAGTGTCTTTCAGAGAGGAAAAAAGCGCTCTTCCTGCCTCTCACACATTCTCACAGCTGAAGCATTTGACCTGGTGGTTTCATCAGCCCCCAGGGAATTCATGTCTGCTGCTTGTAATTACATAGTGTCAAAGTTTCCAGCAAGGATACCTCAGGTCCCACATGCACTGGGCTTGAAAGTTGCTTCCAGCTATCCTCCCTGCCTATTACCCTTAAGACATTTATCAAACCAAGTTATGCATCACTTTATAACTCAAGATCTCCAGTCAGTGCTGCTGACATCTGATTTTGCCCAGGAAATGCAACACTTGGGAGTGACGTGTGTTGCCTGCCAAGACACTAAGCAGCTGTGGCAGGTGCTGCAAGTCGAAGCAGGAGACATGTAGTCCACTGAGGGCTGATGTCTTCCACACAGAGTATCTGCACGGATTTCTGGGTGGCAAACTTTCGTCATGAACACATACTGCCTGTATTAATTTCTACTTCATTTAGAGAAAGCAGGGGCTGGTCAGCAAAGGCAGTACGTCATTCAACAGTCATGGGTTGGCAAGAAAATCGTGTCACAGGATAGGACAAAATACAAGGCATTGTAAGTCATTCCTCAAGGGAATAGCTTGGCAGAAAGCAGAAGGTTTAACACATCTATAAATACAAAAAGGATCTTTCTTCTTATACAGTGGAGAGAAGAGGAATATCCTAAAGAAATATTTTGAGGAAGGAGGCTGCAAAATGTTCACAGTGGGCCCCTTCAAACTGATCATTCCAGTTCTGGAGAAATGTTGTGTTTTCTGTCTGAGGGCTGCTTACTGACTTCCTTATTGAACACAGAATATTGCCATTTCAGACCAGCAAGGACTTCCATTGACTTCAGTGCACAGCAGCTACACAAATTAAACTTTAAAGGCAGATTCTGAACTTACCCTGATAGATGCTGTTGGCAAAGCCATTTGAAAAGACTCAGCTCGTTCCTTCAGATGGGATTTACACACACTAACATGTGTGCAAAGAAATAATTGTTAAAATCCCTCTCCTTCCTGCACCCTCAGAGAGCAGCTCTGCATTCATCATGCATTTTGACCATCTCACTGCTAACCCCTCTTTTCCTGGGATCCATCGGGAAAGAAACTGTCAGGCTTTTTCACTGCAACATACATCTATTGCCTGGCAAAGGCATTGGGAGTCTTGGAAAACCAAATCTTTATGTTTCAGTTACAAAGAAAAGCTAACCTGAAAGTTTCTAAGGCCTTGTATCTGTAACTAACAGATACAATTTTATCTGTTCCAGTTCAGACTTCGGTTAAATTAGCACTGCTTGCCTTCACAGGCGTTATTTCCTGTATCCTTCCCATTTCTGAATCTCTTACAGTTAGCCCCAGAGCACATGTGGGAAGCTGTGAGAGTCTTGCAAGTCAACTCTGCCAAATATTTATAGGCTGTAGTTTTTGTATGGGTGATGCAGCCTCCCTAGGATTGAGGACTGGATGACCTAAAGGCTGTGGATGGTGCTCCTGTAGGAGCTGCACTACTTCGATGCACATGAAGGATGCAGAAGATGTGTTTTTTATTTCCAGCTCTGCCAAAGACCCTTTACAACACTTATCAGAAACCACTTCCACCTCTTTTTTTCCCTTTTTTGTTTTGTGCAGGAGGTAAGGCAAGCTCTGTTCTTGTACACTCAGATTACCCAGCAGCTAGGACAGGTACAGCTACACTAGCAGGAAAGATGCAACAGCAGGTTTTCAAGTATTCACCTGAGTAAAGAGAGTGCTGGGAACACTGTTGTCTCTAAACTTGGTTGTCTGCATGACAACTTGTAGTGATAACAGTGAAGACAAATTTCTTCAGGTTGGTGAGGCTCATATCACAGCCACTCTGTCATATGTCCTAAGAAGCTCTGACCACGAATTCATCCCAGTGCAACACCAGCCAGCATATAGCTTTACAGATTAGATTTAACTCCACCAGCAGTAGGAAATGGTTCTGGCCAGTACGGGAACCTAAAATTGTCCAAGACTGTCAGCATAGGTTTGTTTCTGTGTCTGCATGCTGGACAGGAGGGGCTCTTATCTTGGACCTGTGTGCTTCTGGGTCCACTCCACTACAAATTGTGTTCAACAGTCTTTTCTTAACAGCAGAGAAAATCATAGGGGCAGAGAAGCAGATCTGGAAAGCCATATGTCTGTGTGTAAATAAAGGCCGGTTATAAGAATGAACACAAGGGATTGTCTGAAACTCAAAGGAAACTTTAACAGAAAACAGATCTCTCTCTTTAAACCCAAAGAAAAAAATATTAAACATATCCACACTGAGCCCTCCACCCACATCTATGTAAATTTGGCTTTGCTGTATGAATGCGTGTTTGTTATATAGATATATATGTGTGTGTGATTGTATGTGTGTAGTTTTAAAGTTTTTAGAATGGCATGAGAAATAAAAAGAGACAGAAAATCAAGAAAGATCCATCTGGATGCTGGCAAACTGAGATAATAACGCTCTGAAACCTGCTTAAGCCCTTATCTATGCACAACACCCTGTTTCTACAAATGTACAGCATTAGAACATATGATTGGCTACTTTGAAGTAAAACAGCACAATTTCAGCAGCCCCTAAATAAAACAAGCATTGTAGCCATGTTAAAGGTGACATAGTTCTCACCTTATCTCTCCTTGGCACTTGCTTCAAAATAACACGCGAACAGCACCGTTATCCTTCTGATGGTCGGGAAGAACGGCTATCCCACTAATTTCTGGTAGGATTTCAATAAATTCTGCTCTTTCAGCAAAGATTTTACCTATATTGACATAGATAAATTTGCATAGAAAGAAAAAGCTGTAGAACCTTCTTAGAGGGGAGGGAGCGTATATGGTAATGAAATTGAAAGCCATTGTACCACCAGTATTACATTGCCAGTGTAAGGAACTAATCATAACGTGCATCTTTTAATCCATCCCGTCTTTGGATGTAAGGTGTGCAGTTCACCTAAAACTGAATGACTAGTTAAGAGAATCCCATTTCACTGATTTGATCCTCCATAGTCTGGAAAGCTTTCAACCTTCCTTTCACATGGGTGAGAGCAATGTCATCTTGTGGCAGTGAGTGCCAGAAGTTCATTATCTGCTGTGTAAGAAAGATTTCCTTTTAGTTTCACTGAGTGTCCCCTCCTGTTCTCACAAGGTGAGCAAGATTGAGCAGAAACCCTGAAATGTCTTATAATGCTCTACTTCACCCAGGGTTATCCTGTCACTGCTCTCTACCTATTGTCTAACTCAGAACAGGGTATATTGATCCTCTACTCACAGACATCTCCCCATCTCTGATTATTTTTGTTGCCTGTTTCCAAACCCCCTCTATTTCAAACAGACCCAAGTGTAATGTTCAGGGCAAGGTTTTCCCTTTGTTTGATATAATTGCATTATCTTTATTTCAGCAGAGTTTTACATTTCATTCTGGTCCTTTCCTGCTTTAGTAGCCTGATTTTTCTGGATTGTTATACTTACTTATTACTGCACTGTGAGCTGTTGCAGTGACATCCATTCAGTGGCAAGGAACTTGGAGGGAAGATACTCCCCGCTCTTTCCTGCATCTTTCTACAATCTAGTTATCTATGGTTTTGTTTCTCTCCCCAGTAAGGCCTGATTTGGCCTGTAGCCTAAAGGAAGGGAAAGAAAAATGGAGCAAAACTCTGCTCAAGATTTTTTAAAAAAAAGAAGTCATGTTTATGTGGTAGAAGAATGTCCTCAGAACATCCCGACTTGTGAAGTAAAGTCTTTATTACATCTAAGCCAATAATTTAGGAATATTTTTAAAAATGGGAAGGCAATTAGACATATAAAAGATAATGCAACTGGCATGAGATAAGACAGCTGATGTCCTAAGGCACTACCCTGTTAACTGTTGTGGAACTCAGAGCAGCCACAGGCAAGCCAGTGAAAATTATCTTCATTCAGGGGTAAGCTAATTAAAAAAGTTGCTGCTTTGGAGAAAGAGATTATGTGCTAAATATGTACTATACAGACCAGTTCCATATAGCATGTTTGCATTACATACATACACTCTCTGAAATGATGCAAAACAGGAAAACTGGAAAAGCCTCTTGGAGTGTTTTAAAACATGCAATCTTCCCAGGCATAGATTTAGCTGCAGGGATGGGGTGAGGGAGGGCTTTGAGCAGGAAAAGGTGTTAAGTGCTAGTTATGGCAATGCTTGGAAGCAGCTAACCGGAAACGTGTTGCCCAGTGGGACTCTTACTGATATTACTGAGTGTAAGATAAAGGTTACTTTCTTCTGTGATTAAGCCTTCATACAAACTTAATTATTGTTATAGTTCAAAATCAAGAACCGAAATCCAGCTAATTAATGGCAAGCATGAGCAGGCCTATTCAAGTGCCGCATGGGACCATCGTCTCATTTCATCAACTGATTTCATTAAAAAATGAAAGCAAATTACAGAAGAGCAGACCTGAAAAATCTGAGAAACTCCAGCCAGAGGAGGAGGTTGGTGTCTCAGGGAAAATTTTCTGCCTAGAGCAATGTCTGAGCCCAGGTTGCTTGTTTCCTGCAGTGCCTTGTGTGGTCAGTGCAGCCTCAGGAATATGGACAGTCTTTGCAGACATCTCTCGGTGCTAGCACAGCCCGGGTGCTTCATGCATGTGTGATGCCTGCATGACATGCGTGGACTTCTCTCCCCCTGCTAACACAGGGTGTGCTGTGGTTTAACAAATCAGAGGATTTCAGCAACAGCTCCACAGCCCAGCCTGTGGGTTTCTCTTCCCGAGACTCACCCGGACTGTTAAGCATGACAGCTCTGGTAGGACCCTCCCTGTTCTCCTAGCCCCCATGGCAGAGCAGTAACTTTCCATATAAAATATTTACAGTACAAGGCCATCAACAGTGAGAAAGTATTCAAGAAGCACTGCCCAAGATTTCAGGGGAGTAACTGAGCAAATGGAGAGGGCAAAGCAGCTGCTCTCCTGAGTAACAGTGCCTGTGTACTGCCATGTTGCCTGGGTGCAGAACATTGCTTTGAGGGCATTTTCTGAGGTCACTTTCCTCAGTCCACCCCCCATTTGCCCATCTATACATGAGGTACTTTCTGAACTCAGCAAAGCCCTCTGGCCCCAGTTGTGATAAGCAATGGCAAAGTACTGACAAGGAAATTAATTTATAACCCATCTACCCTACTCTTCAACAGTAGGAAACTTTTGTTCCTTCAGATGCAGGTAAGTGCCTGATTACCACAGATGTCTGGGTGTATGAGCTCTGTCCTCCCAGATGCTGTGAGGAACAGTGGATTCACCCACTTCCCACATCATCTTTTCTCGGTCAGCCTGGTGCTTGACTTTGAGGCCATGACAGATCTGCGCCTATGAAACAAGTACCTGAAGAACTGTGGTACTGCCAGGAAATAAACTCTCCAACGGGAAACCATCCACAGCGAGCCATACTGGGGATTGTCTTCATAACCGGTGTTGTTGCTTATAAGACTTCTATGCAACCTGCAACTGCCTGACTAATCACAGAATCACAGAATCACAGAATGTTAGGGATTGGAAGGGACCTCGAAAGATCATCTAGTCCAATCCCCCTGCCGGAGCAGGATTGCCTAGACCATATCACACAGGAATGCGTCCAGGCGGGTTTTGAATGTCTCCAGAGAAGGAGACTCCACAACCTCTCTGGGCAGCCTGTTCCAGTGTTCGGTCACCCTCACCGTAAAGAAGTTTTTCCTCATATTTAAGTGGAACCTCCTGTGTTCCAACTTGCACCCATTGCCCCTTGTCCTGTCAAGGGATGCCACTGAGAAGAGCCTGGCTCCATCCTCATGACACTTGCCCTTTACATATTTATAAACATTAATGAGGTCACCCCTCAGCCTCCTCTTCTCTAAGCTAAAGAGACCCAGCTCCCTCAGCCTCTCCTCATAAGGGAGATGTTCCACTCCCTTAATCATCTTCGTGGCTCTGCGCTGGACTCTCTCTAGCAGTTCCCTGTCCTTCTTGAACCGAGGGGCCCAGAACTGGACACAATATTCCAGATGCGGCCTCACCAGGGCAGAGTAGAGGGGGAGGAGAACCTCTCTCAACCTGCTAACCACACCCCTTCTAATACACCCCAGGATGCCATTGGCCTTCTTGGCCACAAGGGCACACTGCTGGCTCATGGTCATCCTGTTGTCCACTAGGACCCCCAAGTCCCTTTCCCCTACGCTGGTCTCCAACAGCTCTGTCCCCAACTTGTACTGGTACATGGGGTTGTTCTTGCCCAGATGCAGGACTCTACACTTGCCCTTGTTATATTTCATTAAATTTCTCCCCGCCCAACTCTCCAGCCTGTCCAGGTCTCTCTGAATGGCTGCGCAGCCTTCCGGCGCATCAGCCACTCCTCCCAGTTTTGTGTCATCAGCAAACTTGCTGACAGTGCACTCTATTCCCTCATCCAAGTCATTAATGAATATATTGAATAGAACTGGTCCCAGTACCGACCCTTGAGGGACTCTGCTAGACACAGGCCTCCACAGGCCTCTGTCCCATTGACCACCACTCTCTGGCTTCTTTCCTTCAGCCAGTTCACAATCCACCTCACTACCCGATCATCCAGACCACACTTCCTCAGTTTAGCTGCGAGGATGCTGTGGGAGACCGTGTCAAACGCTTTACTGAAATCGAGATAGACCACATCCACAGCTTTACCATCATCTATCCACCAGGTTACATCCTCATAAAAGGCTATCAAGTTGGTTAAGCATGACTTCCCCTTGGTGAAGCAATGTTAAGTGCCCCTAATGATCCCCCTGTCCTTGATGTGCCTAGAGACAGCATCAAGAACAAGTTGTTCCATCACCTTTCCGGGGATGGAGGTGAGGCTGACTGGTCTATAGTTACCCAGGTCGTCCTTCTTGCCCTTTTTGAAGACTGGAGTGACATTCGCTTTCCTCCAGTCCTCAGGCACCTCTCCCGTTGCCCACGACTTAGCAAAGATGATAGAGAGTGGCCTAGCAATGACTTCCGCCAGCTCCCTCAGCAACCGTGGATGCATCCCATCAGGGCCCATGGATTTATGGACGTCCAGATTGCTTAATTGGTCCCTGACCCAGCCCTCATCTACCAAGACAGATTCCTCCTCTATCCTGACTTCTTCTGGGGCCTCAGGGGTCTGGGGCTCCTCAGGACAGCCTCTAGCAGTATAGACAGAGGCAAAGAAGGCATTCAGTAACTCCGCCTTCTTTTTATCCTCTGTCTCCAGGGCCCTCACCTCATTCATCAGTGGGCCTACATTGCCTCTAGTGTTGGTTTTACCTGCAATGTATTTGAAGAAGCCCTTTGTGTTGTCCTTGACCTCTCTTGCAAGGTTTAATTCCAAGGAGGCCTTAGCTTTCCTAGTTGCCTCCCTACATCCTCTGACAACAGACTTATATTCCTCCCAAGTGGCCAGCCCCACCTTCCATGATCTGTACACCCTCTTCTTCCACTTGAGTTTGCCCAGCAGTTCCCTGTTTAACCATGCAGGTCCCCTGGTACCCTTCCTTGACTTCCTACCTGCTAGGATGCTCTGATCTTGAGCTCGGAAGAAGCAGTCCTTGAATGCTAACCAACTATCTTGGGCCCCCTTACCTTCTAGTACCCTGTCCCATGGGATTTCCCCTAGCAATTGCTTGAAAAGGCCAAAGTTGGCCCTCCTGAAGTTCAGGGTTGTGATTCTGCTAGCTATTCTGTTCCTGCCACATGAGATCCTGAACTCTACCATCTCATGGTCACTACAACCAAGGCTGCCCTTAACCTTCACCTCTTCAACCAGACCCTCCTTGTTAGTGAGGATAAGATCCAGCAACGCTCCTCTCCTAGTTGGCTCATCCACCATTTGCATCAGAAAGTTCCAGGATGAACCTCCTGGACTGAGGACGGCTGGCTGAGTAGTCCTCCCAGCAAATATCAGGGTAGTTGAAATCCCCCATGACAACCAGGCCCTGTAATTGCGAGACTGCTCTCAGCTGCCTGTAGAAGGCCTCATCACCCTCCTCATCCTCATCCGGTGGCCTGTAATAGACACCCACAACAGTATCACCCCTGCCAGCCTGCCCCTTAATTCGCACCCACAAACTCTCAACTCGCTCCTGATCCGCCCCTGGACAGAACTCAACACATTCTAGCTGCTCACTCACATAAAGAGCAACTCCACCACCTCTCCTTAGTGGCTTGTCTTTCCTGAACAAGACATAGCCATCCATGACCACATTCCAGTCATGCGAGGTGTCCCACCAAGTCTCTGTAATTGCCACTAAATCATAGCCCCCCGACCGAACACGGATTTCTAACTCCTCCTGTTTATTCCCCATGCTGCGTGCATTGGTGTACAGGCATTTCAGGGAGCGAGCTTTAAAATGGCTTTAAGTCACAAGTAAAGACAAAGAGAGGTACCAAAAATCCAAGCATAGGGTGTTCATAACAACTAACCTGAATTCAGAGACTACCATGTAAGTGTTACTGATAGAACACGGCAAAAGCCCAGGAGTCAGAGAGATGTTGCAGAGATACTTGTCCTGCAGCAGTGCTTTGTAAGGCAGGTCACACAGCATGCCAAGGCCACCACCTCCACACACACACACAACCCAGAACACCACTCTCCACGATGTGCAGGGCAAGTCGCATTGAGCTTGATGACTATGCCTACAGCTATAGCTGGGAGAAAAAAGGACTCTGGTACTTGCCACCACAGCAGGGGTAAGGAAAATGCCATAAAAAGTCTGGCCACTCGTTTTTTTGAAAAATGTGAGTACCTTAAGGGGTCACTTTGTAAACAGATTAGACACTGCAAGGCTCTGTGAAGTGAGCCTTAAGATCTTTAAATCTTTGAGTCCAGATCTTTACATCCCTGTCACAAAGTCAGTCAGTGTTCTGTACAACAGCTTTCCAGCTGACATTGCTATTTTAACACTGCCCCCATCTTATGTTTCCCTTCCTTCATTTGTTTTGCTCTGTAACAGTAACACTTTGTGCTTCTGCTGAGCATTCAAGGCTGTTCGGCTGCCTGTCTGCTGCAACCACACCACAGTTTATGTGTACAACCTATTTATGAGCTCTGTGCTCTCAGGACCTGTCAACATGGGAATTTATTGTCAGATAAGCTCAGGTGTGAATTTAATGTGCCATTGCTATTCTTTCCTAACTCTTTGTGTGGGTTATCTAATTTCACAGAAAAATGCCTTTGAGCTGTTCAACTTAATCCACTTTGGAGGAGTGCAACTAGAGTATTGTAGCAACGTTTACATAAATAGCTGGTGCTAAATGGCTTTTTTGCACTCTTAACAGTAAGCCAAACCATTACATAGCATGTGTAGTCTGGAAAGTCTCTCACCTAATCCCAGCTCTAAACTGAAGTGATAGATCATATGACCTACTGAACACAACGTGCCAGCCTGACTTTCTGAAGGACTGTCTACATAGGGGAGGTCAGTCTGGATTATTTAATGGTTTGATTGAAAGAGGAATACCTATCCAAGATTAACTCTCTAATGCTCCACTCTTTACTCCAGACTGTGTAACTAATACCTGGTTCACGCAGGGCTGGGCCCATTTCATCTGACCACACCCCTGATCTGGAATAGACAGTCTAGAGTATCACAAGAGGAATACATATACTGAACCACTGCAAGGTAGGCAAACCTTAATTTGTCTGATTTTGCACCAAGGCATTGATCACTATGATGTTCTGCTAAGCTTGTGCACATATAAAATCTCTCAAACCGCATTAGCAGAAAAATATGTTTATTTGTAGGGTTCACAAACACCTGTGAACAGTGGCGTAACTAGCGCAGCTGCCCTCACTGTGCAAGAATTTGTTCCTTTAGATGTAACTGCTGATTTTCACTGCTTCCCATTCTGTTTTAATCACTGCTTTATTATTCAATGACAGCATCATTTGAATATATGATGCGTTCATTTGAAGGATGTTGTTGCAGTTTTTTTTAGCAGCCCTGTTCACTAGAATATTCAGATTTGTAAGAGCAGATGGTGTTTCTGAGGCAGAGTTTAATTCAGGACAGGTTTGGCAGTCCTGGCACTGTCCACAACACCTCATGAGTATGTTTCACTGCTTGCTGTCCCATTCCTTCTCATGCAGATGCCAGCTCAGGTCTGATGTATGATCAGCCTTTCCATTTGCAAAACTCTGAAGCTGACACTGATCAGTATCAGCTCTGCTTTTCTTCAATTTTCTATAACTCTCCTAAGTACTTAAACTGCATCTATCTTTCGGATAGCACCAGAGAGCTTCTGAAGAAGCCATGCTATCAGAATTACATCCATAATTATGGCAAGACTGTTTTTGTTCATTTTAACACCACTGTTATTAAGCTATTCCATATTTACCATTACGCTTATTTTTATCAGATTAATAAAATGTACTTTTCAAAAATATAAAAATTTAAACTAGATAGGACTGACTAATTATGGAGCAAAACTCCTGCTCTACATCGTTGCTGTTCTTGAAACTTTTCCATTACCATATCTGCAATTGCCTATGATGCCAAGACTCAAAAAGATGAATGTGCAGCAATCATCTTTTAGTATAGAACACTTCAGGAGACCAGCTGTTAAGACTCCGCATGTGCTTCTCACAGCATGGTAAAATGAACAAACAACTAATTCAATATACCAGATTTCAAAACTTGCACTTCTTTTCTGTGATCAAGTCTGTGAGATGGAAGGACCAAAGCCAGGTGAGGAGTGTTGCCTGTAGCAAGAAGCATTGCAAACAGAAAGAATATATAAATTTTCCTCTCATACTAGCCTCCATGGAACGTAATGGGCTACTTTTTTAAAATGTAATTTTGTGAACACTTGCTATAGGTGCAGTGCCTACAGATAGGAATGGTCCATTGCCACTAGTAGGACTGGTGTCGGTGCATTGCAGCATTGATGACCATGGTGTCATTGCAGCAAACAACTATAATGTTTCCTGGACTATCCCCATGTAAGGCTACAGGTATATTAACATTTTTTGTTTGAAACAACAGTGCAGTTACGAAGATAAATCCACAGTAATTCCCTCTTTCTGAGCAGTTTCAGTATGCAGAGTGGCTTTGGGACATGTGAAGTGGATTCCTTTCGGAGGACAACTGTTCAAAATGTTGAACCCTGTGAAGGGTCTGGAGGGTCTGACCTATGAGGAACGGCTGAGGGAGCTGGGGTTGTTTAGCCTGGAGAAGAGGAGGCTCAGAGGTGACCTTCTTGCAGTCTACAACTACCTGAAGGGAGGTTGTAGCGGAGTGGGAGTCGGCCTCTTCTCCCGGGCAACTAGTGATAGGACAAGAGGACATAGCCTCAAGCTTCGCCAGGGGAGGTTCAGGTTGGACATTAGAAAGAATTTCTTTTCAGAAAGGGTTATTAGACATTGGAATGGGCTGCCCAGGGAGGTGGTGGAGTCACCATCTCTGGATGTGTTTAAGAAAAGACTGGACATGGCACTTAGTGCCATGGTCTATTTGACATGGTGGTGTCAGGGCAATGGTTGGACTCGATGATCCCAGAGGTCTCTTCCAACCTGATTGATTCTGTGATTCTGTGAAAATCTCCTCTCTGCTTTATAGCAAATGCACTCCAGACCTTAACAGGGACATAAGGATTTGCACTAATGACTTTTGCTTGTGACTGCTTTGATTCACAAGAGTCTAGATGTTTAATTCAGGGGGCTAGACTAAACCCAGCTTGAAATAAAACTTGAACTGCACACAGTGTAGTTGTAATGATCACAGCACCAAACGTTTCACTCAGTTGGACTGCTCTTTTTTTTTTCCAAATTATTTGCTGATGTGGCCAGAGTCCATAACACCAACAGGATCAATATTTTTTTCCCTTGTTCTGCCAATGGCATAAGTAGAGAGGCAGGAATTGTAAAAAATGTCACATTTTGAAGATATCCATCCATTGGGCACCTGGTGGAGGGAAAGACAACTGCCCTTGCTGCCTGAAATGAATGAGTGCAGAATTAATCCAACCAGATTATCAGAGACTCCATGTGGCAGAGGAGCTTGAGAACTGATCCCACCATAGGAAAAGCATTGCTCAGTTTCATAGTTACGACACCCCCCCCAAAAAAGTAGGGGATGTAAACAAAAACTTCAGATGAAATTATGTCCTTCTTTGGAAAAATGGTATTTATGATGACCTGAATTATGGATGCCTGTAATGCAAATTGAGCAATATTCATTACTAATGTGATGGTCTATATTTGGACCAAAGTTCCCAAAACTGCAGGCACCGATGCAGGAAATATTTATTCAGTCTTGCTTAAAGCCCTGAGTAATCTTGAAATATTTGAAATCAAGTAGATAATTTCAGGAGATTTATTTTAGAGGTCTGTAAATTTCCATGTAATTAACCACCACTGAGAGGAAGAGAGGACATATAACCATGCATTATGAAAGTAAAGGATGAGCCCAGGATAGCTGCATCTCCTAACTGCCAGTCCAAGTGCCAGTTCATAATAGTTCACAAATTTGCTTCACCCATCCCCCCATATTCTACAGAAAAAAACACTGCAGAAATACTTCATGGCCATTCCTTCATTCAGGGTCTTTCTCATAGCACCTTTAGTGTTGTAGGTAAATAAAAATACTGAAAAATCCCATGGACACTGACAGGTGCAAACAGAGCTGTCCTTGCAACATGTACACGACTATTTCAAGCTATCTGACATTCATGCGTCCAGCTGCTCTGGCTGTTTTCTGGTGGCTTCTGAAATCGGCAGCATCAGAAAATATGAACACTCTTTTAAAGGATGCTGCCTTATTCTTCTACGTTGTGCCATCATTTACAAGAGAAAGAACACACACACACACACACACAGAGAATACAATGCCCTGAATGTGAAGAACTGATGAGCATTTGATGCCATTGGTTCTGTTTATTATGATTATTAATAGGACATCCATGTTCTATCAAGTAGAAAACCACTTGGTAGAGAAAATAGTTTAATTTTTACATGTATCTTAAAGAATCACATTGTACTTCTAGGTTTTAATATGAGATTTAACAATTGTGAAAACCAAACATTGTCTGACAATCAAATAGGTCATTAAGGTATCCATACCATACCATCCATCCACCATCATAATTATCCTAAGGCACAACATTTTATCCCTTTTCTGATTCCTTTGCATTTTTATTCTGAATAGCTTCAATTATTCAAACAGACTCTGTGTCTGAAAAGGCAGACTGTGTCTTGACAGGTAGGACATTTCTCTAGGACTCAGAATATCTGCTCCTAGGTGTTAAGTGGTATTGGCTACTCAGCTCACTCCTCCTTGTCTGTACTTCCAGAACTTTGCTGTCTTGCCTGGTAAGGCTTCAAGTACTTTGAGACAGACACTGACTCTTATAAATCTGGACAGCATGCAGACAACTGGACAGAAATACAAGGGAACTAACTCACTTTCAGAGTCCCTGCTGAGGACTCTTAGGTGTTGCTCTAACAGAAAACAAACAATGACTCATGTCAGCTATGGAAGCAGCTAAGTGTTTTACCTTTAAAAAAGAACATAACACGTGGCTCATAGCCTGATTGTTTCTGAAGGCTATAAAACAGCCTTACACCAGCATCCAAATATTTGTGGTTCATCTACAAATATTAAATAGATTTCATGTTCTTTCCAGCTTCCCAAATATATTGAAGTATAGATTCTTTTAACATTTTACATTTATACTGAAATGGACTTTCACTACTAATACTCACAGCATCACTGACTATTTCTTCATGGCTTTTGCATCTGCAACTGAGATACAATTGACACTTTCTGTCTTTAAAGAGCTGTTGCAAAAGGTTAGACTGACAGCGTTCAGAAAAATGCCTTTCTTCTGTAACAGCTGTAATTCACAGGAGGAGGAATCCCTTGTGCTTTAAGACTATGATGGATGAAGAACAGGTAGTATTATAGAGGAAGTAAAATTTTACACCATTGTTCCACTAAACCCTGTGTATATTCTCATTTATATTTTAAGTCATTTAACCATTAACCTTGAAAGACAGGTTGAACAGACAGATCAGAATGAATGTGTTCAGACTAAAGACATGTGTTTTTAATTACAGAATGACAGCGAGATGGGAAGAATTGAATCATGTACCAAAATCAGCCTGCTTTAAGAGGTGTAGCTGCAGGTCAGTCTTTCTTCTTACAGGGAGCTTTTTGCTTGTGTCTCAAACAGTTGAAAAGAGGAGATGCCACCAACTTCCCTGACACTTTCCTTTTTCAGCTACACTGTGAGCTGAAGCTCATAGGCGTGAAACTAGCCACTCAGGGTTACCTGGCAGAGAATCCATCTCTTGCTTTCCAGCCCACTAAGTCATGGCACACTCTTTAAAATAGAGCAGTAAGCTGGGAGCACTGTAATTCCTCTGCTTCCAGCATCCATCAAACAACAAAGGAGGAACAAAGATAAAGCCTGAGCAAGGTTATTCACTTAAAAATGCAATAACTTCTTAGAAATAAGCATACTGGATTAAATTCTTCGGATCTATTACATGTGTAAATCATTATGGAAGCCCAGATGCATTACAGAAACTCAGTAGCTTAGAAATCTGTGTGCTCTTGACAGTAACTGACTTTTTTGTCTGTTGATCTTTGCAATTAGCTTTACACAGCAGAGCAACTACAGGAGAAATCTCAATGCGATGGATTTTGTACCTTTTTATCTACTTCACATGGCCTATAATTTCTTACTACCAGAGCCGCTTCCCCTGCTTATAGTGTCTTCCTCCACTGGGTAGCTGCTGTGGCAGTGTTGTGAGGGTCATCAAATAGCACGTCACCGTGCAATGGGACCTCCTTTCTCTCCTCCTAGAAAGACAATGTGTTCATCCTTGCTCTGATTTACTATTCAATTTGGGGGTCCTTTGTGTATGCACACTCAGTAGAGGCCAAATTATTATTCTGTTCAACTGAACAATTTCAGGAAGCAGCTTTTTTGAAACTCACCAGAGTACTTTTACATGTCACCTTCAGCCTTCCCACAAACTTGCTGGACCCAAAAGCTGCCCCTCTTTCTTTGCAGTGGGAGCAGACATTCTGTAGCATTTTCTGGAAAAGGGAGTCAATTCTGACATACAAGACCTGGTTTCCAAAGGAGATTCCCACCCCAGGATTATTTTCAAGATTTCACTATTTTCCAGTGCTGTTCCCAGGAACTTAGCCACAGTGATTTCAGATGAGTGCCAAAGGGGAGCAGTTCAAGTCCTAAGTTATATTTTGAGCATGAGTTCATAGCTGTGTTGTGTCTGGCCCACAGACACATGTTCAAAAGAGCCTACCCTTTGCGTCTCAACCTTGCATTTCCTAGATGCAAAGAAGGTCCTGGTGAGCACAGTGTGGTTCTTTCCTACCTTGTAAGCAGGACACAAACCTGGAATGATGTCATGTCACAAGGAAGACAGTGTTGTATCCAGGCAGGGGAGGTGTTGAATGGGAGTGAGGGAGGTGTTGTATCCTTACCCTGAGGTGAGACTGGTTCATATATATCTGCATACATGGTGCAGACATGCTTGATGCTGTTCTTCCCTAACTCCTTTTTCTGATGAAGACAAATGTTAAGCTCTGCTAGGATTGGCCAGTATTAAGCAATCTATGCTCACCTTTTCCCTTATGGGAATGCCAGATGTTTTTGGTCTGAACCTCGGAAATTTACAGAGACAGCAACTCCAAAGAGAGCACACTCTGCACATATGCTCCATCTACCTGCTAAATGCATTTGTCACAAACTTTTCTGACAGGCTGAGACAGAAGAAAAAATAATGTTCATTAAAACATACAACCCTTGTGAATAAGCTAAAGCATGCTGGGGAAAAAAACGAAATGACAGAGGATTTCACTGAAAACAGGAATCCATGCACACCGAGAAAATAAAATACCGCTCTGTATAGAAGCAAAACCAGAGATTCCAGTCTGTTGCAGCCAACGAATATAAATGATGGAGAATAAAGGTGAGGACTTATCACTAGCACAGAAATTGAAACTCCTAGCTCGCTTCCCTGGGAGAATTAATTTAAACTTATATGGAGACCTTAGATAGTCTTGGCCCTTCGAAATAACAGGATCAGATTTCGTTTATTAGCACCTGGCCCAGCCCTGCACAGCTTTCTGTGCACAAGTAGGCCTCTTACTGAAGTTATAGGCCCTTTCATATAATTTGTTTGTAGGATTGGAGTTCAGGGGTGACATACCATAATAGTATGAAAAATAGTGTTTGCTGCATCAAGCAGAAATTATGCACAGTTGGGGTAAACTCTGAGGTCAGTGCAAGAGAGTGTTAATATACATACCTCACCGTCTGTCTTCGCTTCCTTGATTTGGCTCACAGCTAACAAACCAATGAAAAAGTACAATGATATTTATTGACTTCTCAGAGAAACCCAGATATATGTGTATGTTCATAAGTGTTCTTAGCTTAGATACGAAGATACCAGGCACCTATTTGAAATCCTGCCTGTCCAGTACCTTTCCAGATGTGCCTAGTCACTTTCCCCTGGGCAGTAAAGTCACATGTCAGCACTCAAGTTCAGGAATTTTCACCTTGAGGCAGACCCTGTCAGTGCTGAGTGTAAAGTTGCGAGGATATAATGTTGCAGTACAAATATGGCCTGCTTTTCAGCAATGTTTCATCATGGAGCACTGCATAGACAAAAACTCATGGGGAAGAAGTGACTCAAGGCAAGAGGAAGACGTGGAAGCAGTGCTCTCAGGTATAGGGAATCCATTTAAAAAGCTTTGTTGCAAAAAGATGGTAATGTAACACAGCCTCCCTCAAAGCAGTTAATCCTTTTTGCCATATTGTGCAGTATGCTGTTAGATGTGCATATGCATACACACAATTTCCATAACTTTATCAGAATATTTTCGTGTTTGCATTTTTATCAGTGCAGTTGGCTCTACAAGCTATGTTTTAAACTGTAAACTAATGATGCTTTTGTAACTTGTGATTTCCAAGCCATTAACATCTTATGAGACTCCTGCCAGTTACCACCTTGGATTAATCATACCCACATTACACTTTCACCTAGGAACATACTTGGTAGAAAAGGTGATAATTATATTAGCACTTTGAGGGTGCTTACCATCTTCAAAGCACCTTAGTAATACAAGGTTAATTAATAAAACAAAAGTACAGCTTGCATGCTCCTGGGATGGGTGTCATGGATACAGAGTACATGAAGTAATGCTTCTCTCTGAAATAAGAAAATGATCCTATGAAGGAATAGCTAAAACAGGGAGGGGAGAGCAGGCATGGGAGAATTCAAGTATTAAATTATGTCATACACTTCCGAAATTATACTTGAGCTAAAAATCTACACACTAGCTAGAAAATGAAAAACATCTTACTAAAAAAGCTCACCGATTTTCCTATATCCCTCCTCATTTTCTGGAGGAAAAATGTGAAAACTTGACCTCAAGTTACTCTAGCAGCTGGTTAGATAGTTATAAAATATTAGAATCCTGTGAAAAGGGCTTCCTATTTTTTTTCTGTTTAAAAATTGTAAAGTTCCTGGCCTGCGCACCCCCTCCCCTTGACTTCTAAAACTGTGCACAAGATGATAGAGCAAAAATTGTGAGTAATCCCTGGACCCTAACTGGTAGGTATTGGGATGCATTTACTCAAGCCTTGTGAGCTACATGACCTAGCCTTGATTCAGTTTTCTGAATGCCTCTATTTGTTTCAGGCTGTTTTTCCACATTAAGCGCTGGCAGCACTAGAAAAGGATTTGTGAAATGTTACCCGCTTAGGAAGGGAGGGTATATGTTAAGGGAGCTGTCGATGAGGGGCCTCATGGCTGCTTATATGAATACAAGGCAACATGGAGGCTGCTTTGATTTGATGTAACCAATGACAGTTAAAAGCAGATGTCCTACAAACAGGAGACTACCCACAGCACTGCACCTTTCAGTAACGCCCTATTCAATGACTCTAGCTCTCATCCTGAGTCCCAAATGCAGTCCAATTTCCACATACTTCTCCATGGTTAGAATCTAAGAGGAGGTATCTGGCCCCTGGCATCTTCAGGAACCTGTAAATACTAATATGAGCTAGTCACAGGACCCAAATCTGCAACTGATCCATAGGACAGGCATCTGGACCCATGTGAAGACAAAATCATCAGCTGAGATGAGGATAAGTCTGATGTATCTGAGGAGATACCCATGCAAAACAGCTTGCAGGGGCTATTGCAAGACTCAAGGTATGAGACCAGCTTCCCCAACCAACCTCAGAACTGGGCTTGAAGCTTTATCAAATCAATCTTTCCCTACAACTGAAAGTTACTTAAATCACTACAAGTCTAAGCTGTTCAGAGAAGCCTGCTGAGAACTACAAACTGGTGAGATAAGGCTTTGAAGAGTGACCAGAAACACTGGGGGCCTTCATTTAGGTGCTTTCAACACACCTCAAGCAGGGTACCCAAATGGTGTGGTCACTTCTGAAAGTCCTCAGCAGGACTTGCATGTGCATGGCCTCTTCTAGTCCAGTGAGTTACTTGGTTGCAGTAAAAACACCCAAAGGAGCTCAGCTGCCTTTCCCAAAATGCCCCAGGAGGCACTACTACTCTTATTTTCATGTCATAAAGCTATCTATCTGCCTATTTCCTCTCCTTTAGAGGGACTCATGCTCTCTAATATTTCCTTTCTCCCAACTTTCTGCTAAACCACTGCCCTGGTTTGGACTAGGACAGAACCAATTACCCTTTGGTGTCAGGGCAACGGTTGGATTCGATGATCCCTGAGGTCTCTTCCAACCTGGTTGATTCTGTGATTCTGTGATTTAAGTTTCTTCTAAGTAACTGCACTTTCTGAAGCTGACTACTTGTTTTTCAGATGGTGTCCACTTCAAGAATTGATAATGCTTGAAGTTTATAGTTATTACTAAGGTAACGGTAGGAATGGTATGCAGAAGGGCTCTTGCTTAGACTTACTCCTATAGAAACCAAGGTCACTGCTAAGTTTCTCATGGTCCACAAGTAAAAGGCCGTAAAAGAGTCGCACTTGCGGGGAGGAGAGGACAGCGGACCCAAAACTGACCAACAAGGTACTCCATCCCATACATGTCATTCTCAGTTTAAAGGTGAGCGATCACGAGTGTTAGTCACCGTCTCTTCTTCTATGACCAGCAACCAAAGAGGACTCTGTCCATTTTTCTCCTGCCCTCGATCCCATTCCGTGAGTTCCTGAATCCAGTTCCCATCTGCCACTGAGTCCAGACTGGGACTTCCCGGAGTCTGCCCTGCAGAGCTGCTGGTGACGTGATCGTCATCAGGGGAGGTCGATCTTGGTTTTGTATATATTTGTATATATTTAATTATTTCCATTATTATCAATCATTATACTATTTTTCATTGTTATCGTTTATTAAAACTGTTTTAACTTTCCAACCTGGAAGTCCCTCTCCCTTTTCTCATTTCCTCCCCCTTCTGGGGGAAGGAAAGGGTTAATAGAGAGTATTTGCCATCCATTTAATAGCCAGTCCCGCTTTAAACCTTGACAACCACTCATTTTTTCAAAAGCATTTTTATCAGTAAAGTATTAAATGATGGACCAGAAGCAGAGGAGAAGAGGGTACCAAACAAAATACACATTCCCAAAGGAAGGAAGGAAGATTTCTAATGAGAGAAACATGAGCCAGCACTACTGTTGCTGGGAGGCTATCATAGCAATCACGATAAAACACATAGATGTTGCTAAGTATGAAGAGTGTCAATCAAATCTATTTCTAAAAATGGGTCTTTGCAAAGCCACAAGTCTCCACCAGCAGTAAAACCAGTGTTTCCATTTGGAAACGGTACCAGTAGGCTGGTCCAATGTATACTCGGACTATCGACCATCAGTTGGTCTGACCTCATCCGTGACAAAGAGAGCTCATTCTCTCCAGCAATTCTAACATGGAAACAAATAGCTTACATCTGACGTGGAACATATCTCAAATCAGATGCTTTACATCACACCAATCTTTTTAACAGTAAAGGTAAAAGAATTGATCAATTTTTAAATATGATTTTTCCAGGTATTTTATTCTCACAGAGCTACTAAGCGTTCAGCGTGTCAAGGTGTTGGAGCATGACTTTTCAGGGAGAATGGTCCACGACTAGCTTCAGTTATCTTCAGTCAGCTGAATACTCACAAGCTTTGAAAAAAGAGAGAAAGGGCTTTTGACAGTCAAACCTTGATTACTAAAGCAACAATCAAAATTCATTACTGTGTAAGCTCTGGTTGGATTGCTAGAGCTCTGCAATTTATTCTCATTCTATTCATCTAGTATCATTACTGGAGAAGACTAAGAAACTGTTAGTTTTATGCAAGGTGGGCAGACTTGTCAAAATTTCAAGAAAATTCTGTTACTTGACTTTATTTTATAAACTTGGTGTCAACTTATTTTTTCCTTAGCACATTTCCCACTACCCACTTTCATGGAACAAAGGTAGGGTAAAAAGAAGTCAATGCTCTGAATATTGACAGCGGCGGCAGCAGCGACAGCGGCGGCAGCGACTTGAGGTTAGTGCGGGGGTGAGGGCGACATTGGGCTTAACTGGGCGGTTTTCGTACTCTGGGCCCCCCCCGAACCCCCCGCGAGCATCAGCCCCGAGCTGCTTCCCCCCCCCACCCCGGACCCGGAGGTTCCCGGAAACAAATCAGCAGAGGAGGGGGCGTAGCCAGAGGCACCGCGGGCGATTTAAGCGATTTAAACGCACCACCCCCCGTGATCGGGTGATAAAAAGCCTCCTGGAGGGCAGGGACTAGTCCCTGGCCAGAAGGGAGAGGGAGACTCGGCTGTGACTGGGTGTGTCCCAGGGCGGGGGAGGCCACAGCTGTTTGCAGCTCGCTGGGGAGGGTGCTGACTCCCTCCCAGTGGACAAGGTGAGGAAGGTGCCAAGGAGCTGTGAACCAGGGGTGTCACCAACAGGTATTTCCCAGCTCAGTGAAAGAACAATGGTATCTACCTGGCGGAAGAAGACCAAAATGGATGTGGGAACCCAGACAGAGCTCCCACGGAAGGAGGCGATGGTGCAGGTCGCAGGCTGCAGGAAATGCTACAGCATCTCTGTGGTGACAGGGAGCTGTGTGCGCTGTGAGCAGGTAGATGATCTGCTCGGCCGAGCGGCACAGCTGCAAAGCCAGGTTGAAAGGCTTCAAGCCGAAGTAGAAAGGCTTAGGAGCACTGGGGAGGCTGAAATGGAGATAGACTGGTGGAGCCAGGCTCTGCCTTCCCTGCAACAAAAATGGGAGCACCGTCCGGAGAGCTCCCAGGATCGAGGGACCCCTGTACTCTGCCCCTCTCAGGTGGAAAACGATAACCTAGAGGAGAGGAGTGAGTGGAGGCAAGTCTATGGCCGTGGCAAAAGGCGAGTGCCCTCCTTGCCTACCTCGCCTCCCCAGGTGCCTCTGAGAAATAGATATGAAGCCCTAGTGGAATACAGCCGGTCCAATGGGGATGTGGTGGAGAGGCAACCTATATCAGAGGTCCCACCACAGTCAGAAAAACCTGACAGGCGTATAGCTACCTCCTCCACAAGGAAGAAGAGAAGAGTTTTAGTGGTTGGAGACTCCTTCCTAAAGGGATCTGAGGGCCCAATAGGCAGAGCTGACCCCCCATCACAGGGAGGTCTGCAGCCTGCCTGGAGCCCAAATCAGGGATATCACCAGGAAACTCCCCAACCTGGTGAAGGCCACAGACTACTACCCCCTGCTGATCTTCCAGACAGGTGGGGAAGAAGCTGCATCCCGTAGTCTGAGGGGGATGAAGAAAGACTACAAGGCCCTAGGACGGTTGGTGAAAGAGTCTGGGGCACAAGTTGTTTTCTCCTCCCTGCTTCTATTTTCAGGTGATGACGTGGGATGGAATAGTAGGATTCTCTCTATTAATGCCTGGCTACGAGACTGGTGCTACAGGCAGGGCTTTGGGTTCTTTGATAATGGCTGGTTTTATAAGACAACAGGCGTGACAGTGATACATGGGAAAGGTTTATGTCGTAGGGGCAAAAGGGTTCTGGGACAGGAATTAGCAGGGCTCATTCGGAGAGCTTTAAACTAAACTCGAAGGGGGATGGGGTTGTAGCTGGCCTTGCACCACTGGGGCAACGCTCTAGTGTTGAGGTAGACCAGGAGGCCTCCCGTCCCCCTGGGGTGAAATCGGTGTGCTCAGCTCGCTCCCTGAAATGCCTGTACACCAATGCACACAGCATGGGGAATAAACAGGAGGAGTTGGAAATCTGTGTTCGGTCGGGGGGCTATGATCTAGTGGCAATTACAGAGACTTGGTGGGACGCCTCGCATGACTGGAATGTGGTCATGGATGGCTATGTCTTGTTCAGGAAAGACAGGCCACTAAGGAGAGGTGGTGGAGTTGCTCTTTATGTGAGTGAGCAGCTAGAATGTATTGAGTTCTGTCCAGGGGCAGATCAGGAGCGAGTTGAGAGTTTGTGGGTGTGAATTAAGGGGCAGGCTGGCAGGGGTGATACTGTTGTGGGTGTCTATTACAGGCCACCGGATCAGGATGAGGATGGTGATGAGGCCTTCTACAGGCAGTTGAGAGCAGTCTCGCAATTACAGGGCCTGGTTGTTGTGGGGGATTTCAACTACCCTGATATTTGCTGGGAGGCCTACTCAGCCAGCCATCCTCAGTCCAGGAGGTTCCTCCAGTGCATTGATGATAACTTTCTGATGCAAATGGTGGATGAGCCAACTAGGAGAGGAGCGTTACTGGATCTTATCCTCACTAACAAGGAGGGTCTGGTTGAAGAGGTGAAGGTTAAGGGCAGCCTTGGTTGTAGTGACCATGAGATGGTAGAGTTCAGGATCTCATGTGGCAGGAACAGAATAGCTAGCAGAATCACAAGCCTGGACTTCAGGAGGGCCAACTTCGGCCTTTTCAAGCAATTGCTAGGGGAAATCCCATGGGACAGGGTACTAGAAGGTAAGGGGGCCCAAGATAGTTGGTTAGCATTCAAGGACTGCTTCTTCCGAGCTCAAGATCAGAGCATTCCAACAGGTAGGAAGTCAAGAAAGGGTACCAGGAGACCTGCATGGTTAAACAGGGAACTGCTGGACAAACTCAAGTGGAAGAAGAGGGTGTACAGATCATGGAAGGAGGGGCTGGCCACTTGGGAGGAATATAAGTCTGTTGTCAGAGGATGTAGGGAGGCAACTAGGAAAGCTAAGGCCTCCTTGGAATTAAACCTTGCAAGAGAGGTCAAGGACAACAGAAAGGGCTTCTTCAAATACATTGCAGGTAAAACCAACACTAGAGGCAATGTAGGCCCACTGATGAATGAGGTGGGGGCCCGGAGACAGAGGATAAAAAGAAGGCGGAGTTACTGAATGCCTTCTTTGCCTCTGTCTATACTGCTAGAGGCTGTCCTGAGGAGCCCCAGACCCCTGAGGCCCCAGAAGAAGTCAGGATAGAGGAGGAATCTGTCTTGGTAGATGAGGGCTGGGTCAGGGACCAATTAAGCAATCTGGACATCCATAAATCCATGGGCCCTGATGGGATGCACCCGCAGGTGCTGAGGGAGCTGGCGGAAGTCATTGCTAGGCCACTCTCCATCATCTTTGCTAAGTCGTGGGCAACGGGAGAGGTGCCTGAGGACTAGAGGAAAGCAAATGTCACTCCACTCTTCAAAAAGGGCAAGAAGGAGGATCCGGGTAACTATAGACCAGTCAGCCTCACCTCCATCCCTGAAAGGTGATGGAACAACTTGTTCTTGGTGCTGTCTCTAGGCACATCAAGGATAGGGGGATCATTAGGGGCACTCAGCATGGCTTCACCAAGGGGAAGTCATGCTTAACCAACTTGATAGCCTTTTATGAGGATGTAACCTGGTGGATAGATGATGGTAAAGCTGTGGATGTGGTCTATCTCGATTTCAGTAAAGCGTTTGACACGGTCTCCCACAGCATCCTCGCAGCTAAACTGAGGAAGTGTGGTCTGGATGATCGGGTAGTGAGGTGGATTGTGAACTGGCTGAAGGAAAGAAGCCAGAGAGTGGTGGTCAATGGGACAGAGGCCTGTGGAGGCCTGTGTCTAGCAGAGTCCCTCAAGGGTCGGTACTGGGACCAGTACTATTCAATATATTCATTAATGACTTGGATGAGGGAATAGAGTGCACTGTCAGCAAGTTCGCTGATGACACAAAACTGGGAGGAGTGGCTGATGCGCCAGAAGGCTGCGCAGCCATTCAGAGAGACCTAGACAGGCTGGAGAGTTGGGCGGGGAGAAACTTAATGAAATATAACAAGGGCAAGTGTAGAGTCCTGCATCTGGGCAAGAACAACCCCATGTACCAGTACAAGTTGGGGGCAGACCTGTTGGAGACCAGCGTAGGGGAAAGGGACTTGGGGGTCCTAGTGGACAGCAGGATGACCATGAGCCAGCAGTGTGCCCTTGTGGCCAAGAAGGCCAATGGCATCCTGGGGTGTATTAGAAGGGGTGTGGTTAGCAGGTTGAGAGAGGTTCTCCTCCCCCTCTACTCTGCCCTGGTGAGGCCGCATCTGGAATATTGTGTCCAGTTCTGGGCCCCTCGGTTCAAGAAGGACAGGGAACTGCTAGAGAGAGTCCAGCGCAGAGCCACGAAGATGATTAAGGGAGTGGAACATCTCCCTTATGAGGAGAGGCTGAGGGAGCTGGGTCTCTTTAGCTTAGAGAAGAGGAGACTGAGGGGTGACCTCATTAATGTTTATAAATATGTAAAGGACAAGTGTCATGAGGATGGAGCCAGGCTCTTCTCAGTGACATCCCTTGACAGGACAAGGGGCAACTGGTGCAAGCTGGAACACAGGAGGTTCCACTTAAATATGAGGAAAAACTTCTTTACGGTGAGGGTGACCGAACACTGGAACAGGCTGCCCAGAGAGGTTGTGGAGTCTCCTTCTCTGGAGACATTCAAAACCCGCCTGGAAGCGTTCCTGTGTGATATGATCTAGGCAATCCTGCTCCGGCAGGGGGATTGGACTAGATGATCTTTCCAGGTCCCTTCCAATCCCTAACATTCTGTGATTCTGTGATTCTGTGATTCTGTGATTTTCACCATCATGACTAGGTAATCAGCCTGCTAGATATGGAGTTCACACTGATCTGGTGAATAAGAGTAGACACTGAATGCACAGCAGAGACCACACTGGAGACATCCCCCATGCTGTCCTGCAATATTAGCCAGCAACCCATGTCAGCTAATGGCAGATCTTCACTGACAAATCTATATCTTCCACAGGTATTTACTTAAGGAAAGTACTAATAACTATCAAGGAGAGTACTAATAAGTACTACAGTGATACTTAATGATAAATTAACACTACTTTCTTCCTAATGTCAGACACTTCTCCTGTCTTCAGTAGCAGTGTAGGAGAGCTATAACAATCACAAGACTGACAAATAAATGTACTAAAGATTTCATTCACCATAGGGATAATTTGCATGGATTGAGTAACTGCGGTGGAGATGTTTGACCTGCATTACTGTGGACGTCATCACAGGGTTTGCAACAATCTCTGTTTTAAAGGGCAGAAAAAAAAAATTCTGGTAATGATAAGAAACACCAGAGTTCCTAATTTGCAGATTTCTCAGAAATAAAAAACATATGTAAAAATGTAAATCTAATCAAACCGAAGCTCTAGAGACTATTTCAGAGAACCATTATGGCATTATCTAAGAAAAAGGGCAATAAGACTGTACACATTTGCCAGGACTACAGCTTCAGTCTTTCAGTCTTAACATACTTTATTATGTGATTATTCATCTTCAGATACACTAAGAAAGAACAACACCACCCTGTTGAAATGGCCGTGTATTAGGCCTCTGATCCTATCTTTTGCACCAGGTCTCCTCAGAAATTGGCACACATCTATCTCACAACACCACAGGAAGAAAGGGCAGAATAGGTCACCTACTAATGGAAGAGTCATGAGTGTAGGAATTAGGTCATCAAGAAGCGTTTCAGTATATGACTGTTACGGTGAGGGTGACCGAACACTGGAACAGGCTGCCCAGAGAGGTTGTGGAGTCTCCTTCTCTGGAGACATTCAAAACCCGCCTGGACGCGTTCCTGTGTGATATGGTCTAGGTAATCCTGCTCCGGCAGGGGGATTGGACTAGATGATCTTTCGAGGTCCCTTCCAATCCCTAACATTCTGTGATTCTGTGATTCTGTGATTTGGAAAACTATTCCTGCGCACTTCTTGTTTGGACATGACATAATGATTTGCACAGCCGTATCTTTGTCTGTTTGAGAAAGTCACACCACATCTTTCAACAGCCCTGAAAGATCATCTTTAGTGAGCAGCATTTCACATGCTCAAAAAACTTGCAAGTTGCAATAACATGCAATTCACCATAGAAAACCTACACAAAACCTATATGTTTTCTATACAGCTTAAATTTTTAATTGTTTAATGTTCATTGCAGAGATTAAATTATTTGACTGCAGAGACATAACCCAAGGCCAAAGTACCTTCCACAGAATTAGCCACTTCTGAACTTCCAATAAACTGTTTAGTTTTATCCTAGAATGAGAATATTGCTTTTACTAGCTTGGCTTTTAAGCATTCGTGAGTATATTTTTAGCTGGTGTAAATTGTCATAGCAACATTTCTCCCATGAGATCTGTATCTCCTCCCTCCTTTCTCCCTCTTATGTTGGATAAAAACACAAGGCAGAGTTTTACTACATGTGCCACAGATTTATACCATACGTTTATACAACCACAGTGCATCACATTCACATTACTAGTTAAAGTGCAATGGATTTCCTGCAAAAACAGTAAATGTTTTTGATAAATATAGCTTGTTCCAGGCTTTATGTTCCTTTCTAGGAAATTGTGGACAGGATCTGTACTAGTTCTTCCACACTCTCCAGTCATCTGCTCTTGCTATTTTTTGCTCTAGGCTGGGTAAGAACAGGTCTACATCAGAGGAAGATGTTATCACAGATCCTGAGCAAGATTTGAACTAGCTCCAGCACTGAAAACTGTGTATCATCTCCTATAAAACCTGCTCAGGACCTGGAAAACCCCACCCACATTGAGTCCTACCCTTATGTGTCCTCTAGACCATCAGCAAATAAACTATTTGGAGTCACACTTTTCAGTGTAGTGTGTACATACCATTTGGCAGAGCCAGGAATGTGATTTTTTTAACATCATCTCCAATGTGAACTGCTTTCCCCCTTGATATGGGGGGGGAGTGAGGAGTGTAATAGGTTTCTTGGTTTTCCTTCCTATGTTTTTTGAAATCTTCGTGATCTCCTGTGCAGTCAGATACTTTTGTTGAAATTACTGTAAGTTAAGACTGACTAGCTTGCATTTTGTGGGTAATACCTAAATCTACCATGTGTTAGAGTTTTACACTGAAATCCAGAGGAACACTTCCTTGTGAAGTCAATAAAGAGGACAGTGACTTTCTGAATTTGAATTGTGACTGAATCTGTGGGGATTTAAAAAGAGTCTCCCAAAATATGAAGGTTGGGGAAAAATTTCAGACTAAGTCCTATTATTTTATGTTAATTTTGAGAAATCTGGAAGGACACTTGCTGGCTATAAGCAAGCAAGTTTCAAATGGCAAGAAGTTTCCATATATATGTACCGCTCACGAGGTAACACGGACAAGAAGATCTGCTTTTGTGCTACGGACTATTGGGAACACACCCGCATGGACATCCTCATAGAAGAGGGACATGGGAGCTAGGGTTGATGACATCAGGCAGGCCAAATGTGAAACAGGTACTGTGTCTAGATCTGAGGGAAAGGAGAGATATAACATCAGGTGTGATTTGTTTTAAGAGATAATTATTAATCTTTTCATTTACAGACCAGCCACTGACAGCTCTAGTGAAAAAAATGGTCCTGGTGTCAAGGCAGCAGTAGTCAGCTCACAAAGAGCAGGAAGAGGTAGGTCACCTAGTCTTACTCCACTCCTATTTGAAAATCCTTATAGCAAACCCAGAATCTAGTCATGCATGTACTTCAAAACTGCTCTGGAATGACGCTATGATTATCACGCAAAAGGATCCACCTCCAAAATCAGTGTGAACACCTGACTCGAAAGCCTCTGCAGAGAAGTGTATCCTGACTGAATTACAGTAGTGTATGCTTTTTGCTGGTCTTCTGGTCTCTTTCGAAAAGGAACATAAAAGAAATGTTGATAATTATCTAGAGACTTGCATTTTCACTGTGAAAAAAAACTACTTGAATGCTTCCTAAACTAGCATTCGTAAATTAAGCCATCCTTAGCAATCCTGAGCACTCATCAGGATGGTTAAGCAAAAGGATAGGGGGCCTGCTAACTGTACTGCATTTCCTGGCAAAAATGATTTCACAATGCAAGATCAGATTCAGCCAGCTTACATCCCACGTACCTCCAGCAAATTACATATATAAGCCTGGGCAAAATGTATCTTGTTATGCAGTCCATAAAATACCTATGATCATTTTCAAGACATAAAAAACAGAGATCTTTGAGCTGCCTTGTATGTTCATCCCCTCCCTGTCTTCTTCCCTCACCTCTGTGTGTTTCAGCTTACACATTTTTTTTTTACAGCTTCGTTACAGATCCAGTGTACATGTGAAAGAAAACAGCTTTACAGCAACTAAGTGATCAGTGGAACAAAGAGGCTTATTAGTCGACCTGTGTGCACTGCTTTTGTGTGAAAGTCTGAAATGTAGAGTGATTGAAGGTCTAGATGCTATCTGCCTAAATCTGTTTTTTAATAGCTCAGCAGCCTTACAGCCCAGCAGCCTATCCGGAGTGCGTCTTTTCACAGATGGTACACAAAGGTTTGTTGAGCTTTTGACATAAGTATAAATGACTTGAGAACTAAAAGAACATATCTTTGTGACAACTCAGCTATTCCTAGAAACATGTCTTCACTTTACAACCTTGCTAGGGAAACCAGGGCTAGCATGTGCGCTTCTGAAATTTGAGAGCATGCCAGACTGAGAAACAGCCTTTAGAGATCTAGCTAGAGAGGAGGGACTGCAGCACTGCCATGGCAACTCCTTCAAGTCAACAGGGCTTCATGACGTTCTCCTCCCTGGATCAAAGCACCTCCATGCTTTTCTTCCACAGCAAGTACTGCCATGTTGTCAGGAAAAAAGATGACTGCAAGCTGAAACACTTTGATGTATGTTGCCCATTAACATGTATAAAATCCGTAATGCCACTAATTCTTGAGTGTTTAATGGCTTTCCTCAAAGTCCATCACAACCAATGAATGGGTCACAATAGGTACAGAACAAAAACCTTAACAAAAAATGAACTTGAAAAAATTGATTGCATTGATTAGAGCATTTCACAAGAGGCTTACATAATTCCTTCTCTTCTCCAGTGTCCTCTGTCCATTGGAGAGAAGCAGATACCAAAGAGCACTGTTCTGGCATTCAGGACCTGTAGTCCAAATAATGCACACTAAGGAAATCCCTGTGTTTTAAGTGCATGGCTAAAGTGCCTAAACACATGCTAAAGAACTTACTGGAATCCAGGCTGTAGGAGAACAGCATATACCAGCATATAACTGAGGAGCCTGCAGTGGCAGAGAGCTGACCCCTTTTCTTCTGGAGGAGCAAAGACTTTAATTTCAGGAATCCAAAAGTTTAAATAGATGTCATGCTCTTTCCCCAGAGACATGCTCACACTGCAGAAGGGGAAACACAACTGCAGTGGGTGTTCTGCAAGGAGTTTCCCCAATAACCCAGGTGCTGTAAACATTAGATCACAAAATACAATCTGAAAACAACACAAACTAAAAAGCACATGAGGAAAAAACCCCAGTCTTCTATTGCTGACCTACTAGCGGGTCTTGTAGTTCAGCCTACTGTACAGGAGAGCAAGTCAGAAATAACAGAGAATGGAAGTTTTATGACAAGATGTATTTATCTGTTCTATAGATCCCAATTGCAGACCAGAGTGCATACAGGTGAGTACCTCTGCAATGACCCTCTGCTAGCTACTAATGTTATTCTTAACCTATCATTTTAAAAATTCTTTTGATAGTTTCTGTGATTTACACCTAAACAAAGCAAAAGAATCCTGCAACACACAAAGTACCATCTGGTTACTGTTACAGTGAGAATAACAAGAATTGCATCTGAGGATCTCAAAGTGCTCATGCAAATTTAGTCCTTACAGTATTAACAAAGTAAATATGTAACACAGAAAATGCATTCTGAACCGGAGCAACTGTGTAGTCCTGTATTTCGTCTCCAGTAGTGGCAAATGTAAAAGGCTACTTGGAGAGACCTTATCAGCATGCACTTTCCAAAGCACATTCCTGAACTTTCCCAGCAACCACAGTCTGGGATGTATCTGAGGGCACATCTCTGCCTGTTGCCCTCAGCAGCTGAGTGAAATAATCTTCTTCAGATATAAAAGCATATTGTGTAAATTTTATTATGGTTAAGGTTTGCCATGATAAAGTAAAAATCTAGATATGCTGGCCAAAAACATTCTATATTAATAAAGAATATTTTTACACACAACTTCTTCTAGTCCGAGTTATCTGGAGTTTCCCTAAAAACCCATCATGTCAGAAGCCCAAGGGTCATGGAGAGAAGCTTTGCTAAGCTGTTTGTAAGATGATGATGATGATGATGATATTATTATTATTAATAATAATTACTATTATTATTATTATTACAAGTCTGGAAAATCTAGTATTAACCCTTACAGAACATTGGTTTTACAATAAGAACTAAGAACCAATTATATGGCCACTTTCCAAAACCAGATTCTGAGGCTATTCAAGATGAAATTTTCCTTTTTTTCTAAATATGGAAATTAATTCTAATTATATTAATTAAAAAAATTTTTTCATTCACTGTTTATTCTGTATCTATTTGTGCAAGGTTCTCACAGTGACAGGCAATACCACAGCTTGGTTGATATTGGAAGGTTTTGATATGTTTTGTTTTGTTTTGTTTCATTTTGTTTTGGTTTGGTTTGTTTTTCTCCAGAGAATGAACAGGAATGTCCAGCTTCCTCCCTGCCGCCCATGTGTGTTTGAGGAATATTGTAACAAGAGAGGCTGCATGGAATGTTTTGGGACAGACTGTGCAAGACTGATGTAGAAGAGGGCAGCCATTGCTTTGTAAAGATACCTGCCCAGTTCATCTGTGCCACCTACTGCCTTGCGTGCAGGCACTTCACTGTTTTATTTTGCACATGGCAAGGTGTGAGCAGGGGTTCACACATCAGTTCTGACCAAATCCTGAGCTTCTGCAGACAGCAGCCTTGCAGAATCACACTGTATTTCCTGAGACCAAGCAGTGAGAATAATTTCTTATCTCTTTTGTTAAGGAGGATGACCCAGGAGGTTTGCCAAGGGTTAGTATCAGTCAATAAATAACAATAAGTTTGTTGTCCATAATAAAAGTGTCACGGCTGCCAACAGGTAAACTTTGCTTCTTATTCTAGCCTGTTTGAAAGCCCGTGGTGGAACTGGACACATGATACGGCCTGAAAAGTTATATATAAGTAAGAGAGCTTGAGAAGAAGACAACTACATAGCAGGATCTGCACGGGAAGACATGACTGACAGCAAGCATCTCACTGAGAGCAGAGAAGAGTATGGAAAAGAGATGAACAGGGAAAAATGTTAGAAACAGCACAAGAAGGTGGAAACTCAAGGTGAAAAACAGCAGCAGGGTCCTTTTAAATCCCTGGGGAAGCAGAGCATACAGAGATTCTGTTTCGCATTAAGTCCTTTGCTTAAAACACTCCAGTTTGCTAAATTAAATATAACTCAGGCAGATTTGTTTAACTACAACAAATGTCCTTTCCGTTGTCTTTCAACCCTGCCCATGCTCTGAGAATTTGCTGTGGTTCTGTATTGCATGCTGTAGTCAGACTTCCCTCTGCTTGGCCATACACAGGGACAGTTTTGACTTCTCTGGCTCAGGGTTGTCAAGGCAGTCTGACATGAACAGTAATCAGAATAATATCTGAAGGCACTGAAGTACATAGTGGGATGTATTTGTTTTGCCTTCCTAAGCATAGAGAGTTTAAGGTGCATATTGTTAAGATTAAGATGCATATTGTCAAGCTTAAGATGCATATTGTCAAGCTTTTCTCCCAAAACATATGGACAGAACTTTTTTGAAAAAGAGGAAAATATAAGCAGGGAGATGTAGTAATGGACTCCAGGAGCTGGACTTGTTAAAGAAAAGTGCAGATGATAAAAAAAGGAAAGAAGTAGCCATTCTTGTTCCTTGACTCAGACAGGAAATCAATTTTCATCCATCATGTTCCTGATGAAATTTTTAAATAAAAGCATTTCAATGTACTTTGCTTCTTCAGTAAAGCTTCAAACAGACTTAGCACTTGGCTTCATAGATAGGAAATATTAAGAAAACAACTTTTCAACAGCCAGCACCTGAACACCCTCAGTTTCATTTCTGCCCAGAGAGGATTTAAGACAAAATATGGGTGAATGCAGTCTCAAGCTTTCTTTCTGACTTAAACATAGATCACATCAGTCCACAATATGTAATTTAAATCTTAAAACTTTGGATAATTGAATACAAGTGTATACTGTTGACCTTGCTAACATTTATTTGGAAGGTTCAGTAAGAAAAGGCCATGGTTTTAATACAGCTGGCATACCAAAATATGGCACTGAGGTTTGTCCCTGCTCTGCACTGCCTTCCCGTATACTTAAGGTGTAATTACTACTTCCAAAAGCCCTTCAGCTGAAGACCTCAGGACTTCTAGAAGCTCACTGTGGTGAAGAAACCTTCTGAAAATAACCTCGCCCATCAGGCAGCCTTTGGGACCTCAGCTCCCATGCCAGGCTGAGCCATGGGAATTTCAGCCTGGGGCACAGGAGCTCTCAGATTTACCTGTGCAATGGACCAAGTGCAGCAGAATTAGTGATGAAATGTTCCTGGTGCTACACTTTGTGAAAGGTTGTAACATGACTGTCACATATCAGAGAACTGAAAATCAAGGCACTTTTTGACTCAGCTTTCAATGTAAACTACTGATTCTTCTCATGACTCCTGTCAAGTCCTAAGCGCTCTCTCCCTCTTGCGGAGTTTCAAATAGCATCTGAGAATATTTCCTGTCCTGCTACTGCATCCCTAAAAAAACCTACAGAAATAACACTCATTCTTCAAATGGTGGCTAAAAAAAATCCCTAGCCTAGTTGCTACATGGTGCAAGGTGTTAGTTTCACAGGAGTGTGAGGAATGTGAAGGGTTTATTTAGACTTGCTTTGTTATCTGCTGTTTCTCTTCCAGTTCTTCAGCAAAGGTTTCCCGGAAGCTGTTATGAAGTATTTGAGTTGCAGGACACCATTGAATGCATAACGCCTTGTACCTAAATTAAAGACCCGTCCCAGCAGGGGTGTTGGGCTGGTCGATCTCAAGAAGTCCCTTCCAACCTTGGCGGCTCCCCGGCTCACCCTGGCTCTGTGCTGCAGCCTGCTGTTCCCCACAGCTCAAACCCAGGCAGCTTTCACTCACCCCACAATCAACTGTCAGCTGGCTCTTAAAAGACTATATGTTTGCATACATATGCAGCATCTGAATTTTTACAAATGCATTTTTTCACAGCCCATGTTATTACCCCTATACCCCTCTCATTTAAAAAAAAAAAAAAGGTGGGGCTTTGAGGGGATAAACCCACCATAACCCTGAGGTATGGTAGTTTCTGCTGCAATACAATCCACAGATGAGATAAATCCTGGACACAAGCAGCTTATATGGGGAGGCTTGTATCAAGTCTAGCAGCAGTGCTGCTGCTGCTGCTGAATCTCTCTTTGTTGATATCTTTTCACTTCTCTGCAGCATCTGCCAAACTTGAGTTCTTCCTTCTCTCTCTTTTTAAACTAAACAGCATGCAACTGAGGGGAAAACACAGAGGACTTCACCTGGAATTCATCTGGTAACACCTACACATCGTTCAGATACATGTCATCTGAACCATTTGATCAACTGCTGCTCCTACTGAAGGCAAATAATTATAGCTAAAGATTTATGCTACCCCATGTCCTTTCTCTTTTCTATGTCATGTACATTATTTTTTATTTTTTTTAACATATTTACTTTTTCTCAAAATACGATACCAACTCTGTTATAATCAGATTTAAAAAAGAAAAAAACAACCTTTCAAGGTTTAAGGTAGAGTGAACAAAGTCTGAGTACAAAGTCTGAGAACAAAGCCCTCTCAAAAGCACCAGTTCTCTGATTCAGGAAAAAACCAGCTCAAGAGAACTGGCAATGATCTAAGTTGCAGCAGTTGAGCTTTGTCCTGATCCTGTCTGCACAAAACCAAAGATAAAAAAGAAAGGTCTCAAGATTAGGTGCAGAAAACACTTCAGCTCTTTCCCCATCCTGAAGCTTAGCCTACACCTCTCAGCATGAGCCTGAAACATACAAAAATGGATGTGGAGTGAACTTGTCTTCAGAGTGGGCAGATAAGACATACACAAAGCATGATCTTGAAATGACATTAAAAAAGTAAGAGAACCTGACAAATAAATACTATGGGGTACCCCTCTTACTCTGAAACACTCCTGACCCTCAAACATGCAGTGCTAGTAGGCTTGAAAGGATAAAACAGACAAACTAACATAAGAGAAAGGAGAAAGTAGAGAGTCAAGGCATGTCTGATTTATTGCACTGTGTTTAAGCTACTGCATTAATTAGTCACACCCTTTAATTTCACCTATTCTGCCTTGGGACAGAAAAGGATCACTAAAGTGAATACTGCAGTGACCTACCCTGGGGAAGGGGTATGCTTTGGAAGAATCTAATTTTAGAAGGCAATGTCATTTTGTTGATTATGTTAATAACAATGCCCAAATGCTTACTTTGCAGTTTAAAAATGCTTGAGGGAGATCATGACTTACACGGAAATGCTTTTGCCATTTTGGTGGGAAATTAGTTGGTGCGTTCTTTTTTCCTCAGGAACCAAAAATGCCAAGCTTCTTTAGCAACTAATAGCATAAAATGTTCATCTGATTCTGTATGAATGTCCTTCTGGGCTCAAACCTGTTCTCCACCAGAGATACTATCTTCTAGAAACCACTCTTAAGTTACAGTAACTGCCTATCTTGAAAAACATACCAACTAAAATGAAACTAAAAGTCAGGTCACATCAAGTAGTCCCTGTCTGGAAAAAGTGTGAGGTCAGACAGGAGTGGGCCTGCTTTTTGATGAGGGGTAATGGGGATAAATTTATGTCATCTGAAGATCTGCCCTCATAGCTCCTGCTGACTTAATTAAGGAATATGAGGCATATCATCCTGGGGAAAAAATAAGTGATGAAGTAAGAGAATGAGAAAATAAAATAATTGGGTTTGGGCTCCAAACCATGTCACTACAAATCGAGGGCAACCTGAACACATTCTGATTAGAAACTCCACAGGGTAGCTTTAAATCCAAGCCTAATCAGAGAGTCGCCTGGGGTTGTACTCCATCTCTGACATGCCTTCCTTTTTTTGGCTTTTTTATCAGTCTAACTTATTAACATCCAGGTTTAGGAATTTTACCTAAGACAGTCACAATCTCCCCATAATACTCCCTTCTACCTTTAAATCACTGAGCTCTACTATCAATGATAACTTGAGTTTAATGAGATTTTTATGCCTGGAAATTAAATACGAATTTCTTAAGAGTTAGCAAATCTGCAGTGCTGTTTCATGTGAAGATGCTAGGCAATCAGCAGTCTACAAACTCAAAATATTTTTTCCTTTATCTTTACTTAAATAAAGAATATTTACACTTGGTTTGATGTTATTTCCCCCTCCCCATTTTTGACTGATTCTTATGGTAACATAAAATGACTATCAAAGAGAAATGTATACTAGATGGCATTTTTCAGCTCAACACAGCTGAGAGAACTGTGTTGTAAGCTGTAGCATTATTCTTTACAGGTACACAGGGAGAGCTGATCCACAATTCCTAAGAGGACTGTATAAGTTGATCCTTGTTTGGAAAACAGGTACAAAATTCTATGGGTGTCCAGGTAGTTTATCACCATCTTTCCAAGAAGCAAAAGAAGAAACCCACTGCTAGACACACAAGAAATATCTAATAATGTTAATCAAATTCTATATTGTTATGTTTGCCGAAAACAATTTAGAGGCAAACTGACCAAAAAGTCAGTGTCAGGCACCCCAGTTGCTGCAGCAGTAAGTAAAAAGACAGTCTAACTGCCTTGGGGTTTTCAATTCTTTAGAGATTAAGGAGGGTACCCTCCCTTGGAAGTTTATGAGAGTCCATGAGTTGAAGGGATTTGAAATCCACAGATGAGTGTGGATCCCATTTCTATAGTAATACATGTTAAGAACTAAAGATAATCATACAGTAAGGGTGCGTTTTCTTTTTGATGCTTACAATCAGTCACATGGGTAAGCATGTACCTAAGCTTTTATGTATTGTCAAAATAACAAACACATTTCATCTTAATTATTACTCTATCTCAGAGTATATGATACTATAGTGTTTTTTTAAAGAGCCTCTTGCAATCATAATAATAATGATGCATAATTCAGAGCCACATTAACGGAGACAAACAGTTGGCATGATAACCTTGAACTTGCTGTGGAAAGCAATAACGCAATGGTCCCCAAATTAAGTAAATTAATTTCTGAGGAAAAGAGTAGAGTTACATAAGAACACAGAAAACAGGCAGAAAACAGAGCGTAACTTAGGGCTAAATGAATCTTTCAGAGAGGTCAAAACAAAGATTTGTTACTGAATTGATTCCTTATTCCTTCCCATCCCAGTCCTATGATTTCCCTATTCCCTCAGTATACAATAGTTTCCCTTAAAAAAACAAAAGAGAAGTTATTTAATATACACTGGAGTCTTCAACATATTTAGACAGCATAGAATTGTTTTCCAGTTACTCTCCTAGGACTTGCAAAGCGACATACTCAGACAGATCCTAACTCTAAAGAGAAGAAAAGTCTATTCAAAGGCATCAAAGACTCAGAAAAAATAGCGGTGGTTTCTATAGATCAGTTTGTAAAGATAGATTTTGTGCATTTGCCAAAGCAGAAGTGTTTGGCTGGCACATTCAAATATTCAGTTCTGATATACTTGATCACTTTATTTTCTGAAGGTTTTGAAAGATGGGATGGAGCCTAGGGTCTTGAGATGGTTCTGTTGAGGCAGGAATCATCTCCAAAGCCTGCTACGAGATCTTGAACCACGAGTTAGAGTGGGGTCAAAATGGCAGTAGTTCCCCAGACAATTTTGACAGTTTCAGCTTTCAAACTCCAGTAAAGTAAGTGGAACTTGAATGGTTTGAAAAAGAATCCGAAGATGCTCTGGTATGGCACCAGAGCTGCTTTCCTCACAAACATCTGAGGCAAGAAATTTAGCTGATTTAGGTGTAACATAACAACGTAACAACAGAAAAGAGGCTGTTTGAAAAGATCTACTAAAGTAGATGGTAAAATCTCTATTGATATTTGAAGAGAAAAAAACTGGAGCACAGTCGAATCCTTCTGAAAATCCTACCTGAGGTGTCAATTAAAAACGGTGTGCAGCTGTTTGGAATAAAGTCAGAAATATATGCTTTCATTTCTTAAAATGGGTGTTCAAACACCTCTTCACAAATCAGTAATCTATTTACTGCATTTTCCTTTCCTCTATTTTTTCAGTGCGTATTGGTTACTTTATAAACAAACCAATAAGAAGTTGAAAGAGGACGTAATTTTGAGGACCCAAATGTTTCATGCTGCAACCACAAGATAAGCACCTAAAATGCCCATCTGGTTTCCAGACACTTGTGTCCTCCTTGAGTCCCTGCAGTTCTCAGAACAACCAGTTCACTCCCTTAAAACTTCCTTTATTTCTACTTGTGATGATACCTCTTTTCACATGCCAGTCTCTTCCCTACTATTGTTACGATATAAACAGAAAACAAAATTCTATGATATTTTTAAGAAAATTACAACTGAAATATTAAATGATTCAAGAGAAATTAGTTTTCAAACTTGGAAGCTTCTTTCCTCATGGTCTCATAAGAAGATTTAAAGTAAGGTTGTCTTTTTGTGTGAATATTCATATAGGCACTAAAAATTATAAACACATTAGCTGTATTAGGCAAGGATTTTTCTCCGCAATCTGTACTTTGAAACTCCTGTCCCTTGAGGTTACTTCCCACCTTAAAACTAAAAAGCAGAAAAATGGCATCTTGTTGTACTACAAACAGTTTGGGACCTTTATTTTTGGGGACTAACGCCTGACTTTTTTATATGCCATATGGCAGTGGTGACTACCCTGTATGCAGCATCAACTGAAAGGTCTAGTGTGTAGAACGACTGGATCCATTACGAACACTTCTCACCACAAGTGACAACGTGGGTTACTCAATGGTATAAGGTAGTCCTATGAAAATCACAAGTTATTTTTTCAAACACAAACCCTTCCTTTCTGTTACACATTCATATGCTGTGAATTATGTTCACTGATCTAATAGAACCCACATATCAAAAGGAGAAACAGCATCTCTGTTTCAGCCCCACACTTAAACCTCATGTTGGTAGTACATTTCATGACTTTGCTGCATCCTTGGGCATGAGGAGGGTGAGGTAGAGTTTCTCTGTAGGGAACAGAGGACAGAAATTTGCGCTTTTTCATGTATATCTACAAACTTTCAGAAGTCGTCAGTCAATGCTTCTGAAAACTCTGCCTGTACTGCAGGCAGTGACCACTACAGAGATAATCCTAGTTGCTTGATATGCAGCTCTTCAAACGCATACATTTCTTTTGGTATCAGGAAGCATAGCAAGCCCATTAGCTAAAATAAGCAACTCCTGCTTCTCTGCCAAAAACTTTGCTCATTTTAAAGAGCTTAACTTTAAGCCTAAGCTTATGAATCTGTTGCAAATGGCTGCTTTTTTTTTTTTTTTTAACTCCAACCTTCAGCCAATTTCACAAGAAACTGTGTAAAAGAAGCTGCTTTCAAAATGGCTCTTGCTGTCCATTAGGATGGACCAGAGGGGACATACTCCCATGCTGCCAAAAGGAGTGAGTTAGGAAGATTATTGCCAGGCACTCTCATAGAAGGGAAATAGTCTTGTTTTCTGCATGAAGGGAAAGGGGAGAAGAAGCTGGACGGATGGAAGGGAAAGCAGAGAGGAAAAGGAGGTGACTGCTCCAGCCCAGGAAGTCCTCCCAGCACTCAAACGTGCAGGTACATCCAGGTCACCAGGTTGTTGCTCAGTGGTGAGAAATATGGAAAACACCAGCGTAAAGGCTGCTGAGGGAAAGAGCAGGGTGCAAAGAAAAAGGCCACCAGTATGCTCCTGAAAGTCTCAGTATCTTGAACTGAATTCAGAGGTACTAGAAAAAGGATTTCCATGTCTTTTCACTGACTCAGGCCTTAAGCTGAAGTGTACCATATGACATTAAAGATTTGTGCAATTAGACTTTTCGTTTTCATTTAAGCATCAGCCAAAACCACAAGCCTACCTTTGTCACGTATTAAAATAATACTGGCTTCTTACTCCCTGTTTTCCCTCCTGGTCATTTTGACTTAGTAAAAAATCTAGCCAGCAATGCAACACATGATCCTGTGTTGTGTTGTTGGATGAGACAGGCACATAGCTAGCTTTGGACTAGAAAGAGAGAGAGAGAGAGAAGATATCTCAGGAAATGGATGAGAAACCGAAAAACTCCACATCTGTTTCTGCTGTTTCAAGAGAACCTTTAAGGTTTTTCTGTAAGATGAGTGACAACTACAAGAAATAAAACTGGCTGTCTTACATAATGTTCTTCCTCTGAGCTCATATGATGTTCACTTGCCACACATAACTGACTCATCTGCAAAAGGCTTTCATATGCAGTGGTGAATAATGTACTGTAGAAATGGAAAATGTTACTCTAATGCTATGCAGAGATCTGCTAGGAGTAGTTCTAGCTGCTGCGGCACAGGCTGAATGGGAAAATAAACGATAGAAACATAGCCAGTTACTAACCTGAGTGAAGATTTTACCTTAGAAAAGTTTAAATGTGATTTTTTTTCCCACTATATTAAACTCCCCTTGTGGGCCAACTCTGGCCTTCAGAGTGGTTTTGACTTCATTTGCCGGAGAATTAAGAGATTTGGAAACATACTCAAGCAATTTGTTTAACTGACAGTTCAGCCAAACTACTGTCAACCAATTGTAGAATGAATTCACAGTTATAAGTATTTGTGCTCTAATAAATAATTTAAAATAGCTGCCTTTTGGGAATGCTTGAAAACAGAAATGGAGATGCAGCACAAAGCATGTGTCTGAAATGGAAGGGTAAGGAGATGGGTATATATAACAAAACTGAACAACACCTTATTCATTGTTCTGATTCTGAGGGAAGCATTAAGCTGTCTCTAAGTTCCCTTTGAGAACAGCTCTGAAGTGGGCTGTGTGTGTACATGGGAGAGGGAAAGCCTTTGAAACAGGCTGTGCTCAGGAAAATTCTAGGCTTGCTCTTACATGTATCTTTCTCCTGATTTTATTTGCTCCATGGCAAAGAACAGTACAGGGTGTTGCAGAAACTCATAACATGCCAGCTCCAGTTGAACAATTCAGGTCCAACTGTCAACACTTCGTAATGGTAAATAGGAGGGATTCCTTTCCTTGAATCCACCCTGGCACGAGGTGATGATGTCTTGAGGCATATGGTAGAAACAAGAGTGTCTTTTCCATGGGCACTGCTTAACAGAAGGTTTCGTGTCCCCCTCACCCCCAATTTGAAAAAAATCTAATTTGCACTGACATTCAGTACTGGGATTTCAAGACACTGAATATCTTTACTTCCAAACCCCTCTTTCTTTTTTTTATTTTATTTTTTGCTCTAGAACCCAACACATTAAGTAATACTTTTTAAAATCAGCTTAACTTCAGAGTTATCCTGTGAAAAGGAAAAATTAATAAAAGAAAAACATAGAGTAGTCATCTTCTTGCATTCCATGGCAAGAACAGACAATGGAAAAGAAAGAAACAGGTATAGTCAAATTTTGAAATTAACACAGAAATCAGATTTAGAAAAGGAAATTCAATCCATTTGAAACAATCATTTGGAAGCATGAACATGCGAAATAATTTTGTGAAGCAAAATTTTAATTTAAAGTTTATCACTGAAAACTTTAATTGAAACAATTTTCTATATCAAAACATCATTTCATAAAATCTCATTCCAGGGCAAAACATTTCCAAGCAGTTCTCCTTCTAAAAACATTTTTAATGAACATTACCACCATTTTGGTGATCCTGTGAACCAGAGGATGTGTACAATTACATGTTCTACTGCTTGCAATAATTACTGTGTTTGCCTAGCAACACGCAAGCTAAGCGAACTAAATGTTTCACTGATTTTTTTTTTCCTTTGATCAGACATTTTAAACATGCTCCTGGCAACTGACATCATTTTTCCTGTCACCTTTCCATTACTTTAGAACAGGAATTCTTTCTTTTGCAACCTGCTCCTTCCTCCCCACCCTCAGCAGGCAGCCAGGCGACGGCAGTGAGAAACCTGCAGCAATGGAGCTACATGTGACCTCTTCCCTCACCGCATAGGCTGCAGCCACTTGTCCTCCAGGCAAGAAGTCCAAGCCTGGTGTGAGTTACATGAGGCTATCATTCATCTCCCAAAGCATGCTTAATTTTGAAGAACTACACTGCTGTTGGTCCCAATTGAACTACCTTTCACATAAGTCTCATGACTTTCCCCATCCAGAAGTGTTTTGACCAGACTAGAGAGAGAGCTGTTGCTTCGTAAAGTACTTTTACTGTAAAGGGACGGATGCCATTTTCCCTTCTGCTTTGTGCATTAATTATTTTTGTGGTTTCCTCACTCCACAGTTTTGTGTATTCCTCACACTTTTTGCATTCCTCATTACTTTTGTGCCTTCCTCATGAGAAGCTTCTGGTCTGCTCTCCTGCAACCTGGCTTCAGCCACTTCAGTAGGTATGGAGATTGTTTTCCACATGCTTTATCCCAGAGATATTGAGCTGGCTTATCCTAGATAAGCTGCTGGTTCAAGTAAGAAATTGAGACCCTTCCATGGACCAGCCATGATTTTTGTGGATGGAAACACCTTAGGGTTTTTTTGTCATCCACAGACCAGACCACCCTGAGTCCCTCTGCCAGTCCACATGGTACTGTAAAATAGTAGGAGACCCATTCATACTCTTCCACAGGCTAATCAAAGCTTACAGCAAGGTATGTCAAATAAACAGATGTTGCATTTTTATTTTAATAGTGTAACTGAGTGAAGAAAGCAGTACAGATCTTAAAACAAATATGGACCCCAGTAGCTGGCAGATATGGTGGGAGACAGAAGCAAAGTGGTACTTCGTTGCTGCAGTGGCCTGTACAAGTAAACATCCTTCTGAGGACAGCAGGAGTATCTCCCTCTATTCAGTTGTGGTGGTGACTGAACTGAGGATGTGTGAGAAAGAGAAGCATGCACAAATGAAGTGCAGTGCAAGATGCATGAGATTTTTTATTCCATATGGTAAAGAAACACCCACCTTAGCTTCATCGTACCTGTTCTTACACTGTTAGATGAAAAGATTATTTTAAGAGCCTAGCTGTCCTAGGTTTTCTAAATATAGTTGAAAGAGAGAGACTAGCATTTCCAGAGGGCAATTCAGACCTCAGACGAGGTGAGGAATACTCTGGAGAGGCCTCTCTTTCCTTTGTCCATGGTGCAAGCTTAGGGCAGCTGCACTCCTGATGTAGGTGCTTCAGCAAAGGGTCTAGTCTTCGGTTTGCTGGAGGCTGGCCGATTAAGAGGTCTGTAGGGCACAGGATTAACCCCAGTGTAAGTGAAACAAAACTGATATTTAATTGCCCCCATTTTGTGCACCCCAAGTAATGCATAAAGCCAAGTGGGGCAACATGTGTACTCTTTGTTCCCACCTCCAACATCTTGACCCTTGTTATTCAACTCACAAGGCTACACGCATCCTGAGGAAGTCAGAAAATACCAGGGCCCTGTGCTGTGCAGCAGGTGGCACCTGCCATGTAATCCCAGAGCAACCGTGATCTACAGCTTTGCTGTTTGCCAACACAGCTGATGCTGCTGGGCAGAGCACAGTTAGTGTTTTCACCAGAGCAGGCCATCTGGAAATAAAATCAGAGTCCACAGCCTCCGGGGATTACTGAACCCAGCAGAGCATAAAAGGAAGATTTGTGCCCCCGGCTACTTGGTTCTGCCATGACATTAGCTGTGTGCAGCAATAATTTTGACCCTCTAATGCAACTAAATAAAGTACAGTGACTTTTTCAGGTGCCAGTGCAGCCTGCGGTCATCACAGAACAGACTTTGAACAGTAGCAGGTGTTAAGGCAATATAAGGCCTTGATTATTCTTTGGATATACAGAGTTGTCACAATACCTTGTTTAACTTTACATATAAATTCCCATATGTTTCTCACCTGAATCATTAAATATTGAACAGGCTGATTCAGTTTTGGCTGGGCTATGAGAGTACAAAGGCAAAATTACTGTTATACTGGTGGCCCCAGTTGTAAGTTGGAAACTAATCCTCCTCTTAAAAGAGCAGTTATGTGTAAAAAAAACCCCACAGACGAGGCAGTCATCCCATTTCACTGAAGTCCAGGAGCCAATCCAGTATATAAAGCAAATGCTTAAACCTTGGAGAGATCATAACTTCTGACAAAATATAAAGGTACAATTCATAAATAAATGGTCTGTATGAGGCTAATAGTTCTGTGGAAACCCTCCCCTCCACCCCCTCGAAGCTATGACATTTTCTACTCATTTAAAAAAAAAAAGAGACAACAAAAAAAGGCAACTGGGCTATATGTTACAGCTTCATTTTCAAAGCCAAGCATCTTGTTCTACAAAGATTTCAAAGTTAAGCATTGCACAAATCCTTGCAAGCATGGAGTAAAGCAAAGTTCGTGATAGGTTACCGCTACTTTTGCATTAAGCTTCAAAACTGTTTGGTAATTTAAACATCATCTGAGAAGGGTTCAGGAAGGGGAACAACTCCATTGTCAAACAATGGAAACCATGAAAAGATCTCCTTTAACCAATTATTGCTAAGAAAACAAGGAAGAGGAAGAAGTGTTTGCATTTGGACAGGGTTGTGTTATTTGTACTGTTTGAGTTATTCCCATTAAATCACTGCAAAGTGCTCAGGGAGGAGGAATGTATTCTAAATCAACCTTATAATTTTACCCACTGGTGAAAGAACTGCAGGGCTATTTTTAAGTACTTGAATGAAATCAATACTCACATACCAGGCTGAGATTTTCAGGACCTGTAACAAATTCCCCCAAATAAATGAAAAGCAAGCCTGTAATTGTCCTCTTAGCTTTGCAGATCATCCCCAAGGAACATCCCTAAATATGTATGAAGGATTATCAGATTGAAATAGAACTAATGAAAGGAGGAAATGGAAGAGAAATCCAGTATACTTGCTGCACTTGTATAGCATGCAGATGCCACACTAAGAATGGTGGGTTGGTTAAAAAGGATTTCTTACTGGTTTTATACTAATTTCCTCTTTTATGGCGTTTTCTTCTTAATTTCTCTTGCTGTCATTTGTAGTTAACTATATCTTCTTTGTAGCCCTTTTTATCACCGAACTTTAGCAGAACAAATCTTCACAAATGCTGTCTCAGTAGTACTTAAGGAGTGACCTACACTGGAAGCAAATGACCTATTTGTTTGTACACTCACTCTTCTCTTGTTCCACTGATATATCCATCCATCCCTCCTGGAGCCTGTGTAGCTGTGAAAATGTTAGTAGACATGACAAGTTCATCTGGTCCTGTATGCACTTTATCACGTAAATTTTGGCTGTCCTACAGCTGAAACAGTATATATAGGTAAGCATTTGTCAAATCTCTTGTCTAGTCACAGTAACTTTAATCTGGCCTGTAAACAACTAAATGCAGATGGTTTGTCTGGAAGGAACAGACTAAAGCTATGTAATCACAGTCTGGTAGCTTACAAATAGTATTATTGTGTACTATAGCAAATACATTGGAAGTAAAGATAAAACAAAGAGTTGGACTGCACAAATAAATAATAACGGTGAGTATAATCCACTTCATGCAGGCTGTCTATCAGCATGGACATTAAACATACAGCTTAACTTCTTACTGCATCCTATCTACTACAAAGGTCACTTGGGTTTTCTTCTACACGTTATACAGTTTCCAGCCAACACTACTTCTGTCCCTACAGGCCTGACTACCTTCGGTTCCCCCCTGCTCTTTGCTGTTACCCAGGGGCTGCGATGGATGCCACTAAGCATTTCAGCTTTCAAGCCTCCTGATGGATAAAGACTGTGACCTTTTAAGAGCTATCAGCTAACTTGCTAGAAGCTGAAGCACAAGTCAAGAACTTTTCCATTTCTTGGCCAGCTAGCCAACATCTCGCTTGGATTTCATGGGGTCAATGTTAAGAGTTTGTCTGCATTTCCCTGAACTTCAGCCTCTTTTGTCTGTTCTGTCCCACCCATAGCATAACTATGAAGAGGACATTTGCAAATATAAGGATTATTAACTGGCAACTCAGTAGACAACCAAGGCCTTTTGAGGTCAGTCTTGCTAGCAACATCAACTATGCAGCCACAGTTTATCAAAGGATAAGATTTTCTGGTTGAACATAATCCCTTCTACCTATCAAAACTCTCTATGTAATGCTATGTGTCACTAGCCTGTCATTGACTCCACAAAAAACTGATTTCTTGGAGCAACACTAGGATTGAATGGATTCTCTCACAGCCTGCGGAGTTTACATATTTAACATTTTCATTAAAACCTTGCTGTTGGTACATACCTACATTCCCTCAGCAGATTATTAGTCCCTCCAGTCAAATTCACCTTTTTCTTGTTTAACAGGTGAAATGGGATTCTACATCAGGTGTTTTTACTGTTGGTTCTATAGACAAGTTGTGAAGTTAAATGAAACACAACCCAAGCACAAATGAAAAATATATTCACTTGCTCTGGTCTGGTTAGATACATTGACAGGTTCTGCTTTGGGATTCACCCTCTAGTCCCTTCCAGTATCACAAACCTACCAGTGACTGACTTTTGCTTTGCAAATTTTGTATAGATGAACTGTTACACTCTAGTTGCACAGTATTTGCTCCTACTAGAACTGGGCTGAGCCATTTTGCTTTGCACTGAGTTGCAACTGCTTCCAGATTCACTGCAGGTGGGTAGGATATCTGCCATTTGTTTACACCATGTTCTGTCTTTATGCTTTGCCCATATGAACATTTGATTCCATTCTCAGAAGGAATTTGCTTGGATACAACCATTTTAATTTAAAAATGGCCCATTAATTTGTCAAATTAGCAGAGGTCCTTATTAGTTAGTGCATTATTCGCTATATTACTGTTCCTACTGAAGTACCAAAAATAAATCATATCAAAATGCCTTTAATTGCGGAATGAAGAGGGAACAAAACAAAAATGGCAGTGTATGCCCCTGGGAAGCTACATCAGCCTAAGGACACTCAATGGACACAAACAGCTTGAGGTGGTGAGAAAAACACACACATAAAGGAGTGTCAGTTGTCTCAGGTGCCAACTAGCTTATTGCCTTTTTTTTTTTTTTTTTTTTTTTTTTGGTGAGGACAGGTTTTTCACAGATCAAGGTATTGGCGAAGATTCTGAATGCTTTTGGATAATAACTCCCAAGTCTTCTCTGTGCACATGCTGGAGGGAACTGTCCTGGACAACAGCATGCATCAAGGTTAAGGATTTTTCAGACCATGGACTGTCCTTCCAGCCAAATTCAGGAATCTCCTAGGTTACAGGCTCCAGGTAACGCACTCAGATTTATCTCCTATCTCTGCTGGAAGGACCACAAGGATCAGCAGACACTGAAAAACATTCTGCCATTTCACTAGGCAGTCTCTAACGTGTTTACCATTGGTGCCTTAAAAGGTAATTACCCTTCAGTCAGCTGGAGCTTAGACAACCAGAGGGGACCTGGATTCCCTTCCTTGTTAATGGATCCAGTAGTTTAACATCCCATCAACATTTCTTTTAACCTCTAGTAAGATTTTTGTAAAGATGAATAAGCATTTTTAAAATAACAGACTAGCACACTGCTTAATATTGTTCTGTGTTTCAAGGGCACATTAACAGTTACACAGCTAACCAGACTCGCAGCATCCCCTGGTCCCACCAAGTCTGAATGCTGTGCTTGTGGAAGGCACCTCCAGACAACACTAAAAACTTTTTTTTTTTTTTTTTAAGATGGATAGAAAACTTATGTGCCAGTAGGCTGGCTTAAATAAGCTACTTCAAAAATTGAGGTACCTCACTTTTCAAGGTCATTGCCTCTATCTGTGGAAATTATTTTTACACTTCAATGAGTAAAGACAATTTCATTTTCTTCTTTGGGAGAAAAACTCAAAACATTTTTCTGACACTTCCTGTTTAATAAGAGAAACTGAAGGAAAAAAAAAGTTGATAAATTATTTAATAGTGGTAAAAGCCAACCCAAGGAAGCACCATTCTGAGACTATATTCTATACAGGAGTCACAAACAAGTATTTGTATTAAACAAAACTGACATCTTGTATTCACCTAATTTGAATAGTCATAAAAATAAGAACACTGTACATGTGCAGTATTAATTTCATTCTAGAAGCACTATGCAGAAGGTTGTTTTGCATATAAAAAATATTCCCTCTTTATTGTAACAAAAGTGAATTTCTGATGACTGCTGTTGAAAAACAACTGGATTATACAATGCTTTAGAGGATAAATGCAAAAATAGAATCACAGTTTTCTTTAAGGGTTCTTTTCTGGGAGGTTTATTTATCAAGAGAAAAAGCATATATATTAACTTTTACGTCTTGCTCCACTCTCCCAACAAACTTATGTCAAAGATATGCTGGGATACATGAAAAACAGAAAAATGTTTCATCAAATAAAGGTGAACCTTAGCTAGGTTCTAGCTATGACAAGTCTCACAGTTCTTCAGCTTTGAAAATAATGCAAAAAGAGGAATTAGATAAGAGAGGGAGCAAACAATAATCCTGCTCATAACAAAAATACAGTAAACTTTGAAAATATGTTCTTCTGAAAGTCACGCACCGATCACTAGCTTATTTCAACATCTGAGGCATTAAAAAGTATTGAATGTGATTTTTGAGTTTCTAGATATCTGCCATCTTAAAATATCAGGCAATCTGCAGAAATGCAATTGATTAAAATTCAGTCATTTTCATAACTCTATGTTAATTTTAATGGAGTGAGATCATGCCAAGAGCTGAACAAACTGCAGCTTTTCTACATGAGTGCTCCACAGCATGCAGCCAAAACTAATCTATGATTAAGCTGAAAGCTTCTTTCTAACCTATATAAAGCTTGCTGAGCAGAAGATAACCACGTGAAGAGAAAAGTTCTCTAGACGCTATTCTGATCTATGGCACAAAAATGCAAATAAGCCCATACCTTTGGTGGAATTACCCTTATTTGTTCAAGGGTAAGCAAGAGCAGAATTATCCTCTAACTGTTCTATAAAAAAACAGCAAAATGAAATATCCCAAATTAAAATGAGTAGGCTTTCTGTCACAGGTAAACGAATAAATTGTGATGCCTATTATATTTATGCATAATAGAATAAACATCAAGTACTTGAATTGAACTATGATTCACAATTTAACTTTCTCAAATTACAGTTCACCTTAACCAGTGTTAGAGGTATGATTATTGGATTGTAAATTATTTCAGTATGCCAATAATATATCTAACATCATAGCAATGTTTCTTTGTAATTCAATTTCTTACTATTGATTTCAGGTATTACAATCATGATGCAAGAATTTTAGTTACAATAAAAAAATGCAGTAACTCAAGAGAGTTAGCCATTTAGCATTTGTCAGCGAATATTTATCCCTTCGCTTCTATTTTCCTGTTAAACTACAAATTTATTTATTTTGTTAATAATTCCTGGTTAAAGTTGCTGCTGCTTGGTCCAGGCCACCACACAGTGTCCTAGGTACCTCCTGGGAGTTTACCCTCACAGCTCCCCATGAGACAGGGTGAACTGAACAACAGAGGACCTTAATCTTTCTGGGCAGTATTCAGGCCTCCTATGGCACCTGAGCTTAAAAACCTGACAAGCAATTCAGGCGGCTTGCTAAAACTTCAAAGCTTCTAGTGGGTTCATTCAACCAAGCGCTCAAGGTGGCTGGAATGGTTTTCACCAGGTGACTGCCAGTGGTGTGTCCACTGAATCACAAACAAGCCTTGGAGGTAACAGAGACAACGTTCCTCTCTGCCTCGTAGCACAGCCACCTGCTACTCCTGGATGGCCTGGCTTAAAAATTGCTTTGTGCCTGTTGATTGGTGCCACGCGTGATGATTCAGTCACACCAAGTGAACACCCAGCAGCTGTCAACGCAGTGGAAGCGCCGAAGCTGTTTTCGTTGGCATGTTTTCACAATACGCCATCCAGCTCTTGGGGCCCCTCCCCTGCCTCACTGACAGCTCCAAAGACTTGCAGGACTAGGGATTTAATCTTCCTGGGAGGTCAGGAAAAAGACATGACCTGTGAAGGAGCTGCTGGTCTGAGCACAGAGATTGCAAGATTCCCTGCCTGGTAGGAAGTCCTGTAGCAAAGCTGAGCTGAGAGAGGCTTTCATCACTTCTGCCAGAATACCCTCTAGGCTGTGTGGAAACTGCTTTTGGTAGTATGTGTCTGTCTGTGGTCACTCTGCAGTGGTGGAGCTGTGCAGGGCAGGACCACGCATGTTGCCTGACAGGCCTGAGGACTGAGCTGGGACCGACAGAGAAAGAGCAAGAGTGCCTCCAAGTACCAGCTCAGGGAAACACCAATAGGACGCTGCTCCCTGCTCTGCTGTGCAGCTAGAAAAAAAACATTAAACACTGTAAAAGGCTCAGAGGAGAGCCACATAAACGTCTCATCAGCCAGAGAGCATACTTGTTATGAGGGAAGAAAGAAGGCTGATTTATCAGCTTACTGAAGACAAGTGCCAGCCTGTGTGAAGAAGAAGCCCTAGTGCTTTTTCTAGAGAAGTGATACAAGAAAGGATTTTTCTTCTTTCATCAGGTCAAGGGCCTAATGAGATCCAGTGGCAGGGAGCTCAAACTAGTCTAGTTCAAACCAAAACTCACAGAAGACAGCAAAAAGTGGAGAATAATTAACTGCTGGATGAAGACAGCAGGAGAAGCAGCACGTTCTCTATTTCTCTGAATCTCACATGTGGAGGAGGAGCAGGTGTCTTTGCAAAAGAGCTGCTGCAGTTCAACTACACCGTATTTGGGAGACTGCAGGAATCCCAAGCGACACGACCCAGCCTGTGTTATTCAGGCGGTTAACTAAATCTTCATCATGTTGCCCTTCATCTTTAAAGAGCAACTGGACAACACCTACTGCCTGCTTGTGCCAGATGAGTTAAAACAGGGTTTGCTGTTGCTCATCAGTTGTTCCTACCTCCACAGAAAAGACTCCAGAGAAAACAAAGGGTCCCACGATGGGCATTGCTCACCATGCAGTCCTTTTTCCCTATATTATACAGACATATAATTTATGGCTCATTACAGCTATGGGCAGTCCCAGACACCCCAGCTCCCAGTGACCACAGTACTGCCCAATTATCTGCTCCCATCTACTTATTTGTTTTGGTTCCCAAGCTGCTCAAATGCACAGAATTGGTAAAAATAGGGGCTGTGGAGGACTCAAAAGCTACTGCCATTCTGCCCTGGAAAAATACATTTTATCCAATGCAGTATCTACTGCTACAAAGCTCTCTGGTTGTTCAGTGCTAGGATCTAGCATTTTCTCACAGGTCCTTCTACAGACACCAGCAATGACAGTTCTATCTAAGTAAACCAGCATCTCTGACACCTTCTCTGCTACCTCTCAGGATACATTCAGTTGCCTCCCCATGGAGTTTTCTTCCACACCATTACAGACAAGCCTAGCTGTATTTTTTCTTTCTTTTCCTAGTCCTCTTCTTTTTTTTTTTTTTTTAACTTTTCTTTTTTTTTAAAACAACCAGCACACTCCTTCCCTCTGTGCTAAATCTCTCTTCTCCCCACTGGAGATCGCCTTTTTCTCATTCCACTACCTGGCAGTCTCGGAACACATGCAGTTCAGGAAAACAGATGGGTTGCAGCCTACTGGGTCATTCAGCCAGTAGGAAATTGAATATTTACACCACCATTTTAATTCCTGGCTATTTAAACGGGCCCAGTCATTCCGTGGCAATCTTCCTGATGCTAGTGTCAAGGCTGAATTGTCAGTCCTGTCACCGTAGTTACACTGACAACCAAAACAGAGTCACAAAATACATAAAAAAAAACCCATCAGTTGCTGTCCAGCTCAGCTCAGAAATTGCTTCACGTTACCAATAGAAAATGTGTCTGTTATAGACTGGCAGTGTTAGCTAACTGTTGGATCATAATCATCCTCAGGGAGGACCAAAGGACCTGCATTTTACTTCTAGATATGCCTGTGTATTTGCACAAGACAATGCCTCTCCATGCCTAGATTTGTTCTCACTTTTTGTCTTGCTTATGGTAACAAGGAGTAACAAGGACTCCAAAAGCAAAGACTTCTTTCCCAGCATCTTCCTTCAGTAGAGTTGTGTTTTTTGCTGGGGCTCCCTTTTTGACTCACTGACACTAAATATAAATAATCACCCTTTGAAGAAATGTTTCCTGTCTTCCTTTTTCTTTTTCTTTACTTTTTCCTGCATGTACCTAATGTAACTGCTTTGGGCACCCTTCCTTAACCCTCACTGAAAGCAGCATGCAACAAGCTGCACAAGCAGAATAGTTTTTCTGCACAAAGGCAACAACATTTATTGACTTTCTAAAACCTCAGAACGTTGCTTCACTCCTCAGTGTCATCCAGAGGTGATGCTGCACATCCCACCACTTTAAAAAACATGTAACATTGTTCTAAACAGCCCTTACACCAACTTGTTCTCTTTCTGCCCCATTACCATACAAATATCAATGTTCTCAGTAAGCCTGAACTGAGAGATATTTCTTTGCAAAACCTGGGCAATTCTAACTTCCAAAGAGACTAAAGAAGGATCTCCCACTATGGAAAACATGAGTTTCACACTTCAGTCCCCACCCGCCTGAGAGCAGAGAGGCAGTGGTCCCAGGGGCATGTGGAGTGCTCAGTACTCTGGTGAGCAGGAACACAAAAGTCCTTTTGATGGATGTGCCACAGTAGCAAAAAAATGAAAGCTCAGATAAGCCACAGTGACAACACGTGTATTGATTGTTAATGGCTACCTGTGCCCAGGATGCAAAAATGGCCAACTGCACACTTGATCCCACCCAAACTCCTTGAATCATTTGCTTTCCCTACAGTGAAAACTCTCCTCCATTGCCTGCTGAAGTATAACGGGGTACACTGAATCAAATTACCAGAGTACCTTTCTCCACCCCCTTGAATTAAAGCAAAGCGTCTTCATAGAGATGAGTAATTTCTTGCTATTTTCCCTTGCAGCTGGTAGTTTGTTCCGTTCCTGCCCACTTCAACCACAGGGTAGTGAAAGGTGCTAGAAACAGTTTTCAAGAAATAACTCAAGAGTCAGCACCAGTTACCATCACTCTGGATCCTACAACCCACTATTATTGCAGCAATCTGTGTGCCACCAAGAGAAACTAGACCTCTGTTAGAGGGAGCACAAAGCTGTCCCAGACTCTCAAAGGATGAGATGCTCATACAAACTTTTGTCTGCTCTTCCCACAACCTGCAAAAGAGCATGCTTGGCTACTTCCTCAAAGAAGAGGCTACTTTCTCAAAGAAGAGGCTACTTTCTCAAAGAAGGAAAACAAGTCAAGGAGCTGTTTTACCATTGGGAACAAGACTGCTCATGTCCCTCTGCCCAGGGTGTCCCATCCTGTGAAGTGCTGGAAAACCTTGCTCATAAGATTTATCAGCTTTCACAGTGGAATGAGTCCCAGCTCCCTGAAGTTCTCCTCACCCGGTCTATTGATGCCCTTAGATATCACGTAGCCTTCAGGACAAGGAGACACGGCATTGTCTACCCATGCCTCCTTTCTTCAGAAGATCAGGAGGAACAGACCTTTCTGCCTCATCTCATGCACAAGATGAGTTTCTTCTCTGTGCCTTACACTTTCAACACGGGAGGTGGCGTAATGGAAAAAAAGACTATAAATGTTGCCAAGCCCATACTGTTAGTTAAAAGTTGTTAAGTTCCCACTTGAATTCCCTTAATAATTTCTTATATTTTATGTAGTCACAGAAGATCTGGAATCTCTGGAGGCCCAGCTACACTCTAAGCCAATTCCCACATATCACAGCATGGTGACTGTCAAATGTCACACTTACTTGGAAGTAGTCTCTTCTTTTTAGTCCTCTGTCTCCAAACTAATTCCATCCAGGCAAAAGTTAGAAAATTAACTGCAATGAAACATCACCAGAAATGCAGTTGCTCAAATGCATTCTCAGATTGGCCATTACAAATAAATACTGTTCCCTCAAGGTTACTAGTTGATGCCTCTTAGCTGGTTTCAAACAGATGACTCAGAGGCTGAATGCAAGCCTGTCTTTCCTACTGTTATAAATTATTGTCTCTCCACACTGTTTTCGAGAGCTTTACAGTCTAGCAGTACAGCAGATGCTAATATACTACCACAGCCTTTCTAATTGCTTCCTAACGTCTTTTTCTTGTGGTGTGTATTTACAATCCAAATATCCACAATTATTGTGATCAGATTATGTCTACAAACGACCAATTACTGACTGGCTAGAGATGCATCAACACGACACTTTCTGTGTGTGAAGGTTACAGTTTTTTGTGCTTAGACTGCAAACGGGAAACTTGAGCCTTTCCCCGTTTATCATCTCATCATTTTTTCCCAGCCTTTTGCAATTGAAGAAATACCTTTCCATGTGCCTGGGGATAGAGAGGGAGCAATAAGCCATATTGTACAGTGTTGCTACAATGGTTTTAATCTACTCACTAGAAATTAGACTATGCCCTGAATATTCACTTCTTAATTTCATCCCCCTTTCCCTCTGTTTGCTCACATGCATGCACAGAAACACATATGCCTAGGTTTTTTGTTTCATGCAGATTCACAAACAGTTTCACACAGCTTCTTTCCCAATGCCTTACAGATACCCAGTGGTAGACAGAGCTTGGCTTTACAGATCTTAATGGTTTAGAAGTGCTGTCATTAAGATAACCTGGGAAAAAACAGAGTAACACTGCCAAATATGTCAGTGACAGATGGCAAAGCACAGGGCGATGATACAAGCAGGAACCCAAGAAAGGAAAGCTAACAAGGAGTATTTAGAGCATGGGACCACATTAGGCTACATAGGAAATACAATCAAGTCTTTCAAAATGTCTGAATTACCATATTTTGCCCTGAGGACAATGTCAAATGAGACATTTCAGTTCAGATCAAAGTGTGGTTTTATTTCCACCGTCTATGAGTGCAGTCTCCATTTGTTTCAACTGAGTATTTTTGGGAACTGTTTTGCTTAATTTCCTTTTCAGATTTTAAAACTCTTTCTTCCTCCTGTTATTTTCTTAACCAATGTCATGTTGGAGCAAAGAGCTCTTTTCAGTATTTGCTGGTCTGGTGATTGGCACAATCCCTCTTGTTTCTGACACAAGATGGTATAACCAGAAAACTTCAGAAAGATCTGGACACAGAGGAGAATTCAGGCATGCAGTGCCTAACACATGTTCTCCTCCAATGGAGTGATGGGAGAAGCCCCCAGCAGCCAGGTGGGAAGGTTAGGATCATTGTCCATGTGTGTCCAAAGCATGAGAGGAAAAACCTATTCCTAGAGGGAGAGTCCCTCCTCCATATATTTGTTGCTTAAACTCTACAAGTTTTCTGGGGGTATGAATCTTGCCTGAATTTTGAGAAACAGAACAACTTCAAATGCAATTCTCCACCACAGGTGCCAACTTTGAAATAAATGCTTTGCTGAGCTCCAAGGATATAGAAGCTATTGGTTTCTGCACAGTTTGCAGGAGCAAGTTTCAGAACAAGACTATTTCGTTTTTTTCCCCTGCTATTTTCTCATGATGCAAAGGCATGATAACTTTGCTTGAGAAACACTGCCATTCCCCCTAAAAATCAGTCCTGTCTATAAATTAATGTTATTAATTTGTAAAACCTTTGACCACATGATAATCTAACCCATTCTGATCTTATTTGATCTTTGTTGCAATGATCCTGAAATCACTCATCACTCAGAAAAGGACTTTAAAATTAAAAAGTGAAAATGATGAAGTGAAAATATTTTAAGAACTAGATGGCATTCAACCTGGGAATTAAACAAACTTGTCTTCTGCAAGTGGGGAACTTCCAAGAAGGTGCTTCACATAATGGAGAGCTTTTAGAACCACAAGTTGAATGAAATCAAATATAAAAGCAAAACAAGTCTTTCAGCAGTGGAAAATGGCATGCAGAGAGATGCAATATCTATGTGAAGAAAAGGGAGGGAAATAAAAATAAATTAAGAGATTAAGAGAAAATGAAGACATTTTACAGTTGATATGGAATTTTTAAAAGTGTATAGTATTTTTTATGATTTTGCTTTTCAAAAAGATTTTTAGTTATTTTCTCACAACATGAATTAAAACCCATTTAAAAGTGGAGATAAATTTAGAGCTAACATTACTCCTCTGTTCAAAAACATCATGAAGAGAGAACTTCCCCATGGAGAACTGTGTGAGGTAGCCACTTCCAACAGGTTCTCCTGCAGCTGCTACTTCTGTGCATAGATTGCAGCAGTGCTTGTTGTCAGGCTCTTTTATCTCAATAATTCTTTGAATGTCAGGCATTTCAGAGGACCTTGTCCCTAGTTTTTATCTTCTTTAAAATTACATCTTCATCTAAGAGTTGTAACAAAAGCATTTTGGTAGAATCTGGCTTTCTTGACCTAGTGATAGTTTCATGAAAAACAGTTTGCATAAAGAAATACAAGATTTGTGTTGGAAGGACAAAAAATGTATACTTGACTTTTAGTGAATAACAAAAAACATTAACAGATTTTGACAGTGAAAATACTGGACTTCCCTAGGAAAGAAAAAAAAAGAGAAAATTAATTTTCTTTAATAGGAAGACTGAAGACATACCTTTCACAGTCTCCTTTTTTTGACAAATTGATCCCTAAATTGTAAAAAATATTTTTGCCAAAATTTGCACAAGTGTTCCTTAAGAATATTTTCTAGAAAGACAAATTGCATTTAATGGGATAATTCATGTGCTAACAAATGAAAATCAGGCATATGCATAAGTTCTTGACAGATGTGAGCTTGAGTGTTTTGCCCAAAGCAACACAAGAAGCATTTAGCAGATTTGTAGTTCATACCAAAGACTCTTGGGTCTCAGGCGCGATAACCACAAAACCATCCTTCTTTTGTGGTGGCCTGGATTCTTTATTCCGCATTCACAGGTAAGAGCTACTATACAGTATCTCCATGCAAGAAGCTATAACACATATTCCAGAAGGAGACATGAACCAGTAAAACTCTTAAAGCAATATTGTGTTTAAAATTCCCTTTATATCACGAATTTGTCTTCTTTCATGTCTTAAATGCTATTTGTTTTTTAAATAGGACTGAATGATAAATTTCATCTGTTGATGAAACACTTTATGATATTTTGCATTATTCAGAGTAACAAAAAAAGAATTCATACTGGAAGTTAGTTACCAGCTAATTAGCTGGTAATGTTACCATTTGTCATTCTGACCAATTCTTTCATTACTGGGCTCAATATAAAAGCAGTACCAACAGAAACAATCTTTTTGTAATGCTTACTTCATCAATATATAAGTAACTTCGATCAAGGAACAGTGTTTTAGGGCTGTGGGATATTTAACAGAGTAGGGTGTTACTTTATGTTTGTTCTTTGCCAAAGGATAGATATTCCACTGATTTGATGGATTTCTATTTATAAACAGAAATTTGTAAATTTCTATTTACAAATAAATTTTGTATTTCTTTGTAAAGTGTATAGGCAATGAAACTACCAACAAAAGGCTATGTTATGGGTCAGTGTAATGACTGACTGGGAAGTGGATAGGATGGGGCTTCTGGAGAATAGTTAAATAAAACTAAAAGCTTCAAACTTATGATGATTCTGTCTTTTTACACATCTTTACCACACTCTTTCTAACATGACCTTTATTTTCAGGACACCTGCCAGTTGACTTGAGTTGCATTCATGGAGTACACAAAAGGGATTCGAGCCAAGTGTACAAGTAGATACAAGTAGATACACAAAACACTCAGGGAAATAGTCGCCACTGAGCATCCAGGCCTTGAGCAGCACCATTTCAGAGGCTTGTTCTTATTCACCCAAGTGATTCACAAGTTAATTCCACGGATAGTCTTAAAATCCAACAAGATTTCCCTGGAGGAGATGCCTAAAGGTCACCTGGTGTTGCAAGGACCACTGAAGACTTTCTAATTGAAGGAGAACCAGCAATAGGAGCCTGAATTAATAAGCCAGCCCTAAGCCATGTTCCTCTGTTGAGACCAGGTTTAGAGGTCTCAATGAGGGTGGAGAGGCAGTGCTGGGAAGAGCTAAGGCCAGCAGCACTGGTTGCAGTGAGCAGGAGGCAGTCAGGAGTTGCAGGGAAGGGCTGGCACTGTGATTTCACCTCTCTTAGCCATGTGAATGGCACTCTCTTCCTTCTGACTGCAACCCTCCCTTTCCTGCACGGGTTTTCATCAATGTAAAGTTGGTAATTGCGTCTGCTGAGAAGAAACTCCTTGGCCAGAAGTCAAGGTTTTAGTGTGACATCATAACTAATTAAAAAATTAGAATGCTTGGAGCAGTCAGGACTGTGCTGAGGACCCAACAGTGCCAATTTGCTTGAAAAGCTTGAGTTGAAGAATTGCATTTTGCAACGAGTGGTTTTTCTCTCCTGGTCAGACATGATCTTCCCTGTATGTGGACTGTAATACAGATTTGCTTTTTGCTGCCTTCTATTAAGCTGTGGGTCTCTCAATCAGACAGCAATAGATTTTATTCCTTTTGGCGAGAATAAATCAAAAGAGCTTGAAAATATTAGCCTGTACCCTGAAGTCACAGGTTTTTTACCACCACAGTGTCCCTAGGCATTCTCAGCATGAGAAAGGAGTATTACCTCCTCAGAAGTAGATACAGCCCTCCTGCCCTATGTTTGCATGGCACCTAGCACTATGGGAGTCCTGGTTCAGGACTCTTCAGCATCACGGCAGGAAAGATAAGCACAAGGGTAAGTATCCTCATGTACAAAAGCCATAGCTAGTATGAGCTGACGACTGTTAAAGTAAACCACAACCATTTACCTAGTCACATAATTAACATCAAACAAACATCAAACCTACAAGAAGGCCACCTGTCCCCCATGTACCAGTCAAGAAGCACTCCTGCCTGCCTGCCTGCCTGCCTGCCTGCCTGCCTGCCTGCCTGCCTGCCAGACAGTTGGGTCCAGCCCTTGCACACTCCCAAGAACTGCCATCCACTGCTTTGTCTTCATCAGAGTGGTTAGCAATATTGACAAGAAACCTTTCAGCAACAGATTTCAACAAGGCAAATGGAAGTGAAAAGCAGCAGCAAATGCTATAAAAGGTGTTGGACATCACTCGTCTTTCCTAAAACTGACCATCTAAACTCCCTGCTTATAATGATGGCTGTTAGAAGCATCATCACCAACCCACACCAAATGTGTGCGTTTTTAAAGCCAAAGCAGCCTTTACCATTTAGTCATGCCCCCCCTGCATGGGATTACCCAGAAAACATCATCTAGTAAGAGATGGTTCTATTATGTACATCTAGTAATATGACAATTTCTGTAAAGAAAATTTTTCTCGTGTGTATCTTGACAACTGAGATGTGACCTGTAAATTCTAGCAAGGTTAAGTCCTCACTAGTAATTCACAGAAAATCCGAAAATCTAGTTTAACTTAATCATCCTTCTTTTATTCTTTAATAAACAAGGAAAACAGGCATGAATCTCTGGGTTGTCTATTTCAGGAAGATTCTGGGGATTTGGCTACATCATGAATACACAGCAATCTTATTTGTTAAGTAATTTGGAATCAAGTTCATAGTCAAATCTGCTACAGAGAAAGAGATTAAAGGAGGAAGGCAGCAGCTTTTCTGTATCAGCACATTCGCTTCACAAAAAAAAATATGGAACCAGTTCCAGAATATCAGTTAGTTTTGGACTAATAAGTGCTGCGATATACCTTCAAGACCTGAACAAACAACCTACTTTTCTCTCTTTCCCCCCTTTTTTTTTCTTTTTTAAAAACATAATATGGAAAAAAAAAACTTGCACTTGATTTTCAACAACCTTAAAGAAGAAAGACTTACTATACAGATAAACTTAGCTAGACACAGAATAACCAAAGACAATACGCTTGAAACCCAGCTACTGGGTGTAATGTGAATAAAGTAGTGAGAGACTAAGATTGTGTCTTACACATAATCATTTACTCACATTCACTTCAGCATTTCTGTTGCTTATGGGTCAGCAACAATGGTGCTCAGAGAGATACCAGCCTTTTAACCTCATCAACCAGATGCAGAAATAAGATCAGGATGTTTGTTATTGACCATTATTGTTTTAAGAAGAGCCTCTTTCCAAAACTATATACAAGTTATGTAAAAAAGTAGTTTATCAAGCACTTCAAAATAATATTTATGCCCTCTGTCTGCTAATCCAGCTCTGCACCAACAGCTCCCACCAGGGCTTACACCATTGTTTCTCACCTCTGAGCGGTAACAAACCAGTGTCCTTCTTACCTGTGTCAACCTCCTTACTTCTACTTTTATCTTTCCTGTTTCAAGTAGCAAAATGCTTATCAACAGATCTTACAAAGGGCAGGTGGAAGTGAAATTTCTCTTCAAATATCCTGAAGAAGCCTGAACTGTGGGAGCTTGCACACAGCATGGCATAATGAACCTGAGACCTATCTGGTGATTGTTTACAAAGTGTACAGAAAATTAACAAAACCAAAAATCATACCTGGACACTCAGAGTGACCACTGCATAGGAATTCACTTTGGCACAAGTTTGCTCTTATATTCCTTGATTACACAGCAGTTGGTTTGCACTCATGGCACCATGAACTTCAGTTATTCCTGAATTTGATGCGAGGAAAGCCTTCAGTCAAGTACCTGAAAGGTTACTGAAAAGACCTTTCCCAACAGCCTTCCTTCTGTAACAAGCAACAGTGAGAAAGCATTTCTGCTCTCCCACCTGCAGGAGGGCAGGGGGTGGAAAGGATGCACAGTGCAATACACAAGCTCCCTGTGCTGGGAACAGAGGCAGGGCTAAAGCAGTCAACAGGTTTTAGAAATGAGCAAGTCTTACGTACTGGGCAGCCACAATAGCTTTTACCAAACTTGATAGACACATAAAATACTAGAGAAAAACTCACTATATTACAGGCAGGCCATCTTGAGTCTTCTTTCTTGGAAAAAAAAGCCCCTCAAAAAACCCACCAGTGTTCTGTATCTGTCCAAAACATAAAATAAGTTATTTCAAGGCTGTATATATGTATATCTTTCCAATTCTGATTCCTGTTTGGAAAACCTTTGACAGAGCAGAGTTATTCAAATACTGGTACTTCATAACTGCTTTTCCTTCATTTTGTTGCCACAACTGAGAGCCTGAATCCAGTTGCATCAGAATCTGAAAGGCCACTAATACACACTTTTGCCTCTCCGTAGAAGACTCCTGCACGCATTCACATATATCTGGGTGTGCCAGTGTCTCGTGCATTATCTCACAGGCTTATGTGTCTTCTTACTTAGGCTAAGATCCCAAATCTGTAACAGGGCCCATACAGAGTCCTACATGACTAGGAGCAGGACCAGAGCCTATTTCTGCAGGGCTTCTGGCAGCAAGCATGATTGGCATTCACAGAACAACTTGAAGAATGAATTAGCCAACAGAAATGCAAAGCTTCTTTGCTCATATTAAGTTAAAGGGAACAAAGTGCTTGGATACAAACAGAAGGAATGTGCTTTAAAAAAATCATTGCTACATCTCTGGCAGTTCCAGTGCCATACAGCTCACACTACACATGCCTTATCGCAAGCCAGCTGTGCTCTCTTATCATCTTACAGATGGCAAAAGCCCATTCTCTGAGGAGATGCTGTTGTCAGTGTTGATGGCTGCAAGACACTCCAGAGCAATTTCCCTTACAAAAGCATGATGACAGGTGACCTTCACTTCTGTGCATTAAATGATCAAAATCTGATAAAATGGCATTCTTCCCTAAGGTGATCCAGAAGTCTCTTTCACTGTTTTTCTTACCGAGGCTTTTACAGTGGTTTAGTTTTTTCTCTGTACTAAAAGAACTTCGAGGTTCTTTCTCCCTGGGAAGACAAAAATTACGGCTGCAACTGATTGCCAATCAGATAAAAATTCCTTCTGAATTTTAAGAGAACCTTAATTCAACTGCATGGATGCAAAACACTTTTACTGAAGAATGCAACTCAGAAGGTTCCACTTCATTTTGAGATTATAACTCAGGCTTTCACATCTACATGGAGCTCCTAAAAATGCTACCCATCCCCAAAATGACAATACAGTCATAATTACTGTACACATTTGCCATGAGAAAAACCACAAATATTTGTGTTTTGTACAGGCAGGAAAGCCATAGGAGCCCACAGGTTTCCATGCGTAGCCAGTAGCTCATGAGTGTATCCTGACTGTGCAGATTGCCGGTTGCCCTTCTCTGCCTGGGAGGATGTTGGTCTTTATCAGACATCCTGGTTAACAAAAGGGTTCCCTTTACCAAGGGAACTATTTTACAAAAAAACTCTTACATTTTTAAAGGTGTGTCCTGCTTTCCCATTTCAGATTGGCTTGGATGAGGAGCAGGCAACAGGCTATCTGTGCCTCACTGTTTGACTGGGACAGCAGTGAACTCAATGGACTCTTTAGAAATATTGCAAAATGCTTGTCCAGGCATGTATTTTGATGACTAAAGGCTCCAATTACTTAGAATGCTCCTTTTCCAAACTCAGGTCAACCCAAGAAACTCAGAAGTGGAGCTCAAACAACCAGGCCATGTGAAATGGCAAACCTGTAAACCGCAAATCCAGACGTGAAGCGTGCCACGTGGAAAGCAGGAGGTGGCACCAGGACTTTGTACTGCTTGACTCTGACTGAAGCTGCGGTTTAAGAGCTAGTCCAGCTTGGCTTTGTGAAGTAACAGCTCTTGTGTGGGTATAATATTATGCCTCTAAAAAGCAAGATTGCTGAGGCATCATGATGAAATCCCTGAAGCACGACAGCAAGGGCTGACCTTGTGGCTATGAAAAATAAATAGGACAAAATTAGGTGGCTAGCACATATTAAAATCAATACAACAGCCAGGGGCTGGATGAGTAAACAAGAAGATTTGTTTAAGCTCTTTACACAATACAGTCACTACCAATAATCTGCATTAGAATTGGATCTCTGATAGGAGGTGTAAAAATAGAATAAAATAAAATAAAATAAAATAAAATAAAATAAAATAAAATAAAATAAAATAAAATAAAATAAAACAAAATAAAATCCAAAACAACCAAATATAATATTTGGAAAAGATGCACTCTTTGTTTCTTTCCTTCATTGTTTCTTTTATGTGATGAGGCTTCTGGGAAGAATGAAAAGGACATAAGCTCTCATTGTGCCTATTTCATCTCTGGGCAACTCTGGTTTCAGTTTTGCTAAGCTCACTGAATGGATGTCAGGGACACACAGGTGATTTCACCTGTGGCAAGCACTGCTGCCCCAGTTTATAATAATGCAAACTTACAGAAGCAACAGCTAATAACCAGATAGTGATTTACTCGTGGTAGAGTCAGGATATGCTTTCCCACATGCTCTTTGCTCATCTGAATGTGTTACCTATGGTAAAAATTATTATTTGACCTCTCTATCAACATGTCACTAACCTCAGCTTCCTATTCTGAATGAGAAATTTAGGATCCTAAACCATCTGCAAACATTCAAAAGTTCTGTTTAGTGTGTGTTAGGAGAAAAGTGGCATTTTCCTACTTATTCTGCGGGCTTTTGTTTGGTTTCCCTTCAATTAATGAGTTTTTTCTCTTGTAGAACGTTGAAGATGTTTGACACTCATCTCAGTCTTTTTTTACAGCCAAGATATTTTAGCAATCCAGAATACTGATTGCTACATCAAAGGTTTTATTTTTAATACTGTTTAACATTCAGTAATTTTTCTTCTGATAATGCAAGGTGGATGATTCAATACAAGTGACAAATAAACAGGTGAAAGAACATATGAAGCTCCATGACAATACGTGGGAAAGTTGCAGCAAGGTGGGATCGCAAGAAATAAATTTGGTGTTGTTACAGTATGTGGTGGGGCTGATGAAGGTTGACTAAATCTGAACAAAGGGCTAGGCTGATTTTGGTCAGTCATCAAAGATTTCTGACAATTTATTATTTTCATAACCACAGAAGACATTCTGAGCAAAAACTTGTCTGCACAACTTTCTAAAGTGTTTAGGACAGATGAAAAAAGATCAATTTTTGCTGTTTCCTCAATGTATTGTTCATATTCTTCCCACAAAATGTCTCCTTACAATTGCATTCTTCCAAGCAGCATTACTTTAGCCTTTAACTCTTTTTGAACATGTATGAATAGATCTTTACAAACCAGGTTCCCTTCCATTCTCTGTTTTGTGAAAGTAAGGAAAGAAAACAGTTCAAGTCCTTACAGTTATCATGAAGTAGTTGGAAAACTCAACTAGACTACACCCTACAGAACTTAAAAGACTATTAAGATCTTGGCATTTCTAAACTTTATTTTTTTCCTCAATCTCCCAGTGGCTTAAAACTGGTTTCATGATGTTTTTACATTTTGGTCCATGTTTGAAGCTTTGAAACTTGACAGCATTGGGAAAAAAATAGCAGGGCTGGGTTCAAATCAGTTCAACACGACACTTACGCACAAAATCAGTTTTTTTTACTATCCGTATTCACCAATGTGCAGGTGTGTATATTAGTTTTTCATCAGCAGCATAATCTTCATTCCTTTTTCTATTGCAGGCCTCCTTCCAGCATTTGCTAACAGGGCTGCAGTGTCCTCTTTAGAGCCGGCAATTGCAATTGCTTTGGTCACCATCTTCATTCTCACTCTGAGCTTCTGTCTGCAGTCCTCTCCCAGGATCTAACCTACTTTTACTGCTTTCCAGCTGGTGGGCAATTGCATTCTAGTACTTCCTCTATATATAACCCACGACTGCAAGAAAGCTCCATTTCATGCTTTAGATCCTCCCTCCCCAGGGATTGCCACAGATGCAAGGACTGCGAGGTCTGAAAATGCTGCAGGCATCTCTTGTACAGCCAGGCTGTGTAACTGCAATATATCAATATGGTGAAATGTGTTAATGCAAACATACAAGGTCATCCCTACCTCATCTCTCTGCCCAGTGGTTATCTCTCCAGATAATGCAGATTATCAGCTACAGACACTGAGCCCTCAGCAAAACACCTGCTCCTTAATCCCAAGGAAGAGAAGAGCTGCCTGCTGCCACCAGTTGTACTCATCCACCCTTTCTGACTGCACCACACACTGGAGTGGAGTGGTGTGCTCCCTGCAAAGCGCCATCCATGATTCATGAGAATACCCAGCATAGGCATTCAGACCAGTCTGTTCCATCTTCCCTAGTGAGAAAATGGCTTCAAGTAAGGGGGTGTTATTCCAGAACAATGATACTAAGAATAGTATGTTGTAGAGGAAGTGTGGGCAGTATTTTAGCAAACATTTAGGAAAAGGAAAACATTTAAGGGGGTGGAACATCTCCCTTATGAGGAGAGGCTGAGGGAGCTGGGTCTCTTTAGCTTAGAGAAGAGGAGACTGAGGGGTGACCTCATTAATGTTTATAAATATGTAAAGGGCAAGTATCATGAGGATGGAGCCAGGCTCTTCTCAGTGACATCCCTTGACAGGACAAGGGGCAATGAGTGGAAGATGGAACACAGGAGGTTCCACATAAATATGAGGAAAAACTTCTTTACAGTGAGGGTGACCAAACACTGGAACAGGCTGCCCAGAGAGGTTGTGGAGTCTCCTTCTCTGGAGACATTCAAAACCCGCCTGGACGCGTTCCTGTGTGATATGATCTAGGTAATCCTGCTCTGGCAGGGGGATTTCTTGATGATCTTTCGAGGTCCCTTCCAATCCCTAACATTCTGTGATTCTGTGATTCTGTGATTCTGTGAAAAGCCAGAAGAGACTATTCCATCCGTGGAATGGAAACTTGCTCCCTGCAGCAGCTTTGCAGTACAGACCAAAAGATCACACAGTATCTAAAACTGCACAGAAGTACACTCAAGGATAAATGGGAGCTTGCTCTTGGTTTAAAAACCCACACACAGATTTAAGACCCAAGATAAAGTATTGGATCAATTGCATTCCAGCCTAAAGGGAGGTAGGATGCAGGAGGTGAAAGAAGGAGCCTGGATTTACAGACACAGCGTTAGATTCTTCCTTGCTCCGAACTTTTCTTAGCAATTCAATTCTGTACAAAATGAGAGGAAATGTTATTGTGTTTGTGTGACCATTTTGCAGTGGCAGAAATAGCTTTGGGGCACAGAGTTACAAGCAAAGATGCTTGCAGGGAAAATAGTCTCACTTCCCTTTCCAAGGTACAGCATGTTTAAATAAACAGATTTGTCTGCAACCAGGTGTACTTGGCTCAGAGGAAGTTTAAAGCTCAGATTCTGCTTTTGGTCTGAACAAGAGCAAAGGTTTGGAAATTTCTTGTTATCTGGAAGTGTTAGAGGAAAAACTGCTCCAAGAACACCAGCACTTGTGTTTTCAAACAGCCCCAAGACTTTAGGAGCTTCTTTTTTAGCTTGAACATTTTCTAAGATGACAGAAGAAGAGGGAAAGCAGATCCTGGCACCTGAAGGCCCTGAAGTCCCAAGTGCTGCTATGTTATTATCATGGATCCCTTTGAATATGGGTCAGACAATAGTACAGGAGATGAGACCCTGCACTCCTGGGGACAGGGTGCAGGACACAGACCTCACGTGTTCAGGAAATGTGCAGTGATCTGGACACAACCCAAGGAGAGCAACAAGCAGCAATTTTGCAGCAACACTCAGCTCTAGCAGTTTCTGAATAGGTCTTACTAGGAGTTCGGTTTTATGGAAACTAAATCTCCAGTAGCTTCCTGCTTTTTAAAAGGTCTCCATAAGATCTGTATTTGTTCTACAGCTTACTGCAGTACTGCAAAACTACTTAAAAATACTTTTTAACATTATAATGTAGTGTTTTAGAGCAAAGGCGGTTTTAAGATCATCCTCTGCCACGCTTTGTGTTTTTCTTTATTTAGCTTTTCCACACAGAGGAGACAAATAAGCCAAGAAAATGCAAGAGAAGTGTTATTTTGTTGAAAATGGATTGTTTACTGAATAGCTAACCCTAATTTCATTTATTTGTTTTAACACAGATCACCTGCAAAACTTTTTTGAAAAGTTTATGCTTTATTATGAAAAGAGTAGAAGTGTAATATTTGCACGCTTTTTTCCTTCTAAGGAAGGTTTGGCTCATATCTTTGCAAGTGTTTTAATTTGATTTCTCCAGTCCCAGCTAAAAAATTACTTTCTAACAAACGCATTAATCAGGGAAAAAAAAAAGAAAAAATCATCCAGCTCTATGATCAGTGTGATTTTTACTGAGGGTTGTCAGCACAGCTGCAAAGTTATGTCAAGCCAGTGCTTTACAAAGACAGGTCTTCATAACATCCTTCTCTGGAGAAGAACATAGTCTAAATAGCACTTTATCAGCTCAAGAGTAAAGCAATGCAGACATCCAAGCCCACTGCTTGTGGTCAGGGGAACAAGAGAAAAAAAAAATCTTTAGCATCATTGTTCAGGATTTAGGTATAATGAGTTTTGAAAGATCCACTCCTACTCCCCCCTATTGCAGTATGCTAAAAAGCAAATCTAATGGAGGTGAAAACAAACTTTTACCTTGCTTGGCAGCACTTTCACACACAGTTTGAAGTTCAGCAAGTGCTCACAGTGCTCAGTCAAGGCCAAGACATCACTGACCAGCACTTAACACACTATAGCCTGCATTACGTATCTATGGCATTTTGCTCCGACTGACTGCATCTTTATTACCCTAAGTCTGGCAATTTCTGCTTGAGCCTTTCCGGCCTCACAACACAGGAGAGTCTCTGCCTATTTTCACTGCTACAAAAGCAATTTTGGAAAGAAAAACATTCACCATGGTGATGGTGTTCCAACAGAAAAGGCTACAGAGACAGTATAGCACTGGCATGTCATGGTGTTAAAGGAATCTATCAGGTTCAAATTCCTCTGGCAGGTGGCACTGATTTGGAACAGCAGTGTGGAAATGAATATGCTTTCCTGCCTCCAGCTTAATCAGTGTTGTTGGGTGAGGAAACAAATACCTCTTTATCACAGCCTGAGCTAGACTCTCTTCTCTTTCCTCATTTTTTCACACGATGGAGAAATGGATAGGTTAAAAAAAGCACATCTAGAAATCTGCTGGAAAGAAATATCTTCGCCTCTCAAATTTCTTTTTCTACTCTGTAAGCAGATTAAATAGCTGCAGTAATCACTGAATTACAGTCAGTACAGCTCAGACAAATACAGCAGGGAAACGTACAGCCACTGTGGCTGAGACACAGCAACAGGACCAAGCCACATCCCAATGGGATAAGAGCTGTTTAAAGGGGAGGCAGTGGCACAAGGCTTCTCTTTGCAAGTGCCCTCACACACAGCCCCTTTCACAAAAGGGAGCCAGCAGCTGGGTGCACCGGTGCCAGGGTCACCCCGGTACCCAGAAGGCTGGCATCACTGCAGAGAGCCCCTGTTGGGCAGCAGCCCTGCCTGCTTATACAGCCACCGAGGACAGCAGCAGGCAGGGGCATTGCCAAAGCATTGGCCTCAGGGAGTGGAGAGAGGAGGGACCATCGCCTCCTCAGAGGATAGTGCCCGGGGAATGTAAGGGTCGTTGTATTATGCTTTGCCAGGACTGCCCCACTCAGCATGGGAGGTGGGGTACAAACAGGGAGGCAGATCTTCCTTGCATACAGTTACCCACCACAGAGCCACTAATGCAATTCTCGGGACAGAGGAAGTCCTTGTGACAGATGCGTTTGGCCCTCTTCACAAGAAACGATGTGCACAAAAAAGGGATCCTATGAGCACAGATCGGACAGGGCACAGCTGAGCCCATGGGACCCAGATTTTCTTCTAACTGCACACATGCTCCTCAGCAGAGATTTTTGGGTGATTTAAGGTTTAAGTGCTTAAGCATCTGCACTTACTCTCACAATTTCAGTTTGAGTTTTCCAGTTACTTATACAACCAGAGCAGAGGGATATAGGCTGGTTATTGTATTGGAGGAAAGCAAGAGAAAAAAACAATTCAGCACACTGAAGTGACACTGAAGTGTAACTTCAAAAAAGTAGTTTCAGCTGCAACTCCTTTACAAACACATGATTAAATAAATATTTGAAGAGGTGTCTTTACTACTAAGACTGGCCTTCTGAAACTAGGGACCAAGAGACCAGGGAGAAAGTCTGGAGCAAGGAAGACTCATCTCTGGTGGAAGAGGATCAGGTCAGAGAATACTTAAGCAACCTGGACATATATGAAAGCATGGGCCCTGAGGGATGTGCCCACAAGTGCTGGAGGAGCTGCTTTGATGTCATTGTGAAGCTGTGCTTGGTAATCTTTGATTGATCATGGCAACTGGGAGAAGCGCCGGAGGACTGGAGGAAAGGAAATGGCACTCCTATTTTCAAAAAGGGCGAGAAGAAGGACCTAGGGAACTACAGACCAGTCATCCTCATCTCAATCCCTGGGAAAGGGATGGAGCAGCCAAACCTAGACACCATTTCCAAGCACACAAAGAACAAGAAGGTGATTGGGAATAGTCAGCATGGAGCCACAAAGAGGAACTCATGTTCAACCAATCTGATAACTTCCTATGACGAAGTGACTGGCTTGGCAGATGAGGGGAGAGCAGTGGATATTGTCTACCTGGACTTCGGTAAGGCTTTTGACCATATGTCCCATATAATCCTCATAGAGAGGCTGTTGACGTATGGGCTGGAATCAGCCTACTCACTTTTTGAATCTGTAACGCAACACATACATTCCAAGCATGTAGGACTGAACCTGTTCTGCTGATCCAAAAGACGAACTGGCAGGAAGTTCTCTGCCAGGATTTGGTGCACATCATCAGGCTAACAACATCCTCCTTCAAAGCTGTGAAACATCCTCCTCCAAGCACAGGAAAAGCAGGAAAGTCAGGCTGAAGCAGGGCTGTCAGTGGGGCTGGGCATCCTTCAGGTCATGAGGACCTCTGTGCCAACCTTTCTCTATGCCAGTGCAGCTCCATGTGACACCTGGTGATTCACTATATCCCTGCGTCACGTCCTCATCCTACCCCCAACAAGCTCTGCCTGCTGTGTCTCTGCATTTGCAGTATCTCACATGATCCCTGCACAGCTCCAAAGCACAATTGATTCTGTAGCTGCTGTCATAACATAAATGTTGCTAAGTAGGAGTGTAACCACGGAAGAGGAAAAAAAGCAGAAATAAAAAAAAAGGAAAAAAAGGAAAAAAGGCCAATGGCTTGCTCTCCTATGAAAACAAGCAGGAATGTACAAACATATAAAAAAATTGAAACTGAGAAGATACTAGAGATACTCGTATAAAACAAGCATATGCAGAAGTATTCTGTATGTGTTTTAAGTAAATGCAAAGTAAATGTTGTTTCTTAAACCATCCAGCATGTTGACTGAGAATTGTTCTGTCTTTCCAGACAAGCTAGTGCTTTATAAATAAAGGTACATCTACTATTTGAATCTACTATTTGAAGTTCCATTCCTTGGAGGGTGAGGCAGGTAGGTTTGTGCTAACTGGAGGAAAATGGGGAGGCCCAGCAGAAAAGGCACTGTCCTCACACATCTCCTCTCTCTGTGCTTGGTCTGATGGCCAGGTCAGAGCTTTAGCTCTGTAGGGGAAAATCAGCGTCCCTTTCTGTGAATGTATTACTTTAATACTACTGTAATACAAGCAACATCTTAAAGCTGAAGAAGGAGGACTTCACTTACCCTGCAGTTTTAACCATGCAGGCGCACTTCTGCACCTTATCAGTACCTTTGTGACGCCCAGGGGAGGCACGTGCAAGAAGCAGACTGCAGGTTCACAGATGGAGAAATTCACTGCTCTTCACTGATGTTCCCTACACTGAACTCGCACAACTGAAACACATTAGACTGACACCTTCCCCAGGGTTCTGAGCCAGCCAACCTCCTCTTTTCACATCAGACCACTTAGAATAGTATTGTATCTCTCCTGCTGGAAGGCATCTTTCCACATACACAGCCATGTTAATTCTTAAGCAGCAGAAAAATCACTCCTTCAACTCTGCAGAATGCAATTCACAGGCCTCCTCCCCAGGCTGCAAGATCTTCAAACGATAACACAAGCCAACTCTCCTTCTCACTAGCTCCATTGGCTGGTCCCATCATGGTAGAGATTCAGTGAAATTTTCAGACACTTCTACTCCTTTAGAAGGCCAGGGGACATTTACTGTTGTTTTTTTTTTTCCCCACTGAATTTGAAGCAGATGAGCAATTATAAGTTGCAGAGTTCTTATCCACTGGCTAGATTTTTCAGCTGACGCTTATGGACTGTGAAAATCAGATCAATCCAGTCTGCAAGCAGTGCACAGGAGTGGCCACTTCTCTTTGAGTCTGGATGCCACTACCACAAGAGCTGCACCAACTCTATATTTTCTGCAGACGCGGTAAAAGTGCAGGACATCATGTCTGCCTGTTTAGCTGCCAGCTTTGAGACAACTGGCTTGCTGTAGCTGGGAATCCCAGGTATGAGACACAATCTGTAGTAATGTGATCCACATGGTCTGCATATTTGCTTCCTAGCAGTGTTTTTCATAATTAAACAGCACAAATGTTGACTTTCTTAGTATTACAAACAGCAACAGAAGCATTTTCACTAGAAAATGTAAGCCTTTTATCCAAAAGATGCTTTAACACTTCTAGCACTCTAAGCACATGTCTTTTGTAAAGGTATTTTTGATAATGAAGAAAAATTGAGATAGATCTGATTAAATCCTCCTTCACTCACTAAGCAACCAAACATAATAGGTGGTTGTAAAGGAAAGCTTGTGGCTCCAAAATACTTCTGAAATAGGGTCTTACAGAGTTGCTGGGGAAAAGAACCTGAAAAGCTGGTCTCTTAGTTGCAAATATTTTTTGCACCAGAAACATCTGATGACACACCAAACTGTTTGCACTTGTGCAGTGCCATTGGTGAGCTTATAATATGCCACATCATGCAGCAATGAATGCCCAGCACTGATTCAGATATTTTGGCTTCAAATCACCCTCTCGCTAAGCTCAGAAACGTGCCTGGGAGAATTCCAACAGTCCCTAGCTGCCCACATATCCACTGCAAGAGCCATGCATCAAATGGATCTCAGCAATACCTGACACTTATCAGGGACCAGACCCAAGATAAGAGAGATGTGTGTGTTCATTCTGCAGCTATCATTTTCTCAGAGTGGATTCTGCCAGGCTTCTCAAGGTCCGCCTTTGCAGTCACCCTCTGAAAAGCCCCAAGGGTCCATGTAGTGCAATAGAAGCAGCACAGCCTGAGCTTTTCTTTCTGGTTGTGTGATCATGAGAACAAGCTGGAACAGCGGCTGTCATTCATTTCTAGCTTGCATAAGGGAGACTGGTAGAACTAAATGAAGCTAATCCCTTTTTTCCCTCCCCCTCTCCTGTTTTGAACTGTTTCCTAATAGGCTCATTAGCCATACTAAAATCCTGGACATTCCCATCATTTTCCCAGTTGATGAGTTTTGGATAAGTTATACTATCTATCCACAGCATTGAATCACAACCTAATGTTTCTTGTAGTGTACACTTTTATTAGGTATTTCAAAAAGTCAAAAGTAGAGTCCCACTGGCTTTAAAAGCTTGAGGAAAAAAGAAAGAAGAGTAAGTTTCAACAGCAAAAGGAGGGTCAAGGAGAGCCTCCACCACTTGCTGAATGAGGAGGGTAGTGTAGTGTCAGGGGATGAGGAAAAGGCAGAGGTGCTCAATGCCTTCTTTGCCTCAGTCTTTAATGTCAAGACCAGTTGTCCTCAGGAGACTCGGCCCCCAGAGCCTGAAGTTAGGGACGGGGGGCTGTGTGAACCCCCCGTAATCCAGGAGGAGACAGTTAGTGACCTGCTGTGCCAATTGGACACCCACAAGGCTATGGGCCCAGATGGGATTAACTCCAGAGTAATGAAGGAACTGGCAAATGAACTTGCCAAACCACTCTCTATTATTTACTGGCAGTACTGGTTAACTGGAGAAGTTCCAGCTGACTGGAAATTAGCAAATGTAACGCCCATCTACAAGAAGGGCTGGAAGGATGATCCAGGGAACTATAGGCCTGTCAGCCTGACCTCGGTGCCAGGCAAGGTGATGGAACAGATCATCCTGAGTGCCATTACATGGCATATGCAGGACAATCGGGGCATCGGGCCCAGCCAACATGGATTCATGAAAGGCAGGTCCTGCTTGACCAACCTGATCTCCTTCTATGACAAAGTGACCCGCTTAGTAGATGAGGGCAGGGCTGTGGATGTAGTCTATCTAGACTTCAGTAAGGCATTTGACACCGCCTCCCACAGCATCCTCTTAGACAAACTGGCTGCCCGGGGCTTGGATGGGTGGACTCTTCGATGGGTTAAAAACTGGCTGGATGGCCGAGCCCAGAGAGTGGTGGTGAATGGGGCAAAGTCCAGCTGGCAGCCAGTCACTAGCGGTGCTCCCCAGGGCTCAGTTTTGGGCCGGTGCTGTTCAATATCTTTATAGATGATCTAGACGTAGGGATTGAATGCACCCTCAGTAAATTTGCAGATGACACCAAGCTGGGTGGGAGTGTCGATCTGGTGGAGGGTAGGAAGGCCCTACAGAGGGATCTGGACACGTTAGATAGATGGGCCGAGACCAACGGCATGAGGTTCAACAAGAACAAGTGCCGGGTCTTACACTTTGGCCACAACAACCCCATGCAGCGCTACAGGCTGGGGGAAGAGTGGTTAGAAAGCGGCCTGGTGGAAAGAGACCTGAGGATGCTGATCGACAGCCGGCTAAACATGAGCCAGCAGTGTGCCCAGGTGGCCAAGAAGGCCAATGGCATCCTGGCCTCTCTTAGGAATAGTGTAGCCAGCCGGTCTAAGAAAGTGATCGTCCCTCTCTACTCGGCACTGGTGAGGCCGCACCTAGAATACTGTGTCCAGTTGTGGGCCCCGCACTTCAAGAAAGATGTTGAGGTGTTGGAGTAAGTCCAGAGGAGGGCGACCAAGCTGGTGAAGGGTCTGGAGGGTCTGACCTATGAGGAACGGCTGAGGGAGCTGGGGTAGTTTAGCCTGGAGAAGAGGAAGCTCAGAGGTGACCTTATTGCAGTCTGCAACTACCTGAAGGGAGGTTGTAGCGGAGTGGGAGTCGGCCTCTTCTCCCAGGCAGCTGGAGATAGGACAAGAGGACATAGCCTCAAGCTTCGCCAGGGGAGGTTCAGGTTGGACATTAGGAAGCACTTCTTCTCAGAAAGGGTCATTAGACATTGGAACGGGCTGCCCAGGGAGGTGGTGGAGTCACCATCTCTGGACGTGTTTAAGAAAAGACTGGACGTGGCACTTAGTGCCATGGTCTGTTTGACAGGGTGGTGTCAGGGCAATGGCTGGACTCGATGATCCCAGATGTCTCTTCCAACCTGATTGATTCTGTGATTCTGTGATTCTGTTTAAAAATATAACTCCACAGATTGGACATCTGACCCTCATAAGTATCTGAAGTTCATGACAAACTTGGTAGACAGTCATGTGTTGTGTCAATCAAAGTGCTGGGAGCAACCTGGATGTAAAGTCATTACACACATCCATAGGCAGGAGGGGGTTCACAGGTGTATAAACGGTAAGACTCTTGACTGGTACAAACAGCACAGTCTAAGTGACTTTTCTGCATTTGGAGCCATTTGATGATTATTTAAAGACCTCATGTGAGACGTCTTTACTAACATACGTGATAACACCCAGGAACTCCACACCCAGGGAGCCAGATTTATTTTACAACTAAAAAGCTGATGACATTTAAGGTCATTTAATTCATAGAAACTCCATGTGTAAATTCAGCAACGTTTGGTAGAGTATGCCATCTGGTGCATATCCCTAATCACCACAAACTCATTAACCCCAAAATCAACTTGTACTGGGCAGAAGCAGAAAAAAGGTCAGAGTGTAAGTTTGTGAATGTAAAAATAGGAAAAACAGCCAGCTACAGAAGCAACCAGAGCCCCACTGCAATCAACTATACAAGCGGACAGCATGTAAACCCAAACAGTACCTGTTAGAATATTACTTTGGTTTTTAGTATCATAATTTGCAGCATCATCATGGGAGCTCTGGCAATGGTGACTTGTAGCACAGTACGCTAATGGTGTTATTTTATCAGCAAGATATTAAGGTGTCACAATGGCAGAAGAAATATTAAACAAATTGGTTAAAGGCCACATTCCCTAAGCAGCAGTATTGTTAATACAGAATATTTCTATATATCAGAGCTGTATAGCATTACTTCTGCATTAAAGTTAAATAAAGACTACAGGTATTCTTATCCTTTTGATGGAAAATTATGCATTCTGCAGCTGCAAGTCTTAAAAATAGTAGCAACAACTAACAAAAATTAATTCTGGTTGTTACAAGGCAACTGAAAAAGGTACTTTAGGAAGGTTGGTCTGTTTGTTTTAATTTTCACATTCTTATTGCTGAACTAAGGTTCTCTTTTTTGATTGCAAAAAAGTAAAAAGTTGGCCAGTGTAAATCACTGAAGCTCCACTGATGTGTGGAAATCTGGAAACTGTAGCAGAAGCACGATAACTGCATGTTTGTCCTGTTTTCATAGTCCTCCTTGGGCATCTGCAGCTGGATACTATTAAACAGACCAGTGAGCCTGCTTGGACATTGGTTTGGACAAACTACAGCCATTCTTATGTCTTTTGTAAAACTATACTGGTTTACATGAGGCCTCTGCTCTTATTTTCCTGCTGTCTTCATGCTAATGTCATGATCTGAGTGAAACACAATACTTGCTACTTATACTAATCACTGCTTTTATGTGAAGAGACCAAAAGTGTCATAGAAGCTATTGGGGTGCACTGTTTAAGATACTGTTGAAGTCCACTTACTCCGGATAATTGGGTTTTTTTAGTTATGACTTAACAGTAACCATTTTTAAAAGTTTTCTTTGAAAAATCTCTGGTGGGATTTAGAGCACAGTAATTTTGTGAAGGTGGACACAAAACTGGCAATCAAATCTCTAAGACAGATGTGAGATGCTTTAAACTATGTCTCTCCATCTGGAATGGCAATACTATCTATAACTTAAAGCCTTGTAACACCCTCAGTACCGGCATACCTTCAAATGTGTTTCAATCTTCAGGCATACAGTGGCAGTCATAAATGTTTTGCATGCACATAGGGTAGTCACATCCAATGACGTGTTCTGTAATCACTTGGTCACTGTCTCTGAACAAGGCTTTGAGTTTTGTCTCCTTGGAGACAGCTGTGTCTGTCAGCTACACTGGATACTGGGATTCTCACAAAGCTTCAAGAGCTTTTAGTTCATTTCTTTTGTGAGGTCTCCACCTCTGCATTCAGCCACAGCTTCATGTTATTATTTGTACGTAATGGGCATTAGGCATGCTATTTGTACCCACCCTTTGAAACTGAAGCCAATTTCTTTTAAAACTTGGCTTAAACACCTGACGGTTGCTGTATCCCTTATTACAAGTACATTTCATTCCAGCTGTTGGGAGAAGACATTTAGTGAGAAGTAGATTCAAAGATTGGCACTCGTCATACAGAACTTGACCCCATCTTGGGGTGGGGAAGTTCAGGCAGCAGGAGTCTTGCCTGGTGTGCACACAGCCCACTGGAGACATTTCACACCTCAGCAGTATTCCCAAGCAAGACCCACCGTGAAATTTACAGTGCAGCCCTTAGCAGAGACAAAGGAAAATGCTGGAAGGCCTAATCCTGAAACAATTCACCAGAACCTGCCTTTCCTTTGGGCTGAGTACAAAAGAAGACCAGGCCCAGTCAGCACGGGTTTATGAAAGGCTGGTCCTCCTTGACTAATGTGATCTCCTTCTATGACAAGATGACCTGCTTACTGGATGAGGGAAAGGCTGTGGATGTTGTCTACCTGGACTATAGTAAAGCCTTTGACACCATTTCCCATAGTATTTTCCTGGAGAAACTGACTGCTCATGGCTTGGATGGATGTACACTTCACTGGGTAAAAAACTGGCTGATTGGCCGGGCCCAAACAGTTGTGGTGAATGGAGTTAAATCCAGTTGGCTGCCAGTCACAAGTGGTGTTCCCCAGTGCTCATTATTGGCATCAGTTCTTTTTAATATCTGGATGAGGGGATCAAGTGCACCCCCAGTAAGTTCGCAGACAACGCTAAGTTGGGTGGGAGTGTTGATCTGCTTGACAGTAGGAAGGCTCTGCAGAGGGATGTGGACAGGCTGAATCGATGGGCTGAGGCCAATTGTGTGACGTTCAACAAGGCCAGGTGTCGGGTCCTGCACTTGGGGCACAACAACCCCATGCAATGTTACAGGCTTGGGGAAGAGTGGCTGGAAAGCTGCCCAGTGGAAAAGGACCTGGGGGTGTTGGTTGACAGCTGGCTGAATATGAGCCAGCAGTGTGCCCAAGTGGCCAAGAAGGCCAACAGCATCCTGGTTTGTATCAGGAATAGTGTGGCCAGGAGGACAAGGGAAATGATTGTCCCTCTGTACTCGGCACTGGTGAGGCCGCACCTCGAATACTGTGTGCAGTTTTAGGCCCCTCACTACAAGAAAGACATTGAGGAGCTGGAGTGAGTCCAAAGAAGGGCAACGAAGATGGTGAAGGGTCTAGAGCAGAAGCCTTATGAGGAGTGGCTGAGGGAACTTGTGTTGTTTAATCTGAAGAAAAGGAGGCTCAGGGGAGACCTTATTGCTCTCTACAACTACCTGAAAGGAGGTTGTAACGAGGTGGTTGTCAGTCTCTTCTCCCAAGTAACAAATGATAGGACAAGAAGAAACAGCCTCAAGTTGTGCCAGGCGAGGTTTAGGCTGGATATCAGGAAAAATTTCTTCACCAAAAGGGTTATCAAACATTGGAACAGGATGCCCAGGAAAAGTGGTTGAGTCATCATCCCTGGAGGTATTTAAAAGACGAGTAGATGTGCTTAGGGATATCGTTTAGTGGTGGACTTGGCAGTGCTAGGTTAACAGTTGGACTTGACGATCTTAAAAGTCCTTTCCAATCAAAATGATTCTATGATTCTAAGATATAGCAGTGTAGAAAGAAAACCTAGTGCTCTGGCACTCATTTTTGGCCAGGCTCCTGAGCTGTGGCAGATAAATAAGTAAAAGTTAATGGTTGCAGTTGGAGGAACTAATCCAACATTGCAACTCTCAACAGCTTTTAGGCTCTTCATTTCCATGCCCAAGCAAGAATATAACAATGGCCACAGCAGGCTGGACTCAGGGATGACTTATGTCCTGCTCTCCCTCCCAAAGCATATGCTGTGGACACTCAGCTCATCCAGATGACAGGTCAGAGCATCAGAAGCTGAGCCCATCTGTCCCCCTGACTCTGAGGAGCCCTGGCTGCTATCTCAGGTACCCAGAGCAGAACATATGTCCCTTTTCCCTGTCTGTCTGAGGAGTGACTCAGATTAGTGTGAAATGAGGAAATATCACGCTTCCCACAGAGCTGAATGACAGGAGGATCTAACCCTTTAATTGCACCAGATTGCGATAAGCTTTGAGGCAGCTTCTTGGTAATAAATGTTAAAAGTATTGCCAAGATACGTTGCCTGCGGACCAGGACTTAGAGAAAACAGGGCATGGGAAAAGTGACAACCTATAAAGTGTTGTCAGGATGCCTCTGTTTTGACACACTTCTCCATTAGCCTGAAGTGGAGTTTGAACTTGCTTTGAAATCAAGTGAAAAGCCTCCCCCTGGGCTGATGGTGTGGGGTAACACCCACACCCCATGCACACAAGGGGTTTCCAAGGAAGGAAAGCTTAGAGGCAATGGGGCTGATCCTTTTCTGTCGGTCTGCAGGAACAGTGAAATACAAATTAAATCAGCAGGTCTAATTTGGCCATCAGGTCAGCCTATCTGGCCTTGAATTAATGCATGAATTTAAGATGTCAAGGTGTCAACTTAACAGGAATTTAGCTCTGAAGCTAAATGCTGCCTGCAGCTTTTATTAGTGGAATACGACAGTAGACAGTTCTTCACACTCAACTGATTTTACCACTGCGTACTCAAGCACCCTTTTCTCCTCTTTTCCTCTGCTCCTCTCCTGACCATCTCTTCTGCTAAACAGTATCCCTGGTGAAGAAACTGAAGATGGTGCTTAACTTTAAATTCACATGCCAACAAAGCAGCAGTATCTGAAACCAAGAGAACAATCAGCAACTGACAAGCAAAGAAAGATCAATTTATTATAAATACAGCTTCAAATGAGATAAATATACCAATACCACATTACTGTTGTACCTAGAGAGAATGCATGCAGATAAAACTTGCATTTGCAGTCAAAGAAATTTCACTGCCCTAATAATGCACTCATGAGGTTAAGTGAGGAAAGTGGCTGAACATGACCTAAGTACTTACACTTCAACTCAGAACTGTTCAATCCCTATGTTCATTTTAATCATCAAGCCAAAACAAGTCTAGGCACAGCTGGAGAGAGAAAGTATGTTCTAGTAATTGAGAGATTATACACCAATGAAAGACAAGCAAACCCTGCCATGATACAATGCTTATTTCAATTTTTCATGGGCATATTTTATTTTCCTTCTGTGCAGTTACTCTCTTTGTATTTTTTGTTTATGAGACAAGGACATTGTAGCCTGAAACGAAGTGCTAAACAGCTTTACCTCAAACATTGCTGTTACCCTGCCATCACATTTTCTGCTTGTTCCCATTATCTGAAGCACATCATTTCATTCTCACCAAACGGAGTAAAAGAATGGAAGGCAACTTTGGGACAACATTTCTCTTTTGAAGACAAGCTTGTATTTTATTTTTCACATGCAACTTATCAAGTGTATACTGTTTTCTTCTAACCAAAGGAGAGAGTAAGTAGTATGAAGATCAGTATTTTGCTGGAGAAATCTCCTAAATATGTATAAACTAAGAACAACTGTATAAATGTTTGAGGCTACTCTGCATGTTTCGGTAACAAAAATAGTCTTCATTCCCATTAAAAAAAAAAAAAAGTAGCATTCACTTGGAATAAAAGAACCTTAAAAACATCCAACATGTAAAAAGGAATTCAAGCTTTTCAAAAAATTCCAGCTTATAGGACCTACTTCAGGACTTTTCTGGATGTAATTTTCTCTCTGTCGGTCTTATGATAGAGAAGAGAGGCTTAATAGTTGCAGTAGCTCATGTGTCAGTAAGAAGTGGCAAATAAAACTCCAAGGATTTGGGACATGAATACATGTATAAAGCTTTTCACTACTGCTGCTCTGGTAGTGGATCATTTTCTGAAACGGTATGTATTTATGCTGATCTTCATCTGCACGGGGCAACAGCAATACTACTGCATATTCAAAGATGACGGCAGTAAGCACGAGTCATTAACCAGATTACTCTTGCACATGTGTACACTGAACATCCACAGGCCTAATTACATATAGGTAGCAAACCCATCACTTGTTCTAATTCAGTGTTACACATTACCAGAAAAAAATTGCAGGCGGGAATGTCTGATTGTGAAAAACAGCATTTAAAGAATTGGTGACAGGTGGCTATAAATGAAACTGAAGTTAATCAATATAGGTTACTTTAGTATTTAGAAATAGGTACTGAATTATCTGTAAGTAACACAGCACATCTACCTTCCCAGAAGAGTGGAACTCTTCAGTACTCCACCCACAGGTCTGCTAGCACTCAAGTGCAGGAAACATGTTCTCTATTCATAGAATCATAGAATAGTTTGGTTTGGAAGGGACCTTTAAAGGTCACCTACTCCAACCCCTCTGCATTGAGCAGGGATATCTTCAACTAGATGCTCAGAGCCCTGTCCATCCTGACCTTGAATGTTTCCCGGGATACGGCATCTACCACCTCTCTGGGCAACCTGTTCCAGTGTTTCACCACCCTCTTTTAGTTTAAAACCATTACTCCTTGTCTTGTCGCAACAGGCCCTGCTAAAAAGTCTGTCCCTGTCTTTCTTACAAGCCCCGTTTAACTACTGAAAGGCCACAATAAGGTTTCCCTGGAGCCTTCTCTTATTATCTGCTCTCTATTCCTGCTATTGATGCTCAGAGAAAGCTATTTGTTTTTCAGAAAGCAAATGTCTGATACATACTCTGATCAATTGGTTGACGTTGCCTCCAACATCTCAGGATGTTTAAGGTGTCTTTTATGTCACCTAATAAGTCATGTGCAAAAGAAGCTTTGACTGCTCTGCCATGAACCTGCAGGTGGGACTTTGACCTAGCCTGTGCATGTGCAGCAGGGCAAAGGAAGGAAGACCAGAAACACATGCTCACTCGTAGCAGTGGCAGTCAAGGACAGAAAGGGCAGGAGCAGTTATCCAGAGCTCCTTCTACAGAAGAGATCACCAGAAGGGGCACATCAAAAGACAGTCCAAGTGGGGTGAACCATACGACATGGCAGCAGGCTCCAGTGCAAGGCTGTGCCCAGGAAGACTCTAAGCCCAGGGGCCATGTAGAATACACATGCTCCATAGAGGCAGCACATCTCCAGCCTCTCTCCAGCTTCAAGGACTGTGCACAACAGCCAGAACTGCTGAGAAGGGCCTGCACCCCCAAACCAGGAGAGGGCTAACAAAATTCATACATGAGCAGCACAGTACAGATTCTCTGGAGTGCCCATAAATGTGCAGCATGCATATGAATGCAAGTGCACATTACCAAGTCAAACACTTACAGGCCTTTTTCAGCTGCAGAAATGTCCCATAGCAGGAAAAGAGGGCTTGGAGGAGTTAGTGCTTTTCTTTTTGCAGCTCACTCTCCTGTTAACACAGAAGACACATGCCATCAGGACTAAACCATGTATGGTGCTCCATATACAAATATGTCTTATCTGTCCTCTGTGGAAGCAGTAGTGACTGAAGTGCTATTAGTAACAGCAAGAAAATGGCACTGCAGAAGGATGCTGGTGAACTCTTGTGTTCAGTTATGGGCAACAATCTCAGGGCAGGCTGAAATGAAACTGGAAACACACATGTCGAAGGAATACAGTGAAGCCTGCCTGAGCTGAGACAAGTAAAGGGTGGGAGTTGTTTAGCTTAGCAAAGCAAAGGCTGGAGAGGATACGTTTGCTGTCTATAAATTGAGAGGGGCTAAACATCAGGGAAAGAATGGAGCTATTTAGGCTAAAGGAGAGTGTTGGTGCAAGAAGAAGTGGTTCAAACAGGCTTTGAACATATTTAAGCTGAAATTTAGAAAAGGTTTTCCAACCACAGCTGTGAAGCTCACTTAATAGGTGAAAGGAGGATGAAAACCAAAGATACTTTTATGCTCAAATTCAAGAAATGTCTTAAAGTATCAAGGTTGCTTAAGAGAGCAAGAGACCAAGACAAGGGGGAAGAGCACTGTCTTCATTTTATGTTTCTTGTTAAGTTTCTGTGTAAACCATTATCCAGCATTGAGTGGTCAGACTGTATAGTTTGTCAAAGTTCCTGCTTACTTACATTATGTATGCTATTTAATGCATGCAGATGTACAACTTCAATAAGCAGAAGCCAGTGGATGGGTACCGTAGTTTTGATACAGACCTGAGCTCCTGAAAGATCAGACACACACATTTTGGTTATCATCTGTAAACAAGAGCGGCCAGAAATACAACAAAAACAACTTTCTCACCTGGATACTCTATACTTACGGATCTACACATATATTTGAGGCAGAGAGGGGCCAGTGAACAAGAGGATATATGCTACTTATGTAAATGTTCCAGTTTTCATGTTTAACAGTTATCCACAAGGCTGGTTGTGTTTTTTCCTTTTTAGGTAGTGCGTTTCATTTTTTCACTCCTTTTACCAGTACATCAGCTACTCTGTTACAGTTTCAGGCATGCTCTGAAATTCAGTAAAAATCACAATTTCAGCAGGCAGGTAGGTATGATGAAGTCTAATGAAACCAGTGTACAAATATTTCAGCTTGTGATTTTAGGAAAAAAGATAAGGCTTGGAACTGTCGCAAAAGAAAGTGGAAGAGAAGATCACATAATCAGCTACGGACTGGAGAAAGGAAACGTGTCTTAAAATTTACTTTTTAGTGACAGCAAATACTCAAAAAGAACCTGCAGTCACTAAAGTTTACACAATACGAGACAGAGAGTTCTCACATTTTTCTTGTTTTCAAACAAGTTTGCAATGAGCTAGGTGAGTTGCAAATGTCAAGTATGCATTACAACAAAAGCTCTTCTGACAGGCAGAAGAGCTCAGTGGTTGCTCAGTAGTAGCTCTTGAGTGCTCTCTCCCAGTAAATGCTTCCAAGTTTCAGCCCTTCCCTATGCATCGAACAAAGGATCCAGCTACAAAACATGTCAGAACCAGTACCACCCTTAAAAGCAGTAGATGTTATGTTCCACTCTGGATGATTCATGTATGACTGTCTGACCCAACTTCAAGCCCACAATTGCTTGGGAGGACACGCAAAAGGAAGGAGGCAATCTGCAGTATGTTCCCATCAGCTGCTGTTCCCCACAGAATACAACAGCAAGGGCAAATGAACTGCGCAGAAAGACACCTACTGTGAAACCTGAATGTCCTAGAGGGAGAGCATTAGCTGAAACTAGGTGCAGTGAAAGCATACTGGAAGTTTGAAACTGTTGCCTTTCTCTGTGTGCCAAAACTTACTTGTCCTAGCCACGGCACAGCAACGGGGCAGCTCAGATCTGCAACCTGCACTGAAAACTCTCCCAGGGAAACAGTGGATTCTGCCCATCTCACATGAACCATAGTTGCAGAAGACTACGTACACCAAATGCTTGAGGACATCTGTCACCTAGATAGCAGGCTGGTTGGTAGTGGTTGACAGGAGAGATATTTATTTTCCTTATAGGAGCCAGAAACATACTAAGTCCCAAAGTCTGGGGGGAGCAGAGAAAACGTAGTATCGCTGGTGTAGTTCTCATTGGAAGCTTACTTTAGTTTCAGTTTCTGAACTGAAGAACTGAGACGCTGACCTAAAATATTTTGTTCCTGCTTATACTTAGTAATTCATTCTAAATTTGTTTTTTTGCTGATGACTGAGCTCTTGAGTGCACTGCAAAAGCTTCCCTGGAAGGGTTAGTCCTGGGCAGATGAGGAAACACGGGAAACATGGGCACATGGGAAACATGGATGGAAAACAAAACCAGAAGATTTTCACTCTAAAGGTCTTCTTTCCTAGGAACAGAAAAAAATTAAATCAAAAGAAGAACCTTCAAACTGGTAAAAAAACCCCAACAGGCTGAAATGTGTAAGTTTTAAATGCCATTTTTATTTTCAGAAAACAAAAACTGAAATGATACTTGAAAAAAAATTATAAGTGAAAAATAGAAAGGAAATTCTGGAGACTAAAAAGTACCACATTTCTAACAGGCCAAAAACTTTAATCAGCCCTGCCTGAACCATATGAGATGACACAGAGTTGAACTATAAAACTGTACTCAGGAAACTGGCTTAGAGCTTTATTTTTCTGGCAATGAAGACCTCTGCTGTAAACAGTCTCATCTATACTAATACACCAGTGTCTGGGTTCTCTCTGGGTGTGAGATATTTGTGAAATGCAGAGTTCCCTGCTAGCTCAATACCACTAGCCTAAGGAGTGCAAATTATTCCAATACGTCAATAACCTGCCTTCTTAACAGCATTCAAGTCGAAGATTTTTAAATGGTTTTGGTCATGAGTTTATTGAGGAGAGCTGATAGCCATTTCACTGCAACACATCATTCGTCTGAAAATCAAATAACAGCTCTGAAAGTCAAAAAACAGGCAAAAGTCTGGACTGCACATTTGTGAGGCTACAGAAATCCCACCCAGCATATATGATGAATTTAAGATTGTAGGCAGTTTTGAAGTTTGAGAATAGTCAAACCTCAAAGATTCCTGTATCTCAACATCTAAAACATCACTAATCAGTGATTTTGTAAATACTGTATAAAAACATGAGGAAAACGTTTTCACAAAGCCCAGAGAAAGGCTCTTTATCACAGAGAGAACCACACATCGACACCTGGTCGTTTCTTCCTACAAAACATTTTGAAAAGCAGGTGGTCTTCTCTATTTCCACACTGCCAGATGCCTGGAATATGATTTTGATGTCTCTTTGCAAGAAATGCCACCTCTTTGCTTCTGGCCACAACTCCCCTGCAGTCTCACTCTTTGAGACTAAAACCCTTCCTGCGGGCCATCCTGCCTCTCTGACCTAGCCTTCCTGGGTGTCCGCCTGGCTCACCTTAGACACTCATCCTTCTTCTATATCTCTCCTCTGTTCAGACCTGCTCCAGCAGGCTCTCCTGGTCTCCAGGCACAGCCTCAGCCTCTGCTCTTCTGCCTGGTTAAGCAGCTTGGTGTTTTTTCCCTCTTGAATCTGTAGCTTTGTGCTACCTCACCCGCAGCTTCTCATGCTTGACAGAAAATCATGCCAAAATCAAAGGCACCAGTTTTTCCAGCTTCATACCTCTCCTTGCCACTTAGCACCCTGTGACACCTACAGTAACGAGTCACCTGTCAGCAGTCAGGCAGTGGAGACATGTCCATTCCTATTCCTGCTCTTGCTCTGCTTTCTTCTCCCATATCACCTACCACCACTTCTTTCAGCTCTTGTGCAATGCAACAGCCATGAAAAGAAATCTCTCCCTGGCACAGGGATGCCTTTGGTGTGCATTGACTCACATCTGGGATGCACCTGCAGGCCAAATACTAAGTGACTTATGCTCCCCAGAACAAGATCGCCTCAGCATTCAGTGTTTTTCTCAAGCATCTCTCTCAAGGCCTGTATTATTCCTGTACTACCAACTTTTTGTTGACAGCCTCATACATATCTAGAAAGCCTGTGTTATCATGCAGAAATATGCAAGTAGGAAAAATGGGAAAGAAACAAGCTTCACTACCAGTTCTGGTATTAAATATTGATTGTAAGCAAAATAATCAAAACAAAATGTAAACAAAAACTTGTAAGCAAATGAAAGAGAAACTTACGAGATCTGCTTTAAAGCTTTAATCTAAGTTTTACAAAGCTATTTTCAGGAGGGAGTATCAAAGCATATTGTGATTATATATAGAGCGAAAGTATATCTCAGTTTTACATTAACTTCATACTTCAAAACTGTAGAAAACTGTAGAACCATCTTCCAGCCTTGCTCAGTAATTCAGCTGTCAATTACAAGACTGGCTGACAGATTAGCCACCTTGGTGGGACCTTTATCCTAAAGGCAGAACTAAAATTCACATCTGCTGACTTCCTAATATTTAATTTTATTGCTAGCTTTGGCACAAAGTCTTAATTCTGCCTCTGCCTGCATCTGAAAAACCTTGCACCAGCATGCAACCCTTGGATCCAGTTTGGGAACCAAGTGCAGGAACAAGCAACATATTTCACTAATGATCCATAAGAAGAGCTCAGGCCTTGCTGAAGGTGGCTAATGATGCTGCAAATGAATATCCCATTGCTCAGGCCAAGGAGTCAAGATCAAACGTAGGATGTGCAGGCCACAGCACGGCTTTCTATGCTTTGGTCTACTGACAACAGCATGCACAGATCAGATCAGCCTGAAGATATCTGTGTTGTTTTTCACAGATCTTCAGCTGGCATCAGTGTCGCCCTTCCTGAATAAATCAGAGCATGGAGAAGAATGGGCTTTGCTTTAGCATCACCTAGATTATCCTTGTAGGCAGGAAAAAATATTGCTCTGCTTTAAAGCCATAGCAGCAAAGCTGCCTAGAAATTGGCATGCACCTAACGTGCACAAACACGAGTCTAGAGAGGGCTGTTCTGGTTCTGTCAGTCTGACTGAAAACTGGTTTTATTTTTACATCAATAAGGCAATCTGCTGTCATGGGATGAAATCAATATGCAATCAGGATGCATCAGTGGTTCAGTTTCTACCAACCAGTCTCATTTTGTTACTCACACCCACTCTCTAAACTTCTATCATCCCATGGATAGAGCTCAGTAAAGGGCACCCTCGCTCTACAGTGAAAAAGAGCTGGAAGAAAGGAAATGAAAGAGTCCCTTTCCACAGCTGGTGACACAAAAATTAGCGTTTCTCAGCCAGTCACCACAGAAATAGGCATTATTGAGTGCACCCTCAGCAAGTTTGCAGATGACTTGAGGGCATCCTGAGGGACAGGATGCCATCTAGAGGGACCTGGACAAGCTCGAGAAGAGGGCCCATGTGAACCTTATGAGGTTCAACAAGGCCAAGTGCAAGATCCTGCACGTGGGTGGGGGCAACCCCTGGTATCAACACAGGCTGCTGAATGAAGGGATTGAGAGCTGCCCTGTGGAGAAGGACTTGGAGATGCTGGTGGATGAAAAGCTGAACATGAGCTGGCAATGTGCACTGGCAGCCCAGAAAGCCAACTGTATCCTGGGCTGTATCAAAAGTAGCATGGCCAGCAGGTCAAGGGAGGTGATTCTGCCCCTCTGCTCTGCTCTGGTGAGACCCCACCTGCAGTACTGCGTCCAGCTCTGAAGTCCTCGGCACAGGAAAGACATGGCCCTGTTGGAGCAGGTCCAGAGGAGGGCCACAAAAATGATTGGAGGGCTGGAACACCTCTCCTGTGAGGCCAAGCTGAGACAGTTGGGGTTGTTCAGCCTGGAGAAGAGAAGGCTCCAGGGAGACCTTATTGTGGCCTTTCAATAGTTAAACGAGGCTTATAAGAAAGATGGGGACAGACTTTTTAGCAGGGCCTGTTGCGACAGGACAAGGGGTAATGGTTTTAAACTAAAAGAGGGTAGATTCAGACTAGATATAAGGAAGACATTTTTTACAATGGGGATGGTGAAACACTGGAACAGGTTGCCCAGAGAGGTGGGAGATGCCGTATCCCAGGAAACATTCAAGGTCGGGTTGGACAGGGCTCTGAGCATCTAGTTGAAGATTGAGCAGGGGCTCAATGCAGGGGGGTTGAACTAGGTGACTTTTAAAGGTCCCTTCCAACCCAAACCATTCTATGGTTCTATGATTCTATGATTCTATGATAGTAAATGAGCATAACTTTGCAAAAGGAAAAGATTAACCTCCATGCTCTGGCAGCTAAATTACTGGGATTATTTACAGACGAGGGAACAAGAGTGGTGGTCAACACATGACTGACTGTAATATAAGAGAAGGATGCCTGCACCAGGAGTGCTGTATAAGGGGAGAGTGCTTAGAAGTCTACATTCCCATGACGCTAGTAGTAATCTTGCAGTAGATTTTCTGCTCACTCAGAGGGATCAGGACCACAGTTCAGCAGGTAAGTGGGACAGAAGTCCAGCCATCTCCAGTGTAGCCAAAATAGTTTCCAGAATTACTCCTCAGAACCAATTCTGTCCTAGCATCTCCATTCACTTCTCCTCATGGGCAGTCCCACCAGAGTTTTAGGACAGTGACGGTTGCACGGGGGAATTCCTTGCTTACAATATAGGCCCTGCGCAAACACATTCTTGACAAGTGTGTCACACAGTTACAGGGGCTGTAACTACCATCTTTTGAGAATATAGAAATGGAACAATTAGTCAGCAAAAACACAACTTTTTTTGTCTATAAATGTCACCAACAAAGGTCAGTAAAATAGAGGAGACATTCCATAGCACAGATGTCTGTTCTTTAGCACCACGTGTGACAAGTGCATGTCTACCCTTAGCCACTACAGCACGAAGCAGGAGATTGTTATCCTTGTTTTAGCTCACACAATTAAAATATTATTAGTATTCATAAAACATTTCTGCCATTTTTTTATTCCAGACACAGTATTTGACCTGATTATCACCAAGCAATAATTCCCATTTTCACGGTGTGCTTCATGAAGCTGTATTTTCTTTTATCTCATCTACATTTATAGCCATTAGTGTTATCTCCTCCTCATTGTTCTCTATTATGATGTTGGGTACAGGGGGTTTGCCCAGTTTTCATAACTTTCGTAGTTTAAAATATCAGTAGCCTCAGAAGTGTCTCACTTAGGCCTATTTTACAGGAAGGCAACAGAAGTGACTTTGATATTAATGCATAAATATGGGACCAAAGTCAGATACTACTTCATTACCAGAATTAAATAATCATACTTTTAAGCACTTTCTCTTGTAGGAGCTATCTTGATCATAAACTTTGCTCTTACAAGGCAAATAACTCCATGCATCACCTTGATTTTTGTGATAGGCGTCAAATGGCATGGTACTTCAGAAGACAGTGGACCATTATTCCTTATATGATTAAGTAACATTTTCTTTCATGTCTCTCTTGAAATTATGAGGCATTGAAGAGTTTTCCTTGAAGTTCAAACAGCATGATGAGAAAGTATCTTCGACCAGCTGCCCATACCCTGTTCTCCAGAAGGATGTTCAAGGCTAGCCCCATCAATATATTTAAGGAATGAGGCAATTAATGGCATGTGTTACACTTTCTAAGGTAAGCTGTTGCCATGCCTTTAAGGCTACCCAGATTTTCTCAGATCCCTTTGGATAAATAATGGTCACAAATGGCGAGAGTCCTCAGCAGACTTTGTACAGAGGCTATCTCTTTCCTTCACTAACTCATTAAATGTGACACACACCATAATCTCCAGAATACATTATCTGCTTTCCAGCTTGAGAGGCAACTTGCCTTTTTTTGCTAGCTATCACTAACCAAGCTCTAGTTCATAAGAAGAATATCACTAATCTTGATTTCTCAAGACTCTTCCTCAACCAGAAGCTGTCTATCTCTGAAAGTCGTGACCTTAGCAGAATGAAGGCCAGTTATAAGAGATGGGTAGAGCTGCCAAACCAAGAAGCCAGCCCTATCACTGGTGAGGTTACCCAGCAAAAACCCATGAGGAGTGGTTTGGAAACCTCAGCACTAGAATGCTTCCTTCGATTTTTCTCATAGTGGACAACTGCCAGGAAGTCTGAGACACACACATGAGCTTTCAACACTGTGCTGGAATTATTTTCTCATTTTGGTCTTATAACAACTACACTTTTGTTTGGGAGAGCCAGCTGCAGGATTCAGGTCAGCATTTTTTCCCTGAAGCATAAATTATTTCTGCAGGCTTCATTTGATTTGCAACTGTACCACACTGCAATATAGCACCAACTAAGTTTTCTTGTAAAAAATGCCTGCTTTGAGCCCAAGCATCCCTCCTTTTGCTGTTTCACCAACGCAAATATAGGAGAAGTAGTGCTGAAATTGGAATATTACTTTTGTTAAGTGATGAAGAAGAATGTCATCTGAATTATATGCAACACGTCTGGATCAAGGGAACAGGACACTGCTTTAAGAACCCTAGACTGCTCATTTTGCATGCGTATGCATGTATGCACACTGAGTTTCACCCACCAACCTCCTAGGTTTAAAGAGCATTAAGCCTCCAAAGTCGAGCACTCAAAGGCAGAATAATACAAGAATAAAACGTGCCTATTAGCTTTAATTTAGCACCCTCACATGTATGAATAACCCTCAGTTCTAGAGAAGTGGCTTTATTTTCAAGACAGATAACAAAAACCTGAGAATTTCAAAAGGGAAACAGAAGAATTTTCAACCTATATGGAAAACCACTAAGGAAAAAACTGGGTTTCATTCTTCATTTTCTGCTTACAATAAAACTGCTTTCCCTTAATACTGCAGGTTAGAGAATCCTTAAATAGATACCAAAATACTTCACAGGCTCTGGAAACACTGTGATCCATATTCAGCAGTGCAAAGAGTACCATGGTGTAATAGGCCGCAGGTTCAGAAAGTTCAGGCAGGTACTGCAATGCTGAGAAACTAGTCTCCTTATAAATGCTGAGTGACAGCAGCAGCAATAAAGCAGTCAGAGCAAGAAGCATGCGTCTTGGGGAAAGGTTTGATAGTTCCAATAAATGATGATAAGCTGTTGTTTTCAAAGATTAGTGTTTTGAAGACTATATTCCTTGCGCTTTCTTCTTTGAGAAGTTTTGCTGGAATGCTGCTTTTGAGAAGTAGTACAAAAAATAAAGCATTGATCTTGTTAAAAGTGAGAATAGAAATTAATTCAGCTATTAATTCCTGGGTGGAATTTATGTAAATGTAAATAATTTCCTGAGCTCCAAAACATCGGAGGATATGATCATTATTGTATATCTCTTTAGAAAGGTATACAGCCAAAAAAAGCACTTTATTGGCGCCATGTTCCAAACCATTGTGGGTAGAAGTTGTGTTGCCAGAGGTCTCTGCAGTACTGTGTGCAGCTCACCCACTCGGAGATGAAGAAAGGGGCAAAAGAAGCTATGCTTTGCTCTCTCAACCCACTTTCCTTTCCTTAAAGCAATAACATTTCACTTGAAGTAATACCCATCAGGCTCTTCAGGAGTTGGAACGCATCACCTTATGCAGCCATGTGAGCAGTTCACATGGACTAGGGTGCTCCAGTAATTAAGGATGTCACATAAAATGCAGGAGACACAATAGTATCTTCTGCTCCTAGTCCTGTCTTTACAGATAGTTAAATGAGTTTTCCCTCATCTCCATCAGTTTTTCCTCATTACTAAGACCACAAATTGTACTGGCAGATACTCTGTATCTGTAAAGACCTAATCCAATGAGATCCAAATCTTGTTTGGGACATGCAGAGGCAGTATGGTGAACGTGGATGAAAACTACGAACAAAAATAATGCCATCTGTAGGATGTTCTATGTCACCTGCATTTGAATTTCTAGATTTTGCCCAGAAACTGTTGGATCACTGTGTAACAAATAAGATGTGTAACTGAAGCATCCAAATGAACTGTCTTTATTAAACAAGCAAACACACAAAAAGTCTGCATTCTTTTCTAGCAGTGTTTCAGGAGGCCATCGTGCTAAGAGAGAGATTACAGAAAGCAGCTCAATTTTAGAAGGTTCAGAAAGAAGTGAACTCAAAACAAATTTCACCTATCCTGACCATTGCTTACTTTGCACTAGCATCACAGTTATGACTGGGAGCTGTGGAATGGAAAAATTATTATCTGGCATAGCTCACAAGAAAGGGCCTTGCATTACCACATTCATTCAAAGTATTTTTCTCCTTCAGTATGTGTTCAAGCCCTTTTACACAGAAAAAGGCCTCCAAGCATGAAACATCAGCTACCAGTGCAACTTCAGTGCCTTCTTCACAGCACCATCGCATCTTCTTTATATTTCAGCAAGGAAATACCAGTGTGCCAGACACAGCTGCAAGATGGTATCAGGGGCATCACTGTCTCCACAGGTGATGGGGAGGAAAGTTGTAAGGCCACACAAGCTTACTTCCTACTGCTCTCCAAGAGGGAGAGCTGCTTCTTCCCTTATTAGCTTTCATTGCACACAGAAGAAATCCCAGGCACGCTGGCAAATGGTATGACTGGGAAATAACACACCATTTGTGAGGAAGCACTTTGTACTCAGCTTTGATTGGTGCCTAGGTATGATGCATAAGAGGCTTGTCCTTGCAGGGTGCTGATTGCCCCACTCATCTGTGTACTTGCTGCTAGCGGCATAAATGTCAGTTAGCCTCATTATCTGTGTCTTTATACAAAATAGGTGGCATAAATAAATGAGAAGCCACATCCCTCTCACTCCCTTTTCTTTTAACCAATTTCTGCCTTTCCCTAGCTAAGCAAAACAATTTAGGACAACAGGTTTTCAGTGTAATTGGCTGCTGCTGTAACAAATCTTGTCTTTCAGAAAGGCAATAACAGCTGCTGCTGCTGCCAAAACTGAAAAGAGGAGCCTGCATGGCCACTCTGTCATTATATCATGCTCCCCTCTTGATTTCCTGTATGTTCTTCAGCAGAAGAAGAATGGAGAAAAACAGATGTTTTTACTGACACAGAAAAGGCACCCCTTCCCAGAATCCTGGTTCAGAGTTAAAAGAAGAGGCTTTTGTGTTTGTAGCAATAACAAAAAGATGCTCTTGCAGGCATCTTTACATTCCCACAATCCAGTCAAAAGTATCTTGGCATACAGTCCACTCTCTAATAAAAAGCCAGCCCAGCTGCACATAGAACTTATTATAATATGTTGTATGCATAAGATGGTCCTCAGCGAAGGGAAGTAATTTGGTTTTCCTTCCATGAAACAAGTCTCTGGTTGACTAAAAATGAAGAATTTAGGTTATTAAGTTATGCTGTTATATGGTATGCTATTTTTCCAGGCAGATGTGAAAAAAATATGACATCCTGTTGTATTACTCTTTCCTCTAGGAAATCTGTTTATCAATATTAATTCTCTTTCTGGTGCCTTCTGAAGGGAACTACTGCAGCCAGAGCTAGCCCTCAACCAAACGGAGATCTGAGCTTCTCTAGTTTCTAAAATGCTTAAAATCTAGAGGTAAATTATATACCTGGGCTCATTATTTTGAAAAAGTAATTGGTATTTCTGCTATTAGTATCTGGCAAAAATGAAAGTCAGCCTGTATTTAATCAAAACGTTCAAGTTCAGTGGTGTTTTGAGCCCTCATATAAACCTGATATTAACTTCAGTTTCATGCTAGTGGAAAAATTAGTCCAGTTTCAAATACTGTGGCAGTCCAGGTCAAACACATCTGGCCATGTCATGCATGAGAAATTTCACCATTTTTGTGCTACCAGGTGGCCAGGTGGGAAGCAGAGACAGAACAGACACATAGTAACGGGTCATTTCATTCTTGTTATCCACTAATTCAGGGACTGCATATTTGAATTAGAAATCATGAGGAAATTGCCTTTGGTGACCTCCGTGATCAGCGAGTCTATGTCAGTCTGCACAGGATGCATACATATGCCCTCATCTGTTGTATGCCCCCCTGAATCCTGGAAAACAGTGCAGACTGTCACAGGTTTTGCTTGTTCAAAGATGATGCTGTACCTCAAGGTTCTGTAAATTTGCCTTGTGGAGGACTTCTTGCTATTGTCCTGCATCAGGCAGTATCAGTTCTGCTGAGAGGGAGTCTGGCTGGCATTTCTGCAGACAAATCGCATGTGTTGCTCTCATGCAAAGTTTCTCTAGATTTTGCCTAAGTCAGGAAGGAGGTTTGCATACTGTAATCATAAAGTCTGTACTCTCACCTACTAGAGTCTGGCACATATCCTTCCTATTATTCTGAGAACACCAGGACTAAAACATGGCATATCAAAATTGCATGCAAACTAAACATGCATTCCTGGGGGGTGAGGAAGAAAATCCTCTCTAAGATGGGAGTTTCATGCCAACAGGAGCACTCACTGGTGTGTAGTTGACAGGAATCAGATGAATCCCGGTCAGCCTGGAGGTGTTATGGACTGGACCATAGAGAGAAGCAACCCTTTCCCTAACAGGCCTAATTGGCCACTCTCCCCCTGTCTTCCTCTATCACGACAGATAATTCTTTCAACTTCTCTTTCACCAAAAGAGAGAAAAGATACTAACTCTTTCTGCTCATGCAGGTACATCAAAACACTTGTGCTTACTCTTAATTATAGTTAAATTGTAGCCAGCAGGATTAGTCCAAGAAACAAAGCCTTAATTTGGCAATTGGGACACAAACTGAAACACAGGAGATTCCTCCTGAAATCAGGAAATGAGTTTTTACTGTGAGGGTGACTGAGCACTGGCACAAGTTGTCCAGAGAAGTTGTGGAGTTTCCATCCTTGGAGATACTCAAAAGTCATTTGGACATGGCCCTGGGCAACCGGCACTAGGTGCTCTTGCTTGAGCAGGCGGGTTGGACGAGATGACTTTCAAAGGTCCCTTCCAACCTCAACCATTCTGTGAGTCTGTGAATCTGGTTGTGCTAGCACAGTGATCTGGCTTACTGACTGAGAATATCTCCTGTCTGATTAGCATGACCTTGGGTCTGTCTGCACATCTCAGTGAGAGAGTCCTTTTATTTACCATTGTAAACCGCTTCCAGCTGCAAACAGAGCATCCCCATAAATAGATTTCTTTAAAGCATCTGCTTGACACAGCACAACCAATCAACTATTAAGAAAGAAGGTGCAGAAAAATCAAGATTAAGGGAAGACAGGGATGCAATTGCTCTTTTTCAGGGTGTCTTCTGTGTCCTGCTTCCCATCTGCTATCAAGACAAGAACAAGCGAGGGATGACTGGAAGTAATAACAGTGTTCTTGACAGTGAATGTTAAAGCAGCAATGCCTAGGCTGTGCAACAGGAGGAGCTTCCTATACATGTGGTAGTTTACTATTGCTCATCTTATTGGAAGGCATGACACACATTGCTTTTTTCCCCTTTCTTAACGAAAGTTTTTTTAAAAAAAGCTGCTTCCCATAACCTCGCAGGGTGAGACCCACTCCTTAGAGAAGGTTCATTATGTGCAATCAAGAGCAATAGGTACTCTTCTCGGGTACCTCGGTCTGTTTGCTTCACACCTTGCAGCAGACGAAATATAACCCTGTCTTTGGAGATAGTTGTTGGAGCTACCATGAAGAAGTAGAAGATCCCTCCCCAGTCTTCAGAGGCACAATTGGGCCAATCTTTCTGTGTCCAGGCAGGACCATGGATATGTGCCTATTCATCTCCCATCTTTCTCAAAGCTTACAAAGCACGGAGAGGGAGTGCTGGGAATGACAGCTAAACTGAGCTAGAAAGTCAGACCAAAGTCCTGTCCAAGCACAGTCACCTGTACCTCACCTGTGCCATATCAGGTACAGTTTTGTTTGCATCCCTGATAACAATACAAGGCACTTCTTAGCCCTCTATGAGCAGTGCAACAGGGAAAGTAAAATTTTTCCTCAGCATCCCCACTGAGCTCTTCATTCAGTCACTTCTTTCTTTAGCCGACGCTGCAGAGGCAAATTGTGCATTTATTTTAAATATCCTCTGTGTGTGTCACTCCATTCCCCTGCTTTTTTTAGCAGAAGCTGCCAAATAGCAACAATGGACTTTGTTTTCTTTGCTTGAGACTTCACTTCAGCAGCCTTCCTGCTCAACACAAAGTGCAGTCCATCAGCGTCATCTTCACTCAGTTATCTGGAGCCTTGAGAAGCAGCAGGCTACATCTAAAGGTGAGAAACAGGTCAGGACAGCAATCAGTCAGGTCAGAGCTTTGGTGCTTCCAGAAAAACAGCTGGATAGTAACACTTCATCAACTGTAGGAAAGCTATTGATCCAACTTTGACCTTATGGCAGGAACAGCTGGTGTAGCATCCATATTAGTATCCAAAGCAGTCTGGGCAGGAAAATATATTTCAAGTCAACATTCACCTACCTTTCCTGTGATTATTTAGTATAAAGTAAGGCTCCTTTCCCTTTATGCTCCTACCGAACAAGGGAAACAACAGTCTTTGCTAGTACAGGGCTGCTTGTATGTTAACTTCTCTTTCATTTTGCTTTTTGGAAGCAGCAGGCAACAATTGGCTCTGGTCTTTGTTTATTGACAGTTTAATTTCTCGTGCCAGCTGAAGAATTCTGTGGCAGAAAAATGGTGAGACTAGATGAAGTGCAGAAAAAGCAGCGTTAGCAGGTGAGGAACCTGTGAGTTTAGCTGGGGTGTATTCTAGTTCGATCACAAGCGGTCAAACTACCTGTAGGAAACACTTTGCCAGACCCACAGAATGAGAAGGACTAGATTAAACAGAGCCCTTTTTGTCTTGAGTCCTTTCACCCAACTGAAATGGAGTTACTTCAAAAACTGCTTGTTCCCCTTTTGTGGTTGCTTTCCCTGAATACTGGAATGATTGGTTTTATTGCTGCTAATACTGACAGTGAATTTCAAAGTCTTGTGAATATTTTATGGAAACAGAAGCACAGCACAAATAAATTTATATAGATATATTTAACTTTGCAGATTGATTGAAAGTGATTTTCAGCAGGACTTTAATAGTTGGTATTCATTAGGGGCTGCGAGGTGAGGTCTTCACTTCAATATAAGGGTGACATAGCTGACCCAGACTTTCACACTGGACGCTAATACATGTAGCCATCATGGGACAGAAGCCATGCTTATGGACCAGCCTAATGAGAAAGAGTATTTGCCTACTATGTGAAAGAGTAGAAACTAGGTGAAGGCAAAGCCATGAAAGCAGTGCCTCACACAAAGCATCTCCAGCCATAATGTCAAAGTGTTACCTAGTGAACACACGATACTTTAAACTCAGAGGAGCTCACTTTCATTCAATTCACAGCTAGTCATTACAGCAAGTGTGAGGGATATATACAAAAGAAAATAAGAGGATGAACTCAGTTAATGAATTATTCCTTTGTGAATTATTTATTTGGCTTAAAAAATAGCCACAGTTTTTGCTGCACAAGGAGAAATTTCAAAGTTATTCCACAAAAGCTGCTGACTAATTCCTCAGTGAAGATAGAGTTTGTAGTGGGAGTGTATAAAGCAGAGCCTGAGCAGACTGCTTAAGACACTTCAGGTGAAATGCTGACTTAAGCAAGTTTTGCCATCGACTTCAGAGCCATTGTTTCCCCTCCAGCTCAACAGTGATCATAGCTGTCTAATAAAAAACTGGCCTTCAGATATTGCAGGCAAACGTGTCAATTTTTATACATGCCTTTTCAAAGCCAAAGCTGACAGCTTCACACAGCTGCCTGTGCATCTGTACCCTCTGTGTGACGTTAATGCTCTCTGCAAAATGTACTTGTGTATTAGATTCCGATCCTGCAGACCACCGTGCTATGATCCAATAGAGTATTTCAATGTGTGCTTACATTTGTGCATCCAAGTTGCCAACATGGAGCAGGTATTTAAGTGTTTAGTTGGACTGCAACGAAGAGACCACTGCCTTGTAAGATAAGCTCTGACACAACATGTATTTTAACTAGAAGAGCAACATGCTTGTGGTAGTTTTGAAACAACTGGAGCAAAGCTTTGAAGTATCTTAGGACAAGTAAACATAATAGTTTTTTGTGTTTTTTTTTTAAAGCAGAAAACAGGAATCATTCTGACAGACACTTTAGACAATGTGCCAGAAACACATAGTAATGATTATATAGATTGTAAGGTTAAAAAACATTCTCAATTCAATACTATTCAGTATTCTCTTTTCAAAAATTACTCTCAGATCCTAGTCTGCCAGACTGAAGTTGATATCATCCAATTAGTATAAAAAAGAATTCAGAAGAAAACCTCAAAGGTAGACATTGTTGCTGCTGTAGTCATTATTGTCATTATTATTCTAAATAATAAGGCATTTCTTAAAACCACAGACCATAAGGAGCGATGAGGCATTGTGTTGCTGGATCAGCTTAATAAGAACCCCAATGTTTCCCTTTGCTCTAAAGACAAAATATCAAAAAGCTAAAACCAGACTCCTGAAAATAAACATATGGAAATTCACTGCATACAGATGGATGGATAGACTACAGGGCTGGGCTCTGCTTCCACAGTGTTGCTTACATGAGGAAAGCTCTAACCAACTTACCAAAGTACCATAAATCATCACGTTTAATATTTTCTTTAAATCCTTTAGTCCTGAAGTGATGGGCCACGTTATCTAGAGTGAAACAGGGTTGTGTTTTGCAGGTGTTTATTCCTTTTAACTGTACACAGACAGCAGGCTTTCTCAGCAAAAATAATGCCCTAATCTTAGCAGAAATCTCACCTTTCCGTTCTGCTTGCCTTTTGGAGCCTCTTAAACAAGGAATTAGTTTTGATGCCCCTCTGTCTTACTGTGAGCGCCACAAATTTTAGTCTGTTTGCTTTAATGCACCAGGTCTTGTGTTTATGGGATTACATTAGAATGTCAGCTTTTCTTTTAATTAAAATATCTTTAAAACAATCATGAAAACTCAGTCTAGGGAAGTTCAAAAGTAGAAGATAGTTACAAGTAAGTATTTTTATACTGAATTTTTCCTCCTGAGAACTACTCACAATCTTTGAACATCTGGGCTTGAGACTTGTGTCAAATAGAAGAACTGCATTTGCCCAAGGAAGCTTATAAGTAGCATCTTTAACATGAAACCAACCACAAGGTGTGTCATCATGGTGGGCATACTGGCCATCATCACAGATGGAAGGGACAGCAGGAAATCTGTCTGCAAGCAAGGTGGCAAAAGCCTTGTCTGTTCACACAGCTTTTCCTGAAAAGAGAGATAAGTTGGGCTCTCCTGGTACCTCCCTGCTTCCCAGGTACTCTCAGAGCTTGTGCAGGTGCTCAGATTTTGATGCAGTGATTTAAAATATTACCATCATTATGCATTCATCTTCTTTTCTACAAGGCTTAGCAAAAATTGTGTGTGTCCCGGTCCCAGCATGTTGGAGTTTAAGACTAGTGAAGATGAGTTATTCATACAGGTGTCTGTGAAATTCCACCCCTGTGCAGCATCTTAAGAATATAACACAGTTGTCCAAAGTCAAGTATTTTACAGTAATCAGAGTCTGATGTGACAGAAAACTACTCCACACTCTGTGGATCAGTTTTATTCACAGTTTGCTTTACAATTAAGATGTATGCTGTTAAGAGCTGTGCTGAAAGAGCAGTTTATTAATTCTGAGTTCACAAGAAATTTTCTTTGGTCCTATAAAAAGCAACAGTATCATATTATCAGAAGTGCTGTTGACTATAACTGTAATAACTTGTCTTCTATATGTAGACATTTCTCATTTTTAGGACAGTCTTACAACACACGACCAGCTGAAAAATAATTTGCTTTCTACTTACTGTATCGTTCAAAGGCTTCTCTGAAAAACACAGGGACATTTGCTTGCCAGAGGTGTGTCTTTCATTAACTGCGTGTCTCTGAGCTGTACCTTCAACACCAAGCTATGAATTACAACCTGAATAGAAGTGGCTCCTAATCCGAACAAAAATGTTAAGAAAAATGCCTGCAGGGATGTAGCAACTGCTGAGGAAAAGATTTAGCTATTGCTGTTCATGGCATTCTGCTGCATTGTAACCCAACTTCAAAACAGAGCAAATGAACAGTTAAACAAGAGGAAACAATAGGTCACATTAAAACACATATTAAGACAGTTACAATGGGGGAATTACAGAAACTAACAATGCATTAGTCACCCGTAGGCATCTGCAGCAGAAAAATTGAGTTGCCATGGAAGATACTGATGGGGTTTAAAAACTAATTAATTGAGAGTCTGACAGTGTTGGGATATCTATGTTAGAGATATTGGTGGTCAAATGACACATCAGGGCTGAGGCAGGCCTGATCTAGCACCTCTTTGAATTACAAACCATCCTTTTCCTATCAGTGCTAATAAGGCCTATATGACAGAACATGTTTCTTGGACAATGTTAAAGAATTCAGATTTACAAAGCTGAAAAATTATCAGGAGAAAAGTTACACTGTTACGAGAAGAAAAACTCAAAAGACTTCTCTATACTGATGCTTGTATTTCAAGGCTGCAACAGTGGTGCTCACCATTAACAAACCAATGCAAAGGAGAGGGATTTGCAGGAATTCTCTTTTCCATATCTCTGGGGTTTTTTAACTATTTTTCCACTCAGTAGGATGCTTTTGATTCATTCCCCTGAGTAGGAGTAATCATCAAGCCAATTAAAGCATAAGACTTCTTCCCTAAAAATGACACTGCACAGCTTTTGTTCCTTTAGGTCTGGGATTCCAACATACCAGGTTTGCTCATCTAAAATTCGGGAGTGTTTCTTGTGTTGTCTTTTTACCATAGACCCCCACACTTGCATTTTCAGTGGGAACACAAGCTATTTTGATTTATAAGTCCATGCCAAAAGTAATTAGACCCCTTTCTCTAAGGGACAGCCATATGGAGCTAGCGCCCATGGGATACTGCCAAAGGTGCTCATCTTTGTATGCCCCAGAAAGTTTCACTGAAAAAAATCAAGTTTCTTGGCAAAGAGAACTGTCATTACTAGTAGTTCTCCTCAAACTCAAGCCATACCATTCCCCAGGTGCTCCCCAGCACAACAGAAAAACAGAGCAGCTGGCTGAGGTGCAGCAAAGCAAGAGAGCTGCTCTGGGGAGGTGAGGGAAGAGATGCTGGGAATGGCTAGCCAACACCATTGCAGATCAAGAACCCATTTCAGTACCCACAAGGACACGTTAACTCCTCGACTCTCTGATGCTCAAAATTACAGATGGATGTTCCTCCTTGATACTTTAACTATCCTGACAGCACTACAATGTTTTTTCCAACATGAAGCTAAAAGTCACCCTTGAAGCTGAGAGTAAGTTCACAGGTAGTGCAGCCAGAGGCTCGTTCATAAGTTTTTTCCTGCCACAAAGATTTATGTCATAGAATCATAGAATTTGAAAAGACCTTTAAGATCACTGAGTCCTACTATAAACCTAACACTGCCAAGTCCACCACTAAACCATGTCCCTAAGTGCCACGTCTACACATCTTTTAAATACCTCCAGGGGTGGTGACTCAACCTCTTCCCTGGGCAGCATATTCAATGCCTAATAATCCCTTCGGTGAAGAAATTTTTCCTGATATCCAATCTAAACTTCCTCTGGCACAACTTGAGGCCATTTCTTCTCATCCTATCACTTGTTACTTGGGGAAAGAGACCAACACCCATCTCACTACAACCTCCTTTCATGTAGTTGTAGAGAGCAATAAGGTCTCCCCTCAGCCTCCTTTTCTCCAGGCTAAACAACCCCAGTTCCCTCAGCGTCTCCTCATCAGACTTGTGCTCCAGACCCTTCACCAGCTTCACTGCCCTTCTCTGGACTCGCTCCAGCACCTCAATGTCTTTCTTGTAGTGAGGGGCCCAAAACTGGACACGGTATTCGAGGTGAAGCCTCACCAGTATATGTCAGTATACGTCAGTATATGTCAGTATATGTTCCTTACCATTATATGCAAGCACTTCAGAAAGACAAATGAAAGCAATACTGTTAGTACCCCTCTTGTAACTGGTAATAACTGACCTGTCCAGGAAAACAGGGGGAATTTGCGGTGCAGAGAAGTGCAATGGCATATATTGAGTCCCCAGCTATCTAGATCTAGCAGCTGGCTCACATTACAGAATCACAGAATCACAGAATCAACCAGGTTGGAAGAGACATCTGGGATCGAGTCCAACCATTGCCCTGACACCACGCTGTCAACTAGACCATGGCACTAAGTGCCATGTCCAGTCTTTTCTTAAACACATCCAGAGATGGTGACTCCACCACCTCCCTGGGCAGCCCATTCCAATGTCTAATAACCCTTTCCGAGAAGAAATTCTTCCTAATGTCCAATCTGAACCTCCCCCGGCGAAGCTTGAGGCTGTGTCCTCTTGTCCTATCGGTAGTTGCCTGGGAGAAGAGGCCAACTCCTACTCCACTACAACCTCCCTTCAGGTAGTTGTAGACTGCAATAAGGTCACCTCTGAGCCTCCTCTTCTCCAGGCTAAACAACCCCATCTCCCTCAGCCGTTCCTCATAGGTCAGACCCTCCAGACCCTTCACCAGCTTGGTCGCCCTCCTCTGGACTCGCTCCAACACCTCAACATCTTTCTTGAAGTGCGGGGCCCACAACTGGACACAGGATTCAAGGTGTGGCCTCACCAGTGCCGAGTAGAGAGGGACGATCACTTCCCTAGACCGGCTGGCTACACTATTCCTGAGAGGCCAGGATGCCATTGGCCTTCTTGGCCACCTGGGCACACTGCTGGCTCATGTTTAGCCGGCTCTCGATCAGCACCCCCAGGTCTCTTTCTGCTGGGCCGCTTTCTAACCACTCTTCCCCCAGCCTGTAGCGCTGCATGGGGTTGTTGTGGCCGAAGTGTAAGACCCAGCACTTGTTCTTGTTGAACCTCATGCCATTGGTCTCGGCCCATCTGTCCCATTGCTGCTCCGTGGATTTTCTTCTTTTCCGAGGCATATCATGTCTGTTCTCCTGTGTCTTGAACACTAACATCCTGTTTCAAGTATTTGATGGGCAGTTTTCATCATATCTTATTTGCTTAGGTTCTCCACGATGTTTAAGAATTTGAGTTTCCTGCTATGTATTTTGGAAAAAATTCTGACTCTTTTATTAGTTTTTCCTTATGACTCTCCGCATGACTTAACCCAAAGTACCACTCTTCTTGATCAGGTACAACTTCAAGGGGTCCAAAAAGCTTCAAAGACCATGAAAGTTCAAGAGAAAAGGCCAAATGAATTTTAAGGGCCAGCTTGCAGCTAGGGAAATCCCCTTGCAGAAGCTGTAACTTCAGAGCATAATAATGACTTCCCTTTGCTTATTTATGCTCTGGTATCCACACCAACATCATCCTCCCAAGCCCTCCATATTTCATTGGGTTTCAGAATGAATGAAAAAGGATGACAGCAACAACAGAACAATGGCAGGAAACAAATATCACTAGCCTTTTCAGCTGTGGACAAGGCAAAAGAAGACAATCTGGTCTCTATAGAGCCATTCATAAAGGGTCTATAGAGAGCCTTTATGTCACTCAAGTGTCATAGGGAGAGATGTGAACAAAAAATACACACCTTGACAAACTGGAAATGCTAAAAGAAAACCAGGTGTCACTTCTCAGCAAATAAATGCTCTGAACACCTCAGAGCGTCTGCCTATCTTTTCTCTTGAGATCATAGCTGGATGAATCATAGAATTATACAATATATCAAGTTGGAAGGGATCCATAGGATCATCAAGTCCAACTCCCTGTTCCTCGCAGGACTACCTAAAACTAAACCATGTGACTAAGAGCATCGTCCAGACGCTCTTTGAATTCTGATAGGCTTGGTGCCATGACCACTTCCCTTGACCTTATTCCACCTTGACCTTCCCATAACCTTATTCCAGTGACCTATCACCTTCTCAGTGAAGAACCTTTTCCTAATGTCCAATCTGAACTTGCCATGACGCAGCTTCATTCCATTTCCTTGTGTCCTATCATCGCTGGTCACCAGAGAGAGCAGATCAGCCTCTCCTTCTCCACTGTCCCCCTTAAGGAAGCTGTAGACTGCCATGAGGTCACCCCTCAGCCTTCTCTTCTTCAAGCTGAACAAAGCAAGTGACCTCAGCCACTCTTCATAAGTCTTGCTCTTGAAACCTTTCACCATCTTGGTCGCTCTCCTCTGGACACACTCTAATACTTTCATGTCTTTCTTATATTGAGGTGCCCAGAACTGCACACAGTACTTAAGGTGAGGCCACACCAATGCAGTGTAGAGTGGGACAATCACCTCCCTCAACTGGCTAGCTATGCTGTGCTTGATGCATCCCAGGACATGGTTGACCCTTTAGGCTGCCAGGGTACACTGTTTACTCATATTCAACTTGCCATCAACCCAAACTCCCAGATCTCTTTCTGCAGGGTTGCTCTCCAGCCTCTCATCCCCTATTTTGTACATATAACCAGGATTACCCCATCCCAGGTGGAGAATCCAGCACTTGCTCTTGTTAAATTTCATATCGTTGGTGATTGCCCAGATCTCCTTGTAAGGCCACTCTACCCTCAAGGGAATCCACAGCTTCTCCTTGTCTAGTATCATTGGCAAACTTCCTTAATGTATATTCAATTCCTATGTCCAGATCATCTATAAAAACATTAAAGAGCACTGGCCACAAAATTCACCCCTGGGGAACCCCACTGGTGACTGGCCACCAGCCTGATGTAACACCATTTACTATAACCCTTTGAGACTGACTTGTCAGCCAATTGCTCACACAAAGTATTATGGATTTGTCTAGCTGTGTGCTGGACATGGGTTTGTAGCTCTTCTCTGAAACTTCTATTGTCTCATTTTCTAGTGTTCACACAAAAACTAGATGTGTGAAAGATGAAACTCCATGATGTTTATAGATGAGGAGCCCCAAAATAACAGTAGATTTTCAAAAGAATGCCCTTTTAGTTCCTGCACCAGAGCAGGCTCTAGTGTTTTGTCAGTGTTCACAACCTGTGATCTATTTCATAGATGCTGTTTCCAGACTACTCCAAATCCTGCTCTCTTGTCAAAGGATATACTCCTTGTTTCAAAAGTTGAGTTGAATCTAACCATATAAAAATTTATATTTTTAGTTGCATCCAACTTATCAAGAGACCAAGGCCATGCTGTACCAATAATCTCTTCCTGTCTTTAACAGTCTGCAATGTTTTTACAGTTTCTTCCACATGACTATTTCAGAATACCAAGCCAATAACCAGCTACTGTCTGATTTACAAAGCCTGGCGCCCTACTTCCTGTTGATTTCTAAAATACTTTGATCTCAAACCTTCTGTTTCACACCATGTAGGTAGTAGAGACTGCATGGCTATGAAAGTAAAACTAATACCATTCACATTCAAACCAAACCAAATTCTCATCAACACTTCCAGTATGATCTCTGTGAAAATTGCCTGGATACACTTAGGCCATTTTTCTCTCAATCTGAAACTGAACTGCAAAATATTTTTAAAAGTAAGCAGACTAATGTACCTGTCCATGCAACTGTGACTTAAGTTGAAACAGATGATGGTGGCATATTGCAAAGGGCCATGATTCAAATTCATGATAACAATGACAGCGTTGTGTAAATGCTCCCTACCCCAAATTCACTCACCAATATGGCCTTAGAGTGAGCAATGAATGAAATGACAGTGACAAGTAAACATACACATCTCCATCACCAAAGCAACTTCAAAAAACCGAAGTTCTTTTTGGGGAGGATGAAGACCATAGCCTGTCCACTTTCAGGGACAATGAAGGCTTCAGCTTACCAAAGGAAAAGGCCTTTCCAACCTACACTTGAGGACAGAAACGCAATATACTACACCAAAGCAGGCACTATCTGCAAAGCAAAAAGAACAAACTGAGGTATTTTATTCTTCTTAAGAAAAAGACCAAAACTGTAGATCCATAAGAGAACAGGAGCCTGGCACAAAATACAAGACAGGAAACTAGAATACTTCTCAGGGAAATGGACCTAAAATCAATTTGAAAATTGCAACCTGAAAGAAACAAGCGAACAAAAAATTGCAATATTGACCTTGAGCTACAGATAAGCTGTCCTATATATAAAGAGAAACTAAGCTCCCCAAACATCTGCCTACATAGTACCTATCCTAGTTATCAATCAGTATTCTTCTGCATAAATAAAAGCTCTACATCTGTTTCTTTTACTTCTATACCCACATTTCAGTGTTTCAGGAAATGCAATATATTTCATAAAACTGGTATCATTTGCCTGCGTTTTGCCTGCGTTAAATAACATGGAGCAGCTAAACCATTTTTTGTGCAGGCTTCTGCATAGTTCTCTGTTATGTTACATGGATTGTTGCAATTGTCTGCTAGCCAGGTTACAACACATTACACTTGGAAAAATAAAATGCCGTAAACTTTGCAATAAATATTTAAAATAAAATGTTGTTTAAAGCTTCAGTGTTTTGCCTCTGAAAAGACGTGAAAAAAATCTGAAAAGAAATGCACCTCTAAATATGGGAACTTGATCCTTTCTGTTAGAGACATGATGAGAAAAACAAAAGTGAACAGTAGTGGAGATACATCACCATTTTAAAGTTCATCTGCCATTAAACCACTATGGCAGATTAATCTATTGAGAGAAACTGTAAAGATGGAAAGCTTTAATTAAGAGAGACAAAAGGTGGTCACACATTGGAGCATGGTCAGGAGAGCCTTCTTAGTGTCCAGAGTAATGTCTAAAAGTTAGACAGATTAATTTCAAAAGGATTTATGAAATCAATACCACAATACAGCTGTCAATAGTTATTCTGTATTATTAATGCAAATATGGAACTTAGAATCATAGAATGTTAGGGGTTGGAAGGGACCTCTGGAGATCGAGTCCAATCCCCTTGCCAGAGCAGGACCAATCTAGGGCAGGTTACACAGGAACACATCCAGACGGGTCTTGAAAGTCTCCAGAGAAGGAGACTCCACAACCTCTCTGGGGAGCCTGTTCCAGTGCTCTGTAACCCTTACGGTAAAGAAGTTCTTCCTCATGTTGAGGTTGAACTTCCTGTGCTCTAGCTTGCATCCATTGTCCTTTGTCCTATCGCAGGGCACAAGTGAAAAGAGGTTGTGCCTTTCCTCTTGACACCCAGTCCTCACGTATTTATACACATTAATCAGATCCCCTCTCAGTCTTCTCTTCTCCAGACTAAAAAGCCCCAGGTCTCTCAACCTTTCCTCATAAGGCATGTGTTCCAGTCCCTTAATCATCCTCATAGCCTTCTATTGGACTCTCTCCAGTAGACCTCTGTCCCTCTTGAATTGAGGAGCCCAGAACTGAACGCAATACTCCAAGTGAGGTCTCACCAGGGTAGAGTAGAGGGGGAGGAAGACCTCTCTTGATCTGCTGGACACACTCTTCTTAATGCACCCCAGGATACCATTGGCCTTGTTGGCCACAAGGGCACATTGCTGTCCCATGGATAACTTGTTGTCCACCAGGACTCCAAGGTCCTTCTCCATGGAGCTGCTCTCTAGCAGATCGCCTCCTAACCTGTACTGGTGCATTTTATTACTCCTTCCCAGGTGCAGGACTCTGCACTTATTCTTGTTGAACCTCATCAGGTTCCTCTTTGCCCAGCTCTCCAGTCTGTCCAAACCATGCTGAATGGCTGCACAGCCTTCAGGTGTATCAGCCAAACCTCCCAGCTTCGTATCATCAGTAAACTTGCTGAGAAGACACTCTGTCCCTTCATCAAGGTCATTGATGAAGATGTTGAACAGGACTGGACCCAGCACTGATCCTCTGGGGGACTCCACTAGTTACAGGTCTCCAGCTGGACTTGGCACCATTGATTACCACTCTTTGGGCTCTATTGTGTAGCCAGTCCTTAATACATCTCACTGTCTGTTCTTCTGCCTCACACTTCCTGAGCTTGCTCACGAGGATGTTATGGGAAACTGTGTCAAATGCCTTGCTAAGGCCAAGGTAGACTACATCCACTGGTCTACCCATTCAGTCATGACATCATAGAATGCTATCAGGTTAGTCAAGCATGATTTCCCCTTGGTAAATCCATGCTGACTACTCCTGATAACCTTCTTGTCTTCCATGTGCTTAGAGATGACCTCCAGAATGAGCCGCTCCATCATTTTTCCAGGGATGGAGGTGAGGCTGACTGGTCTGTAGTTTGCTGGATCTTCCTTCTTGCCTTTTTTGAAGACTGGAGTGACACTGGCTTTCTTCCAGTCCTCAGGCACCTCTCCTGTTTGCCACCATCTTGCAAAAATGATGAAGAGTGATAGAGCAACAACATCAGCCAGTTCTCTCAACACTCTTGGGTGCATCTCATCAGGGCTTCTTGAGACATTCAGAAATAGCAAATGCCTCTGAACAACAGAGGAAGTTTAAAAAAAAGTATTGGCTTTTTATCAGTATCTTTTTTGTTTTACAGATGTCTCCTATAAGTAACTATCTTACAATGTCAGTTTAAGAAACAATGGCAACTCTGAGGGATGGAAGAAACTTCTTCTGAACTCCCAGTAGCAGTGAGATTAAAAGATGTCACCAGATATTTTTATCTGTGAGATCTCCTGGGACCCAGAGTTAGGAAAGCACATACAATTAAGACAGTGTTAGACTACGAATATAGCTTTCCATATGTATTTAAATCTCAAAATCAGTGGATCTAATCAGAAGCATTAGTGTTCAAAATCACTACTGCGAATCACCAGTAGGAGCAAAAGTATCGATCCTGCCTGCACCTGCAAAGAGATTATTCATCATTCCATGTCTGAACAACATTTTCGGAAGCAAGTACAAAATTAGCCTCCTAGAACAGGAATTACACATGAAAAGATGTCAGAATTGAAAATGAAAAGCATGGCCAGTTAGAGTTAAAAATCTGAAGAATGTTTAAATTTAATCTGCATTTGTAAATGGACTACATCTATTCCCCTTGGCTCCCCTGCTATTCATCTTCTGAAAACGTCTCTGAATACAAACCTAGCTGAATGTTTCTCTTGACCTTCATAACTTGTCAATAAAGCAAGACATTTTCACAGACATAGCAGAACATCCTGTCTTGCCAAAAGAAAATCCCAAGTAAATTAAAGGTTTGAAAATGTGGTTCCAAGCCAGAGACAAAACCCTCATTTACCACAACTGGACAAAAACTCACTCCAGCTGAACAGAGATACTCAACTGCACAGCATCCATCAAGCCACTGCATGCTTTTTCTACATATCGGGAAGAAAGAAGAGTTAAGTTACCCTTTTAAGTTTTATGTGACTTCTGGTGTTATTGAAGGTACGCCCACAACACTGACGGGTGGGGAGGAAGTGGTTTGTGTCTCCTACAAGGTCTTCCATGACATAGCAAGTCTTGCTGAAGAATAGTGTTTGACAAGTCCAATACCAGTTACTCACCAGAAACGTGAATCATACAACACGTTGCAGCGATAAATTACTTGAAAGTCAAGATGCTCATAATAACTTTATGGTACACAGGCAATGGACCTGCCGACCATTCCTGGTTTTTGTTCCTTTAGCAAAAAACAGGTAGATTTTCAAAGACACCTAAGAATCACTCACTAAAAAGATACAGATGTCCAGATATCCATACCCATACCCCAGTTTTGAAGTTCCCAGCAAAAACGTTTGGAAAAGGTATCTAGAAAAGCTACTATTTTCTTCTGTGTTGTGTGTTTAGGATGTATGTTTGTTCTCAAATGTTGATACTTTCTCTAAGATTTATGCCCAGAATCTTTTGAAATATGTATTCACCAGCTCAATACCAGTGCCTTAATCTTCACCAAAAGATCCAGTCACCTCTTGGAAGGATATTACTTTTCTTACCTAATTGTGGTTTTTGAAAAAAAATATTAATCACCTGAGAGTTTACAACTTCAACCTTGTCAAAAATCTTCTCTCCATCTGGAAAATACTACCTAAACAAACTTTATTTGTTTTATTTTGTTTTGTTCTGTTTTAAATTCAAACTGTATAATAAAAGGAAACTCAAAAAGGTTTGATCATCAACTACAGTAATTTCACCTTGTACTCATTTCCACTGTAATCTTCAGCTCACTGTTAACAGGAAGTTATCACATCTCTACTAAAGAAAATTTGCATTTCATTAATATTAGATCTTATCTTTATTACTCTATTAAAGCATTACTACTCTTTAGGAGGATGCATATTAAAATGTGTATGAAGGGGGCTAAAAAATCTGGTTTGAAGGTGAATGCAGAATTGTTGCCTATTAGAGTACAGACACATACTGAAACTTTCAGCTATGCAATTTACCAGATGTCAAGGGAGAAATATTATTTCAGAATATTCACTGAAATATCCCAAAGTGCCAAACCACTTTCCAATGCAATTTAAGCTGGACTACAACAATAGCTTCAGGGGCTGGTCTTGTGTCGGTGAAAGTCAATGCAAGTTTTACCGCTGACTTCAGTGCAGAAACACACTGTAACGTAAATCAGAATTTTGGATACTTCCAAAAACCTATCAGATAGCTGATTTTGTCCAAAATGTTTAGGATCAACTTGCTCACGGTGCTTTAGGTTTCTGACACAATACGGAATAGAAAATATCAGTTAAAACACCCTTAACCACATGTAGGGCTCAGCAAAACACTTAGGTAAGAAGCAAAAGAAAGGGCAGGCGTTCTCTCTGATTAAGTTTAAACATGTGTGACCTACAGGGGACCACTGGCAACGACCAACTGTCATAAATAAACAAATGACCAGTGCTCATAAACTTTCTGCTCTCAGCCAGTGATGCACAGAGACCAGATCCTGCCAAAGGTCTCCAAGGGTGCTGCCTCACTGCCGGCTGAAGCAGCTGTGGCAAAGGTTTTGATTTCAGCACTGCAGATCAAACAACAGGCACTGCAGCATTAATCTCCACCGTCTCCAGGAAAGCATTTGTTGGAAACTGGCAATAATGTGATACCACTATTATTCTCCCACCACCAGCAGAAATAAAACTCATCAACACATCGTGAAACAATGCCCATTCAACAGCACAATCCTTCTCCACACAGCTTGCACTCCCCCAACTCAAAAACACCAGCAAACAGTGGCAGTAATGCAGAAAGAGGCCCAAAAGGGCCTAGGATGAAGTGCCAGTAAGATATCCTGCAGGAACCATGAAGTTTATTTTATACCAATCTTTTGTTCCTGGAATATGCAGTACTGGATTCTTAAACACCAAGACTTGAGAGCAGTTGGTCATAAAACTCTGCACTTCAAAATAATTCACAAAAAAAAAAAATAACTATAAACATAAGTGTTGTTTTTAAAAAACAATACTGAAAAATTCTAACCACCAGCTAATTCTGTGAAAATGTGTTTGATGGCAGATGATGTTCACCGATGGAAGGAATCAAAATGTTTTTGCTCTTTGGGGCTGGTATGTCTCCCATGGTTATACATCTTTCAATATAGGAGTAGTACAGTAGAATTAACTGTTCTCCATAAGCTTCGTACAGTGAACTGGCAAACATGAAAGCTGAGAAGAAAGAAGAATGCAGTCACCATGTGTGTGGCCTGCCCTCACAAGAAAGACTGAATGTTTTGGACAGCTGTACCAAAACGTAACTGAATTCCTATTCACCTGTTATGAGTCAGATTCCCTCCCTTGCCTCAGCTCCCAAATGCTCTTTCACACAGAGAAAGTGCAAACACGTGCATACAGATAACCACTAAAAAACTGACAACTGTTCTTGTCAGAAAGCAGATGGATTATAAATGAATTTTGAGTGTTCCCATAAAAGACTTGATTGTATGATGAAGAAAAGATGCAGTACTATGTAAAGATGAGGGCTTTTTGAATGGTCCTTTTTAAACCTCTGTGTTTAAAAAATCAGTATTAGGGAAATATTTTCAGAATGCTATAGAAAATATATGGATTAATTTACACTGAAGATTTTAGGGTTTTATCTTGTCAGGAAGTTAGCATGGCTAAATGCCTGAGGGGCCTAATGTATGCAGAAAATGTCTTTGTCAGAGTTTGACATTTTCAGATGTTCCTTACATGTCCCTGAAGTGGCTGCTTCCCTGCAACTGTGAAAATCCCATTGAAACACGGAGGTACCATAGCATCCTACAGACGCAGTACTTCTGACTCACCTGCTGATGATGTCCTGCATAGACACGCATGATGTGGGGCTGACAGCTTGTACAGTTTCAACTTTCCCTTTTATTTCCCCAGAGCACGCCTACATTTTTCAAGATAGCACATGAAAGTTTTTCTGAGTCATAAATTGATACTCAGAGACCTTAGCTTGGATGCTGGTTTTGGAGCAATTTGTGGTATCAGTTGCTACCTTTTCTAAATAGCTACAGGACCATCACATACAGTTTGCTATAAAGCTCTCAGGTTTTCTGTCTGCCCTCCCAGAACAAATTGGTATATTTAACTACCAGTCTCATTTGGAATCTACAACTTTGTTAAGTCAGAATAGACTTTACAATAGTTGAACATTTATAGTTTTAGTTAAAACTTGGTGAAGACATACATCATGCAAGCATGCTTAAAATGTTCATTAGTGAGCTCATGCATGAAGTGCTAAATTAAGCACAGAGCTTCAGGGAAGATGCTGGAGACTACTTGTCTATATAGCAACAGATTTATCTTCCACAGTGTGCTCTATCTATCGATAAACTGATATACCAGTTTACTGAACTATTTTAAGAATGAAAGTGCTGGTGTGCATGACTCACATTTTATTCAGGTAATGACCGTGATGCATTCTATTTATTCTCGTTGCTGAAGATGATCTTGGCGTGAGAGCAACAATATACCTAAGCTATTCCAGAGCATTACGCAATCATAGAAGAGATAATCTATTTATGAACAAAAGAAATGCTCACAATGAAATAAATAATTACAACTGCTACCAGAATGCAATCAAAACACATTACTAATAAGCACTAGAGTGCAACTGTTATGCAAATTATAGATACACACATGCCTACATATATAAATGAGAGGAATGTTTCCAGGTTGTCTGAAAATAATTATTTAATCCCTGCTTCTTGATTTTCTTTCCCCTGCAAAGACTTACATCATCCTGTTTCATGTTTAGATGTATTACAAATTGCATCTTGCGAAGCAGATATTCTAATGTGATTAATCCCCAATAATATTTTGGAAGAACGCTGTCCATACTTGCAATTGTTGCTGCTGCTGGCGACACACACGGAAGCACCTGGGCAGCGAGACTGGCACACGCAAAAAACAGAGGCAAGTTCTGGTCACCTTCCTCACACAAGTCATCCCCAGTCAAAACACTGAATATAGACGTGTGTGCATGCATGGAGAAGGGGAGGTCATACAACCTTGTTATTTCTGGCATGTAAGTTGAAGAAGTAGTAAATTAAGGTGTGTATGTGTGAGGTGGGGGGAAGTTGCACCCTGCTGTTGATGCAAGGTCCCCGACAGAGCATAGACTCTACAGAAGCCAGAGGCAATACCAAAACTCCCATCTGCTTCAAGGGCACAGGATTGGGCGCCAGGCAAGCAGAAAAGGTGAGCACTGCACTTTGAAGGAGCCCTTTAGCGCCTCAAAAATGTGGCTGTTAGGATGAGTCTCTCTGTCTTAAAAAAAGAATGACTGACAGGCAGTCTGGGAAGGCTGCAAAATCCAGCCTGCAGAAGCCAGGTAGGAACGCTACCCTCTGGCTTGGCAGGCAGACCTAGTGACAGGCAGCTAAATCCCTGCAAGTAAAAGGAAAAAAGAGAAAACCCCCACAGTTCAAGCAGCTGTTGAGGCAGCAACACAGATGGAATCCCAAAAGGGTCTCCCACACAGGATGCTTGATCAGAATCAATGTCCAGACCTTCAGCAGTGTGCTTATCCCAACAAGAAATACTATCCAAGAAACACAAAGAAATAATGTCAGAGATTTCTAACGGGGGTGGATAGCATTCAGGTTACAAAACCAGAACCCTCTTGTAAACACGGAAAATAACAAGAGTATTCTGAAGAGATACCAGTCATGCTTCCACACTGCATATGCCTGCTTTACCTGGACAGATTTCATATAAATATATATATTGAACACATGTAAATATATAAAATCTGTTCCTGCTTATATGATGCTCCAAACATAGGATTTATACAGCTTTAAATATGTATATATCAGAACAAAAGAGAAATACATTCAGCCTATATAGCTTCAATTCAACAAAGCGTGCAGAGCATACAAGCTATAAACAAGTATTTACAGATAGTGGCACATCTTTTCTTGTAAAAAGATACATTAATTAATCTTAGCTAGACTCAAAATGATGCTTACAGATAAAACCATTTAAAATGAACTATTGATGGAATTTATTTTCAGCAGTGCTGGGAAAAGCTACAAACTATAAGTACGAAGGACAGTCAAGAATTTAAAGGAGGTTTCAAATTTGCTCCTTCCCTTAAATTTCAAGTGCAGTTGTGAAAGTGACAGTGAAATCATGTAGCTATTCAAAGAGCGAGCTGACAACATGTTTAAAGTTTAGAATAAACTTTCTTATTCCTTCTCTGTCTATTTGATTAGAAACATCTGTACATCAGGGAGAAACGTGACTCTTTAGACAGGGCTGCTAACCAAACCAAACTGATTTAGCACACAAATCCAGGGGCTGGATTGCTGCAGGGGAGGCCTATAACATCCCCTAGAATTGCCTGTGTGCAAGCTACTGAATAAAGACAAAAATAGACTCCCTGGTGCAGGCAAACAGCAAGTCAGCTATTTTTCACTTGGGTCTTCAAATGCATTTTTAAGTTACTTACATTTAGGAGCAATCCCTTAAGCATCTACAGGCAGTTCAACTTGATGAAAAGATATGAAAAATACTTTTCATGTTCTGCATATTACATGCACATTGCATAAAAATAAAATTTAATTTCTCATTAGATTAAATGGATTTTAGGCACCCTGGTGAGTACATTATAGCAAATTTTCGTTAGTAGAAACATATTTTTCCAAAACAAATTTATGCCCACATAAATACAATTAAGCTGTTACTAGTCTCATGATACTACTTTGTGGCAATCTCAAGAAATGAAAAAACAGTTAAAGTGTCTGCCTGTGGTCAATACACACAACACACATACCCCCTGGCTTGCCAACTGGTTCATATCTTCAGCTGTGTAAGGAAACAGTCATCTATAAAACTAGCAGCCATGACTGCAAAGCTGGACGATTCAAATACTCTGGATACTTCTGCCTATTACAGTGGCTGCTCGAAGCCAGCAAAACACATTGCAAGCACATTGCATTGTAATAAGAACATCTGAGCTGCACAGCAAGCATGACTGAACAAGTATACAGCTATTCCTTATATCAGAGCCCACTTCTGCCAGCTGTGGGCCAGTGCTCTCCTGGCTCTTCTGCAGCTGCAGCGTGGGAAGCACTTTATGGCCCTGCAGAATTTATGGGAGGACACATGGGTCTGGCACAAGCAACAAGGAGCCTTAGGTTGAGTGCCCCACTTTCTCTTCTACACAGAGGTGAGGAAAGCCAGCTGAATGCCAAAAGATGATCTCTGCTGAGGCTTTGTCTCCCAATCAGTCTGCTTCTATGGGTTTCTACATAGATGTTGTATATTTCTTCTCTTTAGTCACATGAGTAGTCCAGCCTGGAAACCCCTAGGATTATTTGCATGATTAATCATGCCAGCAGAACACCTACAGACCTAAGCCTTCATGAATGACAGCCCTGCCTTCAAAACAGTGGAGAAAATTTATGTCCATAGCGAGGTCTGTTTAAAGCCAGCAGAAGCACTTACACGAACAGAGAAAACAGGGAAGGAAAAGTTATGAATGTGAGGCAGCTTGTGACTTTCTTGAACCACTTTTTTCTCTCCCACAGTCTCAAGAGAAGCAACCAACACTTCAGTGGGCACAGGAGCAACATTTTGTTCAAAATAAACTCAAGCAAAATGACCTATTCTCATCTCAGAAACAAATTTATAAATCAGTCTAGTATCATTAATCAGAAAAGTAGCGACCAAAGTCAACAAGCATGAGATATGACTTAGAAGCTGAGACACATCATCAAGTGAAATACAAATCCCACCTAATCACCAAGGAGTTTGGGTAGGCATTGAAGGGAGTCCAGATTTTACTAGCTGTGACTCCCGTGAACCCAAGATTTTCTCACTGTCGGAGAGAGTTCCTATGCCTTAACCAACTTGTTTTACAACTCTGGCTGGAGGAGGGGATGGGTGCTGCAGAGGCTTGCAACCCTGGCTGGAGGAAGAGATAAGGGCATTGGGGACAGAACAATACCTTCGCTGTGCCTTAATTGATGTAATTTACAACTCTGGCTGGCGGAAGAGATAAGTCCTGCAGAGGCAGGATGGTATCTTTTCCTTGAGACCAACCTACACGTGCAACATCTTTGCTACATAAAGGCATCAACCATGCTCGCGCAGAAGCGGGATCATACAGCGGACACCACAACTAGGGGGGATCACGACCACCAGACACCCCTTGGGAGATCACCGACTGATTTCGAGAACAATCGAAGACTACAATCGCACAGGCATCCCAATTAGCATGAGAAGCGAACTGAGGGGGGAGACAAGAGGGATGTTACCACCCTCTCCTATCTCGCATGCAATTGACCTAAAGTATTGAGTACTTCTCGCTTGGGATGCTGGCACGCACTCCTGCCCGCCACCTGAGGACTGATCCAGCAAGCGATCTATCGCAGGAGAGACTCTGCAACAACCCCATGCAGCGCTACAGGCTGGGGGAAGAGTGGTTAGAAAGCGGCCCAGCAGAAAGAGACCTGGGGGTGCTGATCGAGAGCCGGCTAAACATGAGCCAGCAGTGTGCCCAGGTGGCCAAGAAGGCCAATGGCATCCTGGCCTCTCAGGAATAGTGTAGCCAGCCGGTCTAGGGAAGTGATCGTCCCTCTCTACTCGGCACTGGTGAGGCCACACCTTGAATCCTGTGTCCAGTTGTGGGCCCCGCACTTCAAGAAAGATGTTGAGGTGTTGGAGCGAGTCCAGAGGAGGGCGACCAAGCTGGTGAAGGGTCTGGAGGGTCTGACCTATGAGGAACGGCTGAGGGAGATGGGGTTGTTTAGCCTGGAGAAGAGGAGGCTCAGGGGTGACCTTATTGCAGTCTACAACTACCTGAAGGGAGGTTGTAGTGGAGTAGGAGTTGGCCTCTTCTCCCAGGCAACTACCGATAGGACAAGAGGACACAGCCTCAAGCTTCGCCGGGGGAGGTTCAGATTGGACATTAGGAAGAATTTCTTCTCGGAAAGGGTTATTAGACATTGGAATGGGCTGCCCAGGGAGGTGGTGGAGTCACCATCTCTGGATGTGTTTAAGAAAAGACTGGACATGGCACTTAGTGCCATGGTCTAGTTGACAGCGTGGTGTCAGGGCAATGGTTGGACTCGATGATCCCAGAGGTCTCTTCCAACGTGGTTGATTCTGTTCCTACTCTGTTCTGTTCTGTTCCAATTTACCAGAGGATCAACTCTACATCGCTGGATCCAAGGGTGGTGATATCTCTTTTCCTCTCTCATACTCTCTATCCTCTTTCTCTTTTTCCTTTCCCTTTTCTCTCTTTTCTCAGTGCCTTTACAAACTCAAGACACTTATGACCATGCTACTTTCCCTGTATTAATAAATTGTTCTTAATTTCACACCAGTTATTTGGTGTCGTTTCACTTTAATTTACTCCAAGGGATTTATGAACTAGTTGCGACCAGGTCGTAACATTCACGAAGTCCCACTTAGACAGTCCTGAATGCCTGTGCCAGCTTTCATTCTGTAGACAGAACCTCCATCTTCAGAAACACACTTGGCCAGCTTTTGTGCAGCTCAGGAATCGTCCTTGCCCATGGCCGAAGTGCCGGATTATACAACAGCCTGATGATCACAGAGTTCAACTTCTCTCAGCCTTTGTCTGGTAATGCCTGTGGTAAGCAGTACTCATTACCTTTTAAACAGGCAGATTCCTTTCAACTTCAGAAAAAAAAACCCACATTATTCCAAGTGTCATACATCTACAGCAAAACGCTTGCAGAGTTCAGTTCCCATTAAGTCCAAGTGAATATCTAGGAGCTAAGACCTGTGGGTAACCAAATGCAAAAGCACGGCTTCCTCACACCTACACACACACAGCAGCTCAGAGAAAGGATTTTTTTTGAAGATTCGAAGCTGAACACAATACCAAAAATGCAACAGTGCAGTTAATTATTTATGAAAATGAGGAACATTTGTTATAAGAAATGCTGCAGAATAATGAAGGAGGAGCATGTTCAGCTGCTGTAGGAAAGAGACACTGCAAGAAGGAAAGGCTTGAAGTGTATAGTTACTACTTGTTTTAAATTCAGAGAAGTTTCCACTGTTAAGAAATGGATTTCCTCCTAGGAGTAAGAACGTATTGTTCCCTAACAATCAGTGTTTATTCACAACACGACTTGAGACTAAGAAAATGTAAGAATAATGCAGCTAAGCTTCAGCTGACCTCAAATTCATGTAGGCTAATGCACAGCAAAACCAGAGTTTATGTTTTCATTTGCAAAACTGCAGGGTGCCATGGAACTACTTTGTCTGTTGCAAGAAGATGTTGAGCAGATGTTGCCTAGGACCGCAAACTGAAAGCCCCAGCCAGTTCTGGACGGCTACCCCGAGTTGTGTTTGTGTCACCCTACGTTCTAGCCAACTGCTCACAGTCTCATCCGCCAACCTCTGTCTGTCATGACGGATCACAGACCCTGCGGGCGAACCGAGCAAGCCTCGGCCAGACACCTTCAACCCGAGCCCAGCGGCCATCCTGCTCCCGCCGAGGCAGCATCGGTACCACACCGCAAGGCAGGGGCCGCGGCGGAAAACCCTCCTTCCCTGCGCGCCCCTCCGCGCCGCCCGCCGTGCTTTCAGACCCGCCGCGGGCGCCGCGCTCAGCACCGCGGCCAGCGGCCCGCGGGGACTGGGCAGGAGGCGGCTTCCGCGGGGCGCCCGGCGGAGCCGCCCGGTCCCCGGCGCCGGGAGCCGCCCGGCGCCGGGAGCCGCCGCCCCGGGACCGCGGGAGGCGCGACCTGCGCGCACGCACGCGCACACGCACGCACACACACACACGCACGCACACACACACGCACGCACACACACACGCGCACACACGCACACACACACGCACGCACACGCACACACACACGCGCACACGCACGCACACGCGGCGCCGTCGTCACTCACCGCATCCCCCGCAGGTCGCCCCGCCGCCGCCGCCGCCGCCCGCCGCCGTCGGCGCCGTGGACGCCCCCCGCAGCGCGGCGGCTGTGGCGCCGGGCGGCCGCGGCTCCATGCGGAGGGCAGCGGCGGCGGCTCGCCTCCCCCTGGCCGCCCCGCGGAAGCTGCCGCCGCCGCCGCCGCCGCCGCCGCCGCCGCCGCCGCCGCCGCCGCGCAGAGCCGGCGCGGGAGGGCGGGGAGCCGCGGCCGCATGGTGCTGCCTGTCGCCCCGCCCGCTGCCCGCCCCCTGCGCACCGCACCGCCCCCGCGCCCGCCCGGGCCGCTCGGCGGCGGACCCCCAGCGGCCGGGGCTCTCCGCGGGACGGCTGGAGCAGCCGCCTGGCCCCAGCCCACCGAGGTGGTAAACAGGGACCTCGTCCCTTCACCAGCGATTCTGTCTCGTTCCCCCGAGCTCTCCCCCGCCTGTTGGCTGCCACGCACGTCGCACGGTCCTTTCGTAAATCAAAGGGGATAGTGTTGCTCATGGGTGGTCTGCAATAACCAGAGGTAGTTCACATGCTTCCTAACAAGTTTCTCACTGAGAAAACCCCCGCCGAGTCTGTGCTGTGCTTGACTGGGGCACAGACTTGAGCAGGGGTTTCAAACCCCCAATCACTTCTACGTGAAGCACACACAGGGCTGTGACAGACAGAGTTTGTATGCCTTAAACAACTTGTTTGACAACTCTGGCTGGAGGAGGGTATGTGTACTACAGAGGCCTGCAAGTCTGGCAAGAGATAAGGGTCGTGGGAACAGAACAAAACCCCTTCTGTGCCTTAATTGTTGTGATTTACAACTCTGGCTGGAGGAAGAGATAAGTCCTGCAGAGGCAGGATGGTATCTTTTCCTTGGGACCAGCCTACACGTGCAACAACTTTGCAAGGCATCAACCACGCTTGTGCAGAAGCAAGGTCACACAGCGGACACCACAACTAGGGGATCACGACCACCAGACACCCCTTGGGGGACCACCGACTCATTTCGAGAACAATCTAAGACTACAAAGTGCAGGCATCCCAATTAGCCTGGGAAGCGAGCAGAGGGGGGGAGACAAGAGGGATGTTACCACCCTCTCCTATCTCGCATGCAAATGACCTAAAGTATTTAGACCTTCTCACTTGGGATGCTGGTGCACGCTCCCGCCCACCACCTGAAGACTGATCCTGCAAGCGGTTTACCGAAGGAGCAACTCTGCAAGCAACTTACCAACACTACAAACAACTTACATCGCTGGATCCCAGGGTGGTGATATCTCTTTCCTTCTCTCTCACAAACTCTATCCTCTTTCTCTTTTCCCTTTTCCCTCTCTCTTTTGGCAGCAATCTTTAAAAACCCAAAACACTTACAACCATGCCACTTTCCCTGTATTAATAAATTGTTCTTAATTTCATACCAGTTATTTGGTGTCGTTTCACCTTAATTTACTCCAAGGGATTTATGAACTAGTTGCGACCAGGTCGCAACAAGGGCAAGAAGTCCAGTCCCTGTGGAGCTTTTAGTGTAAGGGGACACAGCAGGCAAACAACAGTAAAATCACAGACAGCAAGATTCAGTACTGGAAGATCTTACTGAAGAACCCAGATTTCTCACTCTTAAATGAAACCCCCTATCTACTGGTTTATAGAGTCCTCCCTACCTCACAGCTGGGCCAGCCTGACACTTCAGCTAGTTTCTCTGGGCCATGCGCAGTCAAGCTGGGAAGATGCCCAAGAGTGGAGAACCTGCAGCCTCGCTGGGGACCCCTGCCTAAGCACTGAGCACCCTCCCAGGGAAGAAAGGTGTTTCCAATCTCCTGTGAGTGCCCTGTGTTGTGATGAGTGTCTTCTGCCTTTGGTGCACCTCTGAGAAGAGTTTGTCTCTGTTATCTCAGTGCCCTGATGTGAAGGAGCTGATGAAGAGCTCCCTTTCACCATCTTGTTCCCAAGCTGAACAAAAGCACTTCTTGCTGCCTCTCCTGTCATGTCCCATGCTCCAGCCCACTCTGCATCTCAGTGGCCTTGACTGGGCTTGCTTCACAGGGTCAGTGTCTGTCTTAAGATGACCTAGGGAGCCCAAACTGAACCTGGCATTTGATGATGCTGAACTCCCATCAGGAGGTTCCCATCAGCCCATTTCTCTGGCTTGTCAAGGGCCCTCTGAAGAGCAACCCTCTTCTCCAGTGTATCTGCCATTTCCCTCAGCCTGGGAACATCTGCAGACTTGCTGAGAACACACTCTGTCCCATCATCCAGGTCATTACTAAAGACATTACACTGTCTTGGCCTCAGTGTCAGTATTTCAGAGGGACACCACTAGCAATGAGCCACGGGCTAGACTCTGCGTTGCTGATTAAAATACTTAGAACCCCAAGCTCCAGCTAATTTGCCACACACCTTCTAGTCCACTTATCCAGTGTATATCTTTCCCATATCCCTACTCACTTGCCAGTTTTTACTGTATCTAAAGGCAAATCTAAAATCTACAGTGCGTGTGGACAGCTTCGACCAGTAGCACGCTATAATCAGGTATATGAACTCAGGGTACAAGAAATAACCTCCTGCCTCTTCCCCACTACATGCACTTCAGCATCAAGCTCCTGAACGAGCCCTTAGCAATGAATAAGAAGGGAAAAAACAAAGACTAATTTTCAAAATTTTTTGCTGAGAATACCGATTACTTCAATGCATCCCTAATTTGAGCAGTGCCTAACAAAGAGGTCTGATTTGCACTGAAATCTGTGATTGGAGCTCAGATATTTCTAGACAGCACAGCTTGCCGATAATTTTTGGCTTTCTGAAAAGTGACGCCTTGAAAACTTCTCTTTGTGTCATCTAGACTCTCACCTAGCAAGCAGGCCACTCTAACTGATCACATGCCAGTGACCTAGATCCACCCTTGCTATGTGATCTGACTCCTTGATTTTAATAGCCAGTCTGCTCAAGGTTCCCATGTCTCACCCTCTCATTTTAATAACAGAACTAGTGTTTATTCTTTAGAATATTGGACTACCTAGCAGGAAGTGACCCCTTTGTATAGGAAAATGCTCCTATATGTATTTCTTTCTTTTCACATGTATCTGCATTTTAAAAAATAAAACGAAAAACAGTTTCTCTCCTTAATGCCAAAGTAGGTTCACTAATTCAATCCAGAGCATCACTAAGCTTGTGTTACAGTCACCGTCTAAGTAATTACTCTTCTGGGGAAAAGTCTCAATTTAGGAAAGCATTTCAGTACATGTTTATGGCTAAACATGTGCTTAAATTTACAGCTATTCAACAAAGAACTGCAGCCTGTACTTGGACATGTGCTTAGACATCTTGCTGACTCAGGGCTTTAGTCTGGATCAAAAAAAGCAAACCTACATTTGATCTTGCAGGCATAGTTAACAAAAGCATGCAGAAAGAACAACAAAAGATAGTTCCATTTGTAGCATGATTACAAAGCTAGTTAGAGTGAATTCAATGCCCCCAGTTCATCTGTGTAGTAAGAAGTATGGATCACATAAGTGGATATTCCTGTGGCTTTTATGAAATCCCCACATAGCTTCATGCATCTGGCAAAATCAAAGCAAATGCTCAGTACAACTTTCCAAGGCTTCAGTACATGTACCTTTCACTCTCTGGTTGACAAGGAAGGCACAGCTTTTGTGTCAGCTTTAGTGGTACAGCTCAGCAAGCCATTTACTTGATTAGCCCTGGTGAGCAGATAACGAGAAACAGGTCCTGACAAAGCCTCTTGCATCTCAAGGGTTTTATGAGCAGTTGTCAAGACTTCTGCATCGTTAAGTAGATCTATGCTCATATGCTCACAAGTCTGAAACTTCAAAGCCCCATGTAACTCGTGTTAAGTGTGTGCTGAAAATGTGGATCAGATAAACTCCAGACAAACACATGCATCAAACTACTGTCATACTTCTGTTTCTAAATATCAGGCCCACTGAGGACAGCAATGTCTGTGTTTTACTAGTAGGTCTTTGTAATTCATGCCAGGCATCACCAAAGGGTGCCCAGTCCTCCTCACAAGCTGTGTCAACACAGGCAGATTGCAGGACTTCCATTCCTTCTGTCCTTTTGTAGGATCTATGGACAACACACAGAGGAGCAACACGGCAAGAGCAGAAGTCGAGCAGGTGCTGCCTGTCTCTCCCTGTGAATCTGTGTTTCGTGGTGGTACCTCTGGATGGGCTGCAGCAGCAGCCGTGGGAATTTTCACCACGCTGTATGCTGACTCAGAGAAGCTGCCTAGCCCTTGTGTATGGCTGCTTTGAGTGTAAGGGGAAAATATGCTGACTCTTACAGATGCTCGGTGTCTGGAAGAACTGAACCATCACCCCATTCAGCATCCTTCAGGCTGAAACCTTTCCATTCGTCCATCAGCAGACCTGGAAAAGAGCCTAAGTCCCTAAGGTCTTAGTTATTTGCCTCTTTTGATAACTACTGTGTAGTCACTGCCATCTTCATCAGCTTATTTGGCTCTTTGTGATGCTTTAATTTGATGGCATTCAGGAGTAGGAATACTTCACACTTTAAAAAAAAAAAAAAAAGGTGAGGCCTGGTTTTAACAATGCTTGATTAATGGCAGGCAGCGCTGGGAGCCGAAATATCTCTGGCATGAAACTCTGCGTTTCTTTTCAGCTGCTTTCATCAGAGTGAAGCAGTCACTCAGTTATCAATTACAACATAGGTTAAAAGCAGCGCAAAAGCAGGGACTTATCTAGGTTATAGGAGAAAGCGGTCAGGGTCCCTCTACAGCATATATGCCATGCTTCCATTGGTTTAGGTGAGAACACAAAAGTACAGTGACGACACAACAAGCACATGAATTCTGCCTTTTGAACTCTCCTCCTGCAGAAGAATGGCAGTAGCAGAGATGGCCACACTACAGCAAGGACTATCTGGGGAAAGGCTGAAGACCAGCCTTGCATGGAGGGACTTTGAATTGCTTTTGTTCATTTTTCAGCACATTTTTTAATAGGAGATTCTGAACCAAGCATTCTGTAGAAACATGGAAGTGGTAAGGAGTGGTCCCTTATGAACTCAGGCAGCCATGTCAAGATCATCTTTTTTTGATAGTCATTCTGAGCTCCATTTTAACAGAAGCTTTGGGGGTTTTGGCCAAAACATTTCCTTTGGAAAGCTATATCTCTATCTTATTTCTTTACCAGTAAGGGGTTCTTCTATCTTCCAGCCTAAATACATACTTGGCACAAGGACAACAATTATAACCTGGCTGATACCATTCTTTATCTGAAATAAGTCTGTTCTCCCCTCTTCCTGCTCCTCAGTGCTTATGAGCAATTCGGCATTGTCTCTAAGTCTTCATCCTCACGGGTGAAAAAAGACAAGCTATTTCAACATCCTCTTCTAAGAAGGACTATTCCTCCTTTCTGATAATTGCTCTACCAGCTTTCCCCACCTTGATCCAGTATCAGTCTGATGTTTTTGGGACACACATCATTCCCACCACAGTGGCTGGCAGCCAAGACCCCTCCCTGCCTCAGTCGCTGGCACTGAGACCCCACTCACTTTGGTAGCTGACACCGGTCTGACTCAGTTGCTGGCACCAAATCCATCACGCTGGTGTCCCCCCCATAGCTGTCACTTAGTCCTTGAAGCACACATGCACACGGGATAGAGAATGAGACTATGCAGTTCATTAAGGAAGGATTTAATAAGAAGGTAGGACAGACTGCAGTGATCAGGCACCAGACTCAGTCAGACCAATGTACTGGCCAACCTCGGCTTGCATGCAACCGGCCACTTTTACACCCCTTTCTGCCTGCCTCTTCCACCCCTTCTTCCTCCCCGAATCCTGTCCCATGCACATTCCCTCAGTAGCTGGCACAGTCCCACCAACCCCTCCAGCATCCTGCACCCTCAGGTTTGCATCCTTATCAGTTGCAGACCCCCAGTTTGTCTGCAGTTTCTCGATAGCCCACCGATTACTGTGATTGACCAGGTTTGTTTCTCATCTTTGTTGCTGTCACATTTGTCTGTCACGTTTGTGTCTCTACATGTTCATGTTTGTGTCTGTCTCTTTTTCATGGCTTCCCCCTTTTCCTTAGTATCCCATCTGACAAGGTGTTTGACCAGGCAATCATTTCACAGGTTCTAACTCCAGACCTCTTAGATCCTTCCAAGACCTTGTGCATCCTTCTTTCTTTGTCTCTAACACAGATAAGATAATTTAAAACTGGGAAGAAATTGAGGTATCATGGGAGGTGTTCCCCAGTTGGACAGCAAGATAAGAAGCGAGGTAAGCATGGGAAAGGCCTCAGGAGTGCAGCTCCCTGCTGATCCAGCCTGGAAAGATTTACATTTGGCATTATTGAAATGTCTTATTTCCATGAAAATTGTTTAAAAGGTTCAATGTTTATACACACACGCACACATACCCTTTGTCACAATTTTGTTATTTTTTTCATCTTGATCCAGAACAGAAATCTACATTTTTACCCATGACTCTAGCTTTTTTCCAAACAGCTCCAGTTACTTTATTACAAGGAGTAAATGGACCTCTTCATTTTTCATTACGTCTTTAGGACTAGGAACGACATAAAGAAAGAAGTGACAGAGACAGAGTAAGAAGATGAAGAATACCCCTACAGGCTAAAAGTCTAACGAAGTGTGTGTCTGAACCATCTTCTTAGCAGCAGCTCAAAAAGTGTTTTCATTGAAGTCTGTGTTCTTGCTTTTGAAGGATTATTTTGAGTGGAGAATTAATTTTAAATGTTCACTGGAGTTTAGTCAAAACACAAATTTCCTGCAATACCTTCTGAGGAAAACACCCAGCATTCTAACTTCATTAGAACTATTTCCAAAAGAACCGTGTAACAAAGATATTTGCAGAAACTTATCATTTCTTTGGACCTCATTGTGAAACGCAGTAGATCAGTAACAGGTATAAAATAAATGATGTGTGCACAGCACAGAACCACAGTTGTAAACTTCTTCAAACGGCTGCACATACATGTTCCGAAAACACGAACAAGCATTTTGGTTTAGGTTTTTTTTTCTTGGGATTACATGCATTAGCTTTGCCAGAGGCAAAGTTAAAATGATAATGTTCATTGGTGTCACGTGATGGTGGCAGAATGATGCTGCTGTTTGCCACTACAGTTAGTCTGACTTAATATGAGCTTTATGAGATGGCAGCATAGATGGTTACAAATGTGACATCGGAAGATACGAGATGACCCAGCTGAAACGCATGTGGCCTTTTATCTCCCTCTGGTGGCTAGATAGCAAACCACCAGTCGCCTGCTGCCTCTGAGCTGGCAGAGCCAGCCTGGCTGTTCAGCCAACACCACTTCGTTTATTCACCAACACTACGGGTTCAACCTCAATGGTAACTTTGTCTTGGGCGTCTTGGGAAGTGTTGGCACTTGAAGGTTTTGACAGCTTGGAGCTGCATGTCTCGGCAGAGGTCCCTTCCAGAGCAACAGGCATTCTCATCCCTGTGTATTTCCATGTCCCCTCTAGAAGTCACCCATGGGACAAAAATCCCAGGAGTCTCTGCCTCAAAACTTCTCCATTTGTGGAACCTCAGCCCAAGGGTTATTCCTTGCCTTGGCAAAGATGTCTTATTTGCTTTGTCCAAGATGCCAGGGCTGTTAGATTACAGAAAAAAATGCAACACCGAGAACCATTTCTCCTTAGCATATTAATTATATTTCCTTTCCCATAGCAGACAGAGAAAAGTGATTTTCAAGTATAATATTTTATGCTACTGACAGGAACAACCTGACAGTATTTTTATTTTTGCAACAGAGAAAGAGACATACGCTCTGTGTTGATAGCTGCTGCAAAACAAATGCTCAGTGGTGAGGATCTAAACTTAACTCCACTTTTCCTGTGCACTGATATCTCTGTAAGAATACTGTGTCATAGGAATGTAGTTTCCAAAGTACCTGTTCTGTTTTTGAGGTCTCACAGCACTTTGGATTTGCTCATCACTTTGCAAAGGCATTGATGAGGAACAGGCAAACATGGACACTCCTGTTCATTTCAAGTGTGAGTCTGAATGGGATATCAGGGGTAGAGCACCATCTTCCAAAGGTGGGCTTCAGGATGCTGCATATATTGTAATGGCACTAAAGTAAAAAAAATGCTTTTCTCTTTAATTTTACTAGAGACAGAAATCCATTCGCCTCACCAAACAATGAACACAAGAGACTGCAAAAAGACCCTCCTTCTCAGGTTGTGACAATGGTAAATGTTTTCTTCTCCTTGTGCAACTCACTTCAGCTAGAGCTGATCCCTTTGTTTGTTTCCCTATGGGAAGAGGAAAAGAGCGGTTTCATGCCTTTAACCCCTACTGAGGAGCTGCTCATACGTTAGAACTTGGACAAGGTGGATGACTCCTTAAAAAAAAAAAACAAAACACACACACCTGAAGACTGTCAAGCTTACTACTTTGATTTCTCATTGAGCAGCTTCAGCAAGAGGAGAGGCAGAAAGAAGACTCTTCTAAGAAAAAAAAAAAGAGGCATTTTCTACCAGTTTCAGCAGCAGCAGATGAATTTCCTGTGACTAGGCAACAGAGAAAGGAGGAAAGAAACACACTTAACCTTGGTTATTAGGAGACTGAGGGAGCAACTGGAAAGCACAACGTGTCATGCTTGTTCCTATGTTGGCTATAAAACAGTTACAGGAACTAAAAACTGGACGTTTCTGCCTGAATATGATACTTAAGGGTTTTCATCTGGAGAAAATCTGTCCTATTTACTTGTGCTTAGACAGGGTAATTTTTAAAAGCTTGTTAGTTGTGTGGGGTTTTTTCCCAAAACCTTCTGGGCAATTAAACTCCATGTGACTTTCCATACATCAGGATTTGGATTCACTGCCTGACAATATGCATGTTTGACTACAAAGTGGTTTCCCTCTGATTGCCTTCAAGCAAATGCACCCATGCAGTTAGCTTTTATCTTGATGTAATATCACTCTCTTTTTTCATGCATAAGGAATGTAAATGAGAATCAGGCACATACTTTGAACGTGAAACAACATTGGCTTATAATGGGGCTGAGACTGCTCTATACAACTGGTCGAATTCACAGCTGGGCAAGGTTCTTGCATGCATCAACAAAGACTTGCATCAGGGCTCTAAGGACATCAGTGGGACTGAGGTAGAGCCGTGCACTCACATGGTTCTATGCAGAGTTCTGAATCTCATATGATTCTTGAGAAAACTGCATTATATTCTTGAAAAAAATGTATTATGCACTAGTGGAAGATCTGTGTCATCTGTGATTGTCGTGCATGTCAGGTCCTGTTTCTGTATCAATTGCTTATGTTCACAGAGCATGTGACTGTCATTCTTTTTTTCTGCCTCCTTAGAGGCTCAACTAAAAAATGTTTCATCTCAGCTAATTCCATTGCTTGACTTACACAAGCAGAATCGTAAGGGAAACAGCGCAATGCTTTTTCTTCCCAGAGTGAGTAACCGCTTTTGGGGTACAGGCGTAGAGGTACGAACTTCCAAGTGCTGCTTCTGATCCTTGTGCTTGTCCTCTGTTGGAAGATGGGTGCAATAATAAAGTAAGAGAATCATAGCTTCCTTATCAGCCTGCCACACAAATCAGCTGTTTAATACCTGAAAAGCACTTTTAGCTATAAAAAAGGGATTCTGATTTGTACGTGTTCCTCTTATTCTCTAAGTAAGAAGACTAAGTGTCCTTCTCAAACAGGAGAAGAATGCATGTTTAAGGACAAAAACCAGCAATGTAGGCTGATCAGCCTACCAGTATGCAAAAGTGGCACATAATCAAAACTTGACTGTGTTTGTACTATATCATGAAACTATACAGGAATTTATATGCCTTTTTTTTAATAGATTAAATAACTAAAGTGCTAGGCACTAGCAAAACTTAAGTATCTACTTAATAGATGTCCACATGAATAGGAAAACAGTTGAAATGTTGTGCTTCTCTAGCAGGCCCCAGTGTAGCGTGGTATGTGATGGTGTAGTTAAGGACAAACACAGTCCTGCTCAAGTCAAAAAGGTACAGAGTTAAAAGCATTAACTGCTTTGCTGAGCCTGGAAGGGACAAAGTGGGCAGCTGCCACAGAGAACTTCCCTACATGTAGAACTGTCCCTTGGTCCTTGAGATATTCTGGGTGGGCTAACCCAGCCCAGCCATGAACTAAGGTGGAGCACTGCCTTCCATGTATCCTCCCCTGTCTTCCCATGGTGGTCACAGGAATTTCAGTGGGGGACAGTGAGGAACAGCATTGGACTGAGGGTTCAAAGCCAGAAGCTCCTGCAACAAGATAGCTCACGCTACTGATGAAGCAAGAAAAGAGGCAAAGGCAGGACATGGGATGAGCAGGTGAATACTGCTCCTTTTTGTTTTTTCTTTATTTTTTCTCCCAAATAAGAAAGATGTGTGAAGAAGTGATAACTTTTAGAGAAAGGTGAGATGCATAGGTAGGGAAGCATGTATTTCCACTCTCTTAAAGAACTGTTCTCCCCCTGTACTTGACGCTGGTGAGGCCAAACCTGGAATACCGTGTGCAGTTTTGGGCCCCTCACTACAAGAAAGACATTGAGGTGCTGGAGTGAGTCCAAAGAAGGGCAATGAAGCTGGTGAAGGGTCTACAGCACAAGGCTTATGAGGAGCGGCTGAGGGAACTGGGGTTGTTTAGTTTGGAGGAAAGGAGGCTGAGAGGAGACGTTACCACTCTCTACAACTACCTGAAAGGAGGTTGTAGCAAGGCAGGTGTTAGCCTTTTCTCCCAGGTGATAAGTGAAAGGAGAAGAAACCACCTCAAGTTGTACCAGGGGAGGTTTAGATTGGATATCAGTAAAATTTATTCCCCGAAAAGTGTTATCAACCACTGGAACAGGCTTCCCAGGGAAGTGGTTGAGTCACCATCCCTGGAGGTATTTAAAAGATGTGTAGATGTGGTGGTTAGGGACATGGTTTAGTGGTGGACTTGGTAGTGCTACGTTACTGGTTGAACTTGATGATCTTAAAGGTCTTTTCCAACCAAAATCGTTCCATGATTCTATAACTGTTCTTTTACAGTAACTAGTGGAAGGAAAACTGTGCAAGTCTATAAAACTCCCTCAGCAGCATGCCTGCAAACCAGTGTGGATTTTTCTAAACACAGGTCAGTTTGTATCACACACTGGACTTAGAGCTCTACCACACTGCAGATCTACCCCACAGCTTTGCTGGACTGACCAGCAATCTTCATCAGCTTAAGAGTACCCATGCTTCATGCTCTGAACTAGCAGCAGGGGTAGTTTGCTTCCTCCATGTGCTCGGTCCACTTGGGATGGAGTTCATTTTCTTAATAGCAGCCCAAATGGTGTTGTGTTTTAGGTTTGTGATGAAAATAGAGTTAATAACAAAAACACCAATGTTTTAGCTATAGTTGGATAGTGCTTGCTCATCATCTCTGTTTCTCACTCTGCCCTTCCCCAGGGAGTAGTCTAGGGATGGTCAAGAGACTGGGAGGGGAGAGCTGGGACAGACGACCTGAATTGACCAAAGAGATATTCCATACCACATAACATTGTGCTCAGCAATAAAACTGGGGGAGGAGAGTTTTGTCCTAAGTGGCTGTTAATTGGAGATGAGCTGGGCATCAGTCTGCTGGTGGGAGGTGGTAAGCAATTGCCTTTGCATCATTTGCTTTTTTCCTTTTTTTTCCTTTACTTATTAAACTGTCTTTACCTTGACTGATAATTATTTTTTTTTCACTTTTTCCTTCCTGATCCTCTCCCCCATCCCACTGGGAGGCTGGAGTGAGTGAGCAACTGGGAGGGAGCTTAGCTGCTGGCTGGGATCAACCCACCACACCACAAAAGCAGGCCAAGGATAAGTATTTATTCAGTGAATCTCAGCAGGCTTTTTGTTGGTCCAGGTGGGCACTCGGAGAGAAACTGGATTATATTCAGACTCTCTTTTTCATTTTTTCTTGCATGAAACGGTATGTTACAGCCATGTCTACTCTTCCAGCTGATGGGACTCATCTTCAGTCAGGTCATAAAGGGCTTCTTCATCTCCCCCTGTTGAAACCAGACTTCCACCAGGTCCCTTCCTAGTTAGAACTTGCTGTTTCTTTCAAAAGAACTTTTTAAAAGCTGTCCTTGGCAGGTACATCCAGCTATGAGACAGCTTTGAAGATAAAAGGCAAGCACGCTCAGCGGAACAACCCGCCTGCTTTCTTCAGTTCCAGCACTCCACTGAGACGTATAGAGGTTTTAAAGGGAAAACCAGGCTTTCACAGCATCCTTACTAAGCCAAGTTGACATTCAGAAATAAATTAACTACAGATGCCACAGAACAAGTCTGCAGAATTCATGTCCTCCTTGAGTTGGAAAACCTAATTGATAAGGTACTGAGTATAATTATGTTTACTTGGGCTGGAAATCTCTTCCCATGGAAACAGTAGCAAGAAAGCCATACATAATGAAATGCAGCATTTAGATAAAAATGTCTAACGCTATTGATACATCATCAAGCTGTGTTCAAGTACACTTCAGTTTATCTCCTGTGCAGTGGTTTGCTTCGCCCTTTAACACCATGAACAAGTAAAGTACTTCCCTAACAAGAATCAATTTACCAGAAAAGCAATTGCTTTGAAAGCATTCTTTCTGATCAAGGTTTGTTGTGTCTGCCTTCTCCCATCCCATTTTGGCTGCTTTGATTTTCTCACCTGACACAAAAGATTGGTTCAGCCAGCAGATTCATAGGTGGAAGTGAACTGATGCAATTGCTTTTCTGTCTAGGTGAGAGCCAGGACAGAGAGTACTTACTCTGATCCTGTGCATCACAGGGAGTGAAGGGTGTCACCAGTTTCTGCAAATCTATCCATGTCCCTGTGGTGATGAGTTATGGGGGAGATGTCTGACTGCAGAGAAGTTTCATGTGCCTCCATCAAGCACTCCAGAGGTCCATCAACTTACTGGTAATTTGGGAAACAAACAGGCTCTCGTAGGTTACTGATTCTACTTCTACAAGACGTTGTGAAATGCTAACTGGTATGCAAACATGCTGCTCTGGGGGAAGAGAACTACAGAATCACAGAATGGTTAGGGTTGGAAGGGACCTCTGGAGATCTAGTCCAATCCCCTGCTAAAGCAGCTTCCCCTAGAGCATGTTGCACAGGGTCGCATCCAGGTGGGTTTTAAATATCTCCAGAGAAGGAGACTCCATAACCTCTCTGGGCAGCCTGTTCCAGTGCTCTATCACCCTCAAAGTAAAGAATTTTTTTCTCATATTTATATGGAACTTCCCATGTTTCAGTTTATACCCATTGCCCCTTGTCCTGTCACTGGGCACCACTGAGAAGAGTCTGGCCCCATCCCCTTGACATCCGCCCCTAAGGTATTTGTAAGTATTGATAAGATCCCCTCTCAGTCTTCTCTTCTACAAGCTAAACAGACCCAGCTCTCTCAGCCTCTCCTTGTAAGAGAGAGAAGCAAGACATTATCAAGCCAATGCTCATGTCCCACCATGCTTTAGCTGGGGAGCTGCACCAAAAGCCTTTCTTTAGGAAATCCAGATGGAATTTGTCATCACAGCTGTACACAACGGCAGGAGGAGATGCAATCTATACACGCCCATCACTGAGACACATAAAAGTCCTGCAAACACAGCAGAAGGGAAACTTTGATACTATAGCAACACAGGAGAGCTTTAGGAATCTAAACATGAACTCAGTGCATGCAGATCAAGAAGATATATGTAGATGTGATGCTTAGGGACATGGTTTAGTGGTGGACTTGGCCGTGTGAGGTTTACGGTTGGACTCGATGATCTTAAAGGTCTTTTCCAACCTAAATGATTCTATGATTCTAAGGGAAAACATTCAGCAGCAAACATGAGCAAGCCCTTGACCAGGCTGCTCACCTAGGCTTCCCCAAAACAGAAAAGAAACTCCTAAAGACAGACAGTCCAAGCCCCCTGCAATGAGCAAGGACATCTTCAATTAGATCAGGTTGCTCAGGGCCCCATACAATCTGACCTTTAACGTTTCCAGGGATGGGGCATCTACCACCTCTCTGTGTAACCTGTTCCAGTGTTTCACCGCCCTCATCATAAAAAATTTCTTCCTGAATGACCTGTAAAGGTCCCTTCCAACCCATCCTATTCTATGATTCTATTGATTCTATTGGATGTGAAGAGGGTGCAAACTTGGTGCATTTTTCACTGATACTAATGCAGCAACTGGGAATGCTTAGGGACCAAGACTTCAAAATTTCTTCCATTATTTGCTTTTAGGCAAATTGTAGAGCTGAGTCTCTGAAGTATTGAAACATTTTCTCACAAACCTTGAGAATTAGAACATGTGGAGGAAAAAAGAATACCTGTGAAATCCTTTCTTCTCCTGCCAGACCTACAGAGCAGGCCCAGGTAGAGGGAGGTGTATTGGCTCTCCGGTGAGTTAGCCAGCATCAGAGTCCCTCCAGCAGAAGGGAGCAATTAGCAGTTATGCCAGAGAGGTCCCTGTGGAAACAGAGCAGGAGAATGGAAGCATGCACCACAAAGCACTGAGCTGCTCAGACATGGGACGCAGGAGGACATCTGGGGAGCGACAGAGAACAGCAATTCTTCAGCCCTTAGTACTTCACCAAGTGATTATCCTACAAGAATACATTTGGTATGGAGTATGACATGCTACATATACTGTAAAAAGCTTGACTGTGAGCCAGCTACCTAAAGCTCTGCTGACATCTGGTGCTGAACAGAAGATGAGTATGCTTTTTTCAGTGCAATTAAGTTCTCAAGTTTGAAGCAGTATCTTATGAGAAAAAAGCTTCATTTCTTCAGTCCGTCTCCCAAAGCAGCAGTCTTCCACACAGCCTGCATTGCATGCACACATATATAGAGACTCTTGGTTCAGATAGATCCTCTTTAGAAATATTCGGAGAACAACAAGCTAGCAATTGAATGTCACATATTAATCAGTGAGAATATCTGATTTGTGCCAAGATTTGAGTTCCACATAGAGCATAGCTTGATTTTGTAATTGGAGATCACCTAAATCGGGATACATTTGTGGCTTGCAATATACTTCTTGAGAGAACTGACTAAAATACCAAAAATATTTATGAGTTTCCTCTTGGAAATCTGGTGTGCTTTAACCTTCAGGGTACTTTAAAAAGGAGTCCAAATTTGCTTAGGGAACCTTCTGCGGATCTTGAAGTCTAAGATTTCTTTCCAAGTTTGGGATCTTATTTTTCTTTCGTTAGATTTGTCTTCTTTACTGTGATGCCTGCCCTTGGTGGTATTAAAAGATCTGTCCCAATATTGTCTGTGCTTAGCAAGCTTTTGCTTGTAATGTGGTGTCCTTTAAATAAAATATAAAACAGAACACTCAAATCAGTAGTGCAAGGACTTAGTGTAGGAAACACCACAGTGGCATATGACAAGAATTGTTGATTAAAGGAATTTTTGGAGGCTTGGGCCTATTCTTCAAGCGTTTAAAAGCAGTAAAGGAGATTTTTCCTTTCCCACTTTCTCCATTGCAAATAATTCATTATCAGTTGTATTGAATAACATACTACATGATTTACTGGTCAGATAATGATCCATCTAGTATCTTCTTTCCACCATCCATTAGCAGATGCTTTGGATAAAATGAAAAACTGCCGTAGACTGATATTCCCCTCAGTATCCACTCTCAAATTCCAGCTATGAGTGGCTTATAGGCTAGGACTAACCCTAAACCTAAAACCTAGTCCTCTTTGCTTCATAAGTCTAACAGCCCCACTAATTCAGCCTATTCATTTTTTGAACTCCTTCAGACATTTGGCCAACATGATGACCAAGGACAAGGAGTTCTATAGTTCTATAGCTTGTTTCTACCTATTTATTTTGCAGAAAAGTAAGAGAAACTCCAAGAGAGATGTTATCTGTTTTCGTAGATATAACATGCTCATCTCCAATAGCTAGGGCTGGGTAAGGGTTTCTAGGTAACACTTTTGCAAAAAAGGCATTAACTCTTTTAACTTTGCTAGTGAGTTAGCCAGAACTTACGCTTCTCTTTCAACTTTGATTCTCCACCCATTCTTGTAGGTCTAAGCACAGCAGTTGCCAGGATCATAACTCAAGATGATTTGTAAATCAGTATTAATTTTTTAACATTGTAAGACAACCTCAGAACAAAATTATTTCAAAAGAGCTCTTAATTTGTACTGCTCCTGTAAACTCCCAGAAGGCATGAAATTTATTAACTATATCAGTTAACAAAATGAAACGTTGCTGGAAATGTTTCTATGCTCCCAGAAAACTGTCCTTTTATTCCTTTCTGAAGAAAAAGGGTGAGCTATCTGCCTTCAGGTTGTTGAAGCTCATGTGTACACTACCACTCAGGATGAGTGCCAACACTAGAGGCAATGTAGGCCCACTGATGAATGAGGTGGGGGCCCTGGAGACAGAGGATAAAAAGAAGGCGGAGCTACTGAACGCCTTCTTTGCCTCTGTCTATACTGTTGGAGGCTGTCCTGAGGAGCCCCAGACCCCTGCGGCCCCAGAAGAAGTCAGGATAGAGGAGGAATCTGTCTTGGTAGATGAGGGCTGGGTCAGGGACCAATTAAGCAATCTGGACATCCATAAATCCATGGGCCCTGATGGGATGCATCCGCGGGTGCTGAGGGAGCTGGCGGAAGTCATTGCTAGGCCCCTCTCCATCATCTTTGCTAAGTCGTGGGCAACGGGAGAGGTGCCTGAGGACTGGAGGAAAGCGAATGTCACTCCAGTCTTCAAAAAGGGCAAGAAGGAGGACCCGGGTAACTATAGTCCGGTCAGCCTCACCTCCATCCCCGGAAAGGTGATGGAACAACTTGTCCTTGGTGCTGTCTTTAGGCACATCAAGGATAGGAGGATCATTAGGGGCACTCAGCATGGCTTCACCAAGGGGAAGTCGTGCTTAAGCAACTTGATAGCCTTTTATGAGGATGTAACCCGGTGGATAGATGATGGTAAAGCTGTGGATGTGGTTTATCTCAATTTCAGTAAAGCGTTTGACACGGTCTCCCACAGCATCCTTGCAGCTAAACTGAGGAAGTGTGGTCTGGATGATCGGGTAGTGAGGTGGATTGAGAACTGGCTGAAGGAAAGAAGCCAGAAAGTGGTGGTCAATGGGACTGAGTCCAGTTGGAGGCCTGTGTCTAGCGGAGTCCCTCAAGGGTCGGTACTGGGACCAGGACTATTCAATATATTCATTAATGACTTGGATGAGGGAATAGAGTGCACTGTCAGCAAGTTCGCTGATGACACAAAACTGGGAGGAGTGGCTGATGCGCCGGAAGGCTGCGCAGCCGTTCAGAGAGACCTGGACAGGCTGGAGAGTTGGGCGGGGAGAAATTTAATGAAATATAACAAGGGCAAGTGTAGAGTCCTGCATCTGGGCAAGAACAACCCCATGTACCAGTACAAGTTGGGGGCAGACCTGTTGGAGACCAGCGTAGGGGAAAGGGACCTGGGCGTCCTAGTGGACAACAGGATGACCATGAGCCAGCAGTGTGCCCTTGTGGCCAAGAAGGCCAATGGCATCCTGGGGTGTATTAGAAGGGGTGTGGTTAGCAGGTCGAGAGAGGTTCTTCTCCCCCTCTACTCTGCCCTGGTGAGGCCGCATCTGGAATATTGTGTCCAGTTCTGGGCCCCTCGGTTCAAGAAGGACAGGGAACTGCTAGAGAGAGTCCAGCGCAGAGCCACGAAGATGATTAAGGGAGTGGAACATCTCCCTTATGAGGAGAGGCTGAGGGAGCTGGGTCTCTTTAGCTTAGAGAAGAGGAGACTGAGGGGTGACCTCATTAATGTTTATAAATATGTTAAGGGCAAGTGTCATGACGATGGAGCCAGGCTCTTCTCAGTGACATCCCTTGACAGGACAAGGGGCAATGGGTGCAAGCTGGAACACAGGAGGTTCCACATAAATATGAGGAAAAACTTCTTTACGGTGAGGGTGACTGAACACTGGAACAGGCTGCCCAGAGAGGTTGTGGAGTCTCCTTCTCTGGAGACATTCAAAACCCGCCTGGACGTGTTCCTGTGTGATATGGTCTAGGCAATCCTGCTCCGGCAGGGGGATTGGACTAGATGATCTTTCCAGGTCCCTTCCAATCCCTAACATTCTGTGATTCTGTGATTCTGTGATTCTGTGAAATCATACAATTTAGTGCAAAACAGCCTGAAACAAAAGCCAGCACCATTTCCATGTAGGAAACTTCTGACACAGAATAGAAACATGTGAAGTAGACTGGTTGGATATAATCTCTCTGGATTTTAAAGTGCTTGTGAGGGCCTTCTATGGAAAATCTTTGAGGAAAATACATAGGCAGGGAATGGAAAGGGGAAGTGCGGTAACAGATAAAACTAGTCAGAAGAAGACAGATCAAGGTATGAGAATGAAGAGCCAACCCTCAACAAGGCAAAGCATATGGTGTCTTCAGACATGGTTTGCATCATGAAGACATTACTTAGGACATAATAGTTAAGGTGGAACTAAGTCTGAATTGTTTCTTTGAAGTGTAAATGAACTGCTACATATGGGGGGAGAAAAAATAGTCTCCCCTAAGTTACGTTGTCATCGTTTCAGCTAGAAAATGTTCTTCAAGCCAGTTTACATATAAACCCAGGATTTGATTTATGAAACCTAATCTTATTGTCCCCACTTAGCTCAGTAATGGAATAACTTGGGCTCTCCCCATATACTTAAACTCACTGAAGTCTTGTTAGTAGGCTACTGCTGAAGAATTCTCCTCATTTCTGTATCTTCCTAATGTAAAGATTCCTTTACTGCAGACAGATACGCAAAATGTCCTGGTAACTTCATCAATAACCATACTCTCAAAATGCTTGGCATCTCTCATTCGTAAGGCAAAAAAAAAGGCCATGGGCAAGGAGCACAATTAACCTTCAGACTATGCCTCTTTCTGCAGTGCCTCTCTGCCTGTCTGCAGTGGAGGCTCTTCTCTTCCCTGGGGACAGCTGAGTTTCCCTCTAGAAGCAAAGAAATCCATAGCAGCTCAGAGAGGGAGATCTGCAGCACGGCCCCAGGCTCTACCCACAGGGCCAGAGAGCCGCCACTGCAGTAATTTGAACACTTTCCTAGAAGGAAAAGTTTTATGGACATCCCTGCCTGCAAAGAAGTATTATTGCCAAAGTGGTCATTCCTCCCAAACATTTCAAGACATACATCGGGGACTGCGTCTGTTCACAAAGGAGGACAAAGAAGGGTAGAGTTAAGAAAAATAGCTGAACAGGGAATAGGGGTAACTGGGATCAGAGAGCAGCTCTAAACCCTCACTGCTGGCCTGATGCACAGCATCTGCTTTGTATGCATCTGTATATCAGGAAATTGTCATTCACTGGAAGTGCTAAGAGTATGCAAATTCAGTGTAAGATACCACAGGAGGAATGATCCAAAATGTTATCCACCCCAAACAGGTAAGTTTCACTGAATGGAAAAACAAAAGATGTGAAGACAGCAGAACAGGTCCTTGATTACAGCTGTTTGGTACTAACATAAAATACAAGCTATCTTTGAAAAGCCTCTATAGGGAAAAGCTAATATAATAGTAGTTCTTTTAAAATGAGATTAAGAGGTTGAAGAATTTATTCATATCCATTTTGTTAAAATGAAATCTACAGTAAAGGAAGAAGGCAACTTTTTAATAATAGCAGTGTCTATTTCTGCTAAGACACTCATCTTCACAATTGCAAATGAGTTGTTTGTGGGGAAAGAGTAGTTTGGAAGAACAATTTAGTTTTGTAATAACGCCTCTGATTGTGATGAGTCAGTGAAAGCTCCCATTTTCACATCTTCCTTCTGCCACTGAAAAAACAACTTTGTTTTCATATTGCTAGAATGCTCCAGCAAATTTGCTCCAGAATTTGCTAGCATTATTGGCAGGTATAAATGGAGCATTTTTTGTGCCACAAGGAAACTGCAGCTGCTTGCTGAATACAGACAGAAAGCAAATGTTTTGCACTTGTTACAGATCCACATGCTTATATCTTCTCCTCCAAGCTGTTCTGCTCTGAATGAATTTCCATGGAGCCAAGCCTTCACTAAGCGCGTGATGTTTACATAATAAGGAGGATGCCTGCTTGGGGTCTCTTCTGAAGTTGCTCCAGGTTAGTTACTGTGGGTTGAGGCTGAGTGAGGATCACGGGTACCTTACGTCTTGTGCACAGTGGCTCAGTTTGCAAACGGTCCTCCAAAACATGGCTTTGGCTTACCTGTGGCATGGTGGACAGCTGTGTCCTGTCCCCTTGGAACCTTGCTTAAACTTGTGCAAATGATCTCTTTATTCATATATTACATGAACTGCTGAAAAAAATTACTCCATTTTACTCCCCCAGCTTTGGCTAATAAGGATCCAATTTTCCTTTGCATTGTGATTCTGTCCCTTCACACTACCTTCTCCTTGAATGGTAAAAGAGAACTGAAGAATTACACTCTAAATGTCTTGCTTCAGGCATGAGTCATTGTTTCATTGTTATATGAATACACCTATTCTTGGACTTAAAACAGAAAAGAGGACATGTAGCTTGAGTCACTATGCAACCAATTGTCTGAAACTGAAGATTAACAAGAATAAAGCATCATATTGCCATTTAACCACGGCATAAAGTGAATTATGTTTCGATGTCTGTAGTAGACATTAAGAAGGATTTTTACCAGTGGTACGTTTGCTAATCAACAGCTAATAGAAGACATGTCCCAGTTTTACATTTTGTCTAAAGATTCTGCTGTAAAACAAAAACACATGTATATATCCTTCACAGGATAAGTTAACTCAGAGGATACTGCACTAGCTGTCAGTAACATGGAAGCAAGATACATTACCCAAAAGCCTATCAGAGCTGCAATATGCTGCTCCCATAAACTTTTTAACATGGTAACATAAAATGTAACTATATTCATAGAATCTAGGACCATGTCCAGATGGCTTCTGAATATCTCCAAGGAAGGAGACTCCACAGCTCTCCATTAGCCTTCTTTGCTGCAAGAGCACATTGCTAGATCATGGTCAACTTGGTGTTCACCAGAACCCACAAGGTCCTTTTCTGTGAAGCTGCTTTCCAGCTGGATGCCCCTCAGCATGTGCTGGTGCATGGCATTGATCCTTCCCAGGTGCAGGACTTTGTACTTCCCCATGTTGAACTTCATGAGGTTCCTGTCAGCCCATTTCTCCAGCCTGTCAGAGACCCTCCGGATGGCAGCACAACCCTCTGGTTATCAGCCACCCCTCCCAGTTTTGTATTATAAGCAAACCTGCTGAGGGCACACCCTGCCCCAACATCCAGATCATATGAAAATGGACAGGATTGGGCACAATGTTGACCCCTGAGGTGCACCACTAGTTACTGGGCTCTGACTAGACTTTGTGCCGCTAATCACTACCCTCTGGGCCTGGTCGTTCAACTGGTTTTCAACTCACCCCATACTGGAGCAGGATTGCTCATCCAGCCCATAATTCATCAGCTTCTCTATGAAGATGTTATGGGAGACAGCGTCGAAAAACTTACTGAAGTCAAGGTAGAAAATATCGACTGTTCTCCCCTTGTCTACCAAGTCAGTCATCTCATTGTGGAAGGTTGTCAAGGTGGTCGAGCATGACTTCCCCTTGGTGAATCCATGCTGACCACTCCCAATCACCTTCATATTCAAACTATTAATTTGGCCTTTAAAACATTACTAAGACTTTGTTGTTCTTTTCTGTTTGTAAATAGTGGTACAGTAAGTATGAAGAAAAAGTGTCATGCTTTGTATTTTAGTGTTGCATATTTTGTGCTGGGTTGGAACTGCTAATATCTTTTGATTTTACAACAGAAACTTGGTCTGGGAAGGGCTCAGCTCAAAGTATAAGCTGACACAAGCACTGCCCACTTCAACTTATCCCATAAGATATGGTCTTCAGCAGTTACTATCACATGTGAACTGGGATTTTTGCACGAGCTCTTGATCTGGCAGGACTTTTCACATGCTCATGATGAACTTTTATTGGAGTGCGGGATTTTGCAGTGATGTTTCTCATCTTTATTTCAAACAAGTCTGTAAAATGAGCAGCAGAACTCCAGTGGCTCCAGCAGGGCAGGACATTTGCCAACTCTTCGCCTCTAAGGAGGGTGAGGCTGAGTGGATCATGAACCCCAGAAACTCCCACAACTGACAATCTCTTCCCAGCAGAGAGGGACTGTACAAAATGTACCAGCAATAGTGAAGACTGATGCTCCCTTACAGCATATCAGTCCCAACCTCCTTAAGAAAAACCACAAGAAATACCATGGGGGAAGCAGGACAGATTTTAGAGGACAGGAGCTCTGGCAGAGTGACTTATAGGGAACCATTAACATACATGTGTTGTTTTGCTACCAAGAAGGAACGTGGAGTGTAAGATATCTTGGTTACAGAGCAATTCTTTGTGACTTTTTAGCTGAATTGTTAAGCTATGTTTCAATGGCTTTATCTTTTCACCAAAAATGACACATGACCTAAAAACAGTTCAGTGTACAAGCAAGCAGCACCTTGCCTGTGTCTCAGCTGCTGCTGAGAAAAATCTCAATTATTTTGCTCAAAAGCATTCACATGCATCTGGACTACTGAAAAGAATTACCTTGTGTCATAACCTTACAACAGCCTGAGCCTTCTTCGCTTTGCTTTGCTTTAATTCACAGAGCACGAATTCCAATGGTTGGGTTTTTTCTTTTCTTGGATATCCGTATGAGGTCAAGACTGAACCCATGAACAGCCACATACCAGAGTGGTCTTTTTACTCAGCATAGTTTAAGCACTTTTCTGTGTGAGGCTGTAAAACTGAGGAAGACTGGGCACAAGCCAGCATGCTGGAGACCCAAAATTTTGTTTCTGTTTCAGCCATCATTAGAAGTTTGACCTTGAGGTGACAGCTTCACTGTGTCTAGGCTTCTTGGAACCAGAATGGCTTAGCACAGTGGGGCTGAAGCTCAGAAGGGAACTCCATGCACCGGTATAAATTTCTACACATTATTTTGCTGAAGATTCTAGAGTGACTTTGTCTTATAGAAGTTATCGTAGAACTATAAAACTAAAATCCCTATTATTGCACAGAGATGATGTGCAAGAGTAGGAGGCACGTTGTTCTCAATATTTTTTCCAAACAATAATAGACAAGGTTGTAGCCTCCAGCTGCTAGAGAAGGGCCCCCAAAAGCACACACACACTTCACTAGGACTTTGCTTTGTATTTGAAAGGGTGAGAAAGGGTCCCACAGTATTGTAACAAGGCCTGAATGTTCCCATTTTGTCCACAGTAATTATTTTTTCTGATTTGCATTTTGGCTTAAACTAGCTAACGGTTAATAGATGGCCCAGTTAGTCCTTCCCATTTCTCTCCCACACTCATAAAACATGGATGCTTTTTAACAACAACAAGACAAACACAAAGCAAGTATATAGCAATGCAGATCTACAAGCATTAATATCTGGAGAAGTAGAATAATCTCTGACAACTGCTTTCTTCCTGCACCAAACAGAGAACTTAAAGCTCAGCATTACCTACAAGCTTTTTCTGCCTCACTACAGAGATTCCTTCCAGTACCTCCCTCTGGATTGTGCAAAAAGCCCGTCCTAGGGATCTCAGCCACATGAGGTAAAAGTGAGAGAAGTAGAGTATACTGAGTCAGAGGAGCAGAGTATACATTTTGGACCTCAAGGCAGGGCAGGACTCCTGCCTGAGTATATCCTGGTAGTCTGTGAAGCTGTGATGCTGTTCAGCCTTACAGCTTGGTACCAAGTTTTCAGAGCAAAAGTAGGTAAGGCCAGAACACTATAATCAGGCAGTGGTTAAGTAAGGCCAAAACATCAGGCTAATTTCATGCACCTTGCCCTTTTAATAAGGTCATGATATTAAGACTCAGGCATGATATTAAGTTCTACTGGGTGAATTTTGTTCCACTATTTGGTGTTCTGCTTCACCAATTTTATGTCTGGTTGTGCACAACAGATTATTGTAACTGCAAGCCTCATGGTTCAAGGTAGGTTTAGCTCAAAGTCTGCAGTCTTTCCAATTACAGACAGACTTTTCCCCAGGCAATTAACAGTTTGAATTCCAAGCAGAAGTTGAACTTCATAATGTTAGCAAATGAATCTGGTCCACTGAATTCAAAGGACTCCATGGAAGAAAGAGTTGAGATCTGCTAACAGTGTTTTTCTTTTTGTAAACCCCACAGAACTCATCATATGAGACGAGTATTTTAGACCCACTCAACATTGGACATTTTTAAAACAGTCTTTTTTCAGTGATGAGTGTGAGGACAGCTGGGCTGAGTTTTGTTGTGGGGTGCAGGTAAGTTGCCCCTGAGCTCATCTGAAATTTTGCCCCTTTCCTGCCTCAGTGCAGCTTGACCATTGGGGTCTTCCACATTGCTATCCTCAGGAATGGTCTGGAATTAATTTCTGGAGTCAGGAGTTACTGTGCAGGGGCTTCTTGAAGACAAAACAGTGGAGGAAGTCTCTATTCTACTACAGCATTTTGCTGCCTCTTTGTTTCTTTGAAGCCTCCCACACAGTCATCATTGTTTTGCTAAGTTTTCCTCATTTCTGAGTGAAATGACCTAGCTTGTACGCCAGCTGGCATTGCCTTGTTACGAGAAATAACCTGGAACACCAGATTTTGGAGCTGCTCAACACCTCCTTCTCAGAGTCCTAGAACAGTGGCTTTTACAGTCCATTTTTCCTCTGCTGTGTTTAGAGTCAGACCTAGAGTCTTTAGTGCTTGTCCAAGTGTCTCTGATCTGGAATGTGCCACAGTGATGTGGAGAAGAGGAAGAAAATCAGAAAGTGATAGACCCTGAAAAACAGATGGAGGTTGCTATTCAGCTTGACTAGGATAGATGAGCAAGCTCTGACAGTGGTCTAGGTAAACGGCGTTGCATTTAGAGCTCTAAATCACTCAGTTTTCATGTGGCTGATGGGCTTGGCTCCCCTCTGGATGTGTCAGAGGTGATGATCAAGCTCTGGTCTCTGGGACTCTTCTCCTTTGTGATATGGTCTTGGCTGAAACATTTTGCTCCGTTACATTTGAGAATCATACATCCAAGTGTGTCTATAGGCATGATTTTAGCACCACAATATCTGAGCCTTCACTTGAACTGTGCAGTTTTGAGAAGCAACCTTGAGGATTCAGAAGTGACAGAAAGGTTTTAAGTGACCAACATACTTCTGCCAGTGAGAGCACTATGCACAGATGAATGGAAGGAAAGGTTTGCCTGGACAGCCCTGGGACAGGACAATTGTACCCAGCCTGTCTATTTCAGTTTTCTCTCTCACAGTAGCTTTAAGCTTTGTATTTTATACTTTAGGTTTCTTTTTACTCAGGCAAGATTTTGCTTTTGAGTTTAAAAGCCCCTCAGTCTGTCTGGAGACATCACTAAAGAAAGGGCTAGGTGCATCGCTCTTTGGATATTGGTCCACATGAGGCTCAACGGCGGCCATCCTGTGTTCCCAAATTTTGAAAGTAGATGTTGTGGCAACAAAGGCAGTTTGAAATTCCAAAGCCACCCTTGTGTTTTGTACAGTGTCAATCTCACTTCTTCATTTCCAGCTTCAGATGGTAATAATCATCTCCTTGTGTGACTTTCCTGGTAACTCAGATGACAATGTTTCACCAAGCAAACACTGCTCCGTTGCCTGCCACAGTTTTTATTCCTTCTATCAGGCACTTCCACAGTATTGTGGGATAGTCCAAAATAGCCCTTAGCATGCTGAGTAGCTGTACCACAAGTCTTGCTTACACACTTGCAAGAGGGTGAGTATGTTGGAGTCAGTGATGCTGTGTAGGGTGCAATGGTGGCTCTTCCGATGGTCTACAGCAAAGGGCTTTGGCAGTGTGAGGGCTGTTGAGCTGACAATGACAGCATTCATTTGAACTGGAGGAGGTTACAAGTCTGCTCCACTTGCAGGACCAGAGAATCAGAAACTGGACTGACTTGATGTTTCCAAATAATTACCTCATACATAGAAGCAGCTGGGGAAAATAAGGCGAAAGACAAGCTTTAGCAAACACTTTAGCTTCAAATGGGCTTCCTGGAGGAACTGGCTAATTTGCTAGTATGTAAATGCAACAGAAAATGTCACAGGTTCAGCCCAGGGGCTCTGCTGACCCTGCATTGTCTCAAGGGCATAGCCCTGTGCAGACACATTAGCCCACCCACAGAGCTCCCTGCTCTTGCTGCTCTAAGTCTAGTTCACGTTTATCTGCATTCCAGTAGATACAGCTAAAGTCAAATGACTAGAAAAATGAGAGTTTTGGGGAATGAGATAGGAAAGCAAGGGACTGTATAAACACGGAGATCAAGAAGAGAGATTTGCCCTCTGGCAGAAACAATTTCTTAATACCTAATGAACATACTAGACAAAAGCTGAAGTAGAAAGATGTGTTGAGTACAGGCTGCCGCATACATAAAATGCTTTCTTGGCACCAAGGAGTTAAAAGGACACTTTTCAATGCTTAATGAGAGTGCTATCTTCTTCATTGAAGAATTAAGAGATTATTTAACTAGCAACTGTCAGATGCCAGAGTGTAAGCAGCCAATGTGATCATTTTCCTTGTTCATCTTTTAGTTTGTCTTTCTGTTTGTTGGACAAAACAGGAGTTACTGAATTTAGAACAGGGTTCATAAAATATTTTAATTAGGATAAAGACATTGCCTCTCCTTTGGGAAACCAGTGTTATACCCTTGAAGGATATCTCCTGCTCTGCCCTGCAGCTTTCACATAGGACTGCTCTCATGATTTTGGACAAGTGGTGGTTGTTTAATGTTAGCTGTGTGGTACGACAAACGGCTTGCTGCTGTTTTTCCAGTGATTCATGAGGCAGAGATCCTTCATTGTCAGCACATCACAGAAGTGGTTAAATTTAAACACATCAGGAACTACACTGGAGAAATTCTCTGATCAGAGTCATTTTTTTTCCTAACACAAAAAGGATGCGCTCTGAAATTCAGTGCAACACATTGCTAAAACTGTGTTTCTTGAAACGCTACCACCTTACAGGATCAATCAAGTTACAGCCAAATCCATTAGCAATTGCACGATCAGTCAGTTCTTGCAGGTTTATATATGTTATGCTAAGAGTAGATTTGCAGGGAATGTCCTCTGTTTCCCTATACAGGCCATGTCACTGCAGTCAACTGCATTCAGTGCACTAGTCCTAGCTCTACTTCACTCTATGCCCACACAGCTGGAGCCTTAACACATGAGGTTGTTTCTTCAGCATACCTCCTTGGTTCTTTGAAGGACCCACAAAGGTGTCATAGAAAATAGGGGACCGTCAGCTCTGCTTGCTTATAAGGACTACTACAGCATAATCTTTTCCAAAATCCTTGGGAAGAGAGGGACCAGCAAGGAAGCTGTTCCTGGAAAAAGAAAAAGTTTGCACTCCATACAGCTCGTCCCAGAAACCCACAGCTACGTCAGTGTAATGCACAACTCCTATTAACAGCTTGCGGGAGTAAGTTGCTTTCCTGAGTCATGTCTTAACTGCTGTTAAGTGTCCTTTGACACATCTCACTTTTCAGAAGCAAATTCCCCTCACTCTTCATTGAACAAGCTAAATATACACCAACAAGGTGCCTGATCATTTAGGAAGGAGTATCTCTGTGTAACAAACATTAAGCTCTATTATCTCCTGGTGACTGCATCATGTCACATTATTCCTGCTGTAAGTCTAACATTGAAGCCTCACAGAACAGGCAACAACCCCCACAAAAAATAGCAATGTCTGGTCTGCCAATATTGCAGTTCTCCAGAAAAGGCCAGGGGACTCCTCTGCTCATACGGGCACACAACCCTTCTTTACTGGGGTTTTCCAAGAAGAACCAGTGTATTTCACCATCCTTCATCACCCACCTCACCATCACAGGTATCACCTGTGATACCTTCAGCCTTTCCTCTCCTGCACCCATAGAAGACTAAGTACTAAAGTGCTACCAACCCATTCAGAAGTCATCTTTAAGGTAGAAAAAGACATTGTGTATTATAGTCTTGGTTAGCTGAATTTGAGAAATTAATTACAACTGCATTCCATATAAAGTCTAAGCCTTAGTATACCAATTGTCCACACTAACATGAACAACAGGCATTTTACACACTGAGTATAAGAAGCAAACAGAGCTCAGATAGAGACACAGAACAGCCATTACGCTGCCAGCAAGACTCCAACAAGTCCTCCTGGTAGCTGAAGCCTTAGACTCATCAGAATAGTCACGTTTCAATAATGCACTTGGTATCTACTTTATTTATTTCATTTATTTCTACTGTGATTCAATATATCAAAGTTTTATCACAATAGGTCTCTGCACCAAGTATCCCAAAGCTGTCACATACACCTACAGAGACATGGTTTTAAATAGTATAGGTGCTTTTGTTTTACCAATTTACAGGTAGTCACAGTGCTAAAATATTCCCATATCTTCTAATGAAATTTCAAACTAGTTTTTACTATAGCAGTGGGTATCAGCTACAACAAATGTTCAAGCTGATATGCACCAAATTTATCACCTATTGTAGCCACTGAAGATGGCACTACTTACATGAAATTATGCTTTCCAAGTGAATTACTCAAATTCACATAACTGAACCATTGCTCAACAGCACAAAACACTTTGACCACCACTGAGGTTAGTTATTACATTCCAGTCCACAGTAAAGGAAATGCTGCTTGGAGTTCAGCCCTACAAGTCCTTGCCTAAGCTTTGGCATGACTGGAACCAGAAGCCACTTTCCTTTTGGATGCCAAAGCTGATGTTGAAGGGAGGAGAGACGGACCCTTCTGCCTCCTCTCAAGTTGCAGCACACCCTGAATACTCCTGGGTGACTGGGCTCTGCCGCAGAGCTGAAAGACGCAGAGGTTCAGAGGAAGGGCTGGTTCTGATTTTGTGATAATGGCATAGTCAGAGGCTCTTCCTGGCCAGCACTTTATGAGGGGCAGCTTCCTGATGTAGAGGCAGCCATGCAGCCCCACCAGGGAAGGCTCCTTCCCTTCTTGATGAACGTGCACACACACACATGCACACACACATACACGCGGTCACCCACACAAGGATCATGTGTTCACTGCTGCAACAGACCTGGGTGTCTAGGGGGACTTTAACTTAACCTCAGCTGTGGCAACCAGGAGGACTCCGCATGGCAATTTTAGCAGAAACATGGGTAATTTCCATCTCTTAAACAGCTGTTCTTTTTCTTACCTACACTTAGGCTTTGGGCTTTAAGAATAAGCCTCCACACCAAGTAACTAGATGCCTTTTCATTCAGATTTCAGATCTGCCCATCTTCAAATCTTTTATTCCCAATGCAGACAATCCTATTGTGTAAATAATTCACAGCTTCTAGCGAAATTGGGACAGGTGGACATGAAGAGTCGTGATTAGACTGATAATCTGAAAGTCTGAGTGATTTCAAAGGTTCAAAGAAGAAAGTATTGAGAATATCTTCCATTCCTGAGTTGGACCCCATACTCAAAGTATCACTCCTGCTAATAACGACAGCAGCTGCATGGTTCCATACACAATAAATCAGCCCCCACCAATAACCACTCACCTAAGCTATGGGGTAAAATATACAGTATCACTAGTTGAAGTCTTCACATTATCAAATTCAGTTTTAGGAAACTGAAGCTAAGCACCTAAAATATACTGAGAGCATGAAAATAAAAACGTAATTCCCTGAGCACTCTTGGTTTCCATTGATCTTTTTGATGGTTGCTGCTCCACGATCCCTAAGATACTATCAGTACATCCAGTGGCCTGTTTCAGGGAAAACAGGAAACTTTGGGTTTCATAAAGCAGGAACACAAAAGCACCTATTAAAAAAAATTTTAAAGCTTACTTAGCCTGAATTCTGCCATTCTATGCCTTAAAACAGCCTCCAGGCAGCATTTAGAGGAGAATTTTTGGAAGTACCAACCAGATATGAGTAACTTTCTGTTTACCCAGTACCTGTTTGTCTTCCATTGTTATTCCCTATTGACCTTATCATCTTGCTCATTAATAATAGCAAGACATTTATTTTCTGCCTAAGAATGTCTTAAGCTGGCTTCCAGTCACTAAAAAGTACATTTTCAAGTCAAGTTAGTTCACACAAAAATGCAAAGTGTGGTCATTCTTCTGAATGCAAGAGATTATATATGGGCTGCAAGTCAAGAAGCAAAGTTTTACTCCTAGATCTGCAGTTGGCTTGCTATGATGCTTTGGACAAGTCACACCTCTCCCTGCATGTCTGTTTCCCTTCACTTGTCATGTCAACTTACGTGGTTCTTGAGGTGGGAATTGTTTCTTCCATGGCCTGGGCACTTGTGCAAGATTTTGATATGGTAGTTAGACTAGAAAGTCCTGTAGTGCGCACAAGGTCAGAAAGCGTCATCCCAGACTAATAGTCTTTGTGACTAGTGTTGGCTCTCTTGTCATAGTTCAATTCAATTTATACCAAATCGCAGGTCTTAGAAGCAGAACTCTGGTGATATCACTTAATCTCCATAGCTCTTAAAATTTAAGATGGCAATAGTTAAAGCACGTGGTGTGGTAAGAATATTCTACCATGGAGCTTCCTTTGGCATCAAGATAGTACATATATGTAGGAGTGAGTCCTTACTCTTGGAACAAAGGTAGGCCAAAGGGCTCTCACTGCAGTGCCTATGCACGCAGAAAGGTACTAGTAAACCTTGATGCTTCTGGGCAGTTGGTTAAAAGGTTTGTTTAAAATTATGTGTTGCTCTCCAGCACATAAAACCCAATCACCTTCTTTCAGCTGCATCTCTCTGCATGTCTGCATGTCTCTTGCTGATGACACCAAGCTGTGTAGTGCAGTCGATACACTGGAGGGGAAGGAATGCCATCCAGAGGGACTTTGACAGGCTTGAGAAGTGGGCCCATGCAAACCACATGAAGTTCCACAAGCCCAAGTGCAAGGTCCTGCACGTGGGTCAGGGCAATCCCAAGCACAAATACAGGCTGGGCGGAGAATGGATGGAGAGCAGCCCTGAGGAGAAGGACTTGGGGGTGATGGTTGATGAGAAGCTCAACAGGGGCAAAACTGTTACCTCAACCCAGGCCAAGCATTGGAACAGGCTGCCCAGGGGAGTGGTGGAGTCACCATCCCTGGAGGTGTTTAAAAGACGAGTAGATGTGGTTCTTAGGGACACGGTTTCGTGGCTGACACGGGAGTGTTAGGTTAATGGTTGGACTTGATGATCTTAAAGGTTCTTTCCAACCAAAATGATTCTATGAGCTGGTAATGTGTGCTTGCAGCCAAGAAAGCCAAACCATATCCTGGGTTGCATCAAAAGAAGCATGGCCAGAAGGTCAAGGGAAGTGATTCTGCCCTGCTACTCCACTCTCGTGAGACCCCCACTAGAGCTCTGGGGCCCCCAACGTAAGAAGGACATGGACATGTTGGAGTGCGTCCAGAGGAGGGCCACAAAGATGATCAGAGGGCTGGAGCACTTCCTCTGTGAAGACAGGCTGAGAGAGTTGGGGTTGTTCAGCCTGTAGAAGAGAAGGCTCCAGGGAGACTTTCTAGCAGCCTTCCAGTACCTGAAGGGGCCTACAGGAAAGCAGAAGAGGGGCTTTTTAGAAGGACAAGTAGTGACAGGATGAGGGGAAATGGCTTTAAACTGAAAGAGGGTAGATTTAGATGAGATATTAGGAAGAAATTCTTTACTGTGAGGGTGGTGAGACACTGGAACAGGTTGCCCAGAGAAGTTGTGGATGCCTCCTCCCTGGCCGTGTTTAAGGCCAGGCTGGATGAGGCTTTGAGCAACCTGGTCTAGTGGAATGGTGTCCCTGCTCATGGCAGGGGTGTTGGAACTGGATGATCTTTAAGGTCTCTTCCAACCCAAACCATTCTATGATTCTATGGTTCTATGATTCTATGATTAGTACAGAGAATAAGATCACAGATTTTCTGCTGCAGGATTCCAGAAAACTTTTAGTCATTGATGTCATTTTAAGGAGACATCATTTAAGGGGAAAAGAAGGAATTCTGAAAAAAATCCTAATCCTGTCTGCTTCTCCATGCACTCAGGTTTCATTTTTTTTTCCTTCTTATCTGACAAGCTCTTTAATCTCAAGGAGGTTTTAACAATAGCTCAGAAAAAGAACCAGTTCAACTGTGACCTCCTCCTCAAAAACAGAAAATGTAATGAACATTTCATAGATGGTATAAAATCTCATTTAAAGGAACCATTGATTTTACTTCCATCAAGGGGGCAACCATTTGACTGAAGCATTGCTGGGTTGCTCTGTTCCGGAATTGTTGGTACATCTGGAGTCTGATACTATCACCTTCAGTCAACTGATACAGTCATTTTCCTAAGAGCATGAAAAAAACGTCCCAGTGACTGTATTTTGTACTGTTCTAACAGAGGTATGTTTTCAAATATACAAACCAGAGTAGCTGTCAGCTCCAAGAGACTCTAGCTAGATTCACAGTATGGATCGGATAGGAGTTCTGACTCATCCCTTGACTGTGTCTGCACAGGTTCATTCATAAACATATAGGATTTCTGATACAGTGCAGAGAGACTGTACAGTGCACTAACAGCCATACCCTGCAGGAAAAGCAAGAGGAAAAGGAGTTTAGAAGCTTCCAAGTCAGAGTGCTCTTAGTGCCTCTATACCCTCAAAAGAATGTTATCAGCTTTCCCAGTTATGTGTCTGTAGTTCTGTACTGTCCCCTCAAGACAGAATTTGGCATTGATTTGATGAGAGCCCTGCCTTAGAACAACTCTTTCAGGACTATGCTGCTAGGCTGAGTCCTTGCCACAACTACAGAGCTGAAAATCAGCGATAAAGGGATAAGCTGGACCACAGTAACAGCATCTTCAAAGAGCAATTGATTCCTGATTGCTCAGGTTGGTACCACCAGTCTGTGTGAGAGAAAAGGCTTCAGAGCAAAATCTGCTTGCAGCTCTCCCTGCCCTTTGCCCTACAATGCCTTGTGTGCCAACTGGTGCAAAATCTGCTCAAGTCTGATGACATGGGGCCACAAGGCAAGAAAAAACAGCTGCTACAACATCGCAATAGCATTTTTGTCTTCTGGTTTGAATAACGGTGGCAGGCTCATCATAGGAAAGTTCTAACCATTATTACTTTGCTTAGTCTATCATCATCCAAGCATTTATCCTCTTGAACACTGGAGATGTAAAAGCAGCATAAAAACTCAGTTAGATGAAGAGATTACTTGTTTTAATGGCAAAACACATTATGTTCACAGTCAGAACCAGAGTCAAATTGGCCCCTCCAACTAATGAACTTGAGACTTTTGCACTTTGATATTTAATGCCGTCAGTTTATTTCCAAAATTTTTATGTAGTTTCCAATTGTTGAATGTTAGTTACCTGTTCAAGCACAAGCACAGTAGTGAAGTTTTCAGCCTCTCAATATGGCTATCAGGGTGACAGAATTGCTCAGCTAAACAGGAGGCAAAGACCTGACCATTGTTACATGGTTAATACCAAGGTTTGCCTGCTGTTAGCAGGACTATGTTGGTTTTTTTCTTCACCATTAGAAGAAACGCAGTCTACCCCAAATAAAGCAGTGGGAAATTTTTTGGACAATGGTGAGCTTGTCCAGAAAATTTGTATTCCACAAGATCAAATGTATGGATTCAGCTTATAAATATGGTCACCAAAAGATCCTGGCTTCCAATTTGTAAAGTCAACAACCAAGTAAATTCAGTGTTCATGCACTGCCAGAAGCAGCAGAGTTGCTTTTGTTGTGCTTTTGGAAAGTCTTTCCAATGGAGAAGTTGATGGCTTATAAGCTGTCCTGCCTACAGGAGGCTTTTAACAACAGCCAAATAGCTCATTTTGCAGTAGAATGATCAGCCTGATCCAGGCAATTTTCCATTTTCCCAAGCCCTCCTTTCAACTTCCCTAGTTGTGTTACTCAGGGGATCTGAAATCAAAAAGTCCTCTCTTCAACTATACTCTAGTACTGAGGTGGCCTGTTCCTGAGAAATTGTGAAATCTCAAGACCCAGTTCAGAAACAAAATTTGCCCAGCGGTATTTTTATGAGCCCAAGAGCTAGAACAGAGGATGGACTCACTCCCCAACAGCAAGGATTCCCTGTTTGTGGTCTTTCAATGTTCCTGTCGCTGCGACTCCTAACAAATGACTTCCCAAAGCTAGAATGCCTCATTCTCCTCAGATCCTGCTAGTCAGTTTGTGCTCAGAAGAGGAGGAGTAAAAGAACTCCTAAGCAAACCAGAAGCGTTCTCAGGGCAAACAGAGTGAAGAGTTGCTAGTGCATCCTCCATGTAGTTTATAATTCTGGCCTTCTAACACCTCAGTTAGGTATATGACAAATAAATCCACGGGATGTGTCACTTCTAATGCTCCTGGCAACAAGAAATGCAAACTACTCCTCAAAGAGATCATTTCATTCCTCTCTAATTCAGACACCCTCCACTGCCCCCACCACTAAATGCACAATGAAGTTATTTATTGTATAGACATTTGGTCTAAGGGCTGCCTTCCTGGAGGTGTGAAAATCCGTTAGATGCTGTAAGCTATTGTAAACCAGCCTTGGGGGATTAAAAGTCAATTTATCTCCTGTCTGGCACTGAAGGAGGCAGGGTAGTGAGGACAAGTGAAATATGAGTGACAGCTTGTTTTCCTTTGGTCCCACTTAGCCAATCAGCATGTAACTGACTTGGCAGAAAAGGGACAGCTCTGAAGAAAAGGGGCAGAGCAGAAAACAGCAGCAAAGGAACAGGGAGAATAATTAGCTGCTGACTAGGTAGGTACCAGGTTTTGTACACTGCATACCAGACAGTGACACTGGGTTTACCTGGCACACAGCAAATACGCATCTGTGGAAGTGGAGCCCCAGAAGACAGCTGGACTATACCTCAGCTCTACCAACACGCCATCATCACCTGAATGACCAGGACAGGAAAATGTCTGGAGGTGGATGATCTGTTTCATGGATGTGCAGCCTTTGGCCCTCCAAGTAAAGTACTGCTTGGGCATCATTATGCCAAGTGATGACCTGTGTGGTGATGTGCTCTGACCTTCAGCTCCCACAGCAGTCCGCTTTTGAGGAAAAGTATGAGTAAGGGTCTCTGTAAGTAGCTCTGGCAGACAAACTGGTCCTCACAGATCTATAATCAAGACACCCAAGCAGTAACTGAGCCACTTAAACCCTGACACAAGTACAACTTTCAAGCAAGAATATGTCAAGGAAATTAAAGGGAAGGACACTAGCTGAGGAGTGAAAACTGAACAAGACTGGGTTTCCTCCCAGCCCTGACAGACCTGCAAACAGAGGACTCCCCAAGCTGCTGGCCTCTGTTCTCTCCTCCTGGCAGAGCTATTAGTTTGTATTTGAGAGCCGGGAAAACCTTTTTCGCCTGCAGAGTGGACAGAAACACAGTTCCTGTCAGTGAGCTAGTACTGCACAAGTCTGCCTCTAGAAAGTCTTGAATACCCTTCAGTTCTACTCCTTGCTCCTGTTTTTGAGTTTGTAGTGGGAAGTTTAGCATCCCAAAGCCTCCAGAGAGGAGACAGGAGGCTCAGGACCTGTAATTGCCTCAAACCAAAGTGTAAGCAAACTTGTTCTCCAAATCCTGTTCAGAAGTTTAACTCAGCTTCCCAGTTTTCACAGCAGAGAGCACAGCCCTCATACCTGTCTTTGTCCTTATTCAGGAACTGCAGGTTTGAGAAAACTCTAACCTTCCCATGCATCTGCTTAATGTAAGGCCGATTGTGCACACATACCATACTGAGCCTGAGACACAGGAAGACTTTGTTCTGTGTCTGGCATGTAGTGCTAAGGCAGGCATAGAAGATAGCAACTTTTGTAATCCTCATGCTTTTCTCAAGGAAAAGCAAATTTATGGTTGTGCAAGTCTCTCAGTGGAATAAAAATCCTTTTGTTTGAGTTCTTTTATATATCTTGTCCTTAGCTAGTTACACATGCTCTGCCTTGCAACTCTTCAGGTTGCCTTGCAAGTGCAAGGACTAGCAAAGACTAGATCCATACATAGTGCCTATACTGGGTGCAGGGCAAGAGAAAAACTGGTGACAAACGAATATGAGTAGAACTGACCGAGAAACAGAAATTCAGAGTCAACAGATGATGCATGGGGTCAAATGTTCACCCTGATATTCAGATAGGGCTGAGATTATTTCTTCTTAGCAGATACATCCATCTGTGTTTTCAAGTGAAATATCCCAAATGATTAACATGTCTCAGTTTTCCAGTCCCAGCCATTCAGATAAACATCACCACCCTGCTTCCTGTGCTCAGTTCCTTGGACTAGAGAGAAATAGGGTTAATCCAGTTTTAGACTTGGCTTGATACCTGGTTAGCATAGGAATGTGCCTCTTAGCATGCTATTAGTAAGTTCATAACAGCTTGTTTTCTGTTTAACACTGATTAGCTGCAGTAATTTTGGTTTAGTCTTTTAACTTTATTGTTCAAAAATTCCCTAAAGAAAGAGAAAATTACTTGACCGACTCAAAGGCTTTTCCCCAGGTCTTCCCTGGGGAAGGTCTTACCCAAGATTTTCCCACTAATCCTTGCAACTTCTTGCTCTTTCTTTCAGCATGTGACATCTCCTACCTGCCCTGCTCTTCAAGTTATATGTCATAGGATCTCCAAAATACTCCATCATTATGGCCTGATTTTTCCCACAACCAAGGGACTTCTGCAGGTGCCTTCCTACCATCTGCAGGTGCCTTCCTACCATTTGCAGGTGTCCTCAATAATGAAATTACTGATGGAATTATAAATGCTGGGCAGTATAAGCTGTCCTTTACCTCTGCCTACAGAGTGTCAACATTCATGTGGGGACCTCTCATGCTCTGACACCGACACATGGGTATCAGCCAAGTAGCAAAACAGTTGTTCTTCAGCAGAGATATCAAGGATCACAACCACAGCTGACACTGGTATTTTTAAGTGACTTGAACTAGGCCTGTTGTTACAGTGGTGTTTTGAATCAAGCAATAGCTTCTATAGGGAATCAGGAGTTCCAGCCCAAATGTGTCTGTTAAGCCCAAGTATGTCCTTCAGGCGCTGACGCTGTGGTTTCCAGTCAAGCTGTGCCTATGAAGTAGCACCAGTCAGGCTGCCATCAAAGTGCAGTCTCTGGGACAGTTCTTGTTACACCAACAGCAAGAGAGGCAGGTGCCAACATATAAAGAAAATTGAATTTTCATTTCAGCTTCCTCAGTCTGGGGTTTTAAAGGCTTCCCAAATACTGATGCTGTGTCAGATTCAGGCTCATCTCATTACCAGAGCTTGCAGCATCACACTGTGGATAGTGGCTATTTTTTGTAGTTCCCCCCCAGGTAAAAGCCGAACTTTCTACCAGTGCCTACAGAAGATATTCTTTATTTGTATTTCTTATTAACTTTTAGCCCAACAATTTACCCTGAGTCTACAGAGTGTCATTAGTTCCTGAGAGTGAGCGGCCAGGAAGACTGCTATATTTCATGTGCTTCTCTTTGATTTAGTGTTTTCAGTAATGAAGTAATTAACATTTTACTTTTGAGGTGTACAGGCACTTTGGACTAAAACCATTTCATCTTTAATTCTTCCCATTCTCTTGCAGATGAAAATAGGTATGGCAGCTGTCCAAAATCTCTTTGCTTCCTTCTCCCTGCCTTCCTTCCCCAAACAGAAAAGCATTCTTTTTATATAAGTGTTATAACAAGATCTTGCTGCTGGGAAGTTTAAAAAGAGTCATTTTAAACTTCCCACCTGTTGAGATTTCTTATGCCATGGAAATTTTGTATTCTAGATACTTATGAAAAGAGACCCCGGCATCCCAATCCCAACCTAATACATAATGAGACCAATGTTTGCATTTATCGTTGTAGATCCTATCTTTTTTTGTGAATTACTTCCTTGAAGGAAATGAAGGGAAACTGGTGGAGCTCATTCAGAAAGTTCCTGAGGCACTCCTTCCCAGCCCATCCTTGCCTATAGAAGCAGATATGGATAAGAATGATCTTTCAGTGGATTAAGTCAGTAGTTCTACATCCTAGCATTAAAAATGCATCACTCGAGTGGTGGGAATCAGGGTGCATGTACACTGATGCCAGGCTGGCACTTCCTGGGGAGCCTGCAGGGCTGTAGTGGTCTGATGAACACATTCACGAAAATCCCCATCTGAAATATCCCAATGACCAGTGTAAATTTAGAGTCACTGAGAGTGCTGTAACAAATTTGTCTCTACCTTCTTCGGTCTGAAGTGCCAAGCTAGTTGAAAACGCAGCTGTCCATCATGTGATTGCAGCAGCTGTTCCCTGCTTCCCATGGTTTCATGTGATTTTAAATACAGCAACTAGAAAGGCTGCTCTGGGTATCAGTGGTATCAGCACTCCTGATCCAACATTTCAGATGGGAACAAATCAGCAGTAAAACTTGCAAGTATACTCCTGAAAGGAGACAAAATCTGTCTTCCAAGTCTGTTTGCTCCAGTTTTCCTCTGGAGACTTCTCTTTATTTTTTATTTGCTTGTATCAGAATCCTGTCAAGTAAATAACAGGTAAAGCTTCAATGACTTAGAACCTCTACTTTAAAGTCAAGCTTGAACAAATCACTTACCTATTGCAGACGAGTTACTGTATTTTCTGGCCTTGACAATATAACCAAGTGGTAGGAGCACTGAGGGGGTTGAATTTCCTTTTAAATTTTCTTTTTTGTTTTTTTCAAACAGTCTCTTTGTTCCAATGGAAAAAAAAAAGAACCACTCTTGTTTATTCAACCTTGCTAGTTCTTGCAGTGGGCTGGCTCCCAGAAAAAAAGGGCAATTGAAGATCTGAGGCTGAATGCCTTGCAGCTCTTGAGGAACCAAGTAGAAGGGAAGGATTTTCTACACCATTAAGTATTGATTGCTGTTTTCTTCTGGGGAATCAACACACAATCTGTGGTAAGGAGCAAAATTAAGACTTTAAGAGTCTCCTCACATTAGTCTGCACAATTTTCATTACAGAAATGCTGGATTCTGCTTTCCTCCATCCATTATAAGTCATTCCATTTCTTTCCAGGGTTTTCTTAAGTGTTTTCAATGCCATCACTTGTGGGTTTAAGGAAGAAACCAATAAAATGGAGGGCGGGGCAGGGATTGAGAAAGCTGCTGAAGTGTTTTGTTGCTGGGGTTGAAACCCCTCTGTTCTTTGCATTTTGGAACATGGCAGTCTCAGAACTGCAGAGATGTTGCAGACTCCTCAGAAGGAAAATGTGTGTCAGATTCAGCCTCTCTGCATACCATTGCCTTTGCTCCCAAGGTGAAGATGAAAAGTAAATCAATGCTCCTGTCTTTTGGTACAAAGCTGCATGAACTAAGGAGAGTAAGTGTGCCTGAGACCCTGGCCTTAGTTGCCTAAGGACTGCTCAGAACGAAGCAAAAACTGGCAGCTGTATTACCAAGACCAAAGCCCTGTGTGTAAGCCAGTGTCCTGTCTGACAGAAGCATGTTGGTAAAGACCAGATGAACACAGCTGGCAGCCTTTCTCCCATTGAGTCTCAGCTTCTGGATGTCATGGGCTCAGACCTCCTCAACAAGAGAAAGTGTCTTCCTACCTGATGGCCCTTGGACTTTTCATCCCTGCATATGTCTAGCAATTCTTAAAGATGAGGTTTTAAACAGGTTCAGAGTACCTTGTGCTAGTGATTATAACTCCATCAAACTACATTTCCTTATGGCCGAAACCTGGCCCTGATTGCCTGGAGCACCATGTGCCATGTTGAGCACATGCAGAGGCCTATTGATCTCTTTATATAAGTGCCTTCCTTTGAATTCAACATTGAAATGATGTTTTGTCCTCTTTGAGCCCAGATGTGCACTGACATCTGCAAACATCTCAGTAGTTCTGACCCCCACAATTGCTACAAATCTGCTTTTGGCAATCAGGGCCAGGTTCCGGCTGGCACCCATAGAGACAGCGTTTTCCAGTCCCTTGGTGAATACTGGGTTCATGTCTACTCACACACAACTCACAAAAGGGAGGGATAGGATGGATGCTGCCAGACAACTGAAGATTTAGCTTAATTATTCTGAGCTCACCAGGAGTCCACTGTAATCACCATCAAGAGAAAAGGAGTTGAGCCAATGCTGAAGGCTTTGGCAGAGCAGGCATAGGCAGAGCTGAGGCAGAGCCTATTCCCAAATTGCTACAGCTCACCACATCATCTCCCTTTCCAGGCACATCCCAGTAGTGAGTAGTCATAAGACGAAAAGTACTACCAGGTCCACTTCTCAGGTAATACAAAACAGCAAGAAGCAATTTTGCATATTTGCCTGTGTGATATGGAGAGATGCCACATGCTTGGGAACATCAAGTCCTAAGAGCCTCAGAAAACAAGTGAGCTGGACACAAGGCAGAGTCAGCACAAAAAGTCTGCCAGCTGTTCTATTAGATCACCACTCCTAATGGTATGCATGTCTCACCACTGCCAGCTCCTGTAGTATAGCCATATCACAAGGGGAAAAGCACTAATTGCTTTTTGTTGGGGGACAATCTTTTACCCTGCTAGACAGAAAGGCTTGTTTGTAGCACAACCTCTCCTCACTGTTCTGCCGCAAGTAAGGAGACAAGCTTTATATTCATGACAATAAATTCAAATCCTTATCCCCTGGTGTGTCCTTAATAGCGTTTTGGAAACAGATCTATTTTTTAATTGGAGCCTCAGCAATTTAGAATTGCATTGCTGTCAGTGGAGCCAAGCAGCTGTCTCTCTCAAGAAAGAAAAAGAATCAAAGAAAATGGTCCTAGCTTTGTCACAGAAATAACAAGGAGCCACAGTTCTGCAGATGTCTTCTCTGAGAAGAAGCGATATGAAGTGGGATGGTGTTCTTGTAGCTGACCTTGAGTAGTTCTCAAATAGTCAAGAGCTTTGAAGCAGGATGAAATGTCTTGTGAGAAATCAGACATCAACTGAATGGCATTTGGCATAACTTTAAACAATGGGGCTTAGGTTCAACCAACCCACCCAGGCTCAGGAAAATTGGGTCCTGGTTGCTCCCCTGTATTTGCCACATAACCAAAAAAAGGTGTCTCCTTTCCTGTCTCAGGTTCCTCATCTGTTGATATTGGCCCTAATAAGTCACCACTCTTTCAGACAAAAAATCATGATATTTTCCTACAGTAATCTCTTAGAGTGGTATTTTTAGGTGAGCCTGAACTGCTTCAATTCTGCTCCCACTGCAGTCAGTCAGCATTTCACTGGTAGAAGTGTTAGCAGTTAGACAAATAGGAATTTGATCGCAGCTGCCAAAGAGCACAGTTAAGCTGGTGCTGGGAGGGTTTGGAAATGCAACCCATGCTGTTATTAGGAAAAGATGAAAGGGGAAAAAAAGAAGCAAACAAGCAATCCAGCCACGTGTGTTCCCTTACATGGAGTTCACAACATTGGCAGCAGCAAAATAATTATCTTAATCGATTATGCATATGTCACCAGCAGGAATAGGATTAATATGGTAAATTTAATAATGGACCTCATCACTTCCTTTCTTCTCTTTCCTGTTCCAAGTCCCTGCCGTACATAAGCACTCTTGTTGGAAGAGCTGATTTCAAGCTACAGTTTCTGACTGTTGTAGGGCCCCTGGAAGACAGTGAGAGTCACATCTGCCACCACTTGCCAACAGGAAAGGGAAAAGCAAGAAATTTTGTTAGTTAAATCAGACCTCCTCCCTAATTCTTCTCTCTCCTCAGTGTTATGATCTGATTATTGAGAACAGCAGCCACCTCTTCCCTGTCCCTGCCCAGGTTAGAGGAATCTGCCCTGGTTCAGGAGAAGCTTTGGGTCTATGAGCAGGACTCATATTGTGGCAGTAGAGGATCTCCACCGAGATATCTTCACTGGAGTCTCCACGCATGAGTCTGAGGAAATAGAAATAGGTCCCCGGATGCTTCAGTGAAGACCGAGCCCTTCCAGCTGTGCAAGTGTCTCCAGCACTGAGCAGCACTGAGTGTCCATATCCAGAGTTTAGGATTTAAACTGAACAAAAGCAAGGGTGGAAGGAGAAGTAATAACCATTTTAAAGGGAAATGTGTACAAGAACCTGCCGTTGAGTCTACTGGTGGAGGTCTCAGTCCTGCTGGCATTTAAGGCTGCACCAGCTTCTTTTACAGCTTCAGCTTTGAAAATCTTCAAGTCCACAGGTGCTAGAAATCTGTTCTGCCAAGGTGTCACATTTTGAAGACCGGAGGGGCCCTAGAGAGGGGCAAAGAACAAGAAACATGGTCTAGCAGGACTATGCGTCTACTTTTCCAATGCTCAGCTAAACGCTGGTCCCTCAGGAAGGTCTGACACATCAGCATAGCTGAAGTGCAGCCTACTGGCAATGCATGCGGAAGTAAGTTTTCCCTCACTCACTGCTTCCCTCGGGAAGCATTGTTGTACTCCAGGCAGATATTGGAAACAAATCTCTTTTTAAACACAGCTGATGTCAAACTGTGGTATAGTTTCTCTGCACTAGACTAAGAACTCTAGAGCTTTCAGGCTGTTGAACTGCTAGCAGTTTGCACTTTAGTCTAGTTCAACCCTTCAGAAAGTCAGATTTCTTATTTTAGATCCATCTGTGTGAACGTCAGTCATGAAACAAAGTCTTCCTTGTAAAATGCCATATTGCCCTCTGAAGCAGAGAACAAAATTTTCAGCCCAAGGAACAAAATGACTCAGTGTTCTATTTATTTTAAGAGATTACTTTTTATGTGTGCATTGCATCACTTGATTTGAAGCAAAGCTTGAATGAAACAGTGCAAGATCCACCTAATTGAAGAGCTCTGCTTCATGAATTGATGGGCTACTCAGTCTGTTTCCATGCACCTCCATTATCTCTTATCTCTTCCCCATCTCCAGTGCACAGAAGCACTCTGCACAAAAAGGTATGAAAACAGAGCTATGCAGCAAACTGCTCAAAATTTTATTCAACTGCTCCCTCCTGTGGATGTAGCGCTACATGCAGTCAAATACAGTTTGAGAGGCAATGAGTAGTACTTGAAGTTAATCTAACAGGGAAGAAGTATCAGAACTATTTTTAGTGGAGGCAGTCGAACTTGGTCCACATGGCTAAGATTAAGCTGCCTTCACCATGACTTTGGCTTTGAGAATACCTTTCATTTTAAGAACTTTATTAGTGTTTGCTCTTGTATCTACTCCGTACAGCTAGACCTCTTCTGAAAATCATGGTTTGCAGAAATGGTTCTGCAAATTCAGTCCAACTCTTCACAGTAGTGTCAATGATAAGAGGATCAGTGACAGGCAGTGATTATATCTGGACATGATCAAATGGGCAAAGGTACAAAAGAAAAGCATTCTGTGGGAGAAGAGTTACCAGAGATGAGATACTATTTCTACTGCAGGGCTATCTAGAGACAGAAGTCCTGTCATGATACTATATAGTTGTCTCAGGGGAGACTTGGCAAGAGGATATTAATGTTCTTCCAAGCCCATGTAGTGACTAGTCAGTAAGAGATACTGATGACATCTTCTAAACATGACCTTGGTCTCAAAAACCATTAGCTTACCGATTTCCCCAAAACTGGGCAGGATCTGTTCCTCCCAACGCATGATAATTGCTTTACAGGCTGCTGCTGTAAACAGGACAGAGATGACAGAGCCCGGCCATCTGTGGCTGCCTGCTTTTTCTCCCTCTCCCAGGAAGAGACCTCCATGACAGACTGGCTCAGGGCAGAGCAGCGCAGAGCAGGAATAAAGACTAGCATTAAAAAGAGAGGAGAGCCAAGGACGTGCTGATACTGTCCAGCGTCGCAGGCCCATGGCCTCCTGTGGCTCGAGTCGCACCTGGCACGAGCTGTGGTGACGCCAAGCCCCTGCCTTTGATCAAGTGCTCTCCCAAAAAGCACCAAAGAAGCGTTCAGGAGGATGGCACGGCTGCTTCCCCCATGATGTCCCGCTGCCCCATGCTGTGCATGGGGGAGAGCGGGATGTGGCCTCTGGAGAGGACAGGTGAGTCCCTCTCAGGGCACTGCCCTGGCTGCGTCCTGGCCGTGAGTGCCCGGCAGAGACTCGAGAGACACAAAATGTCTGGGTGCCACTAATGGTCCCCGGCGGGGAGACCGCCTTGGAGCCATGCCTCAGCGGGGCTTCTGCCAGCCCCGAGACACCCCGGGAAATGCCTGGCCAGGCCCCCAGCAGGTGAGTAGGAGGGACGGTGGCGGCACGGCTGCCTGCTGCTGGCCAGCCTGTGACCTGCAGGCCTGCAGGCTGGCGAGCCCCGCTGCGGAAACGGGCACGCAGCCATCTTCCTTCCTGTCGCTAAACCACACTGCCAGCAGTTCCCGCCTGTGAGCCCCCAGACCAAGCTGAGGTTTGAGAGGGAAAAGGCTCCACCTTCTTCCCAAAGCCTGCTCTGATGGCTCACAGCAGGCAGAGGCGCTGGGGCTGTTTGGTGCTGTGTCCCCCCATCGCCCTGCGCACTCTGACTAGGGGACACTGGGGCCCATCCAACCCCTCTCTGGCCCAAATGGCATCAGGAACAGAACACAAAAACCCTTCTGCAGAAGTGACCGGGTTCTGTGGTATCACCACAGGGGGGGAAGGGTACAACCACCTTCGGCAAGAGGACATGTAGAGCTTGGGGTTGGAGACATTGGTTTGATGGCTCTAAAAGTAAGAGAAAATCCCCAAAAGTGAGGCAAGTCCTCCCCGTGGGAGGAAGCAGGGGAGCCCAGCGGGCTTGCCAGCAGTGCTGGGGTGTGGGGAGAGCCTGGGGGACTTTGTCCTGCAGCCCCCCCAGGAAGGCACAAGATGTTAGCGAGTGAATCCTCTTGCCATGTGTGCCTGGAGATGTCTGCCCCAGCCAGAGAGACCTGATGGGGCCCTGGGAAGACACGGCCGAGGCCTCGGTGACCGGTGTGAAATACCAATGCCGAGTACAGGACAAGAGATGGAGGAATGGAGTGGGCAGTGGCGCTGTGGCAACCCCAGAGGCATGTGCTGGGGCTGCAGCGCTGCCGGGGCGAGCACTGTGGGCAAGGACAGCCCGTCGTGATGTCCCCGAGCAATGGGTTTTGTTGTCGCTGCGGGATGAGCTGTGACGTTTCCAAGCAACGTACTATGACAAACCCGACCGATGCACTGTGACGCGGCGTCCCTCACTGCTTACGTTCAGGCGCCGAGTCTCACCCGGCCGGCTCGTGCCCACACTCCAGCTGAGCGAGGTCGCGAGGTTTGGAGTGCTGAGCGAGGCCTTCGGTGCTGGTGTTGTGCTCAGGGAGTTGCTCGTTGCAGCTCTCGGTGCCCAACCCCAGAGCCATTGGAGGATTTTCCCCGGCCCTGCCATGTTCAGGCAGCCGAGGCACCCAGCAGGTGCGCTCGCAGCACCACAGGTGAGCTGGGAGGGGACACCTCACCCTGGGGAGCTGGGAGGGTTTCCTTCTTGGGGGACCTGGGCATTTCTTCCACCCCTCCCTGCACCAGCCCATGACCGTGGCCTCTCTTCCCTTTCTAGCGCGACACCTGCTGCTGCAATGCCCGTCAGAGGGAGTGGCTCGTTGTCCCCAGCTTCCCCCAGCCCACCACAGCCTGTGGAGAGGAGCATGGCTATGGAGCTGGACAACCACTGTCCCATCTGCCTGGACAGCTGGGAGGAGGCCAGCTACGTGATGCCGTGCCTCCACCAATTCTGCTATCCATGCATCCGGCAGTGGGCTGAGAGCAAGCCAGAGTGCCCCCTCTGCAAGAGGAGGGTGACCTCTATCTTGCACTCTGTGCGGGGGGATGACAATTTCCAGGAGGATGTCATCCCACCACCTGCGGCATCAGCAGCTGTTGTCCACCAGCATAATATCCATCACCCTGCAGCATCTCAGCCATCAGCTGCGGGGCTGGTGACCAGAGGTCCTGTGGGTGGCCTCCATCCCCACATCTGGGCATTCCTCTTCCGAGAGGACCCAGCTCTGCTCCAGCCCAAGCTGTCCTGGCTGCAACAGGAGCTGCGACTCATCTTTGAGGATGCCCGGGAAGAAGGAGCAGCAGCACAGAGGTTCATCCTGTTCAACCTGCACCTCTTTGGGCTGGATGAGGAAAACCTGATCCAGCTGCTGCAGGCTGCCCTGGGTCCGCACACGAGGGGCTTTGTGCACTGGCTCGTTGCCACCATCGTGGACCGGTGTGGCAGGGAGGCCCCACGTCGGATGGGCCTGGAGGACGCCGATGCTGCCGAGGAGCGGGCAGGCAGCCCTGCGGCTGCCCCCAGCCCTGCTGCCTCCCGAGAAGGGTCTCCTGCCTCCAGCCCAGCCCCCTCCAGCAGCCCCGGCAGATCTGAGGCAGAAGAGCTCCCCAGCGCCTCATCAGCTGCCCTTGGTGGGGGTGCAGGCAGTCCCCTCTATGCCTCCGTTGCCACCCAGAGGGAGCAAGAAGAGCCGCAGGAGGAGGCTGTGGCCGGGCCCTCTGCTCCCAGCCGGGGCAGCAGACACTCCCCTGGGGGCCCCCGGTGAGCCCTGAAGAGGAAGGCCGGCAACACTGAGGACACCTCACCTCCGAACAAGAGGCCACCCCGCCAGCAACAGTAGGAGGCTGCCCCAGGAGCTGGTGAGAACTGGTCTGGGCCAGCAGCTGGGGCACCCACCAGCCCGCAAGGGGACCGGGAGGCTCTGAGTCTAGCTCTAGTGAGCAAATTATTCAATAAATGTGTGAAAACTACAGAAATAGTCTTGGTATTTCTAACAATGTAGTTGACATTGCTATCCCCACCCATGTGGGGTTCTCGTGTGGCCAGAGATGGCTATTTATCGAGCGTGTAATAGTTACATGTTCCATTTCCGAGTTAAGTGAAGGTGGCCCATCCACCTATCTTCACATCCGGTTACGTGACAGCGTCATGATTATTGTAATCATCACGAGATCCCATTTTTGTCTGTTTGATTTTATTGATATAAATTAAGTAATAAATAAGTAAGTCAAAATACAATAGGTAATAATAGTCAAATCCTTACTTTAAACATGTGCTTGTGCAGCAAACATACAGATGTATCAACAGAGGTAAAACACGCCCAACTGGATAATCGACGCGCAACTTGGTCTTGTCAGGATTTTGAATGTCCAAGGTTTTCTGGGAATTCATAATTGCCTTGGTACCACTTTGCTTGTCCGCCGAGGGGAAAACCAACATATTTAATAATAGTAGCATTTGTTATTTCTTGAATTTGATCATTTAAATGTTGATATTTCTTTACTTTTTCTGCCATAGCTTCACTTAACAATGTTAATTTACTTTCATATCGAATCGTAACATCAACAACATAAGCTTCATTTTCCCTAACAAATACCACATCGGGTTTAAACAATTCTCCTTTTTCGTCTCTCAAGAGTGGTTCTTGAAAGACCAGCCATTCCTTCTTTTTGGCTTCTTCAATTAATAATTCACAAATTTGATTACGCCTTTTAATTCTAGCATCTTGTCCGGCTGGGCAGTAGCCAACTATATGTGCACTTTTCATTCTCTCCCCTACAATGTCAGCAGGCTTTAATTTGGGTTTCTTCTCTGCCCCTCACAAGAAGCTCCCTTGTAGGCTACACATTAGCCCTTAATTGTAGCACAGTGATGAGCTTTCTGTGAGGAATGTCCCTAAATTTTCAATCCAGTTGTTGCTAATTTTATCCTTTTCAAAGTTCAAAATACCATGACCCTGGGATAATACTTGGTCCAATTAATAAATCCTTGCTTTTGCCAATTGCCAGGTCTTGGACAGATCAGTTTTGGAGTGGGTAGTTCCCATTCTGACAGTTCTTCCTCCACGCCAAGTTCTGATGGTAACACGATAATTGTTCTGGCCAGAGACGGCTACCAAGAGGACTTGGTCCCTACTTTCCCCAGGGGCAGAAGCGAGGATGACTGTCCCGGAGCTGCTCAGGTCATCCTCTTGCCTTTTCTAAAGATATGGTGCAACATTTGGCGCTCTCGAGTCTTTGATGCCTCCCCCAAGCTCCACAACCTTTCCCAGATGACAGAGAGCGGCCTCGCAGTGACCTCAGCCAGCTCACTCAACACCCTCAGACAAATCCCATCGGGGTCTATGGACTTGTATGGGACACGATTTCTTAGGAGACCCCTGTGTTGAACGTCCTCTCATATTGGAATTCCTCTGCTCCTTGACCCCTGCCTCTGGGCTAAAACGCCTGGAAACAGCGTCAGTGCAGCCTGAGATGAAGAAGGCACCGAGGACATCAGCTTTGCCCGCGTTTCCTGTTACTGTGTCACTCAAGCCATTTGGCAAGCAGGCACATACTTTCTTTGCCTGATTTACTATTGACACAGCAGCAGAAGCCCGTCTTGTTGCTTTTCATATCCCTTGCTAACCCTGGCTTAGCTTTGGCTTTCCTGATCTGCACACCTCAGCAGCGTGTCTATGTTGTCTTTCAGAAGCTGTCCTAACTCCCACCACCCATACACATCTTTTTTTTGCATTGCTCTGCCATGAATTCCCTGTTTAGCCAGGCCAGCCTCCTGATATACCTGTTGTGGTTTTTTTCTTGAGCATCAGCATGGGCTTTTCTTGTGTTTGGAGAAGATCATCTGTAAAGGCCTGCTAGCCCTTTTGAGCTCCTCTGCCCTTCAGAGTTGGCTCCCCTCCCACAAGAGCTGCCTCCTACCTACCCCAAAGCAAGACTTTGAATGAGGTCCTGGAAAAGGCCAAGGCCAACATTGCTTCTCCCGCTCTTGCTTCCCTGATTAGCAGCTCCCTGAGGTGTAATGGGTGCAGCTGAATCTCCCCATAACCGCTGCATTTCCTGCCCCTTGATCTCCCTCTGCCCAAAGAAGTTACCAGCCCGTTGAAGGCTCTGCAATGTCATGCGGACCCAAGATGTTCCACTCAAGTGTCTTCAGCAGAGAAAGCTACGGCTCGTTTTCTCAGGGAAGGCTCAGTGGGGACCTGTCCCACAGGCATTCCCCAGTCTTTGTTTTATGGGGAAAGCAACCATAAAAGAGGCACCCAGCAACGGAACGTGAAGACATGGGCTGACACTAACTCAGGCCACAACTGGGTGCAACTGTCAGAAATGGCACGTGGTGATTTCTCAACCAAGAACCTAGACAAATTATTTTTGATGGTCTTTTTTAACACAGGGCTTGTAGGAGCTCCATGTTGTACAAGTACATGGTGTTCGTCCATCACTCAAATCAGGTATCTGCATCTCTCATGGAGGTATGTACTTCGTACAAAGTTTACACACAACAGCTTTTGGTACAGCCATCTTCCTCCTGAGAGATGAAACAGAGGTCAGAGGTACTCTGAAGGAGGTAATGGAAAGACTAGACGATCATAGAGAAGAATGGAGGAGAGCAAAGTGCTGGAGGCAAATCCAAGCAACAGTCTAAACCATTTTGTGCATCGGTAGTGATCAAGAAGACCACATACAGAAAAGTAACAAGAATAAACACTGTTCTGAGCAAAACGGAAGTTGAAAATTATAAAAGATAAAAGAAAGAAACTTTGGAGAGTAGATGAGTACAAAAAACCAGCTGAGTGGAACTATATGACCTGGGGCATCTTACGCTTATATGAATGAGACCAGATGAAATAAAGGGTAATGGGGAGGGCAGAGACATTTTTGTGGCCCTAGGAAATGTTTGGAGACAAGTCTCTGTCATGGACATTTAGGGAGATACGTGAACCCACAGCATGGCTGGAAATGAGGGCTGCCACTCAAATAGGACATTTATGGAACAAAGGAATAACAGGTACAGCAGGACGAGTGGAAGAGGGGAACTCTTTCTTATCTCTTCATGATCTTTGTGAGGTTCAACTTATTTTGGAATAAAACCGTCTTAGTAAATAAAAGTTAATAAGATAGTTTTGCAAGGAACACGATTCAAGACTGAAGCAATAACAGGTATACATATGTCAGCTCTCTTACTACTTTAAAACACAGTCAACATAGGATTTCTGAAGTTATATTTCTGTGCTGGATGGTGGTCTAAAGAGATGAACTTGCTAAGCATTAACCTCTGATTCAAACTGACGTCCACAGAGTCACAGGAATTGCCACAAGGCACGCTTTGTTGTTTGACTTTCATATCTTTAAAGATGGTCCCTATATTTAAACAACTTGAAAGCAACATTTCTGTGCAGGATCCTGCAAAAAATTCAACTAAGGAAAGAACCAACGTTCTCCATTCACTACCTAGATCTCCTCAAGTTGTCTCTTCTGCTCTACCATGTGCCAGTCGCCCCAAATCCTTTTTCAGATGGTGTCTTCACCCACCTGCTCTGCTCTATTATTGGGCTTTTTGACCTTTGTAAGGAAAACCGCTTCACGTCTGTAATAGGACTGGAGTGTTATTCATTTTTCATACCTGGATCCAATTCGATCCCAATGTCTTTCCCTCCAAGTTTCTGCAGCGTATGTGCCACTTCTACAGCGATGCGTCAGCAGACTTGAGCAAATCCACCCAACTGAACAAAGACCCCATGGAACAACAGTTGCTGAAGCGCTTTAGAAGTAGGAAGTCTAAATTCTATCCTTCCCTGTAATTTGGAACCAGAATTCACACACCTGTTGTCAACACAATAGCAAATTTAATCCTCCAACTACTTTACTTACATGCAAAATTAACATGTCATAACTGAACAGGGTAAAAAACTTATAATTTGTTTCATAGAGTTTATGGCCAGAGAAATTAATTCAGCTACATAGTCAGAATTTCTGTATGTGACAAACCATTACATCGCTGCCACTATCCTGACACTGAGCACAGTAACACGCTTTGGATTAACCTATTTGATCACTGGAGACCAAATTACTGAGATGGAGAACAAAAGAGAGATCAAAGGGCCACTCATGCCCTTAATTAGCCCCTTTAGGGTTAGGGAAGTGACGAGGTGAGAGTACATCCCTTGATCTAGGCAGATGATTCATGTCTCAAACTGCAGAGGAAGAGGATAGGCGCCCAGAATTTCTGATCATTTGAACGGGGTGGCTGCAGAGGGGAAGAGAGTCTTCCTCTTAAATCTGGCGATCTGTTCCATCTTGTGCACGCGAGTAAAGCACACAACCTAAGCACTTGTGAAACAATATTCTCTCCGCTACCTTTGAACACTGACCCCTATGTTTTAGCGCCTTGTTTCGAGGTAAGGCCAATCCCTGATGCTCCTAAAATAAAAGCTGAAAAGGTCCCAAGACGACTCTTGACCAACTCCTGCCTGACCCGTGCTGGCAGCAAGCCCGAAGCTCCAAAGCGTGAGATGTGATTACAATTCCTTAATGCAGAATGAAAGTGTAATGGGCAAATGAAAGACAGCACAAGGCTTCCTGTTCTTTACAGATGGTGAAATAAGGGGAAAAATAAACAGATACTTAAAAAATAAAATCATACAACTCAAAGACAGAAGAGACATCCACGACCACGCCACTTATGCGTATTTTATACCCTGTCCTCCTGTCTGTAGATTATCTCAAGACCTAAAATGGAGGGAAGCCCAAAAGGGTGATAAAACATGAATGTGCATTGCTCAAGTGTGATATATACCCCTGTACTGAGGTTTGGCTTACAACTCTGCTCTGTTTATAAACCAAAATTTCATATATTTGACTCCCGGCAACTGCTGCAACACAGATTGTTATGATACCGAAGACAGACCTGAAGATCAGACTTCACTGCACATTTTCCATTGCACTTATTTGTTACTTTTTTTTCCTTTTAGGTTAAAGCTTGCTTGTTTTCAGACTAAATAAGACTTTTGGGGAAAGGCCACAGAAAGCTTTTAGGCGTCTTTGAGAGCTGTATGCATGGAAAAATACAGAGGTATAACACATAAGAATGCATGTCAATTTTTGTCCAAACCAGAGTTTAATACAATAGAGATCTCTTTGATCACACAAAGTTTGTGATGTTTGTATTACTTTGACTATTCTGAAAGTTTTCATTTAAAAATCATGAATTCCCATGCAATTCAGAATAGCCTTCCCTAATCGGTACGAAATGCCTGCCAAACCTTTCATTTTTTGGAGGCACAGAACAAAAAGCCATTTCTCTAATGGTTCAGACCCCTTTCACCCACAAATCCAGCCTGGCTACAGCCAACAGGAACCACTGAGGCTCATTTCCCTTCTCCTGTAATGCCACCCTTCTGCCAGCTTATCTTTGGGAAATGTCCTCTTGCTCCTTGGATATATTCCAGGAGAGGTGTGTGTGGCCGGAAGTCCTCTGTTGCCTGTCACTCACTCCAGCCCTGTTGATTTAGCCTTCTGACCAGGTATCTCTGCTCTGCTGCAGTTGGGTTTGTTCCTCCTATTTATGCCTGCCCCATGTATTTACTTGGGCCTCCAAAGCCATGACCTTTTTAGTACCGAAAATCTTCAATTCAGGATGAGTCTACCCCTACATGTGTCATAAATAATTCTACTGGGACAACGACCAGCACCAGATGGTCCACTGGGGAGCTGGAAGATTTAGGTTTAAAGTCCTTCAAACTCCTTGTTAAACAGAGAACAGTTTCCCACCACAGGTTTACTGGATCAGAAAAGAAGACACACCCTGCAAAGCTCCAACTCAGCCTCTGCATATGCCCAAGAGAGGGATGGATGTTCAGAAACAGCCTCTAAGCTCAGGTTTTTTGGTTTTTTTTTTTTCCTAGCCTAGCATACCTATTCTGACTGTTTTAGAACAAGAATCTGCTATGAAGCAAAAGGGGAAGAGCAGCAAGGAGCTGGGAAAGGAAGAGTGTGGTAATCTCTCTCTCTCTCTGCTTGCATCCTAGCCCTGAGTCACCAGCAGCGACAGAAGAAAGTGACATTCCTCAATCTTGGTTGCCCTCAGAGTAAGAAAGCAGTGAGAAGATTGAGCACCCGTGTATTTCATGGCCTTAAATACTTTATCTTAAGAGTTGTCATGAGATTTCTTAGCAAGAAGGTACAAACCCAAACCCTTTCTTTAACCAAAATCATCCTTATTGCTTTGGTTTACAGCACAGCCCCAAAGCACCAAGGCAAGTGAAGGGGCAGTAAGTTTCAGGAAAGGGGACAACATTGAATAAACTGGTGGGAAACTGTTCCCATCTATAGACTGAAAGTAAAATCATTCTGCTCTTCTGCGTAGCTGAAGTGAGAAAAAAAGATGTTACACTAACTAGCTTAAATATTTTGGGTGGGGTTGCTACTAGAGCTCCCCACTTCAATTTAAAGCAGACAGGTAAAACAGGAAACAGGACAAGGAAAAATGATGATAAGGAGACATGAGGAGATACTACTTTTGCCTCTTTTTCAGCAGACTGGCTAATTATTTCTCTCTGTCTCTGCCTTTCTTGGGCAGATTTAGCACATTTATTATTATTCTGAGTCAGCAGCAACAGCAGGAAGGAGCAGAAATTTTGAGTGTTGTCATCAAAGGTAAAATCCTGCACTGTGGAAGGACAGCGCCTTACCCAAGGAATTAATGGCCTACAATTCTAGCGAATGAAAGCTGCCATCTTCCCAAGAGGCTTCGCGTTTTTATTTCCTCGATAATAATTTATTCTCTTCAGAATTACTAACAGTTGCTCAGTGCAAACAGCCAAAACTTCCATAAAGCATGCTGAACGCAAGCCTGAAAAAACAAGAAAAAAGTCCACTTCACAAAAGCATTTTCTCAGCATTCCTGAGATTGTCTTTTGCATTACTTCAATGAAATTATTTCAGGCTTCTCCTTTCTCCCTGGACAGCAGGATTGCAAGAAGGCTACAACTACCTGATGTTGGGATGGGCGAGTTTTTTATTGTATCATCCGTAACTCCGGTCAGAGCCAGCAATATGTAGTCCATAACAGACCATAAAAGCCCCTGAAATAAAGCCCAGAAACACAGGTCCCTTTTAAGTGTTTCCTTCTGTACTTTGAAGCTGAGCCCATAGCTACAGAACAGATGATGTTTTAAAGACAGAATGATGTTTTTCATCAGCATCCCGAGTGCTGCACGCTCCCGGCAGAGCTTGTACCTTTCAGCACCTCGCTACTCCTGCCAGGTGATGCGAAGACACACTCTTACAGCGGGTGCGGCAGGAGGTACGGCACGAAGGAAACAGCTTTTTTTATGCAAGACACGCGATTTTGATGTGGTAGGAGTTTCTACACGCTTCTCAGGTTCTACAGGACAGAAGTGAATTGAGCCCTGCGGAGGAGAGTTTTTCTTGCCTGAAACAAATTCTGCAATTGGGTTCAATGTGATCCCACAAAAAAAGTACTAACCAGAACTATTTTCTTCTTAGCCTTTTATCACTTAAAAGCCTCTAACTGAATAGCAGTTAGCCTGCTTGAGTGGATTGGCTTGTTTAATTTTTCTAGCACTGTAAATTTAAATGTGTAGGGGAAAAAATGAGGAAATTCCTAAAAAAACAAACAAAAAAAATGGAATGAACACTAAAAACATTGATGCAATACACAATAAAATCCAGAGACAGAAATGGTGAGATTTGAAAAAATTAAACTAAAAAAAAGCTCTACGGGCATAACATGCCTAATTTTAGACTAAATTTCCCACTTATCTTCTCAGGTTGTTTTCACTTTTCAGCTCCTTGTTACACAACAAGTATTCTTCCTCTCTGTGGACAGACAGTTTTCAGTTATGAGAACACAGAAGAACTTTAACACAGAGTTAAGGAAAAGGCAAGTCTCTTAATTTCTGTCTGAATAGTTTAATTTGATTTCCCCCACCTTGCATCCCTACTCGCTTTGGTAGGGTACAAGCCACGGGCTCCTCTCTCCTACCTGCTATTTAGACTATTGCCTATCTTTATGGATACTTAAAGCTATGAACATGAACTGTATGATGGCTTGCTAGCATCAATATTTGAACACAGGCATGCAAAATATCCTTCAATTGAGTTCCAAACTCTACAAATTAATTGCTGGGCAACTCCCCAAGAATAAAACATCTATTAAAAGCCAACAGTAAGCCAGAAATCTCTTTCCATTTCATACAGTAAAAAAAAAAAAAATACAGTGAATCCTGAAAAAAGGAATAGATTTTAGACAGGGAAAGCCTATATAGTTATAGGGCAAGTAACAGAACATTTAGTGCTTTGATTTCTTTTATTTACTTCATCAGAATAGTTAGACAAACATGGAAACATTTGCAACAGCAATACTCAGGTCACTTTAAAATCTTGATAATGCTGAAATACTGGTCAGCAAAAACTAAGGATGTGCGGAGGGCACTTTAGGTCTTATTATTTACATACATACTCACACACATACATATATCTATACTTCACAGCTCCAAACAGCTGTTTTAACTATGACTGCAATTAAACAGAATTAGTAGACAGAAAGGAACCGTGACCACACTAAGAGTTAGCCATGTAGTAAAAGTAAAGATCACTGCAACCAGTGCCATCTTAAAGAAGAAAAAAAAATCACCCAAAAAAATGAATCATCACTGTGCACGTCATAAGCATGAAGAAGTTATTTTAACCTGATGACTATCCTGCTCTAAACTTTAAACATTATTAACTTCTACATATTTTTAAAGTCTAAGGTTATTATTTTAAATGACCTACTTGTAGTGGCACCCTAAGTAGCATTCTCGAGACCACCACAGTGTCCACAACTTCTACAGGACAGTGCAGTATGATTAAGCACTAGATTCCTAGGGGAGGAAAAACAAAAAACCAGCACCACTCACTTATTCAATTGAAAAGCTTATTACTTGCGCTTCCAAAGCAACACGCTACAGCGGTATTGAATGCAAAGCAGACCAGACCTGTCTGGAATACTTTGTATTCTCAGCTGAAAGTTAAAGATTTTTCCTTTCCTATTGTAAAGGATTAACAGCATTTGGATGCAAAGAAGCTGTCTTTAGTGTGATGTCTGCAGACCTCTGAGTCATGAATTAAAATGTCTTCCTAAAAGATAACAGTCTTAGAACTTCTGCTGGAGGGAGTGGAAAAAAACCACAACCAGCGAAGGAGGAAGTCAGGCAATACCAAGGTTTTTTTCCAGAGATAACAAAATCCTGAGAACAAGATGTTTGTGCTGTCAGAATAAAAATCCCAAAAGAAACAAAATAGCTTACCTTTCCCTTTGAAAAGTTGCTTTTGAGTCAAGTTCTGCTGTTTTTCTCTTCCAAGCATGAAACCTCCCTTCAGTTTAAGACTGTTCTCAAAATACTGAGTGAAGGAGAAATTAAGTACACACACTGGAACATGTACATGACGTGCGGAAAACAGACTCCACAACCGGCAAGGTTGTAAAGTAGGTATGTTTATTCAGCGCTGGGCAGCACGGGGGGGGGTAGTCCCACCAAAATCGTGCGCACCTTCGCGGTAATTCAGCTTGTATTTATGTACCAAAGTATTACATATTCATCATTTCAAGGACGCCTATACATATTCATGACTTTCCCCGAGAAGGCAGTCTTTATTACAATAAGTTCCTCCTGGTGGTCGTGGGCCAGGGTCTCAGGGATGAAGGCCGTATGTCTTCCTCACTGTGCACTTCTCACCTTTTCTTCTTGCACGGCCGTGGTAACATCTTGGCTCAAACCGCAAGACCAGTTCTCGATGGGTTTCGTATGACCTTAATGTTCTGCTGCTTGTTCTATTGAGATATGCTTAGGCAGTTAATTTACACATCAGGCTGATAAAGAATTAAAGAATTTCTCAACCCCCAGGACAGCTCACACCCAAGATCAAATAGCAAGTAAAAAAGGAAAAGGACTTATGTCCCTTATCATACAGAATCCTATTCAAAAAAAACCCCAACACAATAGTACTACACTGGCTAGAAATCTTTTCAGTGTTCTGATGAAAAGACTCAACTTATTTCTAGGAATAGTGTTTGAGGCCAAAACTGACAGATGATGTTCCAATCAAATGGAATAAAACAAAGTTTAAAAAAAAAAAAATATTTTTTTTTTGGAGGTATTAAAAAAAGCTGGAGAAGGAAAGAAGGACAGAAACAAAAACCATTCAGAGAGTCAATGGTGTAGATTGTCACCATGCAATCTAAACATTACAATTGCAGATCATATATTCTGAACAAGTGAGTCAAAAGTAGCACACTCCCTGGGAGAGGAGGGAGTCTCTTTCCCTTTTAGTAGGCTAAAGCAAGAAGTTCTCACTGTATTTCATGCTAAGACCCATCTAGCAGAAGGCAGCTTTTCTGTCAAATAAAGCAAGGTAAAAGCATCAAGTACAGCAACTTCCTTGCAGCCTCTTACTCCTGAGTTCCCTTCTTCAACTCTTCTTTCTTCTTCTCGTGATAGAAAGGCAAAGCATATCCTGCCCCTGTGAGCCTACACTGTACCCTGCTTGTCTACAGTAACAGCAGGCACCTGTGATTCCTCTCCACAGACATTTACACACAGAAATCAGTTGAGCAGTGTACTATGGAAGCACAAGCTGCAGTGGCCATGAATCAGAATCAGTTATTTTTTGTTCATCATGACAAAATAAAACCAGCAATTCCTTACTTTGTAGAAATTCTCCTAAAGTAGTAGCTGTCCCCAGTATCTGTCAAGATTTTATATCGCAGGAGAACAGATGCAGTCAAAAGAACGCATACTCTGAAATGACGACTCCGAACTCCATAAGCAGGCACAGGCAGCTCCCACTAATTAAGTACACTCAGCACCACTCAGTGGTGAAAGCAGTCACCGCTGTCTGTCGTGAATGAAGTTTTAGCACCAGCCTTTTTTTGCAGGATTTTTTTTTTAACCCCCTGAACATGAACTAGGTCTGGTTGGCCTGTCCTCGCTTGCCAAATACCATTACAGTGCCTTTACTATAAGAAAGCATACCTACCCAGCAAAAGAAGTCCAAGAGAGCTGAACCTCAAGGCCAGCAGAACCAAAGGCTGCTGAGCATCAAACAGATGCATCCACTTTGAAGAGCTTTCAGAAATCTATAGCCCTCTAACACATGGTTTCTGCTGACACAGCCTGAAGCCACATTTAAACAAATGATCCAGCTTAGTATCTGCCTGTACCGCAAAGAACAGCAACATCGGCTCGTGACTTGTGTTTTAGGTAGACTTGGGCCATAAACAAGTGCAACAGATGAAGAAAAACTGAAGACGGACAGCAACTGGAACATAACTATTATTTTTTCCCACTCCATCAACCAGTTATAGAACTATCTCTAACTTGTGCACTTACATAACAAAACACAATATCTAACAAAAAGAAAGCCTTTTATTCAGAACAGATTAGTGCATCTTTACAAGAAAGTCATGATTTCAACTTACAAAGTCAGCATTATCATTAGCAATGCACTTTTCCTGAAGAGAAAATCCTTGTCTTTTATCAAATGTCAACTGCAAAAGTGTGTAAACAAAACAAACAATCCACCCACACCCCAAAAGCTCTATTTAGATTATTTTTATATATACACAAAAAACATGTCTTCATAGATGACAACTGTACCAATTTATACTTCAGGTCGTTCTCCTCCAGGAGCCAGCTATAAAAGAATAAGACAATTTTGTATTAATGCCACAGATTTGAGTTTTACAAACCCATACGCGACAGTTCTTGCTTTACAACATTTTAGTAGATGGAAAATTCATGGCAGACCACAAAAGTGGTTTTTAGAGTCAATATTATCTTCCTCTCCCAACGGAGTGAGTCAGTTACTGCCAGAGAAGCACACGCCAAAAAATCTCCAAACTATGAAGACTGTTTAACAAAATACAAAGGAGTTCCTAGATAACACACACTGTGGTTTTTGTTATTCACTTCAAGGAGATGACTCTGTCCAGAAACTCTACAGCTCATTTTTAAAAGGACAAAGAACATGCTTCCTTTCATGAAGCATTTCTCCAATCACTGATTCTTCCCCAGACTGTCTCTATACTGGGAAGTTGGTTTTCTCTTTCCAACTTCTATTGCTAAGCAGAGCCCAAAAACTAATCAAGAGCCTGAACCCTTCTACAGGCAGCAGGGAGTGAGGCAGCATAGCATTTTAGTAATTGCCCCAGACACTGGTAAAAACCACAAAAGCCGGAAAAAAGTTAAAAGATACAAAAAACGTATTTTTAAAAAGTGTCCTTTCACACTTTGCTGCTCGTACATCACAAGTTTCTGAGGCAACAGGCCGGCACGATGCAGGAACACGGACCCTTCCGTAACAAACCCTGCCTGCCGCTGGGGCGCAGCGCAGCGCCGCGTCACGGCCGAGCACCGACACTCCTCCCCAGCCGCCCGCTGCTCCGCACCCGACCACGGCCCACAGCCACCTCCCCGCCCGCTGCCGGGCCCGGAGACCGGCACGTCCCAGCGCCTCCCCGCTGCCGCGGGCAGCTGAGGGCTTCTCCCTTGTCGGCCATAACGCCGGACACCGCGGCCAGACCCGCGCACTTCACCCCGGCTGCGGAGCCGAGGGGCGCCGCTTCCCGCCCCCCGCCGGCCGAGCAGGACCGAGGGCGCAACCGGGCCCCTCCACGCCGCCCCCCCGCGCCATCCAGCCGCCACCGCCCGCCCTCGCCTCACACCACCTCCGCACACGCATACACGCCCGGGCTGGGCGAAGAAACCCTCGCGTGGGGCGACCCTCGCGTGGGGCGAGGCGGAGGCGAGGCGAGGCGGAGGCGTTCTTCGCCCATCCCGGGCGTGTGTGCGTGGTGGCCCCCGGGGGTTGCTGCCTTTCCTCCGTAGCACCGAGCACAGCCCATTGCCAGGGCTCCTCTGGGCCCCTTCGGCTACGTTCTTGCCTGCTGCTCTTGCGCCTCCAAGGCGCTGCTCGTGCCCCGTCTCTCTTGCCCGTTGCAAGATAAAAAGGAAAATAAGACAAAATAAGGGAAAACAAGGCAAAATAAAAGGCAAAATGAAAAGTAAAATAAGACAATATGAGGCAAAGTAGGGCAAAATAATGCAAAGTAATAAGCAAATAAGGCCAAAGAAGGCAAAATTAAAAGCAAAGAAAGGCAAAGGATGGCAAAAGAAGGCAAAATAAAAGGCAAACGTAGGCGAAATGAAAAGCAAAAGAGGACAAAAGAAGGAAAATAAGGATAAAAAATGCTAAATAAGGCTAAATAAAGTAAAACAAAGCAAAAGAAGGGAAAATAATCCTAAATAAGGCAAAATAAAAAGCAAAATATGCAAAGTAAGGAAAAAATAAAGAGAAACTAAGGAAAACTAAGGAGGGCTAAGGCAAACATGCAAAATAAAAAGCAAAGGAAGGCAGAAGAAAAGGGAAAAGAAGGCAGCAAAAGGCAGAAGGCAAAAGAAAGCAGAAGGCAGAAGAAGGCAAAATAAAACACAAAATGAAGCAAAATAAGGCAAAATGAGAGGCAAAATAAAAAGCAAAAGAAGGCAAAATTAGAAGCAAAATAAAAAGCCAAAGAAGGCAAAATAGGGCCAAATAAAGAGCAAAATACATCGAAATAAGGCAAAATAAGGCAAAATAGGGCAAAAGATGGCAAAATAAAAAGCAAAAGGCGGCAAAAGAAGGCAATAAGGCAAAACAAGGCAAAATACAGCTAAAAAAGGCTATATAAGGCTAAATGGGGCTGAATAACGCTTAAAAAGGCAAAAGAATCACAGAATCACAGAATCAACCAGGCTGGAAGAGACCTCAGGGATCATCGAGTCCAACCATTGCCCTGACACCACCATGTCAACTAGACCATGGCACTAAGTGCCATGTCCAGTCTTTTCTTAAACACATCCAGAGATGGTGACTCCACCACCTCCCCGGGCAGCCCGTTCCAATGTCTAATAACCCTTTCTGTAAAGAAATTCTTCCTGATGTCCAACCTGAACCTCCCCTGGTGAAGCTTGAGGCTGTGTCCTCTTGTCCTGTCGCTAGTTGCCCGGGAGAAGAGGCCGACTCCTACTCCACTACAACCTCCCTTCAGGTAGTTGTAGACTGCAATAAGGTCACCCCTGAGCCGCCTCTTCTCCAGGCTAAACAACCCCAGCTCCACCACCCGTTCCTCGTAGGTCAGACCCTCCAGACCCTTCACCAGCTTGGTCGCCCTCCTCTGGACTCGCTCCAACACCTCAACATCTTTCTTGAAGTGCGGGGCCCACAACTGGACACAGCATTCAAGGTGCGGCCTCACCAGTGCCGAGTAAAGAGGGACGATCACTTGCCTAGACCGGCTGGCTACACTATTCCTAAGAGAGGCCAGGATGCCATTGGCCTTCTTGGCCACCTGGGCACACTGCTGGCTCATGTTGAGCCGGCTGTCGATCAGCACCCCCAGGTCTCTTTCCACCAGGCCGCTTTCTAACCACTCTTCCCCCAGCCTGTAGCGCTGCATGGGGTTGTTGTGGCCGAAGTGTAAGACCCGGCACTTGTTCTTGTTGAACCTCATGCCGTTGGTCTCGGCCCATCTATCTAACCTGTCCAAATCCCTCTGTAGGGCCTTCCTACCATCCAGCAGATCGACACTCCCACCCAGCTTGGTGTCATCTGCAAATTTACTGAGGGTGCACTCAATCCCTAAGTCTAGATCATCTATAAAGATATTGAACAGCACCGGCCCCAGAACTGAGCCCTGGGGAACACCGCTAGTGACCGGCCGCCAGCTGGACTTTGCCCCATTCACCACCACTCTCTGGGCTCCGCCATCCAGCCAGTTTTTAACCCATTTAAGAGTCCACCCATCCAAGCCCCGGGCAGCCAGTTTGTCCAGGAGGATGCTGTGGGAGACAGTGTCGAATGCCTTACTGAAGTCTAGATAGACTACATCCACAGCCCTGCCCTCATCTACTAAGCAGGTCACTTTGTCATAGAAGGAGACCAAGTTGGTCAAGCAGGACCTGCCTTTCATGAATCCATGTTGGCTGGCCCCGATGCCCCGATTGTCCTGCATGTGCCGTGTAATGGCACTCAGGATGATCTTTTTCTGGAGAAAAAGCAAAAGAAGGCAATGGAAGGCCAAGATAGGCAAATGAAGGCAAAAGAAGGCAAAAAAGAAGGTAAAAGTCAAAATAAAACGGAAAAGGCAAAATAAAAAGCAAAATAAGGCAAAATAAGGTAAAACGAGGTAAAATAAGGCAAAATAAAAAGCTACATAAAAAGCAAAATAAGGCAAAATAAGGCAAAACAAAAATGGAACTGCCTTTTCCTTTTCAAGTCTTTGCATTTTCGAGCTGCTCCAGAAGACAGGAGGGCTCTCAACTTCGAGAAAGGGGAAACTGCTCTTCATATCTCACAACAAGATTCAAGGAGTTGGAGTTTTTATGGAGAAAGCCTTTCCTGTGTCTCACAGTGAATCTTAAATCATGAGACTGGAAAATTCTGGACACTTTGTGGTTTACTTACATTTTGGATATCAGCACCATTTCTCAAAATAGAACATATAAGGAGGGGAGGGGAGTGAAGAGAAGAGGGAGAGGAGAGGAGACCCCAGTGAAGAGTGCACCTGTCCAAGCCATGGGCTGCCAGCTTATCCAGGAGAATGCTGCGGGAGACAGTATCAAAGTCTTTGCTGAAATCCAAGTATACTACATCCACAGCCTCTCCCTCATCCACTAGGCGGGTCACCTGGTCATAAAAAGAGATCAGGTTGGTCAGGCAGGACCTGCCTTTCCTAAACCCGTGGCACTTTCTCCAAGGAAACTTCCAAAATGGAAGCTCAGTTAATGCCAGCTGTGGTTATTTTCTTTCCCACGAGGCAGACACACATTTTGAAAGTGACTGGACACACACCACCAGCTTCATACTCAGAGCCCATGCAGTCACCTGGCTGGTGCAGGGCTGAGTCTGCTGGTCGTGACTGCGTGGAGCTGGACCCCAGCAGGCTACCAATGGGTGAAGCCTCATTAACACCTCCCTCAGGCTCCACCCTTCATGCTTTGATGCTACCAAGTGTATGGAACAGTGAAGGTCATGGCCAGGTCTTTTGAATTTAGATTGCAGAAAACTGTGGTTCAAGATAAATAGGCTTTGATACAAAAATCGGAGATCTCCAAACCCCCTTGCTTTCTAACTTTCCTCACCGAAGTGGGAAGCTAGGTGCGGCTGGGTAAGGAGTCCGAAAGAAAACTCAATAACACCAGAGTGTGTTATTAAGCAGGCATTCTTTATTGCAGCGCTGGGCAGCACTGGGGATTATCCACCATGAGTGCTCCGCCGGTTTGGCAAATTTTCAGAGAATATATACCATAATGTTATACATAGTCATAGGATTTCCAAGAAGTCATTTACATAGCCATGAGATATGCAAATGTCCGTTCGCATGCGCAGTTGTTTTCCCTGGTGGTCGTCGGGGGTCTTCAGATGAAGGCCGGTAGTCTTCCTCACTGTGTTCGCTGATTGACCCCTGCTTCTGCGCAAACTCAGTCTGAGGATCACGTAGGCCACATCCTTCGGGTAGCTGTTGCAATTCCCTTATCTCATGCATTGCCCATCCTATGGCCCAGCCATCTGAAGTGAGACTATCCTGGAGCCTCCTTATCTTACAGTCATTACCACTTTTCAAATTGTAAAAACTTCCCTTTGTTTTGTATATCTATGTTAATCGAGTGTCTAAGGTATTTTCAACATCCCTTGCTCTTGGGGACCCCAACTGTTTCAGCTTCCTGCCTTCTCCAAAACATACATTCATTGTCCACATCACATTCTGGGTTTCTTGGCATCCATGAAGCAGAAAAAGCTGTACCTCATGGTGTGTTTCTATGGCACCCATACTCCATACCAGCTGAAGCTCTGACAGAAGAGACAGCCCCTACATCAATAAACTATTCATGAAGAACTGCAGGTAACACAACATCAGGTGGAGCGCCATCAGTTTCTATTTCAGTTTGGAAATATGGGATCAGGCAAAAGTTCCTGGAGGCATGAGGAGATCAGAGCGTGGCTATGAGCTACGAATGGGATAATTGTGTGTCAGGCAAGATATTTCTATAAGAAAGGCAAGCATTGTGCAAAGCATTGTGAGAAGTCACCTGTACCACTAGGGACACAGGTTCAAGAAAGACCAATTCTGTCTGGGATGAAGGCGAACAAAGACTAAGCAGTTCATTAAAGGAATGGAGGTGAAAGGGTTGGGGCCCCAAAAACAAGGAGGGCATTGTAAATACCTTAATTACTCAACTATCCTGGGTGCTCAACTAAACAAAGGAAAGCCTTTGCAATTTGGAGAGCAGTAATGGCTGTAAGATAAGGAGGCTCCAGGATGTTCTTCACTTCAGATGGCTGGGCCTTGGGAGGGGCGGATGCACAGAAACAGAGATAAGGGAGTTACAACAGCTGCCTCAAAGGACACGGCCTATGTGATTCCAGGACTGAGTTTGCCCAAGACACAGTGAGGAAGACTACAAGCCGTCATCTGAAGACTCCCTCCCACCACCACTGCCCCCCCCCACCCCCCACCCCCACCCCCCCCCCCCCCCCCCCCCCCCCCCGATGACCACCAGGGAAGATGACTGCGCATGCGGACATTTGCATATCTCATAGTTATGTAAATAAGTTCTCGGAAATCTTATGACTATGTATAACTTATGGTATATAGTCTCTGAAAATCTGCCAAATTGGTGGAGCACTCATGGTGGATAACCCCCAGTGCTGCCCAGCACTGCAATAAAGAATGCCTGCTTAATAACACTGGTGTTACTGAGTTTTCTTTCGGAGTCTTCACACAGCCACACCCAGCTTCCCACTTCAGTGAGGAAAGTTAGAAAGCAAGGGGTGTCAAACCGTGACAAGGGGGTTTGGAGATCTAGGATTTTTGTATCAAAGACAGCACCACAGTCTAATTTGGCCTGTTCTTTGGACTTCCTGTACTCTATTTTCCTATCCGGCCTATTCTATATTTGCTATAGCACACTATCATTAATTAAAGCCTCTGTGGGAAACAGCTTCTATACTACACAGTGTACAAACCATTTCACCTTTATTTGAATTGAACTAAGATAACATCTAGAGCGAATATGACACAAATATGCCCTGCTGGTAATGGGTTTATCAAGTAATCATTGCAGACCATATAGAGTGTACATAATAGATATGGAAATGAGTAGAGGAAGAGAAGCAGAAGCTGTTTTATATAGAATCATAGAATAGTTTTGGTTGGAAGAGACCTTAAAGATCATCTAGTTGCAACCCCCCTGCCATGGGCAGGGACACCCTTCCTCTAGGCCAGGTTGCTCAAAGCCTCATCCAGCCTGGCCTTAAACACAGCCAGGGAGGGGGCATCCACAACTTCTCTGGGTGACCTGTTCCAGTGTCTCACCACCCTCACAGTAAAGAATTTCTTCCTAATATCTCATCTAAATCTACCCTCTTTCAGTTTAAAACCGTTCCCCCTCGTCCTGTCACTACTTGTCCTTCTAAAAAGCCCCTCTCCCGCTTTCCTGTGGGCCCCCTTCAGATACTAGGATGTTTTAATTATGTTACATAGCTGATATTTAAATAGAAGCAGTTTTATTGTAGAAAGTCCTTAGCAGCTTGCTATAGCTTTGGAAGCCTATCAGATTCACACAAAATGCACTGCTGCAACCAATGATGGCATGCGTTTCTCTCCATGTGTGTGAAATTGTTAAATTCACACCAGCTTCTTTATGGTATATGCACAAGACAAACAACTTCCCCTTTTCTCTTTGCTAGATCAGTTTGTTACCAGAAAATAGTAACCAAGAAAACTCTCTAAACCAAATGATAGTTTAGAAAGCCGACATTGGTTTATGGCAGCGCTGGGTGCATGGGGGATCTCTCCTCCTAGCATGCACACCTAGGAACAAAAGCGGTGCTATGGGTTGCAAGAGCGGTTGTAGAGCGGTTGGTAGCACGTATTGCTAATGGACGAAGGGATAAATATGGAAAAAGTAAGGTTTCAATTTCCCAAGTTCATGCTCTCACCACAAAACGGTCATGGGATCCCGAGGAATGGGATGGAAATATTCAGAGTCAATCCTCGGACTCTGAGATCGAGTTTGAATTTGATCTGGACTTGAAAGGCAGGGAGGTGGTGGAAGGACGACCCCTCATACAAATGATGGGGCAGCAGGAACAAGCGGACGGGGGAGTGCAGGTCACATGTACTTACACTCTGCAAGAGTTAAGGGAAATTTTAGAGATCTATCAGCAGAAGAGCAGGGAAGGCATACTGGCATGGATTTTGTGAGCTTGGGACAGTGGAGCTGCATCTATTCATTTATTAGCAGGTGAAAAGATTTATTAAGCCCTATAGCCCATGATGATCAGATACAATGAGGATACGCTTAGTTGCAAAGTGTCAGGGGCCCTGATGGGCGACCCATTATTGCACCTGCGCTGTATCAGTGGTTGAGTGCGCAGTTTTAACAGCATACGCAGAGCCTGTTGAATTAGTGTCGTTCCTTGTAAGCTGGTGCACATTGGGAGAAGGTATTCATTTGGTGCGGCAGATGGGGATGGCTCAGGCGTTAGTTGCGGGATCTAATCCAGACAGTGCACCAGTAACAAGAAGTATCAAAATGCAGTTTTTGAGAGGAGCGCCTGCCTCACTAAAGCCCCTCATCATACTACCAGTGACAAGTGCCACGGGTAATACAGGCGCCCTAGCAAATACCTTAAGGGAAACTGGGGCTGTAATTTCAGGGCCGTCTCTTCGGGTGGTGAATAAAGGAAAGCCAGCAAAAGCAAAGGGGGTTACAGCGCGGGTGACAAGAAAACAAACGTGGAATGATCTTGTACAAGCCGGTATCCCACGATCCGAAATAGACGGGATCACATCAGAAATGTTTCGCAGATGGCAAAAGTTAGCATTTACGTGAAAAAGCCGACCACCCCCAGCCCCACCACCGACTCCGCGCCCACCCTCCGCCCCGCAATGCACGACACTATCTGGCAGATGCCAAAACAGCAGAACTGAAGGTTTGGGAGGTCCCCCAAAATCGCCACCACTGTAGCCTCTTACCGTGGGGGGACTGACGCCCTTCTGTCCTTTAACTATCAAGTGGCGGTCTTGGGGGGCCGGGGGGGGGGTTTACATGTATTAGCTCTGGAGAATACTGGAGCTGAAGTTACTGCATTGCATAGTAATGTTAATAATAAAGACACCACATCACAGATGTGTGGATTGAGGGGAAACCTGACCCCCGCCCTCCAAGCTGAGGTGACTTTAACAATAGAAAATGCTACACCATTTACTGCGACTGTGTTAATTGCCCCAATTAAAGAATATTTCTTGGGTATTGATATGTTGGCAGGACCAAGAGTTGAAACTTTAAACAGTTGCTTCTGCTTTGGAACTTTGCAAGCAGGATTTGCTGTTTGATCTGTAACTGTCTTGCGTGGATTCCCCAAGTGGGATCCTGTTGTGCTGCCTGTGCCTGCCAAGGTGATAACCGGAAAACAGTATCGTGTGCCAGGGGGGAAGGAGGAAATTACCCAAACCATTCAGGTGCTTCAACAAGTGGGAATTGTTAGGGAAACTATGACTGCTTTTAATAATCCTATTTGGCCTGATCAAAAACCAGATGGCACTTGGAGAATGACTGTAGATTACAGAGAACTGATTAAAGTCACACCCCCCCCATGCAGTTATGGCACCAGACACGGTTACCGTTATAAAAAAAATCAACAACAGTTTACAACCCTGGAAAGTGGTGACAGACCTTGCTAATGCTTTCCTTTCGCTAGCCATTGCTTCAGAAAGCCAAGACCAGTTTGCCTTTACCTGGCAACAAAAACAATATGCTTTCCAAGTTTTGCCTCAGGGACACAGACACAGTCCCTCCATCTGCCACCAAACGATAGCAGCTGATGTTGCCCTATGGTCAGGTACTGTTACTGTTTATCATTACATTGATCACCTATTGATTATGGCAGAGTCACAACAAGAAATCGCAGCAGCTGCTGAATCACTGAAAGTGCATTTCCAGGACCAAGGCTGGGCAATTAACTCAAAGAAAATACAGGGCCCTAGTACTACCATACAATTTTTGGGAATAGATTGGCATGTACTTATTTTACATCTTTTGTTGATACTGGATTCTCGAGTTCTTGTATTTCAGGTATCTTCCACGAATACCTGTACCTTATCTAGAGGAGACAGCATTGGAACGGTGCTATTGGTGTCGCAAACCCAACATTGAATTGAAGTTCAATCTGAAAAAAGCACATGCCCTGGATACATTTCTGCAAGGCCAACATGTAAATACTTAGATTTGGTGTAACTAACTCATCTGCTTCTCATATTAAGGGAAGATCAACAGCTGCAGATCTTTTAACAATGTGTTTCATTAGCATGCCAATAGCTGTATTATACAATTATATTATGCTAAGTGGTTGTGATATTAATGTTTTTTGTTTGCTATTTTTTCTGAGTAGGTAACAACTGTATGCCAATAAACATCACAACATTGATTGACGATGGACTATTTCCTCCTCCAACACCATAAATGGTGCTTCAACATCACTGATGAATCAGCCAGCATAGAGGACAATGTTCAACGTCTCCAGGACTTACAGCATCCAATGGAACAATCCACTGATGGTGCATGGCTGGCTGAGTGGTTTCATTCCCTGACAGGATGAATGGGACACCTGGTTCACAGTATTATTGTATGGATATATATGTTTATTCCTTTTTCTACACGTATTTATTGCGTGCTTTTCTATATTACTCTCTTCTACACCCTGCAAGCCCAAATGTACACGTCCAGCTTTGCACTCCCCAGGAGAAGCGGTCTCTTGAGTGAGGGGGCGGAATAGGGGAATATAACGGAAGATTGGCGAGGAGGATTTTAAACTCGCTCAAGTGACTTGCACCTGGGGTGTCGAAAAACACATATATATCATACTGCTAACTGTTGTTTAGCCTTGTGTGCTGGACAAGTAGAACATCTGCATTCAGGTAACATAGGCCTGTGATAAGAGTCAGAGGCACCTAATTGTTCATGCCTGAGATTCCTGCCCTGCTGTGAGAAAGATCAAAGCACAGTGGAAAACTGCCGTCTGCAAGAAACCCCTAATACACAGGCGAAGGCAGCAGGCCCGGAATCTCGCGCTCTCTGTCTAGCAGGAACCGAGCTCCGCGGTGCCTGCGTCCCCGCTTGCGTGCCTTTGCCCCGGGTGCTGCTTCGGAGATCCCCCGGTTTGCGAGGTAACAGGAATAAATTTGCTCTTTGCATTTTATCCGTGGCTTTGTGGTTGTTTCTGTGTTGGCTCACACAGATGCATTCGAAATGAAAAGTGCCAATATTGTCTCTCCTCCTGCTGAATCCTGGCTGGACTACTTCAGGAGACATCTTCCTCCCACTCTGCAAAATCATCCAGTTTGACATGTGTTTACCTTTACACACAGACACTGAAGGAACAAACACATTTCAATCCACTGAAAACTCCAACATTTACTGAGTAAAATCACCATAATCCATGTTTTATTAGATGGTTAAGGTGCTAATTTACTAAGCTCCTTTCATGTATAAAAATATGAAAATATTCAGCTTCCCACACGTCCCTGAATGAATCTTGCTGGTTTTTCCCCAAAATCCACAGTATTTGTGACTTTGAAATCATTAAAGGCAGTGCTAAGAGTTGGTTCAGGCCTCCCCTAAAATCTATCTAGTTCTCTCAGACGGGAACAGTGAGTCTTAATTTAACAGACAGCAACCAGCACCTTGCAAACCCTAGCCTGGAAGTTTGTTTCTCTGCAATCCTTTTTCTTGGTCTCTTTAGGAAAGGAAAATGTGGCTCAAACCTGACGGCCACTGACAAGGAGCTGAAACATGAAGAGACAGGACGTACTGCGAAGAGACTGCCTCTGGAAGTGGCACTGGCATTCTCTGGTTGAGGTGCTCAAGCCTCCTCATTTGGTGACAATGCCAACATAAGGCATTTCCACCTCCTCCTCCTCCCGCTCACCCAAGCTACTTCTAGAAAAGAACTGGCAAAACCGGGTCCGTTCTGTTATTTCACTCAACGAGCCTGGCAAACCCTCAGCTCAGTACAAACCGATGCTGCGCTCCGGGGGAGAGAACCAGCAGCAGGAAATCAACGCGGCGAAAGCCAAAGCGACGCTCGGCTGGCGAGGAGCGGCCACGGCGAGTTCCGCGGCCGGGCGAGAGCGGAGGAGCCCGGGGGTGTCCCGTCGCCAGGGCAACCCCTGACGCGCACAGACCCTGCGGGCAGCGGGCAGCTCTCGCGCGCAACCGCGGGAGATTCAAACACCGCCTGGCGAACGCGAGCGACCGGGGCGGGCGCGGCAGCCGGCGCGGCAGCTCGCGCAGGGAGGGCCCCGCCCCTTCACGCGGGGGCTGCAGCCCAGCGGCGAGGAGCCGAGAGCAGCAGGAGCCACGGCAGCCGCCCGGCAAAAACCTGCGCCCGCGGGGGCCCTCGCGGCCCCGCCGGCTGCCACACTGGGTGCAGCCACCCAGACAGAGCCCGCGAGAGCACACGCGGCCGGCGAGGCGCCGGGCTGCAGGCAGTGCCCGGCCTTCGGTCAGCGTCTGGCAGCAGCAGCAGTCAGCACACCTGGGGCAGGTGTGCCCAGGGAAAGGACCTGCTCGGCCTGGAGACGGAGCTTCAGGAGGAGGCGGCCAGGCTGAGGAGTACCAGGGAGTCACAAAGGGACACTGACTGCTGCAATCAAACTTGACCGGCTCAGGGGACAAGCACTGAACCACCACAGAGCAAGGGACAAAGGACCCCCTGCCCCCTCACCACCAGGAGGACACCCAGCAGACAGGGCAGAGCAGAAGCAGGTTCCTGCTCGGGGGGGGGGGGGGGGGGGGGGGGGGGCGTTGGGCAGGCGAATCTGCTCTCAGCCTGCCTCACCTTCCCAGGTGCCCTTACACAACAGACAGGAGGTCCTGGAATCACTTGGGCAGACAACTGATGACGTGGATGTAGGTCCTTCTGGGGTGGAGGGCTCATCTAGGCAGCCTACCCGCCGCATCACAACCACTCATGCTAAGAAAAGAAGGCTACTTGTCATAGGTGACTGTCCTGGTTTGGCCTAAACCAGGCCAATTTTCCTTTCAGTGATTTTTACTTTCAGCTAAGTCTCTTCTCAGTAACTGCACTTTCTGAAAGTAACTGCATGTTCTGCAGACAGTGTCTGCTTCCAGGACTGATAACGCTCAAAGTCTGTAGTTATCGCTGAGGCACCGGTAGGGATGTTATGCAGAAAGGCTCTGGCTGTACTTAGTCTTAGAGAAACCAAGGTCACTGCTGAGTTCCTCACTGCTTATGAGTGAAAAGCCGAAGGGGGGTCGCACCTGCAGGGAGGAGCGGACAGGGCAGGTGACCCAAAATTGACCAACAAAGGTATTCCATCCCATACACGTCATTCTCCGTATAAAGCGGGGGGATCAGGAGGGTCTCGCTCTCTTTCTGCTATGGCCGGTGTCCGAAGAGGACTCTGTCCGTTTTCCTGCTGCCCCCAAGCCCGATCCGTGCATCCCTGAATCCAGTTCCCGTCCGTCACTGGGCCCAGCCTGGGCCTTCCCGGAGCCTGCCCCGCAGTGCCGGTGGTGATGTGACCGACGTTGGGAGAGCTCAATCTTGGTTTTGTATATATATTTGTATATATTTGATTATTCCCATATTATTATTATACTCTTTTTCATTATTATAGTTTATTAAAACTGTTTTAACTTTCCAACCCATAAGTCTCTCTCCCTTTTCCCTTGCCCTTTTCCTTTCCCTTCGGGAGGCGGGGGGGGCGTTAACAGAGAGTGTCTGCCACAGGTTTAATAGCTGGCCCAGCCTTAAACCGTGACAGTGACTCGCTTCTGAGGGGAACAGAGGGCCCCACATGCCGACCGCACCAACCCACAGGGAATTCTGCTGCCTCCCTGGGGCCTGGGTACGAGATGGCACCAGAAAACGCCCTCGGCTGGTGAAGTCCTCGCACTATTACCTGCTACTGGTTCTCCATGTCAGCACTGAGGAGGTAATAAAGACAAGCCCTAAGGCAATCAAAAGAGACTTCAGAGCTTTGGGGAGGGTGATTGAAGGATCGGGTGCTCAGGCAGGGTTTTCTCCGACCCTTCCAGTAGGAGGAAAGAATATTGAACAGATTAGGCAGACCCAGTTGACCAACACGCGGCTCCGAGGTTGGTGTCACTGGCGGAACTCTGGGGTTTTCGATCACGGCATGGTCTATTCGTCGCCAGGTCTACAGACTTCCGATGGGATGCACCTTTCCCAGAAAGGGAAATGGGTATTTGCTCAGGAGCTAGCAGGGCTGATCAACAGGGCTTTACACTAGATTGGAAGGGGGAAAGGGGCAACACCAGGCCAGTCAGTGACAAGACACGCAATGGCACGACACAGTTCAAAGAGCTGAGTGCTAGTGAAATTCTTCAAACCGCTCCACGAGGTGACGGGCACAATGAACCGCATTTGAAGTGTTTCTACACAAATGCGCACATGCGCTACGAGGAACAAGCAAGAGGAGCTGGAAGCATCGGCCCAGTCCCAGGGATACGATTTTATTGGCATACGCAAAACCTGGTGGGATGAGTCCTGTGACTGGTGTGCCATGATGGATGGTTACAGGCTCTTCAGGAGGGACAGGAAGGGCAGGCGGGGCGGGGGGGGTGACACTGTATGGAGTGGAGGGGCTGGAATGTATGGAGCTTACAGTCGGCGATGGCACAGTTGAGAGCCTCTGGGGAAGGACTAAAGGACAGACGAATAAAGCCGATGTTGTTGTGGGAGTGTACTATAGGCCACCCAGCCAGGATGATGACGCAGAAGAGTTATTCTTTAAGGAACTAAGGGATGCATCTAAGTCATCTGCCCTTGTCCTTACGGGGGACTTCAACTTGCCAGATGTTAACTGGGAATACCACAGAGCTGGTACAAACAAGTTCAGAAGATTTCTAAACCATCTGGAGAACGGTTTAGGTGCTAAGGGAACCAACCAGGAAAGGGGCCTTCCTCAATCTGCTGCTTCTTAACAGAGAGGGGCTTGTGGGTGAAGTGGTAACTGGTGGCTGCCTTGGCCATAGCGACCACGAAGCCGTCAAGTTTAAAATTTATGGTAACAGGAGGAAGGCTGCCAGCAAGACCTTTACTCTGGATAGGAGGAGAGCAGACTTCAGGCTGCTCAGGGAACTACTTATTAAGGTTCCCTGCGAAAAAGCTTTTGAAGGGGCCAGGGTCTGTCAGCGCTGGTCACTTTTTAAGTGCCACCTCCTACGAGCACAGGAACAAGCAATTCCAAAATGTCAAAAGTCAAGCAGACGAGGCAGAAGGCTGGCCTGGGTAAGCCGGGATCTTCTTCTCGAACTAAGGCAAAAAAAGAGAGTCTACAACTGCTGGAAGCAGGGTCAGGCGACATGGGAGGATTACAGAGATGCTGTTCGCCGCTGTACGGAGGGAATTCGTGTAGCCAAAGCTCTATTAGAGTTGAAGCTGGCCAGGACTGTGAAGGACAATAAAAAGGGCTTTTTAAAATATATTCGTAGCAAAAGGCAGGCTAAAAAAAACATTGGCCTGTTACTTGACAAGCAGGGTCACCTCCCATACGGGGACACAGGTAAAGCGGAGACGTTTAATGCTTTCTTCGCCTCGGTTTTCAACACCGATGATGGGCGCAGGGACCCCCAGAGCCCTCTGCCTGAGACCCACGACTGTGAGAATGACACACTCACAATCAGCCTCAAACTTGTGTGGGACTTGCTGCTCCAGCTGCATCCCTACAAGTCAATGGGGCCCGACAGGATTCATCCAAGGGTACTTAAAGAGCTGGCTGATGTCATAGCGAGACCTCTCAATGATTTTTCAACGCTCTTGGGAATCTGAAGAGGTCTCAGTTGACTGGAAGTCGGCAAACGTTGTCCCAATCTTCAAGAGCGGCAACAGGGATGACCCCCGTAACCACACATCTGTTACTCTCACCTCGGTGCCTGGCAAAATTATGGAGAAAATTATCCTGGGCCTTATTGAAACACATCTCAAAGCCAATGCAGTCATTGGTCCCAGCCAGCACGGGTTCATGAGGGGAAAGTCCTGACTGACAAATTTGATTTCTTTCTACGACAAGCTTACCCACCTAGTTGACCAAGGGAAGCCAGTCGATGTAATCTTTTTGGATTTCAGTAAAGCTCTTGATACTGTCTCTCACAGTATCCTCCTGGGCAAAATGTCCAGCATACACCCAGATAAACACAGAATGCAATGGGTGAACAACCGGCTGATGGGTAGGGCTCAAAGAGTTATAGTAAACGGGGTTACATCGGGCTGGCAACCGGTCACTAGTGGGGTTCCTCAGGAATCCATCTTGGGGCCAGTGCTCTTCAATACCTTCGTTAATGATATGGACGCAGGACTTGAAGGACTACTATCCAAGTTCACTGACGACACGAAATTGGGAGGAGCTGTTGACACTCCCGAGGGCAGGGAGGCCCTGCAGAGAGACCTGGATAAATTAGAAAGGTGGGCGAGCACCAACCGCATGAAGCTGAACAACGAAAAGTGCCAGATTTTGCACCTGGGACGTGGCAACCCCAGATGTATACAGACTGGGGAACGAGAGGCTGGAGAGCAGCCCCGTGGAGAGGGATCTGGGGGTTCTGGTCGACGGCAAGTTAAACATGGGCCAACAGTGTGCCCTGGCAGCCAAGAGGGCCAACCGTGTCCTGGGGTGCACCAAGCATAGTATTGCTAGCCGGTCGAGGGAGGGGATTGTCCCGCTCTACTCTGCACTGGTGCGGCCTCACCTGGAGTACTGTGTGCAGTTTTGGTTGCCACACTATAAAAAGGATATGAGGATACTAGAGAGTGTCCAGAATAGAGCCACAAAGATGGTGAAGGTTTTAGAGGGGAAGCCGTACAAGGAGCGGCTGAAGTCACTAGGTCTGTTCAGCTTGGAGAAGAGAAGACTGAGGGGAGACCTCATTGCGGTCTACAACTTCCTCACAAGGGCAAGTGGAGGAGCAGGCGTTGACCTCTTCACCCTGGCGACCAGTGACAGAACTCGAGGGAATGGCAGGAAGATATGCCAGGGGAGGTTTAGGTTGGGTATTAGGAAAAGGTTCTTCACCCAGAGCGGAGTGGAGCACTGCAACAGGCTCCCCAGGGAAGCAGTCATGGCACCAAGCCTGACAGCATTCAAGAAGCCTTTGGACAATGCCCTCAGACACATGGTGTGAATTCTGGGCTTGTCCTATGCTGGGACAGGAGTTGGACTCGATGATCTTTGTAGGTCCCTTCCAACTCAGGACAGTCTTATGATTCTGTGACCCAAAAAGGGCCTTCCAGTGAATTTATCACAGAGATTTCATTGGACTTGCCCCTTCCAGTGAGCAGATATCTCAAGAAGCTCCAAACAACAGCAACAGAGAATCAAAAGGATCAATCAATAAAGCCCAGCTACCTATGTAGCCTATTACTGTTTCCACTGAGGTCCACAGATCTGCAGTCCTCTTTGCCACAAAAATTCTCCCCTCAAAAAACAAGAGGCAACTGCACAACCTCAGTATGAAGCTCCCTTTAAATCAGTCAGGGGAATTAGAGACATAAAGAGACAGAAAAATACCAAGACTTCTAGTCATGAAGCTACTTTCATAGGCACTTTTGTTTTCTGAATATTCACTACTTCATCCCTCAGAATACTGTGTTATTATCTTGTTGGAATTTCACACTTCAATAATCAGACAATCAGACTTAAAAAGTAATAGACTAGGTAAAATATAGATGTATTAGATCCTTAAATGCAAATATGCCATATAACAGACACACGCGTTTGCACCCACAGCAGTGTATGGCCAATCTGAGACAGCCAAAGGCGAAAACAGAAGCTTAGGCACAAAAACTGTACACATGATCTCGGAATGCGGGATCAAGCTCAGCCTGAATCCAAACTTCTCAACAGATAAAGATCAAACAAGCATCATCCACTTTTTTGTAGCTGGCACAGCCTACACAGAACATTCCTCATCTACTGGTTAAAGTCTGGCAATTGAAGATCTCTATTTTCAGTCAGCTTGCATGTTTGTGTAAATGTAGCCTAGACTATCAAAGCTTAGGTGCCTCAGTGTGGTGGTTTAACCCCTGTAGCCACCATATGAGCCACTATGAAGAAAATTAACTCTATCCCAGCCCAAACCACTACACTCACCATTAAAAATTACTTTCTATTCTTTTTTCTCACGAACAAAGCCTAGGCACAGGCTGAAGCATTTAGACATTCCACCCTTTACCAACACCTAAAAGGTTTGTTAAGATTTTTTCAAAAACTCTGTACTGTGGGCTAAGAACAACAGTGTAATTTCTTCGGAACAGAACTCACCGAGAACGAGAGCGACTTCTCCATCTCCGCCTTTCCCTACATCTAGACCGTTTTTTCAGGGGACTTCTGGATCTGCGTCTGTCCTTGTGTCTTGAGAGGGATCCGCTGCTAGATCTACTTCTATATGAACAATGCCAGAAGAAAAACACTTTAATCTTGAAACTTCATAAAAATTAGGTCAACCAACAAAGGAAAAAAAACAGGAATCCTGCCTCACTACATAAAATTGTATAGTGTTACACCTCAGTAATATACTGCCTATCAACATTTTTGCAAATATGAATACTTTAGGCTTCACCAGGTGCTCATGTCCTCCTTTGAAACAATGCACCATTTAAGTCATACCCACGTTTCGTCATAACCTCCATGAACGCTTTGGAAAATAGAAATTTGTATCATATTAGGATAGCTGTCCTTAGTAAATTACAATGCATAAAATCTAGTATAGACAACTTCTAGCAGCTTGTAAAATAGTTACATTCTGTTTCTCTTCCAGGCCCAGTCACTTATTGCAGTCTTGGTCACTGAGGAAAGATGGCTTTAACTGCTCTCTTTTTGCTTTGTTCTCCAGCCTTACAATTGAAATAAACATAAAAAAACCAAAACAAAACAAAAAAACCAACCACTTTTGGTGGCTCAGCATTTAGTCAACTAAGCTTTTCAGTTGAAAGGATTCGTTAGCAAGGATTTCAATTATAAGAATTCTCAAGGAAAGGAATGAGTATTTACTGCGTGATAAATAAGGAATGCAAATAATGTGCAGATACTCTCACAAAAATCCAATTAAAGTCTTCTGATAAACATATATAGCATAGCTGCAGATTTGATGAAGAAAATAAGACTTAAAAACTACTCTATTCTTTTCTTCCCAACATATTCCCTATTTTTGGAAGATCATAATTCCTAGGAAAGAAAAAAAAAAAAGGTGGATTTGAACATTAAGTTGCAAAAAAACACATCCTGAAGAACAGAGAGGTACAAAAAATACCAGCTCCACCTGTCTTCTGCAGCTCAAGACACACCGAGTAACATATACCAAGAGGAGAGGCAGAGGTTTTTTACCTACAGCTGTGTTCTGCCCATCAGTGCAGAAATACAAACCAGCTACAGGGCAAATTAATTACAACTGAGTCAAAATAAGACCTTGAATAAATTTTCTATCACAGAGATGAAAACGATTTAAGTGTTTTATCAAACAGTAAAACAGGGAAGTCATAAGGATAGTTCCCTCAACAGATCAGACTGGCCTTTTTTCAGCATGTTCTCAGATCTGACAGGAGCAGTGGTAAATCGTCAAAAAAAAAACCAAACAACAAAATATAACCATCAACGGTTGTTTAAAGCACAGCTTTTCCACAAGGAAAAAAAGGCAAGTTTATCTTCTAAAAATCAATTTGGTTTGTGTCAATACAAAATAGTACTGAGATTACTGCAGCGTTATACAAAACAAAGACTGTTTTTTCAGTTATGTCCTGAGTTAAAGAAACAGCAGAGAAGCAAGCAGTAAGGGCGTGACCAAATGATTCTTCTTGCATTACAAAAGATGCCTAATATTTGTGTGTCATTAGATAACTTGTACGGTGGTGCCACACTATTGCAAAACTGAAGCCTGCACTGGTATCATATTTGTTTGACAGCATAACTGACGATAACTGCCTCTGGCCAGTGTTTCTGTAACTAAGAGAATTCTAGTTGCCTTGTTAAAAGATGATGCATGAAAGGATGCAACAGAGCTGCTGCTGCAACACTGACAACACTCGCCTTTTTAAAGTGTAAGCTATCAAATACATTCTGAATTTCTTTTTTTCTTCTTGATACTTAACATAGTCAAACATCTTTACATTGATTATGTAAATGCTCAGAAGACATTAGTGACATTGAAAGAATCTGAACCATTTCAGGAAGCGTCTCTAAGTCTCACAGAGCAAGACTGTCTCATTCTTGGAAAAAATCTCAATGCATATACTTTAAGGGTGACCTAGTAATTTTATTTCCTCCCATATTCCAAAGCCTGTTTCAGAACTGAGCACATTTAGTAAAGCAAACCTAATCTGAAGAATGAAAAACCGCCCTAAAGCCTTTTTCTTCTTTTTTTAAAAACCAGACCCTTACATTTACAGTACAGTAAATAAGAATACTGCATTTGTTAACTCCATGTTTAGAAGTTCAGGGTATCAGGAGCTTTCCAGTAGCAAAACCAGCGAGCCCATCTGCTCAGGGCGTTAACAGTAAACTACATGTTCGACCACAAAAAACAGGTAGCTATTTCTTTTTAAAATACAGCTCACAAAGTGATATTATGCTACATGGCATAAAACATACCATGCAACCATAGAAATGGTTACGCTACATGGCACAAAAAGTGTCTTCTAGTGGGTTTTAACTGAAAGAAATCCTGAAAACATTGAGCATTTAGAGGGAAAAAGTACCTGTTCAGAGACAAAGTTCCTGGTTACTCTGACCTGCTCAGTGCAATCAGTAATCTTCTCTACAGGGATACTCGTCTTCGAACTCAGTGAGAAATCTCAGTAACCACCACCACCACTCAAAAAACCCCACTGCTATCTCTTAGTCCAAAATAAAAACCATACCTACCTGTGTTTTGAGTGTGATCTTTTCCTTCTACATTGGAAGTTTGAGCCAGACCTGGATTCTGAACGAGAATGGGAACAAGATCGACCGTCTTTTCTTTCACTGCTCTTTCCAGACTCTGAGAGGAAAAAAACACTTTGCAGTGTAAGCTCAGAACATTTACAGATGCCAGCTAACAATCTGGCACAAGCGGAATGTACCACATATAGTGCAAGGGGCCTACTCTATGCACACCTTCCTTCTTTGCCAATATCCTTCAGAAACATCCAAGAAAGTCATGGCACATACTCATTGAGTGCAGCCATCCTGCAGCAGTACACACAAACCAGGTAACTATAAACAGCTAGCTCTACTAGGAATGGGATTTATGTTGCTGCCACAACGCACAAGATCGCAACATATTCTCCTCTTGGTCTATTATTTAACAGAATTACTTTATTTTTTTTAAATAACCTGAGAAGAATAGAGTAAATTTAGAGGGCATAATTTTGAAAACAAGCATAAAATGTAAATAATAATTAGTACTTTCTATACTGTTAGATATTTTCCTGTGTTAATGTTAGATATATTCCTGTGTGATATGGTCTAGGCAATCCTGCCCCGGCAGGGGGATTGGACTAGATGATCTTTCGAGGTCCCTTCCAATCCCTAACATTCTGTGATTCTGTGATTCTGTGATATTTCAACCACTGTACAAATACTGAAGGTTTATTCCTCAAACACTGTTTTGCAGGAGGAAGGGACAAAGAGAAAAGGGTGAAAAGTTTGATCCAAAGGCGGGGAAGTCAGCAGAAATCTTCACAGTGACCTCACCAACTTTGGTTCAGATTCTAAAAGACTGTCATTCTGCTGCTTAACATTGAGGAAATGTTAGAGCTATTTTCTTCCAGCCCTAAAAAACAACAGAAAATACTCAGCCACTCCCCCAGAAAAACCCCTCAAGACTCCGCACTATCTAACCTATGTAGGACAATGTCTGGGTTGGTTAGGAAAAAGAATGACAAAATCTCACTGATGAAAAGAAGGAGAAGGATCTCAATTGCACGTTTAACAAGCTGAGAATTTTTTTATGCTGTGGTTTCGCAATCAGTTTAAGCCAGCACCGAAATACCTGTCCAACCTCTCAACACACTAACGCCTTCCTCCTTGACCTGGCATATCGGTGTTAGCAGGGATCCACGAACCAACCTGGATGAAAAAAAAAGTCCCTTACAATATATTGCTTTATGCCAGATTCATTCTCTGATCCCATTTGCTATGAAGATGCACACAGTCTTGAGCCAGCATGAAAAAGAGCATAGCACAGGGACAAAATTAACCTGCTGCAGATAAAGAAAGCATAATATTACTGCTTTCAGAACCATCCTAGCTCCCCCTGACCGCGAAACTATGGCATTAATGGGTGCTAGAGCACAACAAAACAAGACATAAAGCATTTTCTTTCAAAAGTGTCAGTACTTTGAACTTAAAAAGCACCAACATTAAGTACTAATTTAGTATTAACTTTGTATTTTTCAAAACATTCAGTGAGCGTGTATCTGAAAATAAGACACGATGAAATAGAAAGCTTCATCCCACTGCTTTGTTGCACAAATGCAATTTTGATTATTTTCTTCTTTTTCCAACACGTATTGTCCACCTTTGAGTATCCTCTTCCTGTGTTTGAAAATGCTCTTAAAAGCATGTGCCAAGGTACGCACAGAACGTATCTGTTAGGTAATAAACATAATATACCTACCTGGCTCAACAGCAGCAGATATGAAGGACTGGGCTTCCCTTACTCTCTTCTTCATCACTTCTTCCAGTTCCTTGGCAGCAGCTTGCAATGTCATTTCAGGAGGCTTCACTATTGCATTATTGGAGTGATTTATTCTAAATTAAGGAAAAATAAAACCTTTAGCTCCAGCACTTGAAAAGGGAAAATGAAAAACAACTAAGAAAGGAAAACACCTCAACTTCCAGCTACAACTAAAAACTTCAAAGTTCAGCAAAACTACAGATTTCTCCTAACGCTCACCTGTTCTAAGTATCTGAAATATCTTTTGTTGCTTTCAAATCTTACCACTTTTAAATAAATGCAGCACAGTATTTCTGTGTTCAAATACTTTCTAGTAGAAGTAGGAATCTCTTTCTCCAGTTCAGATCAAATCTCTACATTAAGACCTACTAATTACATACACATACAGAAAGCTTAATTAGTACTAAGGACTTTGCACACTCTTGCACTATTAGAGCAGCCACTACCTCAGGATTAAATAGAAACATATTTTACTCAATGCCATCCACATTCTTCTCAGAGAAAGTTATGCCCAACCTTGAAACTGGAGTTTACAAAAATGTTCCAGTTTGCTAACAACAGGTCCTTATATTGAAAAAATATTAAGCACAGCAGTTTCCTGCACATCTCAGTCATAAATGCATTAGGGTACAAGAAATCTCTCATTCAATACGGAAATTTCATTCCTTACTTTAGTGGCCTCTCTCCAAACATCACTCCATTAAAGGCAAGAGCTCGAGGTACACAATTTTGGTCTGCAAACTCCACAAAAGCAAATCCTGTTGGTTGCGTCTCATCACCTGCCATTCGCACAAATTTGGCTTCTCCAACTAGCTCAAAGAATTCAAGCAGCCGATCTGCTGTTGTAGTCTAGAAAGAGTTGAAGAGCTCAGCTGAAGTAAAATATAGAATGAAAACCACTTATGCAATATATCACGTAATCCAAGAGCTACAGATTTTGGAAGGCTATCTCACCATTATCACACAGGTGACATGGATTTGGTAATGTTACACTTAAAGACAGGTATTTTTTCTTCCATTAAGCTAAAGAATATACTACAATTTAAAATAGTGCAACCACAAGCCCTGAAGCCTCACATCTAGGTTAAAAAGGCATTTGCGCAGGATTTTGCACTTCTCAGGAAACTCATCTGAAATAACTCATGACGAATTTCCGTATACACCTGTGTCCAAGCTGTTGACTGTCAATTTTGATCAATTCCAAAAAAACCCAAACAATATTACGACATTTAGATTTTATCTGCTCTTCCACTAGCTTCCAGCTTACTTCATTTTATTGCAATCAATAGTACTTTGACACTCCAGGAGCTACTTTGGTAGCCAAAAAACCCAAATAAAATACTTACATTGCCATCAGTCAAAAGCAAAACGTTTTTCAATTCAATCAACTGGTGAAAAAACAAGTTTCTGACAGACCTAACTTTCCTGTTCTAGAAACGCAAAGGTATTTATGTTAATTTTGCAACTTCCACTAGGACATATAATTCCATCTTACTGTACTTAAACAACTGCACAGCGTTGTGGGGGACAGCTACCACGATCCCAACACTTCTGAGGCACTGCTCAGCTAACATAACCCAGCTGGCCATTTGATCAACACACACAATCAGAAGTATGTTTCTGGAATTCAGCTACAGTGTGATTTCTCTGGTAGCCTGCCAAAATGAATTCCACAGTCTGGTCTGATCTGACTGGCACAGGAGCATTCAAAATATCACTAGTAACCAAAAACTTTTTTTTTTTAAAAAAAGTGTCTATTTTCATCAACTGAGGAAAACTCTGTAACATCAAAGATTAGAATTGATAAATTACAATTCGACACGTTCCAGTAGTATTTCCACTACACAAAAAAGCTACCTGGGAATTCAAGTTTCCAACATAGACCGTTCTCCTGATCTCATCAATTTTGGATGGATCTGCATTCCCCATAACTGGTGGTTGTGGCATTTCTCCCAGTGCCGTAATGTTAGGGTCCAATGCTGCTGCTGCGATAGCCCCCAAAGTGCCAAGTGAAACACCGACCTGGAAAACACAAAACCAGAATATGCTTTGCAACCAAGCACTGCTGGCAAATAATTCACTTGTGAATACTTGCCTGTCTTGGGCACTTCTGTAAAAATAAATCTAATGAATATAGGCAATACTGTAAATTTTAAGGTCCCGGATGAACACTTTTTGTAAAGAATAAAAATCTGCCCATAAATAACCTTCATAGTTAAGATATTCTGTGGGCTATCAGGTAGCACCTTATCAAAGAGGGCTGCCCAGGGATGCAGCATATCAATCAGAAAACATATAGGCTTGAATTTCTAATGCTTACAGTCAATCAAATTGACTAAGATTCCTTCAGACACTGCTAATATTATTTTTTTTTTGGCCACAACAAGTATTAGGAGTAGAAGAGGAACTGCTGAGCCCTTGCCCAGCAGGGGAAGAAGGGAATTTGCAGTGCCCACGGCCAATTTGTTCTGTGATAGACAGCAGTCCACCAAAGGGACACAGAAAGTACCTTCTGGACAAACACATCACATAAGGCAAGGTTAATTGCAGGTGAAATGAGAAGGATATTATGTCTAAGTCCTTTCCCTACAAACACAGTCACTTCCGAGGCAATGAGGACAACATACTTCTCATTTTTTGGAACTGGGAATTAAAATCTCTCCCGGGGAATGTTATTTTAAAAAGTCACTTAAAAATCACTACTGAATTGGTCTGATGAGTTCCTCGGTTTAATTTTATTTTCCCCACCTGAAAAGCAACTGCCTTTCCAGCAAACAAATTTCCAGCAAACAAATTTTCTAACAAGTGTAAGAAATTCTCAACCAGGCACCAGTAATTTTTTTTTTATGTAACAAAAGAGAAAACTACTCTATTTTAACTTGACATTTTCCCTGAATTTTATTTAATGTGGTAAAAAAAGGGGTGCTTCCTCTCTTCCACCTCACATTCTGCAAGCTTACAACGACCTTAAGTAAACTACTCTAACATCAATATGCTTTTTATTTAACATAATATGTAACTAATTGTATTCAACAACTGAGACTTCCTTTTAGTTCTTTAAGGAAATTCTCTGCTGCATCCTATAAAACTGAGGTATGTTAATGACAGGAAAATTGTAGAAACTTGGTAAAAAGGAACTCTTCTCTCTAATAACGCTAGTTCAGACAATCACAGCACAGCCCTTTGCTCTAGAATCACTGAAGCACAAAGCCTACAGGTGCCAGAGACATCATCCTCACTCCCTAGTAAGTCAAAAATCTTCTCTTTTTTCATTCAAGTCAGTCATAGGATGTTGCACAATGAATTCGAGTGGAACAGGGCTACCAAAGGAACACACATCTGTATACATATTCTGCTTACTGTTGTGCACTATCAACACACCTGGAAGTTCACATCCATTAGAAACAAGCACGCCCAGCAAAGGCAACGGCGCTACAGATATTACAGTAAATTCCTTAACACAAATGCCCTTTTTTTCACATACATGAAATGATGCATACAGACAACTTCACTCTGCTCTGCACACTCATGCTTCACCAAGCAAAAGTATTTTGTGTGTAAGCTGAATATCTGCAATACAGACAGAGAGAAAACATGTTGCAGTTCTACACAATGCAACACAAAACTTTATTTCACCTCACTGCTTAATCTATTAAAAAAGTTAGGATAACACGTTTAATATCACACCATATACTCTTCTTAAAACAAGAATTGTTGGCTTGATTTTTTTAACTATGTATTTCTGTACAAAGGCTTGCAAATGGGGTCCTAATCTCAGTGAAAGCTTTTACTTAACTTACGTAACACAAATACTCTCAGATGACTGAAAGCTACTACGTCACCTTCCTCTGAGTCCTCAGCATGAAATAAATTCAAAAGAGCATATTAATATTTGTCATTCAGTAGTCAATGTCCACGAGACCTCGAGTTCACTAATTCAACTTACTGAATTACGTCTTTCATCTAGAAACCGGAGTGAAAAGTGAGTTTCTGCCGTTCCATGAAGGTAACAAAACTCATGCTCTACAACACATCAGAAGTTTGGATTTCTTACAGAACTGTTTTTAAAACTAAGACTCAGATGACATGATTTTTTGTCTGATGTTGATTCTAATGAAAAGGCAAATTTCTCTTTTAATTGAATTAATAGAAGGAATTGATTTTTAAAAATCTAGACCTCAAATCATTAAATACGTAAGGAAAAAAAGGAGCAGAAAATAATTTCAACATTTCGTAGCATCGTTCTGCTTGGGACAGCTTTGCTTCCCATGCACTTGTCAATGAAACACTATTTTCACAATTTATCGTAATACTATTCAAATAAATTTTCAGAGAGTCAATAGGAAGCATGTCTCTCTTTGTTTCACAAGAAGGGCATTAGAGTAAATACTTAATTTATTTCCAAGGTAACAAGTTGAAAGTCAGGTCAAATGTCCATAACTGTTAGGCAAGGAAATCCATACTGCTAAAAGTTACGCATATAAACTGTAAATAAAACCAGGAGTAAAATATACAATCACAATCCTGCATCCTACCTCTGAAGACTAAATTAATCATTTAGAACTGATGTTTACAGCATTATAACCTTGACATTTCCAAGTCAAACCCTACTACGGCACTGGATTTTCATATTTTATGTGTACATACACACTGGCAAACTTTTACACATAGGCACAAACAGTATTTGCTTATGAATGTCAAGAAAGTATCTATTTGCCTTAAAATCTGTTATGTAACTTAGTGAAAAACAAGAACAACAGCTATAACAAAAACCCACATTTGGTCAGGAGAAAACTCAAGTATATTAAGAAACAAGTGTGGAACAAGTCCAAAGTAAAAGAGAATCACAGAAATCACAGAAACTACTAGGTTGGAAGAGACCTCTGGGATCATCAAGTCCAACCTTTGACCTAACACCACCGTGTCAACTTAGACAATGGCACCAAGTGCCACATCCAGTGTTTTCTTAAACACCCCCAGGAACAGTGACGCCACCACCTCCCTGGGTAGCCCACTCCAATGCCCAATAACCCTTCCTGGGAAGCAACCCTTCCCAATGTCTAACCTGAACCTCCCCTGGCCCAGCCTGAGGCCATGTCCTCCAGTCCCGCCGCTAGTTGCCTGGGAGAAGAGGCCGACCCCCACCCCGCTACAACCTTCCCTCAGGTGGTTGTAGAGAGCGATAAGGTCTCCCCTCAGCCTCGCCCTCTCCAGGCCAAACAATCCCAGTTCCCCCGGACGCTCCTCACAGGACATACCCTCCAGACCCTTCACCAGCTTTGTTGCCCTTCTCTGGACTCACTCCAGCACCCCAACATCTCTCTTGAAGTGAGAGGCCCACAACTGGACACAGTACTCGAGGTGCGGCCCCACCAGTGCCGACTACAGGGGGACAACCACTTCCCCAGTCCTGATGGCCACACTATTCCTGATACAAGGCAGGATGCCATTGGCCTTCCTGGCCACCTGCGCACACTGCTGCCCCACGTTCAGCCAGCTGTCCACCAATACCCCCAGCTCCTTTTCCACCAAGCCGCTTTCCAACCACTCTTCCCCCAGCCTGCAGCGCTGCATGGCGTTGTTGTGGCCAAAGTGTAGGACCCGGCACTTGTTCTTGTTGAACCTCATACCATTGGTCTAGGCCCATCTGTCTCAGCTGTCCAGATCCCTCTGCAGAGCCTTCCTACTCTCAGGCACATCAACACTCCCACCCAACTTAGTGCTGTCCGCCAAAAAATCACCATAAACCTATTAAAGAGTGCGCGGGGAGGCGCTCCGGGGCAGCCTGGCAGCACGCTGCTCGCCAGGCCTCCGCCTGGGACTCAGGGCCGGCACACCCCGGCGGGCGGCCGCAGCCCTGGTTGCTGTCCCCGCCGCCGCCAGAACACAAAGCCCGCTCCGCAGGCGCCGCGGCGGCTGCCCTCCTCCGAGCCGGGGCCGCCAGCTTCAGTGTGGCCCAAGCTCCTGGCCCCTCCCGCTCCCGCCATACAAAGGGGGGGACCACGGCACCCCCTCCCCGCGCCGCAGGCTCTGGTGCGCGCACTCGAGATGGCACACGGGGCCTTCTGCCTCTTCCCTTCCCGCCACCCTCCCGGTCCCTCCAGGCCTCTTCCTCCTCCCAAGCCTCCATCGCTCCGGACGCCGCCGCAGGACCCACTTACTCCGCGGGGCAGAGGCGCAGCTCCTCGGTATCTCCCCGGAAGCCGAACACAGTCCGCATCTGCTCGCCGGTCGCTGCCGAGGACAGGTTCGGGACCCGGATGACAGCGGTGGGGCCCAAGGGGAAGCCCAGCGGCACCCCGAGCCCTCCGCTGTTCATCACGGCGGCGCCTGCACGACGGCCCCGCTCACCGCGGTGCCGCACGCAGCCGGAGAGCCGGACCTGACGGCAGAGAGGAGCGCGCGGCGCCTGACAGAGCGTCCCGGCGCGCGGGCGCTCTAGCGGCGGCCTCACAGAACCACAGAATCGACCAGGTTGGAAGAGACCTGCGGGAGCATCCAGTCCAACCGTTGCCCTGACACCACCATGCCAACTAGACCATGGCACTAAGTGCCACGTCCAGTCTTTTCTTAAACATATCCAGAGATGGTGACTCCACCACCTCCCTGGGCAGCCCATTCCAATGTCTAATGACCCTTTCTGAGAAGAAATTCTTCCTAATGTCCAACCTGAACCTCCCCTGGCGAAGCTTGAGGCTGTGTCCTCTTGTCCTAGCGATAGCTGCCTGGGAGAAGAGGCCAACTCCCACTTCACTACAACCTCCCTTCAGGTAGTTGTAGACGGCAATGAGGTCACCTCTGAGCCTCCTCTTCTCCAGGCTGAACAACACCAGCTCCCTCAGCCGTTCCTCGTAGGTCATATCCTCCAGACCCTTCACCAGCTTGGTCGCCCTCCTCTGGACTCGCTCCAACACCTCAACATCTTTCTTGAAGTGTGGGGCCCACAACTGGACACAGCATTCAAGGTGCGGCCTCACCAGTGCCGAGTAAAGAGGGACGATCACTTGCCTAGACCGGCTGGCTACACTATTCCTAAGAGAGGCCAGGATGCCATTGGCCTTCTTGGCCACCTGGGCACACTGCTGGCTCATGTTTAGCAGGCTGTCGATCAGCACCCCCAGGTCTCTTTCCACCGCGCCGCTTTCTAACCACTCTTCCCCGAGCCTGTAGCACTGCACGGGGTTGTTGTGGCCAAAGCGTAAGAGCCGGCACTTGTTCTTATTGAACCTCATGTCGTTGGTCTCGGCCCATCTATCTAACGTGTCCAGATCCCTCTGTAGGGCCTTCCTACCCTCCACTAGATCGACACTCCCACCCAGCTTGGTGTCACCTGCAAATTTGCTGAGGGTGCACTCAATCCCTACATCTAGATCATCTATAAAGATATGGAAGAGCACCGGCCCCAAAACTGAGCCCTGGGGAACACCGGTAGTGACTGGCCGCCACTTGGACTTTGCCCCGTTCACCACCACTCTCTGGGCTCGGCCATCCAGCCAGTTTTTAACCCATTGAAGAGTCCACCCATCCAAGCCCCGGGCAGCCAGTTTGTCTAGGAGGATGCTGTGGGAGACAGTGTAAAACAGATTTCAAGTTGGTTCTTTAAAAGGTTTAATCAGCTTCAGACTGCTTTCCTGAAATCATTTCCATATTCTGATTTCCACTTGCAATTACATCTTTTGCTGCAAGTTTCTCCTTTCAAAGTCCCTGCTGAAGAAAAACGAGAACTATTTGTCTCCATATAGTTAACTAGTTTGTCTTCCAAAAAGAGGATGCTATTTCATTTACGCCACCTTCAATACCTGGGTACTACATTTTAGAGAAGCCCCAGTTCCAACTGTGATCCCAGCGTATTTTTCTACAAATAATAAAAAAATACACCCTTACAAATAACAATAAATATATCCTATCCATGGTGTCACGTAGATAATTACCTGCACAGCTATTTTCTTCATGCTGTCCGGAGGAATATCTTTGAGACTAAGTCTGGCAGATGGGTAATTCCGCTGTCCTGAAATGAAGACTTCATCTTGGCATTGGTCTCCTGGAGTAGAAGCCTGGGGATGCTAAACAGAATGGAGCAGTAAAGACGACTGGCTTCATATAATTCAAACTAAAAAATTCTCATAAGAAGCCCAGAATAAAACATTTTAAGGATTTTATTGTTCTTTATCTTCTTTGATTAACTAGTACATTATTTATGTAGAAAATCTTACTAGCCAAGACACCACACCCATAAAATACTGATGGATATTTACGAAAACTAGCAACTGCAGAGGTGTCTTTGATCAGCAATAAACTGAGAAGAAAAGATAACAAAATCTAAGGACTGCTCTTCAAGGATTCCTATGGTTAAAAGTCTTCTGTTGACTTTATCGTGCTCACTATAGATGCCACATCACTCAGGATGCTCAGAGTTGAGTCATTTCCTCACATTTTCTTACAAACTAAAATATTAATTTTCTTGAATGCCTGAAGTATCTTACAGTACAGTTTACATCATCAGAATTTGTTTGGAAAAAGCATAACAAGATTTTGTTCAAACCTTTTTCAACCTAGGTTAAATTCAGCATGATAATGTCTTATTCATGTACGCACAACAAAACCAGACAGTTTTACATGCGCTCAACCATCTATAAAAGCCAATTAGAAAACTCAACTTCATGACATGAAATTGAAAAGCCTTGCAATAAGTTTAAGGCATATGAAGTGAAAAGAGCCTAAGTCCCTAAGATCTTATTTATTTGCCCCTTTTGATATCTACTGTGTACTCACTGCCATCTTCATCAGCTTATTTGGCTCTCCATGATGCTTCAATTTGATGGCATTCAGGAGTAGGAATACTTCACACTTTTTTTCTTGGGATTACATGCTTTAGCTTTGCCAGAGGCAAAGTTAAAATGATAATGTTCATTGGTGGCATGTGATGGTGGCAGAATGATGCTGCTGTTTGCAGCAACAGTTAGTCTGCCTTAATATGAGCTTTATGATGGCAGCATAGATGGTTACGAATATGACATCGGAAGATACGAGATGACCCAGCTGAAACGCATGTGGCCTTTTATCTCCCTTTGGTGACTAGATAGCAAACCACCAGTTGCCTGCTGCCTCTGAGCTGGCAGAGCCAGCCTGGCTGTTCAGCCAACACCACTTCGTTTATTCACCAACACTACGGGTTCAACCTCAATGGTAACTTTGTCTTGGGCATCTTGGGAAGTGTTGGCACTTGAAGGTTTTGACTGCTTGGAGCTGCATGTCTCGGCAGAGGTCCCTTCCAGAGCAACAGGCATTCTCATCCCTGTGTATTTCCATGTCCCCCCTAGAAGTCACCCATGGGACAAAAATCCCAGGAGTCTCTGCCTCAAAACTTCTCCATTTGTGGAATCTCAGCCCAAGGGTTATTCCTTGCCTTGGCAAAGATGTCTTATTTGCTTTGTCCAAGATGCCAGGGCTGTTAGTCTAACAGATTATAGGAGAAAATGCAACACCGAGAACCATTTCTCCTTAGCATATTAATTGTCTTTGCTTTCCCATAGCAGACAGAGAAAAGTGATTTTCAAGTATAGTATTTTATGCTACTGACAGGAACAACCTGACAGTATTTTTATTTTTGCAACAGAGAAAGAGACATACGCTCTGTGTTGATAGCTGCTGCAAAACAAATGCTCAGTGGTGAGGATCTAAACTTAACTCCACTTTTCCTGTGCACTGATATCTCTGTAAGAATGTTGTGTCATAGGAATGCAGTTTCCAAAGTACCTGTTCTGTTTTTGAGGTCTCACAGCACTTTGGATTTGCTCATCACTTTGCAAAGGCGTTGATGCGGAACAGGCAAACATGGACACTCCTGTTCATTTCAAGTGTGAGTCTGAATGGGATATCAGGGGTAGAGCACCATCTTCCAAAGGTGGGCTTCAGGATGCTGCATATATTGTAATGGCACTAAAGTAAAAAAAATGCTTTTCTCTTTAATTTTACTAGAGACAGAAATCCATTCGCCTCACCAAACAACGAACACAAGAGACTGCAAAAAGACCCTCCTTCTCAGGTGGTGACAATGGTAAATGTTTTCTTCTCCGTGTGCAACTCACTTCAGCTAGAGCTGATCCCTTTGTTTGTTTTCCTATGGGAAGAGGAAAAGAGTGGTTTCATGCCTTTAACCCCTACCGAGGAGCTGCTCATACATTAGAACTTGGACAAGGTGGATGACTTGTTTAAAAAAAAAAACTCACACCTCTGGAGACTGCCAAGCTTACTACTTTGATTTCTCATTGAGCAGCTTCAGCAAGAGGAGAGGCAGAAAGAAGACTCTTCTAAGAAAAAAAAAAAAAGAGGCATTTTCTACCAGTTTCAGCAGCAGCAGATGAATTTCCTGTGACTAGGCAACAGAGAAAGGAGGAAAGAAACACACTTAACCTTGGTTTGTAGGAAACTGGGGAGCAACTGGAAAGCGCAACGTGTCATGCTTGTTCCTATGTTGGCTATAAAACAGTTACAGGAACCAAAAACTGGACATTTCTGCCTGAATATGATACTTAAGGGTTTTCATTTGGAGAAAACTTGTCCTATTTACTTGTGTTTAGACCAGTTTATACAGGGTAATTTTTAAAAGCTTGTTAGTTGTGTGGGGTTTTTTCCTAAAACCTTCTGGGCAAATAAACTCCATGGGACTTTCCATACATCAGGATTTGGATTCACTGCCTGCCAGCATGAATGTTTGACTACAAAGCGGTTTCCCTCTGATTGCCTTCAAGCAAATGCACCCATGCAGTTAGCTTTTATCTTGTTGCAATATCACTCTCTTTTTTTCATGCATAAATGTCTAAATTCAAATAAAAGTGCAAGTACCTGAGAAACAAATAAGAAATGATGTTCAGTTAATTAAAATCCCTTGAGGCAGGCAAGATGTAGAAACGTTCTTGTGTAAATGAAAATCAGGCACATACTTTGAATGTGAAACAACATTGGCTTATAATGGGGCTGAGACTGCTCTATACAACTGGTTGAATTCACAGCTGGGCAAGGTTCTTGCATGCATCAACAAAGACTTGCATCAGGGCTCTAAGGACATCAGTGGGACTGAGGTAGAGCCGTGCACTCACATGGTTCTATGCAGAGTTCTGAATCTCATATGATTCTTGAGAAAACTGCATTATATTCTTGAAAAAAATGTATTATGCACTAGTGGAAGATCTGTGTCATCTGTGATTGTCGTGCATGTCAGGTCCTGTTTCTGTATCAATTGCTTATGTTCACAGAGCATGTGACTGTCATTCTTTTTTTCTGCCTCCTTAGAGGCTCAACTAAAAAATGTTTCATCTCAGCTAATTCCATTGCTTGACTTACACAAGCAGAATCGTAAGGGAAACAGCGCAATGCTTTTTCTTCCCAGAGTGAGTAACCGCTTTTGGGGTACAGGCGTAGAGGTACGAACTTCCAAGTGCTGCTTCTGATCCTTGTGCTTGTCCTCTGTTGGAAGATGGGTGCAATAATAAAGTAAGAGAATCATAGCTTCCTTATCAGCCTGCCACACAAATCAGCTGTTTAATACCTGAAAAGCACTTTTAGCTATAAAAAAGGGATTCTGATTTGTACGTGTTCCTCTTATTCTCTAAGTAAGAAGACTAAGTGTCCTTCTCAAACAGGAGAAGAATGCATGTTTAAGGACAAAAACCAGCAATGTAGGCTGATCAGCCTACCAGTATGCAAAAGTGGCACATAATCAAAACTTGACTGTGTTTGTACTATATCATGAAACTATACAGGAATTTATATGCCTTTTTTTTAATAGATTAAATAACTAAAGTGCTAGGCACTAGCAAAACTTAAGTATCTACTTAATAGATGTCCACATGAATAGGAAAACAGTTGAAATGTTGTGCTTCTCTAGCAGGCCCCAGTGTAGCGTGGTATGTGATGGTGTAGTTAAGGACAAACACAGTCCTGCTCAAGTCAAAAAGGTACAGAGTTAAAAGCATTAACTGCTTTGCTGAGCCTGGAAGGGACAAAGTGGGCAGCTGCCACAGAGAACTTCCCTACACATAGAACTGTCCCTTGGTCCTTGAGATATTCTGGGTGGGCTAACCCAGCCCAGCCATGAACTAAGGTGGAGCACTGCCTTCCATGTATCCTCCCCTGTCTTCCCATGGTGGTCACAGGAATTTCAGTGGGGGACAGTGAGGAACAGCATTGGACTGAGGGTTCAAAGCCAGAAGCTCCTGCAACAAGATAGCTCATGCTACTGATGAAGCAAGAAAAGAGGCAAAGAGGACACAGGATGAGCAGGTGAATATTGCTCCTTTTTTTTTTTCTTTTTTTTTTCTCCCAAATAAGAAAGATGTGTGAAGAAGTGACAACTTTTAGAGAAAGGTGAGATGCATGTATTTTCACTCTCTTAAAGAACTGTTCTCCCCCTGTACTTGACGCTGGTGAGGCCACGCCTGGAATACCGTGTGCGGTTTTGGGCCCCTCACTACAAGAAAGACATTGAGGTGCTGGAGTGAGTCCAAAGAAGGGCAATGAAGCTGGTGAAGGGTCTACAGCACAAGGCTTATGAGGAGCGGCTGAGGGAACTGGGGTTGTTTAGTTTGGAGGAAAGGAGGCTGAGGGGAGACCTTATTGCTGTCTACAACCAACTGAAAGGAGGTTGTAGTGAGGGAGGTGTTAGTCTCTTCTCTCAGGTGACAAGTGATAGGATGAGAGGAAATGGCCTCAAGTTGCAGAGAGGAAGGTTTAGATTGGATGTCAGGAAAAATTTATTCCCCGAAAGGGTTGTCAAGCATTGGAACAGGCTTCCCAGGGAAGTGGTTGAGTCACCATCCCTGGAGGTATTTAAAAGATGTGTAGATGTGGTGCTTAGGGATATTGTTTAGTGGTGGACTTCGCAGTGCTAGGTTAGTGGTTGAACTTGATGATTTTAAAGGTCTTTTCCAACCAAAATCGTTCCATGATTCTATAACTGTTCTTTTACAGTAACTAGTGGAAGGAAAACTGTGCAAGTCTATAAAACTCCCTCAGCAGCATGCCTGCAAACCAGTGTGGATTTTTCTAAACACAGGTCAGTTTGTATCACACACTGGACTTAGAGCTCTACCACACTGCAGATCTACCCCACAGCTTTGCTGGACTGACCAGCAATCTTCATCAGCTTAAGAGTACCCATGCTTCATGCTCTGAACTAGTAGCAAGGGGTAGTTTGCTTCCTCCATGTACTGGGTGAACTTGGGATGGAGTTCATTTTCTTAATAGCAGCCCAAATGGTGTTGTGTTTTAGGTTTGTGATGAAAATAGAATTAATAACAAAAACACCAATGTTTTAGCTATAGCTGGATAGTGCTTGCTCATCATCTCTGTTTCTCACTCTGCCCTTCCCCAGGGAGTAGTCTAGGGATGGTCAAGAGACTGGGAGGGGAGAGCTGGGACAGACGACCTGAATTGACCAAAGAGATATTCCATAGCACATAACATCATGCTTAGCAATAAAACTGGGGGAGGGGAGTTTTGTCCTAAGTGGCTGTTAATTGGAGACGAGCTGGGCATCAGTCTGCTGGTGGGAGGTGGTAAGCAATTGCCTTTGCATCATTTGCTTTTTTCCTTTTTTCCCTTTACTTATTAAACTGTCTTTACCTTGACCGATAATTACTTTTTTTTTTCACTTTTTCCTTCCTGATCCTCTCCCCCATCCCACTGGGAGATTGGAGTGAGTGAGCGACTGGGAGGGAGTTTAGCTGCTGGCTGGGATCAACCCACCACACCACAAAAGCAGGCCAAGGATAAGTATTTGTTCAGTGAGTCTCAGCAGGCTTTTTGTTGGTCCAGGTGAGCGGTTAGAAAGAAATTGGATTATATTCAGACTCTCTTTCATTTTTTCTTGCATGAAAGGGTATATTACAGCCATGCCTACTCTTCCAGCTGATGGGACTCATCTTCAGTCGGGTCATAAAGGGCTTCTTCATCTCCCCCTGTTATATCTAGATTTCCACAAGGTCCCTTCCTAGTTAGAACTTTCTGTTTCTTTCAAAGGAACTTTTTAAAAGCTGTCCCAGTGCTAACTCACCATCACATTGTAGCTGTTCAACAGGACCAGCCTGCAAGTGTCACCCAGGCTCAAAACCACTTCTCCTTGGCAGGTACATCCAGCTATGAGACAGCTTTGAAGATAAAAGGCAAGCACGCTCAGTGGAACAACCCACCTGCTTTCTTCAGTTCCAGCACTCCACTGAGACGTATAGAGGTTTTAAAGGGAAAACCAGGCTTTCACAGCATCCTTACTAAGCCAAGTTGACATTCAGAAATAAATTAACTACAAATGCCACAGAACTAGTCTGCGGAATTTATGTCCTCCTTGAGTTGGAAAACCTAATTGATAAGGTACTGAGTATAATTATGTTTACTTGGGCTGGAAATCTCTTCCCATGGAAACAGCAGCAAGAAAGCCATACATAATGAAATGCAGCATTTAGATAAAAATGTCTAACGCTATTGATACATCATCAAGCTGTGTTCAAGTACACTTCAGTTTATCTCCTGTGCAGTGGTTTGCTTTGCCCTTTAACACCATGAACAAGTAAAGTACTTCCCTAACAAGAATCAATTTACCAGAAAAGCAATTGCTTTGAAAGCATTCTTTCTGATCAAGGTTTGTTGTGTCTGCCTTCTCCCATCCCATTTTGGCTGCTTTGATTTTCTCACCTGACACAAAAGATTGGTTCAGCCAGCAGATTCATTGGTGGAAGTGAACTGATGCAGTTGCTTTTCTGTCTAGGTGAGAGCCAGGACAGAGAGTACTTACTCTGATCCTGTGCATCACAGGGAGTGAAGAGTGTCACCAGTTTCTGCAAGTCTATCCATGTCCCTGTGGTGATGAGTTATGGGGGAGATGTCTGACTGCAGAGAGGTTTCATGTGCCTCCATCAAGCACTCCAGAGGTCCATCCACTTACTGGTAATTTGGGAAGCAAGCAGGTTCTGGTAGGTTACTGATTCTACTTCTACAAAATGCTGTGAATTGCTAACTAGCATACAAATATGCTCCTCTGGGGGAAGAGAACTACAGAATCACAGAATGGTTAGGGTTGGAAGGGACCTCTGGAGATCTAGTCCAATCCCCTGCTAAAGCAGGTTCCTAAAGTAACTCCTTTACCTCACCCTATTCACCTTCTCCTTCACAGGTTGCCAGAATGTTGCCATAGGTTTCCTCTTTAGGAATGAAATAATAATAAAAAACTGAAAACATCCCAGAGTTCGAGTTTCTGTGTTAGCAAGTAGCTGAAAATTAGCAATAACAGGGCTTCTGAGTGACAGAGATAATTAGTAAGTGCTAATAAATCCTGGATTAAAGTTATTCCTTTTCCTCTCTCCTACCTAGACAAGGCTGGCTACGTAACTTGCTGACCCTGTGAACTTTGTGCCCCCATCTGCTAAGGTAGCAATTGGCTAAAGAGCAGGTAGATGGAAGCATGAGAAATAAATTATCGGTAAACGGTTTGGCCAACATACCTAGAGTCTCCTGGAAAAGCCTTTCTTTTGTCCTAGTGCGATAAAAATCACAGGCAGAGATAAGATCGCAGAATCACAGAATCACAGAATCACAGAATTAACCAGGTTGGAAGAGACCTGCGGGAGCATCCAGTCCAACCATTGCCCTGACACCACCCTGTCAGCTAGACCATGGCACTAAGTGCCATGTCCAGTCTTTTCTTAAACACATCCAGAGATGGTGACTCCACCACCTCCCTGGGCAGCCTGTTCCAATGTCTAATAACCCTTTCTGAAAAGAAATTCTTCCTAATGTCCAACCTGAACCTCCCCTGGCGAAGCTTGAGGCTATGTCCTCTTGTCCTATCGCTAGTTGCCCAGGAGAAGAGGCCGACTCCCACTTCACTACAACCTCCCTTCAGGTAGTTGTAGACTGCAATAAGGTCACCTCTGAGCCTCCTCTTCTCCAGGCTAAACAACCCCAGCTCCCTCAGCCGTTCCTCGTAGGTCAGACCCTCCAGACCCTTCACCAGCTTGGTCGCCCTCCTCTGGACTCGCTCCAACACCTCAACATCTTTCTTGAAGTGCGGGGCCCACAACTGGACACAGTATTCAAGGTGCGGCCTCACCAGTGCCAAGTACAGATGTGTTCATGCTTCTTCATAAAAATCAGCCTCCAAAACTGCCTAGCCTGTCTCAGCTTCGACAGCCCTCACCTTGCCCTTCCTCCTCTCCCAAAAGACTGGCAAGCACGACTCCCTTGCCTGCACAGGAGCAGGCAGCAGCCCTCTAAGGGAAAAGGAGGAAAATGAGACAACAGGCCAGGTGCAGTGTTTAGTGGTGCCTGGGAAGTGCTGGTTGGGAGACACGGAGCCTGCTGCATGGGCAGCATCCACCTCAGCAGCTGCCACAGCCTCAGAGGTGTCAGCAGTTGCAGCCTTTCCTCTGCTGGCTGGATGGCAAAGGCAGCATCAGGGCAGGCAGAGCAGAGGAAGCGGGACCTGTTTAGTGTTCTGCATCTTTAAGTCATCATTCTCCACTCCCTTTCTTTCTTATTTCTTCCCTGAAATTTGGTGACGAGATAGGGGCAGGTGAGTGGCCTGTTCCCCTTTCTCTGCCCAAGAACTGGGCATTTCTTTGGTTTCCTCACAGCGTCTCTCTGACAGGGACTTGTAAATACCTTCTTGTAAGTAAATATAGCTAGGAAAATACTGAAGGGTTGGACAGGAAAACTTGTAAACCTGTTGGACTTGAGTACAGCAAAGAATTCTGACAACATTTTGATTGCTGTTCCTCTAAGAGTGTAGCAAACATGCCAGATTTCTTCTCTATCAGGATAAAACCTCAAGGGGATATTGCAGGCTTTGGACTCTCACACACTCAGCTTCTTGCTAAGGAGGCTTGAAAGTGCTGTCCAGGCTGGGGGCATTTTTTGTCACTAGAGAAACCTGGAGTTTCTGAAAAAACAAAGAGGTAATGGTCACAGAGAAGCTTCACCTTTTGATCCTCGCTTACATTCTGTCTCAATTCTCCTTCCTCTAACCTGAAAATGTCAACATGAAATTCAGAATTGAAAAAGAGAAGGAGCAACCTCCTGGAAAAAATGCTTGAAATTCATGCAATGCAAAGCCATTAGTTTTCCTTAATATTAGCACATAGATTTGGCACAAGTGTCTTTGCAGTGTCAGGCCTCCACTCTGCAGAAGCGGTCTTGACACCGCTGCTATCAGTGAAGCACCCCGTGGCACCAGATCCACCCCTGTGGCTTAGTGTCAGGATCACAGGGGCAAAGGAAGCTGCTGCCTGTCACTGCCTTCACTGCCAGGGAGTTACTTTGTCCTATTTCTGTGGGCTCTGATTGACTCTGCAAGGCAGCTCAACAAATAGTCAAAGGGTACATGAACGTTCCTGCCTTGTAAAGTGTACCTCATCGTCCCCTTAAGTGCACTGGCTGCCTTAAGGGACTAAGGAACCACATAGATTTCGGTGCCTGACAAAAATAGTCATGACACATAGGACAAGGAAGCCTGTGAACGGAATAACATTGCAGTTCTGGTTCCTGTGCTTACAGCCGCGTGCCATATTCACTGATACTGTGCAGAATGACAAAATGCTGCTCTCTGGTGAAAGGGTAAAGTGCTATGCATTATTTTCCAGTAAGAGAGACAGAAGAAGCTTTCTGTAATATTTTCCATACTGGAAGCCTTTTTTGCTGCACCAAGCGGTATGCTAATGTAGTTACATTAATTCCTTGCTTGGCATACTATTTGGTCTGCTATTGGAATAGAGTGCTGTAGTGTTTCTTTAATGAAGAGTTGCAGGTATTTGAGTTTACTCGCAGATATTTTAAGGTCAGCACTTACTGCATATTTCATCAACACCACAAAAAACTATGCCTCACTCCAAGAGTCAGCGCTTGCTCTTTAGATGTTGAAGTTCTTCCAATGAGCCAGGGAGCAAAATAACCAACACACCTACCTGGCATAAATTAAAGCTGCCAAGGGGTGAACTGAACTCATATTTCAATTTCATGGAAGTTTTATGCAAATATTGGGTTTACTTTTGACTAAAACACAAGCAGGTACTCTTGGAATGGCTAGCAGCACTTCATGAAAGACACACCTTCAACCGTATTTATTACAGCAAAGATTAGTTGTTAGCTGAGATCAGTCAAGGGCTTTGACAATACCCCCACTAGCTTTAGAAGGCAGGCCATCGACTGTAGGACAGGAAGGTCATCCTGTCTCTGACTGTGAAATGTGTCCCACTGCTGAGAGCCAGACAATGAAGGACTGTACATCCCTAATTCAACATTTCAGTCTTGATCCTTTAGAGTTTCAACAGAGCTACAGATGAATTCAAGTGCCCTTGACATGATGCGCCTTGCTTAAGAGGCATACGCTTAAATCCTTTCTTCAGTGCGCTTGTTGAAATGTGTACCGGAATAATATGAAAATACATTTCTGAGGACTAGAAGTATGACCCCAGGATCAAAGCCGGTGCTTTCTAAGGGCTTACTCACAGAGGATTTGGGTATATCCTAGGTAATCTAGTTACTTCAGGCCATCTAAACAGGAACTTCCAGGCCAGAGCAACATGTTACGATTGGTTTGAGACTTCCAGGCACAAAATATTTCTTTGAGTTTCTCAAGTGAAAGTTGTTACCAAAACAGAATTTTTGCAGAGATTCTGATTTGAACAGTTGGCAGTTGACTTAGAGCTGGTGAAAAGTCTTTCCTGATCTCAACAGACATTTCATTGTGCTTCAAACATACCCTTAGTACCTGTCGTGTTATATGTTATCAGGACTAATGTACTTTGAATCATAAAGGTACCAGCTTGGTCATGAGGATAAGCAGAAAAGAACTTCCCTTGATGGGTACCTCTGGTTAGAAAGAGAAAGCAAAGTTAGCATGGAATTAGCTAATTCTGGAAATTACCTACTGAAGCACAACTTCTCTGCAAGATCTACGTATATGCCATGTAACTCCCATTGTAGGACTAGCAACTTTTGTAAATCAGTCTCACAAGAGTTTCTCTGTCCCTGATGCTCTTGAGGACTTTAGCTCTCACAGCATGAACAAAAGTAGTAAAAGATCATGATTCCTGATATTTTTGCCAGGACAGTCATGGAATGGAGACATGGTTTATGGGCATAAACCTAGTGGCTTAGATTTTGCTTAATGCAGAGTATTCCTGCAAGAAAGCTCACTTTTGTGCTCCATTTCTTAAAAACTGAAAAATGAGCTTTTTCACATTTCCTGAACTAGTTGCTGGGACTCGTCTTATCCTTATTCATTAAAGGAAACCCCTTGACTGGAACCTACATTGAATTCTCCACTTGTCTTGTAATCAGTGTCAAAAAATACTTTGGATGCTCTTGGTCATCATGGTGAGAAAGTCTGGTATTCCAGCAGTGCATACCTCCAGAAGGGGCATGAACGCATAAGAACAAGCAGAAATGAAAGCGTCTTTGCTTCTACACAAATTTCATCATACCTCCTAAGAGGTATTGGCAAGTGACTTATCCTGAAGTTTTATTCCTTTTAGAACTTTATCTGCATTCGTCAGCATAACTTGAATGTGTTTGCTGATTGAAATACACACGAAACCTTTTAAAAAGTTTTCAGTTAGTCATATAAAAAATGTCATGTGCCAATAAGCTGCACTATTTGACTGTGAACAAAGGAAAATATTCGTTTGCTACTGAAAAATTTAATTCTTCTACCTGCAACTATTCATTCATTTTTCCTCTGTTTTATCCAAGAAACCATATGCACATGTCATGAAATCAATATATAGATATTGGGATTTCCCCACCCCAAATGCTGGAAGAAGTGGCACGGAGGTGTAGAATATTTACCCTTGGAGACATTCAGGGCTCACCTGGACAACACTCTGAGCAACCTTTTCTAAGTCAGCCCAGATTTCTGTAAGCAATTGGACCTGCAAATGCCCCTTTTGATCTATATTACTGCACAGTTCTCTGAATTAACCTAAAAAAAAGAAAAAGAGAGAGAGAGAGAAACCCAAACAGGTGTATACATGGGAAACAGATATAACAACTTCACTGTCCCACGAGAGGGTTGACTGGGGATGGTAGACCTAGGCACATACTCCTAATGCACTGCAGCTCTTTTTTGAGGCAGGCACGTGTTAACAGGTACCATACTGAAGCCAGAATGAGGTGCAAGATGTGCTGCAAAAATGATGCTGTCGCAGATGGTTCTCTCATGTTTGGAGAAAGTATCTTCACCCATGCTCTACTGAGTCAAGACTAGTTTTAGGTATGCCGCAATGGCTCAGGCTTCTTTACGAACGGTATCAGTCAAAACTAAAGTAGGCCATATGCTGAAAGCACAGGAACCTGCTTTCCTGTGATCGTGTCCCTGGACCTGGTACTGATCTTCCACATGAACTCCATCCCTCCCACATTTACCTGACATTAGTCCCTGCCTTGTTCCCCCACTGTTGCACTAGACATGTTGTGGTGGGGCAGAGTCAACTATGTGCCAATTAACTAGTCAGCAGGTAGCATGCCATGACATTCCCCTCCTTAGGTGAAGCCACTGATTTTCTTTTGACCTCTCCCCTGCTTTCCAGTTTGATAGAAATCGGTCCAGAGTTTCAATAGCTTAATAGCCAAATAAAACCAAGCGTGAGGTTGTGCCCTACTTACAAGAGCAGAGTGGGATGTTTTGAGCAACACATGTTTTGCTAAGAAATGCCAACTCATTGCAGTCCCTGCTTTTCAGGACAGTGCACCACTTGGGAAAAAAAACTGTACCGGGAGAAGGCTCCCAGCTCCAAAGGCAGTATGGACCCTAGGTGAGCAGGCATTCGGTGGCATTCATGCATTTTTTAAAATCTCGATGTTCATGGGCTGTAGCACTACTTTTATTCCAGCACTAGCCACATAATTTGTCAGACTCTTGAATCCTAATTTTTAACAGGTTCCTGTCTTGGTGATTGAGCTGAGGCTCTCTTCCAGAACATGTCACTTAATTTGGGAATGTCCGTCAGTGTTGGTACTCAGCAGTATTAACGATTCCATAAATAGAGTTTCAGGAAAATCAGAAACAGCACTTTTGGTAGCCTTTGGGCAAAAGTCACACCTGGCTACGAATTCAGTTTCATGCCTGGTGTTTCAGTGCATCGTGACTTTTGCAGAAGCTGTTCATGCTGTCTGCAGTCACCCAGGCAGTGATCACTTTGTCACTGCCAGAGTTAAATTGGCAGTTCTAAGAAGGATTTTGAAATACTATCAGGGAGACCCTGAGAAATAGGTTAGCTGTTTGTACCTGCCCTTCCTGCTCCCAGATACTGACAGCAGTCAACAAATCACATTTGGGTCACAAGGCACAACACCAGGACCAGCAAAATAAACATGTTTTTGCCACTTTATTTTTTCTGCACAGTGGCTTAGATTCATGAACTCTTCTCATTATGTTTATATTCAGAAGTTGTGTTTTGCAAGAAAAAGAGGAGGCCAACTCCACTTCCTGGAGAAAATGGACACGGTGAGATTCCAGAGCTACTTGGGTGGAATTTATGTGTTTCTTCTTTTTTTTGCATTGTTCACTGTTTTTTGTTGCAGTGCCCCAGAATCTTGAAGGGGAGGAGGGAAAAGCAGACAGGAAATGCTGCTTTCCCTGCTGGCAATAGTGCTCCTGCACTTGTTCAATGTTTTATCCTTTCTTTCTCCCATCCCCCCATACAGTTTCTTCAGAAATTGTGAAACAGTTCTTGGTCCCTGTCAGCATTAGGGACTTCCATATTTAGGATACACGTAGGTCTGCAGAAAGTGTTTATCAAGTGAGAGAGGAAGAGGTATGTAGTCTCAGAACACTGAGAGATGCCCTCGAATCCCAAGATCCCCCTGGTTTTGCAGCAGTTCTCTTTGGCAACTCAACACCGTTGGCATCAGCAAATAGCATCTGGATTCATCTGACTTGATGGGTGAGTCTATGCTGGCTCCCAAACGAGTAATTATTTCGCACCATGGTCAATGTTGGGAGGGAAACTTGTCTGTGATTCATCTCATCCTGTTGTGTCTGTCAGTGATTCTGAGACAAATGCCACTGAAACACAGAAGAAATGCCTGTAGTGTCTGGTCACTGTCTTACTCTAGTACAGGCAAGTGGTTTCTACGTTTAAGATGCGGTAGACCCGTTGAATGAGCAGAGAAAGTTCCTCAACAATCATATTGTGTCTGCTGTTGAAAAGCATATTTCTAAGACGATGAGTATTTCCTCCACTGTTGACTGCATTTGGTGCCTCTATGAATCAGGAGTGGATCTGATGAGTGTGCAGAGAGAAGCTGAGGTGAGGATTGTGTCAATTTCTCTAGCAGAATAGTATATGTAAGGATCCAGCAGAGACTGTGAAGAGGGAGCACAGGGTGTTGATATTAGTGCCTTTTGATGATCACACTAAAGCTTTCCTGCCACTGAGTCTCCATTTAACTCACCAAGAGCGAACAGAAAGCTTCAACTAGGAACAAAATTTTAAAACTCTTCTACACATTGATGAGATCTCCCGTTAGCTTTCCCTTCTCCAGGCCCCAGTGCCAGCTCACTCAGCCTTTCCTCAGAGGAGACATGCTGCTCCATCAACTTTGTGCCTCTTCACTGGACTCTCTCTGATATGTCCATGTGTCTCTTGCACTAGGGAGCCCGGAACTGGGCACAGTACTCCGTGTGTGTCCTCACCAGTGCTGAGGAGAGGGCAAGGATCCCCTCCATTGACCTGCTGCTGACACTGCTCCTAATGCAGTCCGAGACAGCCACCTTTGCCACAAGAGCACATTGCTCGTTCATGTTCAACTTGGTGTCCGCCCCCAGGTCCTTTCCTGTCAAGCCGCTTTCCAGCTGCGTGGCCCCCAGCACACACTGTGCATGGGCTTGATCTTCCCCAGGTGCAGGACTTTGCATTTCTCCATGTTGAACTGCACAAGGCTCCTGTTGGCCCATTTCTCCAGCCTTTTGAGGTCCCGCTGCATGGCGCCATGACCCTCTGATGTATCAGCTTCTCCTCCCATTTTTGTGTCATCTGCAGACTTGCTGCAGGTGTACTCTGCCCCACCATCCACATCATTAATGAAGATTTTGAACAGGAGTGGAGTGAGTCTAGACCCCTGGTCTGTTTGGGATGAGTCACATTGGTTGTGCTTTACACATTCTTGGCTAAAACTGTCTCTCTTCAAAATAGATATTTCTGCTTATTATTTCAGACATAAAATCTGTTGTTACTTGAGTAAGAAATTGCAGAGATTTGAAATAAAGGACCCTCTCTGACCTGTAGACGCATCTTAGCCATACAATTCCTACAGACTTAGGATCTACACAGTTTTGTCCTGGTTTGGCCTAAACCAGGCCGAATTTCCTTTCAGTGATTTTTACTTTCAGCTAAGTCTCCTCTAAGTAACTGCACTTTCTGAAACTAACTACATGTTTTGCAGACAGTGTCTGCTTCCAGGACTGATAACGCTCGAAGTTTGTAGTTATCACTGAGGCACCGGTAGGGATGTTGTGCAGTAAGGCTCTTGCTGTACTTAGTCTTAGAGAAACCAAGGTCACTGCTGAATTCCTCACTGCTTACGAGTGAAGAGCCGAAGGGGGGTCGCACCTGCAGCGGGGAGCAGACAGGGCAGGTGACCCAAAATTGACCAACGAGGGTATTCCATCCCATACACGTCATTCTCGGTATAAAGCGGGGGGATCAGGAGGGTCTCGGTCTCTTTCTGCTATGGCCTGTGTCCAAGGAGGACTCCGACTGTTTTCCTGCTGCCCCTGATCCCGATCCGTGCATCCCTGAATCCAGCTCTCGACCGTCGCTAGGCCCAGCCTGGGCCTTCCCGGAGCCTGCCCTGCAGTGCCGGTGCTGACGTTGCCGACATCGGGGGAGCTCGATCTTGGTTTTGTATATATATTTGTATATATTTGATTATTCCAATATTATTATTATACTCTTTTTCATTATTATAGGTTTATTAAAACTGTTTTAACTTTCCAACCCGTAAGTCTCTCTCCCTTTTCCCTTTCCCTTTCCCTTCGGGGAGGGGGGGGGAGGGTTAACAGAGAGCATCTGCCGCAGGTTTAGTGGCCGGCCCAGCTTTAAACCGTGACAGCTTTCTTCTTTATCCCATGTCTTGCCTCAGTGCTCTGGTATGCATGTAGAGTTGGCTTTTGGCTTTTATTCCCAGTGCTACAGTGGAGCTCAAAAGGATTTCTCTTCAGCCTTTCTGGACCACAAGGAACTTTCTCTAGCTCACCACTTGATAGTCTCCTTTCTGGTATTCAATACAACTTGTGTTGTTTCCTTAAAGACAGACAGACCTGTTAGTGAACAATCAGATTCCTCCACTAAAAAAGTCTATTGATTTGCCATTTCAACATCAGTGTGGTTGGTTGTAAGAAAGTGGACAGCATGGGACATTGTGAAATTATGTTTCTCAAGCGTGTTGTACATGCTTCAAACGTGAAGTGCTCGGTGATTAAAAGGCATTTTTTATAAGACAGCTATGTATTTCAGTATGAAATAGGCAGGGGAAAAAGTCCTCCTTTACATACGTCTTAAATAAAATCATATACTGAGAAGAAAATTCAAAGCTGGTATGATTCTTCATTATCAGGTGCCCAATTTTAGATGGGACGTGGTCACAATCGGCCATCTTTCCTTGACTGGGAAAAAAAAACAGTCTAATCAATATTCAGCAAAAGTTCAGTTTTGAAGCTCACCGTACTGTTTAATTAATAGGAACAGATGAAAATGTTTATCTGATCGAGGCAGAGAGGCAGACAACTTCAGAAAAGTGTAATGCAAGCGAATAAAGGAATGAGTCTAATCTGACTTCAGATACATACAGTGGACATTGCTTTGTGTAAAGAGTAAGAAATTACCAATAAAAGAAAGGTAAATACTATAATATAGCTAAGTTTATAAGCAGTGCTTTTCCCAGCATCTGAATGATAAATAAACAAATATTTTCTTACCAACTTTTTGATTTTCTATTTTGATTATTGTCCTGTATTGTTAGGTCCTTTCTGCCTCTGTGTATCACTCATCGGAAGGTTGCAAGGGTAATCTGAATATGTTGGTTGTATCCAAGCCAATGTTCTCTTGAAGCTCCACATCCATAGTGTTTCACTGGTGACTGCATGCCTAGACATACAGCCGGAGAGTCCTTTCTGTCTCCTGGATGTCCCAGGTCCCCTGTTCTGTAGTTCCTCAGCTTTGCAGCTGTGTTCAAGCCTGAGAGTGAATGGGAATCGGACATTCTATCTTGGAGCACAGTGTGTTTGCTGGCTGGAGTGAGAGTGAATTGTTAAAAGAAAGAAGTCAATTATGCTCTGCTAGTTTGTATGCTTAGAAGGACCATAAGCAGCAAGACATCGAGTTATACCAAAGGAAAGGACTAATCTGTTGCAATGACTGTTTCAGTGTAATAGAAGAAGCTTAGAGACATTTCTGTATACTCCTACACACAATACATGCAGTAGACACCAAACATTTCTATAGCATTTCTCTCACATTGTCATATAGTCTCTGCAATAGCTACAAAAGCCTCATTAGGCTGAACAGTGTTTCCTGAGTAACACATTTTATAAGCTTACTCACACAAACCTGGGAGGTCGTTCTTGTTACAGAATGTAAATGCCTTAAAAGGACACTATAATATATGTCACTGGCTGCCTAGTTCGTTGAAGAAGTAGATAAGATCACATGAACAAAGGAAGGCATATACACTGTTGGCTGACAATTTTAATCATATGGACCAAGCCTTTCGTTGCTGAAACTCAAAATTACAAGCAGAATAGCTTTTGAAAAAGGTTGCTAAATGCACATGGGCTAGATGCATTCCTGTTTGTGTCCTTTTAAATGTTTTACAAGAAATGTCTTCTATATCTGTACAAATGTTTTCTGAGGCATAATTACAGTATTCAGTTCTTAGAAAATCTGTAGGCCATTACTTTTTTTCCTACAATTTATTTTATTGACTAACAAATAGATTACATTATTTGATTAGATGAGGTTAGATTATTTTAGATTACAGACTTTCATTCACAGAATCATAGAATCACAGAATCACAGAATGTTAGGGATTGGAAGGGACCTCGAAAGATCATCTAGTCCAATCCCCCTGCCGGGGCAGGATTGCCTAGACCATATCACACAGGAACGCGTCCAGGCGGGTTTTGAATGTCTCCAGAGAAGGAGACTCCACAACCTCTCTGGGCAGCCTGTTCCAGTGTTCGGTCACCCTCACTGTAAAGAAGTTTTTCCTCATATTTATGTGGAACCTCCTGTGTTCCAGCTTGCACCCATTGCCCCTTGTCCTGTCAAGGGATGTCACTGAGAAGAGCCTGGCTCCATCCTCATGACACTTGCCCTTTACATATTTATAAACATTAATGAGGTCACCCCTCAGTCTCCTCTTCTCTAAGTTAAAGAGACCCAGCTCCCTCAGCCTCTCCTCATAAGGGAGATGTTCCACTCCCTTAATCATCTTCGTGGCTCTGCACTGGACTCTCTCTAGCAGTTCCCTGTCCTTCTTGAACTGAGGGGCCCAGAACTGGACACAATACTCCAGATGCGGCCTCAGCAGGGCAGAGTAGAGGGGGAGGAGAACCTCTCTCGACCTGCTAACCACACCCCTTCTAATACAGCCCAGGATGCCATTGGCCTTCTTGGCCACAAGGGCACACTGCTGGCTCATGGTCATCCTGCTGTCCATACTAAACTTTTTATTTCATTTACTCTATTTGGAGGACATCATTCTTGGCTGGTCATATGGTACACTGGCACTTTATGGAAGGATCGGACTACCATCCTGACTGGAGGAAAAGGTTAAAGATGCTCTAAAGGAGAGAACATGACTATGGAGTAGGTTGGCTGAAAACAGGACTGATCTGTTAGAGAGCAAAAGAACATGAAGCAAAGAGCTAGGAGTGAGGGTCAGGCAGAGAAACGGTTTGGTTTGTTTCTAATAATGGAAGTAGTGAGGTGTGGTTTTGTTGTTGTTGCTGTTCCCTTGTGAATAATTTATTTTAAAGCTGGGGTTTTTTATCCTTGAAGGCAAGGACAACACTGGAAAGTACTCACAAGGTAAGGTCAAGAAGACAGAGCATCTTGTCAAGTGCGCCTGCTCCAGCAGAGACAGTTAGAGCCACTTAGCCAAGATCACGTCCAGACTGCTCTTCAGTATCCCTTCTCCTATCACTGGGCACCACTGGGAAGAGCCTGGCTCCATCTGCATTGCAGCCTCCCTTCTGGCTTTTTTCTACATTGATCAGATCCCCTCTGAGCCTTCTCTTCACCAGGCTAAACAGTCCCAGCTCACTCAGAGAGGAGAGATGCTCCAGTGCCTTAATCACCTTCATGTCTCTTTGCTGGACTCTCTTGTGCAGAGTATGTGCATCTCTTTCTTGTACTGGGGAGACCAGAACTGGACGTGGTGCTGCAGGTAGGGTATCACCAGTGCCAGGTAAAGCAGAAGGATCATCTTCCTCGACCAGCTGGCAGAACTCCTCCTAAGGCAGCCCAGGATACCATTAGTCTTCCCTGTGGCAAGGGCATATCGTTGCTCATGATCAACTTGGTGCCCACGAGGACCTCCAGGGCTCTTTCTGCAAAGGTGCTTTCCAGCCGGGCAGCCTGCTGTGTGTTCTGGTGCCTGGGCTTGTCCTTCCCCAGGTGCAGGAACTTTGTGTTGCCCCTTGCTGAACTTCTCGAGGCTCCTGCCTTGGCATGGTGCGACCCCAGGATGATGCAGAGAGCAGCACTAAGTTGCGACTCCAAGCAGGAGGAGGGATTTGGGTGCTGCCGTAGCAAGGCTGCAGCCAGCAGTGCAGGCTGGTAGGAAAGCAGAGCCCCGGGACTTGGGGGCAGAGGGTGTGGTAAGGAGGAGGCCAGGCCTGGGGTGATGAGCAGTGGGGCATGGGCTGGCCCTGGAGACCCCCTGGATGGAAGCATCTGCCCTGAAACCAGCTGCAGAGATGGAGGCCTGGAGCTGGGCAGCACTTCCCTTCAGGGTTCGAGAGTCTTAGGATGGACTTGCGGGCCGGCACATGCCCCAGCCACCAGCCCACCCCTGGTGTTGTCAGCTCCTTGGGCCTGGGTCTACTGTTGCCCCCGGGGTGGCTTCTTGGGGGGCTGGGAAGACTCCTGGGAGCTGCCAGCCTTCCTCTTCGGGGCTCTCTGTCGCCTGCCAGGGGAGCGGTCCCTGCTCTGGCTGGCAGTGCTCGGACCTGCCACAGCCTCCCCCACATCCTCTTGCAGCTCTTCCTGCTCCCCATAGGTGGGAACGGGGCATTGGAAGGGCTGCTGGGACCCCCATGAGGAGCAGCAGCTGAGGTGCCCAAGCGCTGCTCTTCATAAGATGCAGCATGGCTGCTGGAGGCGGCTGGGCCAGGCGCAGGAGACCCTCTTTGGGAGGCAGCAAGATGGAGTGCTGCCGCAGAGCTGCCCTCCCGCTCCTCAGCAGCACGCCTGTCCTTGAGGCCCAGAAGGTGGTAGGCCTCCCTGCCGCAGCGCTGCACAGCGACGTTGATGAGCTGCTGCACAAACCTCGCCGCGCGATCCCGGAGGCTTATCTGCAGCAGCCGCACCAAGGCCTCTTCGTGCAGCCCAAGGAGGCCCAGGATGGCAAGAATGAGGTCCTCCAACACGGCTGCTGTCGAAGGCTCCTCCTCAAAGAGCAGCCCCAGCTGCTCTTGGACCCACGGTAGAAAGCGCTGCAGGAGATCTGGGTGCTCATCAAAAAGGGTGGCCCAGGTGTCAGGCTGGAGGCCACCCAGGGGAGCCGTGAACATTGAGGGCAATGGCAGCAGCCAGGGTGTTGCAGGGCGAGGGGGGCTGTGGGTGGCTGGGTGCCTGGCCGCTCGTCCCGCCTGTCGGGTGCCCGCCGACGCTGCTGCTAGCCCAGATGCTGTGACGGTGGCCTCTTCGAAGCCATCATCTGCCCATACAGAGTGAAGGATGGATTGCACTCTCCTCTTGCAGAGGGGGCACTCGGGCTTGCTCTGAGCCCACCGCAGGATGCACCCATAACAGAACACATGGAGGCATGGCATGGCATAGGCAGTGTCGTCCCAGCTGTCCGGGCAGATTGGACAGCGGCTGACTGGCTCCACGGTCATGCTCTCCAGTGTCTGTGGTCGGCTGAGGGCAGCTGGGAATGACGAGCTGCTCTCTGTCTTTGGCTCTGCAGCAGTGGGTGTCATTCTAGAAAAGGAAGAGAGGGCACGGTCATGGGCTGTCCTGGGGAAAGGTGGAGGAAATGCCCAGGTCCCCCAAGAAGGAAGCCCTCCCAGCTCCCCAGGGTGAGGTGCTCCCTCACAGCTCACCTCTGCTGCTGCAAGCCTGCCTCCTGGGTGTCCCGGCTGCCTGAAACTGGCAGGGCTGGGGGGAGCTGGGGGTGAAGAACTGCTCCCTCTCTTTGGCGCCGCAGCAGCGGGTGCCACTGTAGAAAAGGAAGAGAGGCCGCGGTCACGGTCTGGCTTGGGGAGGGGTGGAAGAAATGCCCAGCTCCCTCAAGAAGGAAACCCTCCCAGCTCCCCAGGGTGAGGTGTCCCCTCCCAGCTCACCGTGCTGCTGCGAGTGCACCTCCTGCGTGCCCCGGCTGCCTGGACCTGGCAAGGCCGGGGATAATCCTTGGACAGCTCTGGGCTTTGGCAAGGAGCGCTGCAAGCAGCAACTCCCCAGTCAAGGCACCAGCACCAACCCTCACTCAACACTCCAGCTTCGCCAACCGCTCAGCTGGAGTGTGGGCACGAGCCAGCTGGGTGGGACTTGGTGCCCTGAACAGAAGCAGCTAGGGGCACCTGGTCTACAATCCGTTGCTAGGTGACATCACAGCCTGTCCCTTGGTGACAACAGAACCCATCACTCACGGACATCATGACGGGCCAGAGATAAGGAATCAAAAACAAAATCCTTGTGAGGATCATGAAGCACTAGGGTGGTATGCCCAGAGAGGTTGTGGGATCCCTGAGCCTGGAGGTCAACCTCCAAGGCCAGAGTGGCCATAATCCAGAGCATCCAGGTCCATATTCATTGTTGACCTTGCCCTGAGCCAGTGGTTGGACAGGAGACTTCCTCAGTCCCCTTCTTGTAGGAGCGGTTCAGTGCTTTGGTTATTGCTATGACCCAGCACAAAGGCGACCACCTGAGCGTGGAAGCGTCAGGACTGGCAGAAAAAGGGCTGTGAGAATGGTGGGTGTTGATGGCCCTCACACGAGCACTTCATCAAGTTCACACCCATGTGCAGCTTCTCGAGACACCCAGGCAGGGACAATCCAGGAGACATGAGGAGGCCTCTAAAGGTTGTGTCTTGTGTCCTCTGCCTCAGCTAAGATCATTCTGTCCAGACTAAGTGGAAAACCACATTTAGCTGCTTGCAAATAGGTGGATACGACAGCATGCACGTGGATGGGTGAAACAGTTTTGCGTTGCAATAAAAACCTCCCTCCCCTTCTTGCTTTGAACTTAGCAACATTATTGAGATTTGTTGATACAGTTTGCAACAGAGGTTTTGGGCTGCAAGGCCCAGAATGCCTCGGGAGACCCTCACAAACTCTGCCTGCTGACCAATGGTGCAACATGATCTAAACAATTAAAGGGTAAGATTACTTATTGTATTGCATGGCCCTTCTCCTTGCTCACACAGGATTTGGGAGTGGGGGGCACATTGCTATTCAGGGGTTAAAGCCGTTCCACTTATAAGCAAGTACAGTGTGCTACGGGGAGTGTGAAAGAATAGCGTGGCCTCTAATTATTTCTGTGTCCCCAGGTTTGTTATTTTCATCAGACATTTCAATATAAGTTGCCTCGTCATCAACAAGCATATAGAAAAAAGACTCTTGAATGCTTTACACTATCAAAAGCCAGCCTCTGATTTGATCATTGACAGGACAAGGGGCAATGGGTGCAAGCTGGAACACAGGAGGTTCCACATAAATATGAGGAAAAACTTCTTTACAGTGAGGGTGACCGAACACTGGAACAGGCTGCCCAGAGAGGTTGTGGAGTCTCCTTCTCTGGAGACATTCAAAACCCGCCTGGACGCGTTCCTGTGTGATATGGTCTAGGCAATCCTGCTCCGGCAGGGGGATTGGACTAGATGATCTTTCGAGGTCCCTTCCAATCCCTAACATTCTGTGATTCTGTGATTCTGTGATTCTGTGATCATATATTTATAACTTGTTGTGCAGCATGCCCACAAAGCAACCAACAAGGACAAGAAAAACAAGCAAGCAAGCAAAGGACAGGCCAAAGTAGTACCACATCATTTCAACGACCGCTCTTTTTAAACCCCCTGGTGCCCAGTAATCTAAGCAACAAACCCCCAACAAGGAATGCATTCTTGCCAGAATCAAAGGAATGCCTTAGACTGCATGAAAGAAGAGCAGCTCAGAAAAAGTGATGCATAGAAGGGAAGATGTGAGGTCACGGTGGCTTTGGTGGCCCTGTGAGCTGAGAGAAAAAGGTACCCAAGCCTCCTTTTTTTTTTTTCTCCTTAACTCACCAAAACTTCCCTGAAGCAGTGTTGCCATTGGAACTGGTCTTACGATTTGTTCCCGGAGGAGTCAGGAACTCCTTTCCCATTCCTTCTGAATCCTTCAATTCCTTGGAAGCACACGTTTCTCTGCAAGGTGTGGGCTTCCATGTGAAATAACAGCTGCTCAGGCGTGCCTTGTGGCAGCTCCCCTGAAACCAGAGAGGAACAGTATTCAAAACCAACACTTGGTCTCTTGGTATTTCATCTGATGCCACGTTGAGAACCTAATTGCGTTCTGGTTTTGCCCTTTTCCTTCCCTGGGGACAGATGGCTTTTCATGGCACAGTGCAAACACACAAAAGAAAACACAACAGAAATGTAAAAGGCAAATTTATTCTTGGTCTTGGTACTTCTGAGTATGTGTATTGAACGGATAGGCAAGCCAAGACAAGCAGCGTTTTCTCATACAACCAAGGAGAAGATGTCGAGAACTTCTACTTGAAGTCAGCTGCTCTTGTTCCATTCAGAGTCCATTCAGATTCAAGTCAGTGCAGATAGAGCTAGAAAATGTATTTCCACCAGAATGTGTTTTACCGTTAGTAGTAAACTGTCTAATGCCACCATTTAGCTCTTCTTTTCTGTTGGGCCACTTGGCGGCATTAGTCCTCTTCTTTGCCAAAAGTGCCCTGAATAATTATAATGCCAAATACATTCCTACATGACTAGACTGTTCATGAGAAGAGATTTATCTCTGCAATATGTGTGCCTGAATTACCTGTAAAATAAGCCTTCAGAAAAGCTTCAAAAACGAAGGTAGGAAGAAAAAGAAACTGAATACAAGCTAGAAAGGAAAATACAAAAAGGTGAAAATAAAACTAAATGTTGATTCAAATGTAAAAGGAAAATTGTTAGCCCTATCCACAGCCAGCTGATAGGTCTCATGGACCCCAGATTTCACTGCAGCAAGGAACACAGGAAGGCATGAATTTTGTGGAGCCCTGAATAGCTGCCAAAGAATCTGTGTGTTTTTCTTTAACCAAATGGTGCTACTTTTAGATACAGCCTTTAATTTGCCATCTAAAGAAGTACTTATGCACCTGAGTGTGCTGTTGATTTGAAGTTCCAATAAGTGTGTTTTCTTGCATTTAGGTTACAAAATAATCAATTAAATGCATAAAGAAAGCCCGTGTAAGTAAGTTACAGAGAAAGGAGGCCAGACTTTCAATACTGTTTGATTAAGGGCTGGAAAGATGCTAAATATGAGTTAAACCAAGCAATTCTATTTTCCAGTTACGTCATTTGGAAAAAAATTCTGAATATCTCACTTGACTGTCTACCAAAATTGGCGTTAACCTTCTGAAAGAGAAATAGAACTAATGATTTGGTCTAGCACTGAACAATTAGGCCAGTGAAGAGACATACTTTCACCAACATCTATTATTGGAAATATCTGGATTTCTAAATGTCAGCTAAATAGGTTCACCCCACAAGCTAAGAGAAAGCTGACCTGACCTTTTGACACCACCTGTTCAGGAATGGGAATTTCTTAATATGTTATTCTACACAGATAAAAGGTTCACAAAATTCGACCTGGAAAGAATGGCTAAAGGAAATAGTTTTATTTAGTCTAGAAGAGAGCAGATTGAGCGAGGATGTGATTTCAATCTTCCAGCATATAAAAGAATGTTATAAAGATGCTAGTGATTGGTTTTCTGTGACCAGTTGGGGAAAAAACAAGAATAAAAATGTTGAATACAAAGCAAAGATATTTAGATTATGTATTAGGAGAAAATCTCTAACAACAAAAACAGAGAATATGGTGCAGACTACATAAGAAAATTGTCATCTTGTTAACTGGAAATTTTCAAGAATAATTAGACTAACTTCTGTCGTTAATAGTCAAGGTTGCTAGTGTTGTTCGTGATACGTGTCCTGCTACAGAGAAGCCTTTGATATGTGTCCTGCTATAGAGAAGCCTTTTGTTCCATCTATTGCAGTAGGCTGCTGACATGATTCATTTTTCTTTGTTATGTGGTGACACCAAGTTCTAGATGCCACAAAGAGAGAGATGATGTAATGTGGTACCAAAGGCTACTGCCATGAAAATGGAACGAAAAGTTACTTCTGTGACTGGGAGCACCTCTGGGCCAAAACTAAGGTGATAATCTGTACAAATGAGCCAAGAATCAAACCCTCCCTTGAGGTGGTGTTATTTTTCTTTGAAGAACCAGACCAGATTTCTTTGCCTTTTTGCAGCTATCCTGTAGCAAGAGAGACAGCTGGTGTCTTCCTAAAATGCATTCCCCAGGACTTCCGTCCGCAGCTGCCAGCCCATCTCTGCAGCACCATAAATCACTGAAATAAATTATCTGTTTTCTTCAAATGAAAACCAATATACTTAACCAACTGTCGTGGTTTAAAGCTGGGCTGGCTATTAAACCTGTGGCAGACGCTCTCTGTTAACCCTCCCCCCCGGCCCGAAGGGAAAGGGAAAAGGAAAAGGGAGAGAGATTTACGGGTTGGAAAGTTAAAACAGTTTTAATAAACTATAATAATGAAAAAGGGTATAATAATAATAATAGAAATAATCAAATATATACGAATATATACAAAACCAAGATCGAGCTCCCCCAATGTCGGCCATGTCAGCACCGGCACTGCAGGGCAGGCTCCGGGAAGGCCCAGGCTGGGCCTAACGACGGTCAAGAACTTGATTCAGGGATGCACAGATCGGGATCTGGGGCAGCAGGAAAACAGACGGAGTCCTCTTCAGACACCGGCCATGGCAGAAGGGGGCGAGACCCTCCTGATCCCCCCGCTTTATACCGAGAATGACGTGTATGGGATGGAATACCTTCACTGGTCAATTTTGGGTCACCTGTCCTGTCTGCTCCTCCTTGCAGGTGCGACCCCCCTTCGGCTCTTCACTCGTAAGCAGTGAGGAATTCAGCAGTGACCTTGGTTTCTCTAAGAACAAGTACAGCAAGAGCCTTTCTGCACAACATCCCTACCGGTGCCTCAGCAATAACTACAAACTTTGAGCGTTATCAGTCCTGGAAGCAGACACTGTCTGCAGAACATGCAGTTACTTTCAGAAAGTGCAGTTACTGAGAAGAGACTTAGCTGAAAGTAAAAATCACTGAAAGGAAAATTGGCCTGGTTTAGGCCAAACCAGGACATTCCAGCCCTTATTCCATACCATTCATGTCATACTCAGATCACCACTACCTTTTCATTTTTAAATATATACAAATATCACTAGTTTATGATTCATCTCTATACAAAAAGTTCATCAAGTTCATTTAGTTCAGGACTGTGGGTTTCCATCTGGCTAGCAGTCTCCCAGGGTAGGAGAGATGGTATGAGTTTTGTCACGGTTCTTGCCCACGGGTTGCAGGTTAAAGATGTCAGTCTCGAGGAGGTTACTGGATGCCACTTGCAGCTAGCTCCAGTCTCATCACCACTGCCTTAACCTGAAAGACACTTATGAACACTGTTAGTATTATGCAGCAATTAACACCATGCAGTTCAGAATTAAGTATTCTCACCCAGGATTAGATCACTTTCAGGGACACATCGGACTCCACCATCCTGCAGCATCACCCACCAAGTACATCCAGGTCCCTGAGCAAAAGCAATCCCACGAATGGGTTTTACCTTTGCCTGTAGCAGGAAGAACCCAGACAGTTTTTCCCAACAGATTCCTTTCATGCACCACAGGGACTTTATCCCCTTCTACTGTATGTAAAAGGTCTTACTGAGCAGGGCCAGCTCGATTGATAGATCCCCTGGTGTTAACTAACCAGGTAGCTTGTGCCAAATGCTTATCCCAGTTTTTAAAGGTTCCACCCCCCATTGCTTTTAGGGTAGTTTTTAACAGCCCATTGTATCATTCAGTTTTCCCAGATGCTGGTGCATGATAGGGGATGTGATATACCCATTCGATGCCATGCTCTTTGGCCCAGTTATCTATGAGACTGTTTTTGAAATGAGTCCCATGGTCCGATTCAATTCTCTCTGGCGTGCTGTGTCACCACAAGATTTGCTTTTCAAGGCCCAGAATAGTGTTCCGGGCAGGGGCACAGAGTATGTTTCCACCCATCCAGTGGTCGCCTCCACCATGGTAAGCACATAATGTTTACCCTGGGGGGTGTGAGGGATTGTGATATAGTCAATTTGCCAGGCCTCCCCATATTTATATTTCAACCACCGCCCCCCATACCACAAAGGTTTTAACCGTTTGGCTTGCTTAATTGCGGCGCACGTTTCACAATCATGGATAACCTGTGCAATAGAGTCCATGGTTAAGTCCACCCCTCGGTCATGAGCCCATCTGTATGTTGCATCTCTTCCTTGATGACCTGAAGTGTCATGAGCCCACCGAGCTAAAAATAGTTCACCTTTATGTTCCCAGTCCAAATCTATTTGGAACACTTTAGCAGCCTGATCCGCTTGTTGGTTGTTTCGATGTTCCTCAGTTGCCCGACTTTTAGGTACGTGAGCACCTACGTGACGTACCTTCACGACTAGTTTCTCTAGCCAAGCAGCAATATCTTGCCACAATTCAGCAGCCCAAATAGGTTTACCTTTGTGCTGCCAGTTGCTTCGCTTCCACTGCTTTAACCACCCCCACAAGGCATTTCCTACCATCCATGAGTCAGTATAAAGATACAGCCTTGGCCACTTTTCTCGTTCAGCAAAATCTAAAGCCAGCTGGATGGCTTTTACCTCTGCAAATTGACTCGATTCACCTTGTCCTTCTGTGGCTTCTGTGACTCGTCATATAGAACTCCATACAGCACCTTTCCACTTCCAATGCTTTCCTACAAGACAGCAGGATCCATCGGTGAACAGGACATCCTGCTTCTCATCCTCTGGTAGTTCATTATATGGTGGGGCTTCTTCAGCACGTGTCACCTCCTTTTCTGGTGGCATTCCGAAGTCTTTGCCTTCTGGCCAGTCCATGATCACTTCTAAGATTCCTGGGCGATTAGCATTTCCTATTCGAGCCCTCTGTGTAATTAATGCAATCCATTTACTCCATGTAGCATCACTTGCATGATGAGTAGTAGTGTTATAGAAATTTTCACATAATTAATGTAAAAGTTCTTATGAGTTAGGGAGACAAGGATCAATAGGGGTGAAATAGAATGAAGAATAGAATAATTAATATAAGTCTATCTGAATAAACACAGTTGGGCTTTCACAATCCATGAATATTGTTCTCATAGCTCCTTGTATAATCCTGACCTATGACTGAACAAATCATCAATCAAAGCTTAATGAGTAGATAAGCAGGAGTAGGCCTAGAAGTATTACCTTCTGATGATTTTAGTAAAGGGGATGTATGGTTAAACTTTTCTTTACCTTAAAAGAAATATAGGATACTTAGAAATAAACATTAATAGAAATAAAGTTCTAAATAGACTTTAGCTATTTTAGGTTAATACTTAGGAGACACTGGCAGTGGAAACCAGACTCTGGTCAGCCTGAATCAAGATGGGACGCTGATCACAGCAAGAACATTAAGGACGGGGTGTTGACTGGAGTCGAAGCGGAACCAGAACATAAAGATCAGCGTACCAATGGAAAAGAATGGGTTTTTGTGGACTCTTGATGAAGGAAGAAAGAGGAATTGAAATAGTTAGTGGATTATTAACAGAAGCTCGTGAAAAGTTTATGATGTAATTGATTATTAGTTTCTATATAAACCGATAGTGAATTTGAGTCAGGTACCATTCACTGCGGTGGTGGTCCAACTCTGAGTTGTTTAATAAAACCAGCAAACCTAGAGACCCGGACTCTGACAAAATTCTTTAACAAGTAGGAACCTTACCCTTGTACGTCCAGCCTAGTACTGGTAATCGGGGTGCCAGGAGAAGCTGTGCTTCAGTACTGATTACCTCTGAAGCAGCTCTAACTCCTTCATATGCTGCCAGTATCTCTTTTTCAGTTGGAGTGTAATTGGCTTCGGAGCCCTTGTATCGTCGACTCCAAAATCCTAGGGGTCGACCTCGAGTCTCCCCTGGTACTTTCTGCCAGAGGCTCCAGGTAGGACCATTGTTCCCGGCTGTGGTGTAGAGCACATTTTTAACATCTTGTCCCGTACGGACTGGTCCAAGGGCTACTGCATGCACAACCTCTTGTTTAATCTGTTCAAAAGCCTGTCGTTGTTCAGGGCCCCACTGAAAATCATTTTTCTTTCTGGTCACTTGATAAAGAGGGCGTACAATCTGGGTGTAATCTGGAATAGGCATTCTCCAGAAACCTACAACGCCTAAGAAGGCTTCTGTTTCCTTTTTGTTAGTTGGTTGGGACATAGCTGTTATTATGTTGATCACCTCTATCGGGATTTGGCAATGCCCATCTTGCCATTTAATCCCTAAAAACTGTATCTCCCGGGCAGGTCCCTTGACTTTGCCTCTTTTTATGGCAAAACCAGCTTTCAGAAGAATTTGGATTATTTTCTCCCCTTTGTCAAAAACTTCTGCTGCTGTATCACCCCATACAATGATGTCATCAATGTATTGCAAATGTTCTGGAGCTCCACCCTTTTCTAGTGCAGTCTGGATCAGTCCGTGGCAAAGAGTAGGACTGTGTTTCCACCCCTGGGGCAGTCGATTCCAGGTGTACTGGGTACCTCTCCAGGTATAAGCAAACTGTGGCCTGCACTTTGGTGCCAAGGGAATAGAGAAAAATGCATTAGCAATGTCTATAGTGGCGTACCACTTGGCTGCCTTTGACTCCAGTTCGTATTGAAGTTCTAGCATGTCTGGCACAGCAGCGCTCAGCGGTGGCATAACTTCATTTAGGCCACGATAGTCCACAATTAATCTCCATTCTCCATTAGACTTTTGCACTGGCCATATAGGACTATTAAAGGGTGAGCGAGTCTTGCTAATCACTCCTTGATTTTCTCATTGTCTAATCAGTTTATGAATGGGGATCAGGGAGTCTCGATTGGTGCGATAGGGTCGTCGGTGCACCGTGGTAGTAGCAATTGGCACCTGTTGTTCTTCAACTTTCAGCAACCCCCCAACAGAAGGATCCTCTGAGAGGCCAGGCAAGGTAAACAGCTGTTGAACGTCCTCAGTCTCTACAGCTGCTATACCAAAGGCCCATCTATACCCTTTTGGGTCCTCAAAATACCTTCTCTTGAGGTAGTCTATGCCAAGGATGCACGGAGCATCTGGGCCAGTCACAATGGGGTGCTTTTTCCATTCATTTTTAGTTAGGCTCACTTCGGCCTCCAATACAGATAACTCTTGAGATCCCCCTGCTATTCCTGAAATACTGATAGATTCTGTCCCTTTATGATCCGATGGCATTAGGGTGCACTGTGCACCAGTGTCTACCAGGGCTCGATACCTTTGTGGTTTTGATGTGCCAGGCCATCGAATCCACACAGTCCAATAAACTCGGTTGTCCCTCTCCTCCTCCTGGCTGGAGGCAGGGCCCCCCCTAATTAAGGAATGGACTAGTGCTGCTCACAGGGATTGGACCTTCATTTCCCCTATTCATACTTGGGAAATAGGGATTTGAGGCCCATCTACTGTGACTGGAGTCCTGCTCACTGGTAACTGGAGCAGCCATCCTCCTAAGAAAATTCTCTCTGGTATTTCTTTTAGCTTGCAACTCACTTACTTGTGCCTGTAGGGTACTGGTAGGTTGTCCATGCCATCTGCTCATGTCCTCCCCATAATCAGGCAGGGTAAACCACAGGATACCTCGTGACGTGTTCCATTTCCTTTGAGCCGGTCCTGTAGGAGGGCGTTTCCTCCTAAAGGCTGCAATGCGGGCCTGTGTAGGTAGAGAATCAAGTTTCTTCTCTATCCTGGACAATTTGTCTGACAGTTGTTTAAATGAGTCCTTGTTTTCCTTAGTCAGTTTTTCCACAGCCGAGATGCGTGCCTGCAGTGGGGAAGAAATACTGTCTTCATACTGTCGCATACAGTTAGCCATTTCGCCCACAGTAGAACGTGCCATAGCATCTTCTCCCCAGACTAATATTGACAATGTATGGGTATGTGTCGGTGGAGCACTCCTCACAACCTTCCGGAACATGGATCTGTTGCATTCCACTTCATCAAGATTTACAGGATCTACAATGTCCCGTGGGTGTCTATAAATGATCTCTTGCACAGCTAGTTGTCTAAGGTAGTTAATACCTTTTTCTATAGTGGTCCATTTGCTTAGGTGGCTCGTAACATCATCTTTATAGGGATACCTGCTCTTTACAGCTGACAAGAGTCGCCTCCAGAGACTGATAGTGTTTGACTTTCTTGCAAGCATCTTATCAATACCACTATCTCTGGACAGGGATCCCAACTATCTGGCTTCTCTACCATCCAATTCTATGCTATCCGCCCCATTATCCCAGCATCGGAGCACAGGTAATAATTGGCTCACCATCATAACGACTAAAGTCTTTCCTTATATTTCGCAGGTCCTTCAGGGATAAGGAGTGGTAGGTTATCTCTACGTCCGAGTCCTCCTCCTGTGATAGTTCTGCTTTAGAAGGACCTTTCTTGTGTGATGGGTCTACTCTAAGAAGACGACCACAGAAACCCCCATCTGTATCAGGCCCTGACTCTGCCTGAGAAGGGCCCTCACCTGGGTCATGTGATGGCTCTGCCTTAGAAGACTCTGAGTCATCAGCCTTCACTTCATGAGCTGATTTCTTTCAGTGTTTTCTCCTGGTTACAGGGGCAGCATAATACCTACAGCTGTCACTGCACCGACATTTAATCGTATACCACACCAGAAACACATTCAGGACAACCGAAAATAAAAACATGCCCCGTTCGAATTTCGCAGAATCTAGTGGAATCAGCTTGGCAAAAAAGGAGAAGATACTATCAAAATCAGCTAAAAGACACCCGGAGTGCACAGCTATCGATTCTCAATTAAAGCTGCCCATGATTGTATCATAGAGATAATAGATCAGAATAATAACTGCCCAGTTTATCACGACATAAATCAGTATCAAAACCCATACCAAAATGATACATTTCGACCAGCGCCCACTGCTAAACCACATGTAAACACTAACAAACAGCGCATACGGCAAATAAGGTATTATTACACTTAACTCTGAAACAAGCTTTATAAAGAGAAGAGGTAACACAACGTTCACAAATGACATTACCATCTTAGCTATCTGTTTTAATTCCCAACCCCTCATAAATCTCAAAGGAACAAATCTGATACTCTCTCGGCTGAGCATTCTGGGTCTCCTCCCGCTGGAACTGGGATTCGACTTATCAGAGCAACCTGTCGGAGCTTCTCTCGAGCCCCACGTTGGGTGCCAATAAATCTGTCACGGTTTAAAGCTGGGCCGGCTATTAAACCTGTGGCAGACGCTCTCTGTTAACCCTCCCCCCCAGCCCGAAGGGAAAGGGAAAGGGAAAAGGGAGAGAGACTTACGGGTTGGAAAGTTAAAACAGTTTTAATAAACTATAATAATGAAAAAGAGTATAATAATATGGGAATAATGATATATACACAAATATATACAAAACCAAGATCGAGCTCCCCCAATGTTGGCCACGTCAGCACCGGCACTGCAGGGCAGGCTCCGGGAAGGCCCAGGCTGGGCCCAGCGACGGTCAAGAACTTGATTCAGGGATGCACAGATCGGGATCGGGGGCAGCAGGAAAACAGACGGAGTCCTCTTCAGACACCGGCCATGGCAGAAGGGGGCGAGACCCTCCTGATCCCCCCGCTTTATACCGAGAATGACGTGTATGGGATGGAATACCTTCACTGGTCAATTTTGGGTCACCTGTCCTGTCTGCTCCTCCCTGCAGGTGCGACCCCCCTTCGGCTCTTCACTCGTAAGCAGTGAGGAATTCAGCAGTGACCTGGGTTTCTCTAAGAACAAGTACAGCAAGAGCCTTTCTGCAGAACACCCCTACCGGTGCCTCAGCAATAACTACAAACTTTGAGCGTTATCAGTCCTGGAAGCAGACACTGTCTGCAGAACATGCAGTTACTTTCAGAAAGTGCAGTTACTGAGAAGAGACTTAGCTGAAAGTAAAAATCACTGAAAGGAAAATTGGCCTGGTTTAGGCCAAACCAGGACACCAACTTTCTCAGCTAAATTCTAGTTTGCCGGTTTTAAGAACACCCTGCCAACTAAGGTCAAGATGAAAGGTCTCTCTAGTCCATTGTCCTGTCTCCAAGAGCATCTTTGGCATTTTTGTGCTATTAAGTAGAAAAGGCCTCAGTAAGCTTTTCTTCAATTAATTTTTCTGGTCACTTTTTGAAGCCATGCAAACATTTAGCATCCTCTATGTCTTTTGTAAGTTAATCTCATTAACATAGGTTAATTACACAGTGGGTGAAGAACCCTCCTCTTTTTTTGTTTTGAATGCAAGTGTTTGCTTTAACCATATCTTTACTCCTCATGCACTAATTGTCTTCGTACCTGATAATTTGGGAGAGGGATCCTCTTTTCTTTGGTAGCAGCAGGAGAAGAAGAAGTATTTGTGAGTCCTCCCGGGAGTCAGAGGCTGCAACAGAGGGTGCAGAACTTAATTCTGCACTGAATATAGGCTGTGTCATCTGTTCCCTTCCCACTCTTTTTCTTTAGAGACAGTGGGTACAGCTCTCTAGTTCTTGTGTGTTTATCACATGGAGGTGTGAGGGATAGTTCACTTTTCAGGGACTGCTTCTTTCAGCCCCAGGCTCTTTCTTAGGACATAGATTTGAAAGTGCTGATGATGTGTCTTCTTTCTCCGCTACTTTCTAGTTGAGCTCATCTATTAAATGGGATTTTTGGAATAAGTCTTATCTGCTCATGTTGGCAGCATCCACACTTGCAACAAGAGTCCTTGTGGACTTCACAAATGATTGATAGGAACTCTGTAAATTCTGCACGTATCCTTCCCCATCCCCTCTGCGTTGTACTCTACAGGTACACTCAGCTGGTGAATATAGCTGTGCTGGACCTAATGTCTGTGGTTTGTGCTTCCCATCTGGTCTGATGGGAAGATTCTGATGGGAGAAATTTTTGTTTGCAGCCCTTCTTTCTGGAAATAGGGTTCTCATAGCAGAGCAGATGATGGAATTTGTAACTTCTGGATTTAAGCATTTAAGCTGATACTGATACGTTAAGGAAAAAAATTTCTCAACAGCTGTCCACATATTTTTTTTGTGAGTCATCTTGTCCTTCAAATAATCTGGCAACTTCCTCTAATTTTTTTTGCTACAAGAACACAGACAATACTGAGACACTATTGACTCATATGAATCCATCATTATCATGCTGCACGGTGCCCTAGACATTCACCACCCTCTCCCATGCCACTACGGTTGTGTCACTATGCATTCCCCCTCATTCACTGCAAGGTAGATAGATTTATAGATGTAATTGCTAAGGGCAAATCTTCATTCAGGCAAGATCTCTCACTTGAACTATTTTCTACACCTTCCGGACAAAACTAATTTCATTTAGTTCATTAGTGTTCCTGACAGGTCACAGTGAGGTTTTCTACAAAGGTGTGAGTTAATGTGAGGACAGTCCGGGCCCTGAACTCTGCAACATCTTCTGTTTGAAGCCCAAAGTGAAGCTGCTCGCAGGAGTTTGAAGTGCAGCTTCTGGCTCCAGCTCAGTTGCCATTATCTTTACTTCATTAGATATTCAGTGAAGGACTTTCAAAGTACCTGTCCTGGCAGTCTGCTGTTTTGGATGAGTGGATGTTAGACGCTGTCTCCTAACTTTACACAATCCCGAGTTGCATTGTTACTAGCCCCCTCATTTCTCCATCTCTCTGCATTTTCAAGATTTGTTCCCAACAGAGTCTGCTTTTGGCAGGAGGCGAACGTCAGAAAGGGCAGAACTGGTGCCTATTGGGCAGGAACTTTGTAGGATAGAAAAAAGAACAAGGGCTGGAGTTCTCCTGAGATGTGACTGTGTCTGTTGAGAGATTAAAGTTCCCACGGGTGACATTTGCAGTGGTCGTGCTGTTGCGACTGTATCAAGGTACTTGTTCACTTTCTTGACCTGCAAGATCTGGCCGTGCGTTGGAAGTACCTCCATTTTGCTGTGGATCAAGGTAATTATTATTGGTTTTGTTGTTGGTTTATATTTAAAGTATATATATATTTAAATAATTTCTATTCTTTAAACAGTAGGCCCTGAATTCTCAAGTTATAGTTCGCCTTTCAGGCCATATGTTATAGTACCTGATACAAGTACAATTGCTGTGTATGCTGCCAAGTGAAACACACAAAAGGGCTGATATTTACTTCGTATTCCCTTTTCTTCCTAGATCTCCAGCTGCAGGTAGAGATACCCTGCAAGCAGGGGTGCTTTCCAAGGAAGAAAGAAGAGAGTGAGAAGTGGGTGACAAGTGCAGCAGCTGCCAGCTGGGTTCCCTTGCCAGCCTCCAGTGGCAGCACTTCCCACACACAATGACCTTGGGATCGTTTCAGCTCTGGGTTTTAAAAACAAACAAAAAAAACCCAAACCTCTATTTTTTGCTTGCATTTTAACTTTGTAGGATATTAGTCGTTCTATTTTTTATACCTTTGGGGAATTCTTCTGTTTTAATAGTTTTCATTCAATTATAGTGGTATCTGTAGTGATAAGTGATTTGTTTAGTACTTTGTATTAAGTAGGACTTCAGAAGAAATTTTTAACTTTTAAAGTAAGATTGTATTTGTATTGATATTAAATCTTAAGATTTTAATAGTTCTGTATTTGTATTTCTATTAAAATACTGTTTGAAGGATAAAGGGGGTAGATTCTGTATTTGTGTTGTTAGAGAAATACCGAATGTAAAGAGCCAGGGACGGAGAAAGGAATGGCCACAGCCCCTCCCAGGTCCGCAGGCACAGGGCTGCCATCGAACGGGGCGCGGGGAGCGGCCGCCGGGCTGCTGCTCCCCGGCGCTCAGTGCCCCGCTGCCCCCCTGGTGCCCAGTGCCGCTCGGTGCCCCGGTGACCCCCCTGGCACCTCGCCCCGCCGCCCTGCCCCGCTGCGCCCCCGGCGCTCGGTGCCTCGGCGCTTGGTACCCGCCGGTGCTCGGTACCCCGGTGCTCGGCACTCCGGCTGTCGGTGTCCCCCGGCGCTCGGTGCCCCGCTGCCCCCCCCCAGTGCTCGGTGCTCGGCTCGCCCCCCCTCCGCTGCTCCCCGGCACTCGGTGCCGCCCCGCCCCGCTGCCCCCCCGGCGCCCCGGCCGGGCCCGGCCAGCGGCTGCAGGCGGGCGGCGGGGCGGGAGGGGCAGCCCGCGGTCGCGGCCCCACGGGGGTGGGGGGGGGGGGCGGTGGCTCCGCCCGCTCCCCCCTCACTGTGTGTCAGCGGGGAGGAGAGCGCCGGCCGCCCCGCGGGAGGAGACGGCCCGGCGCAGCTGCCTGCTCCGCGGCTGAACCGAGCGGTTTTTAGCGTTTCTTTCCCCTCTTCCCGGGCAGAAAGGCGTTTCCGCGGCAGCTCTCGGGGCTGTCCGGCGGCCGGCAGCCCCTGCGCCGGCGGGAGGGGATCGCCGCCCCCGGTGATGCTCAGGCAGCTGCGGGGCTGCGCTGCCGGGCCGCTGCTCGTGGTCCCGGGGTTATTTTCCTTCGTGCTCCTGCGTCTGGAGCCCATAACTGCGGGTGCTGTAGTGAGAAGAGAGACTTTGGTGATTTTAAAGGAGTTTTTCCGAAGTGTTTTTGGGTCCTTGCTCAGGTCTGTTGATTACATGCGGACACTTCGCTTTCAGCCATGCCTGCCCCAAGAGCCTTCTGTCTGCAGTAATTTTCTCCCTTTGATCTGGCTGGATTCTCTTCCGGGCTGTGGAGCTCCGCTCGCACCTACCTGCCTGCTGCATGTGTGCCAGAGAGAGTTCTTTCTCTTTTTTTAAAATATTTTTTTATTATAAATACCGAATTTCTTAATTTTTTTTTTTAAAGACCAAACCCCAAAATCATCAGACCCACACAGTTTTCTTAAGCTACTGGAAATAACTTTTGCCTGGGATTTACAGCGACACTTCCACCTAGAGCCACCAGCTAAATTCCAGGATCTCCAGGATTGGCTCTAGGATCTCAAGGATGGGTTTTCCATCACCGTATCCTGTGACAGGTAACAGTGCTCCATCCAGCCACGATTGCCTCAGCTGTGGTCCCCAGCACTGGACGTAGGCAGCCCCTTTCGGAGGGAGGCAGGAGAAGGAGGTGCCTCCTGTGCAGCCTGCCAAAACAGAGCTGGATCTGCAGTGCTCAAAAGGGATGCTGCTTTTCAGGCAGCAACGGCAAACATGAATTCCCTCACAAAGTTTATCTGGGATTTCAGAGACGCTGCTTTGTTAGCAACCTGGGATTCAGGTTGTCTAATTCTTTTTCTGGGAAGGAAGGGGGAAAAAAGAAAGAAAACTTTGTGTAGAAGCATACGTCCCCTTCAGAACGTATGTGCCCACTTGCGAATATGCATATTTATCAGTGTGTGGGTATAAAAATGAGAAGAGGTAAGAAAAGAACCCCAACCATTTCTTTCTCTCTTCTGTGATCTGCTGTCCGGCTTGGGCCACACTTTGCAGGGTTGGAAAAAGACAAAAGAGCTGCCAGAGGAAAAATAGCTGACAAAGGGAGGTATTTTTCTAGACTGGAACTAAACCCAGCATACCTTCCCAGCTTAACTCCAGCCACATGGACAAACAGGTACAAAGTGCAAACTGTTCTGAAGTTACCTCATCCTTCATCCTTTTATTTTCCATTCACAATAAATACTGTGTTTGAGTTAGATCACTGGAGCCTGAGATTAGGCCTGTGGGCCTATCTGGAGTGTACTGCCCTGGCATCAGCACTGGTTATAAGACAAATCTTATGAAAAGATCCATTTTAGATGTATGACACATTGTGTACTGAAAAACAATTTCAATTTTGACTTCGTACAAGGAAATAGTATTCACAGCTTAATGTTTTGTGGAGTATGTTGCTGTTGCCAGAGTTTTTCTGCTTCTCGCACTCCCCTCTTCCTCAAAATACAATGCTTATGAAATGCATAATTTTGCATTGTATCCCATAAAAGTCTTTGCTAGCTTTTTTTTTCTAGCAAGCTTTGATGTTTATCTGGGAAATCCGAGCTGCGGAATGGAGCACGGTGGTTCCCGTTCCTGTTTTCTCCACTGTGCAGCTGATGGTGACTGAGACAGCGATGGTTTGGCAAAGGCACCCAGCATGAGCTGGAGGTGTCTTGGGAAGGAATGAAGAGTATGACAACAGTGACGCCCTGCAGCCTGGACATAGGGGGTGATTTATGCTGGTGCCTGGCCCTGCCCGTGCTTTCCGAGTTTGTGCCCCTGTTGTGACGCTGCTCTAGAGAGGAGATGCTGGTTATGGCCAAGATGGTAGAAACTGGAGAAGTGTCCCCAGGAGCAGGGTATTTCCAGATGCCCTGTTCAGTCTGTAGTTTTTGGGTGCAAAACGGAGACGTTGAAGCTGGAGCATCCATCCATTCCTCACCTGGCAAAGCAGAATCAAGAGAGTTGCAGAAGTTCTGAGCCTCAGGTCTTGCCTGTGCTGAAACTAATCACTCTTGTATTCCCGAAAAGGCAGCAGTAAGTTGCTTCCCACGCAGCTCAGGGCACCAAGGGAGGGTGAGGATGGGATCGTGTGTAAATAGAGGATGATGCTAGGAAAGTCCTTCCTCTGTCAGAACAATCCCTTCCTTTTGATTGCAGGTCAGCCCTCTCGTAAACCAAAGTGTCTCAGAGACACAGGCAGAAAGGTGACAAAGCATTTCCCAGAGGGTAGACACAGGTTCACCTTGGGAATGGCTTCTCTGCACTGTGCTGGGATGACATCTATTAACAGCACATTCTGCGTGTATATCTATGTTCTCATGCCTCTGAAAGTAGCTGGGCTCCTCTGAATGCCAAGACACAGCCAAAGCAGGAAGGAATCTGTGTTACAGTGTTCAAAAAGCTGTTTTCTGGGAGAGAAGTAATCAGACATCAAGAAGTAATCAGACATCAACAAAGAAGCATGCTGCTGTGATTTGTACAGCCGTGTAACATGCCAGCTGCTGAAAGCAGCAGCAAAAAGATTAGCTCTCTGCACCCTCTGGTGCAAGTTCTCCACAATCACAGCATCACAGATCCACAGACCATCTGCAGCAGGGAAAAGGGCTGTGACACTTGCTCCTCCAGCACACTGGCACGCCAGATGCGATTGCTGAAGAACTGGTGCTGTTAGCAGCTGAGCTCTGCACGCACGCATGCGAACCCCCAGCACAGGCACAGACAGTTGTCCTGTGCAGCAGGACAAACATATGCCCACCTTGGGGAGGTTTCTGCCTTGTCAAGCTCTGTGGGGTGTAGAGATAAGTGCTGGAGGTGGCAAGATTATAGCTCATCCTGACTCCTTTTGTGGACATGAAGAGAACTCACGGTAAGTTGATTTTTATTTTTAAATATCAGCCTAAATGTATTTTTTCATTCTTTTATGCATTTAAACTTTTTTTACGCTACTTTCAACTTCTGCATTTAGTCCTTTCCTTCCTTTGATGTTTCCACCCCTGCCTTTCTTTGCACCTTCTCCTCCCTGACTGTCAGCTGACCTATTTTCAGATCTTTTAGGGTCCCTCAGGGCAGACTGGTGCCACCCACGGTGGGGCACGGGGGACAGGGAAGGGCATTGGGAGAAGGAGGAGAAAGCAGCACGCAGAGACTGTGTCAGGCAAACAGGAATTTATTTCCTTTCCTTCAATCAAGGGTTGCTGCAGCCCTGCTAGTGCCGCTGTCAGGGCGGTCTCTTGCAGGGCTGGGGAGAGTCCTGGGGGCCGGGGGCCCTCCCCTTTGTGGGGCGCCGGGGCCCCCCGGGCAAGCGGTGCCTGCCCCGGCCGGGAGCAGAGGGGCTGCGGCTGCAGCCCTGGGCAGAGGGACCTGCCGGCGCAGATGGGGGGTGGCCGGGACCCCCACGCAGGGTGGCCTCCGACGTGCCGGACTGTTCCTCCCCGTCGGAGCCCCGACCCCGCCGCTGCAGAACCAGAGATGCCGGGCTCATTCACCCTGACCCCGCACCCCACCGTGGATGGCACCAGCCTGCTGGGTGGCACGGCCGTGTGCCCCCAGAGAGAATTTCTTGCCAGCACCAGCTGCTTCAGGCTGTCTTTTGCCCTCTCTGCTGCCTCCAGGGTGCCCTGTGACCCCAGCTGTAGTATGGGTCTCATCCAGGAAACTCGGGCAGCCCGAGGAGGGCATAATTTGCAGAGGATTGCTGCAAGGGAAAGATGTTTCACTTATGGGATTTGGCTCTGTTTCCTAATGCCTCGCCTTTGTGGAAGGGCTGAGATGAAAACCATTCTCTTTCCCTGGAAATTAGGGGAGCCAGTAGCCGGCTACAAGTTCTCAGCCTTGTAAAAAGAAATGCTGAGGAGCAACATAGCTGCAGCACCTGGCGAACACAGGCTGTAACAGGCAGAGGAGGAAAAGGCTAGGATCTCTCTGTAATGAAGCCTGAATGCATTGTGCTCAACACTCACCCTCTCTGCTATGCATCCTGAAGGAGATGCTGCTGTACTAGACAGATGGGGAAAAGGGAGTCTATAGGGTCAGTCTCTGCTCAGCCACTGTTTCCCTCCCTGTGCTTGGCCTTATGAAAACCGCAAAACTTTGGAGGAAGATGATGCTGAACTCCGTTAATGACATTGAAGCCCCTAAATAATTGTGTGGGGTCAGCTTCTAAAAGCTGCATTTTTTTTCCTGCCTGCAGCATGGGTACACAGAGTGTGCCTTCTCCAAGTCCTTTACTGAACCCCACTTAGACTGCAGGTTCTTTAAGGTCAGATTTCTTTTTCTTTCTCTATGTCCCGATAAAGAAAAGTGCAAGGCAATCATCTCTCAGCACAAGTCTTACAGCCCAGCCATAGGGCAGGCAAAAGTGAGGACACCGTAGTTTTGAAATGCCAAAGCCAACGTCAACGTCTACACCAGTTTTGAGACGGAAGGGCAAGGGAGCACAAGCAGAGCTTGAAGTCAGAGGTACATGAAAACTATGGGATCCTGTCTTTATTCAAAGTGCCTGTTAGAGCACAGTAAGCATTATTTATTGGTCTAGAGAGTATAAAGATGTCCCCAAAGTACCCGGCTACTCAGCCTCAAGAGTTTGCTATTATGCTGTGTTACCTCAAAAACCTAGGTGCGTAACCCATCGCTTCCAAGTGATTCAATCTATTACACCACCCACACATGCTGTGTGGGCTGAAAGCACAAACAAGAAAAAGTGTGAGGGTGATCAGTTTTCACAAGTACAGTAGGAGGGTTGCAATGCTGTCCTGGGATCTGGAGGTTAAGGGGCAGCTGAGACAGCCTTGATCCATAGCCCAACTCAGGTATTGCCCTGGAGTCACTTCCCCAAGCTCACTGAGGGACTTGAGACAGAAGGATTTGCCGTCCTCTGCTCCACTGACTTGTCTGTAAAATGGGGAAAATAGCCTTTCTGTCTTCAAAACCACGTCAAAGGAGCTCATGTTTGCCATGTGGAAATGAGATACCTGTTCAAATGCCCCTGTTTCCTTTTCCCATCTGATACCACCATCTGGGTGTCCAAGTCTGGGTGTTTAATATCATTGCATCAACCTGCAGACTTGCTACGTCATGTGAAAACAGTCTTTCATCTAGAAGATCTTTGTGGTGCAACTTGAGATCTAGGGCTTGTCTCTGCTTTGTCCCTATTATTGGGGGAGTTTGAGACAAAGAACAGCACCTGCTATAGAGCTTCCTTGCTTTCACCACAGGACAATTGTGGGGACAGCCCCGACACTGCCCTCAGAGCAAGAACAGAGGAGCAAATCTGTGTGCAGAGCTCTGTAGGGTCTGGTGTTTCCAGCACAGTGCCAGTTACCTGAGTGCGCGAGTTTTGGGGGCATGGTGGTTCTGAGTCTTTCAGAATCCCCTTGTTTCCCCTTTATCTTCTATCACTGAACTTTCTTTCTGCTCTGCTAAGGTTTTTCCTGTCGGCTGCTGCCTGGGGAATGTTCATTGAGTCTCAGGAGCTTGCATTTTATGACAGGCTATTCATTTATTATTGAGTGCTGAAGGCACCTTCTGTAGTGGCTGGGGGATGTTCTTTGAGCCCTTCTCAAATTAACGTTCATTTCATGGTTGATATATCTGCAGAAGATGAGATTTAGTGATCCAGGTAATCCCTGTTTCTGTCTTGCCACATTCCTAGGAGTTCAGGGGTAGTGGATGGCGCTGAGTGCCATGAAAAGCATAGATCTTCTTGAGGGATCAGGGGCCACAGAGGAGGAGGCACATCCAGATGGCCCCAGTACCAGGCTAGCCCCAGTCTCCTGGGGTTTCGTTAGGACTTTAGAACTACTTTTAGTCTAAGCTTGTTGGGAATTTGGGTTATATCAGTATGTGCCATAGGCACCACAAGGATGGAAGGGTTTATCATTATCATTATCATCATCGTTATCATTATCATCATCATTATCATTATCGCTTGAATATGGCACAAGATTTGCTGGGCTTTCTCTAGTTAAACATGCCGAGTCCCTGGAGCTTCCATAGGGATTAATGGGTCAACAATGCAAAACAGAGTATTTACAGCATTATCAAGGATACTGCTTTCTTAAAATATGGGAAGAAGAGTGATACCATAACTCTGCCTAGCATCTGTCCCCAAACCCAAAGAAAACAGGCAAGGAAACTGCACAGATACTTTGGTTTTCTCTTGGATGCTGAGCAGAAAAATCTCTGCTTGGCTGTAGTTAACAAATTCAGGGAGGTTCAGGTTCCACTGCTTTGTGGACCAGACTTTCGATCTTAATATCATCTCCCGTCTTTGAAAATAAATAGTGGCTTTTAAAACTAAGGCAATGGACAAGGAGAGTCACATCAGCTTCTGCCTCATCTCAGCAGTGATATCGGTTAAACCTGTACAACAGAGTCCTGACTCCCATTCTCTCCTCCACAGAAGTGGGCTTTGTTTGGCCCTAGCATGAAGCAAGCAATGGAGTCATCTAGGAGAGATTTTAAAAAAAATATCCACCTGTGAGGAATGACTCTTTTCAAACAACATTGAACAGGAGTAACAAGGGCAAATATTTCAGCCCACACTCTGTTTTTCTCAACTGAAATTAGGATAGAGCTGGCTAGGTTTTTCTTCTGCCTGTCTCATCTCATCAAGCTAAAATTTACTCAGCAGCTATTTGAAATCTCAGTGATGTGTATATTTGAAACTCATATACTCAATGCTTAAAGATACATTAACATGAATGTACAAGTATATATAAAAATAGATGTAAGCATATATTAAATACTTTTATCTTTTATTGAAGAAGTGATTTCTGGTTTTACCATTTGAATAAACTTCCTCTGTCTGGATGTAGGTGAGAATTGTCAATCTGAATTTAGGCTTTATTCAACTCATACTTTAAAAAAAAAAAAATAAAGCAGCATATATTTTTAATTGAGGTATTAGAAACTCATGGAAGAGTTCCAGTAGGCAGCAGCAGTTTTCTGCTAACTGAAGAAATAATGTTTCCTTTTTTAAAGCTTATAGAGCCAAAAGTACTTTCCATTCTTTATCCTGAGGTGGCATGACACTGGTAGAGCCACTGTCTCTCACCCCTCCCAAGTATAATCCAAACTCAATATGAAATATTCTCCACGAGAAAGTACAGGAAGATTCTGATGTGCATTTAGTGATTTAAGTCAGCATGTTTAAATACGACACTTTTCAACGGAAGGTTTCATTTAACTGCTGCCTTGAAGCCTGCCACTTCTTGTCTGTGTGGGAAAATGTCTCAAAGCTTCTTGTCCCCAAACTCTCATTGCCGTGCCTTAAACAAAACCAATCTCCTCAGGACATTGCTGGAGAGAAGTCCCTGTGCACAGGGGCGCTCGTGCCAGAGCAACCTTCGCTCACTCCTGTGCTGGCTGTGTGCACAGGGCAGGTTGGGTAAGGTGGAGTTGGAGGTGACAGATCCCTCTCACAGCAGTTTCTGAGCCTTCAAATTTTTTTCTAATTGGAGAGAAGGGGGGCAGATTTTGAATATTTCATCATTCCGTCTGATTTTATAAAAAATCCAGTTTTCATTTCAGATCTCTTGAGGTTATGTGCTTGCTGAACAGATGATAGACTGATGCACATGCCTTTCACAATCGACCCAGCTGCCTCAGAGAAGGCAGCATTTAATACCAGCAGCTGGAATGAGCAGTGCCTAGCTTGCAGCTGCTCTGGGAGGATGAATAAAGAGAAGAGATTGCTCAGACACTGGAGCTCTTAGCCAAGGGCAATTAACACCTTGAGCTGCTGCCAGAAATGAACAGCATAGGGAGCGAATACACTGTTAAAAGAGCAATTAACAGAAATGATGCTCCAGTCTTTTCTGCTGCAAGCCGCAGATATAACAATTCTCAGTAGTTCAGGCTAGACTCAGACCAGCACGTGGACACCATGGTGACTCCTCCAAGCCAAGGCAGGCGGAGATCAGAGAAGGTGCTGCAATTAGCTGCTGCCAGGCAGTGGTGCAGCTCGCCTGGCGCTGCTCGCCTGTCAGCAGGTTCCCAATGGAAGGCCCAGAAAGGGTTCCAGAGTCTGTTTCTGGATGATTTTCCTTCCCATCCAGCAATATTTGAAAGGAGCTTCACAGCCAGATGTCTCAGACTTGGGACCTTGCTGGGGATGGAATGAAATGCTGTCCTCTGGGCTTGGGTTCCTTACAAAGCAGAAAGTGCATGCATGTTGATGGGTTCCAGGGTAAAAGTGACGTTTTCAGGCAAATCGGGAACAGAAGGCCTGTTTTGCTAAAAAGGTGATTCTGCATCCCAGACACCCATGGATGGAAATGACTTTACCTGTCCTTCTTCGTACTTCTTAGATCCCTTGAAGTAAATGACATGTTTATAGCTGTAAGGGTGGATTGTTGTCAGTATTATTTAAATTGAAAGGAATTCTCTTTTTCATTCCCTCTAGGAAGGGTGATTTGCTATTCCTGGCGTACCCAAAGCTTGGCCTGAAACACAGTCAGTCCTGAGCATGCCTCTTCCCTTCACTTGTACAGGCAGCATCGCTCTCTCAAGGTCTGGGTCAGTGTGGTGTCAGCAGTGATATCTCAGCAATCACCATAACACCCACTCGAAAGCAGCAGAAATCGTAGCCAACAAGGAAGAGCAGGAATGAGCTACTCCTTTCACTTTCTTTTGCTCTCTCTTCCTCCTTCCTCCTTCTGCTCAAAGGAAAAATGGAAGGACGTATGTCATGCCAGAAAGGACTTTTGGGTTGCAGCTGGGACCCTGTCAAAAAGCAAGGCTTTGAGGCTCTTGAAGAGACCCTCCCTAAATTGACGTGGTCTCTGGTTCCTTTATCAGCTGCAGGGTGATTGCGTGTTACCATGGCTCCATTCTCTCATTTGATCTTCCTCACTCTGGAGCCCAGCCTTCATTCATGTCTGGGTTAGGTGTGCAGCATCAGTTCATCACTTTCCATCTCTACAGCTTTTGGAGGGTTCAGAATTTGGTCCAAGCCAGGACAGATGAGAAGAGACAGTTTCTGAACACGAGGATGGTGCCCCAACAGATTTTGAGCTCCTCCTGCAACGCGTGGATTCCCTTTTGCATTACTTGACTTTTAAGTGTGTGCCACCTTGGAGCCTGTGCCCTTCCCAGCTTCTCTGGTCAAGTCCTGCCCATAAAAAGCTGAAAACAGAAGATGAATGTGGAAAGATCTGGGAAACATCAACTAATTTTGAACTCTGGTTTGTACAAGCTCACTTGGCAGTGCTAAGTTAACGGTTGGACTTGATGATCTTAAAGGTCCTTTCCAACCAAAACAATTCTACAATTCTATGATTCTATAAGTTCTGAGAGGAACTCTGTAATGCAAGAGGTAGGTCTGTTCAACCATATATGGTGTAGCAGTCAAACTCTTTTTTTTTTTTTTTTTTATTCATAGTGGTACAGTAAAGAGTAGAATGGCTTCCTAGTAGCATTGCAGTGGGATCCAAAGTCTGCCTGCAGGATTCACCCTCCTCAGGACAATGTCAGAGCATAATTGCTTTGTGTGACATTCACTCTAGCACCTTCCCGATCGCTGACAGAAATCAGTGGCATTACTGACCTTGCAAATACTGGCATTCCATGCATTTAAAACCTGGCATTGCTATTTCACTACCTTAAATCTTGGCCCATCTTTTCTGCGGATTGTTTTTACAGATTTGAAAAAAGAAGTGTATTTTTTCTGTTTCATTTCCCATCTATATAGTTGTTCAGAAAAAGGGAACCAGAGAAACAGTTTACTGTTTTGAGATGCTTTACTTGCAGCCATAAAATTCAAACCAAGTTTTGCAACTACCCACAAGCCTGCATGACAAACTCCACAATACAGAAACAATTGCATCCCTTTGGGGTTTTGCCCTGTCCTTAGCAGGCTTCAAGTAGGTTACAGCTGAAGACAGGAGATTTTCCTCTTACTTCCTAGGCTAATTACAGCTGCTTCAAAGCAAGCATAAGTGTCTCTGAATTTCCTAGTCCTTCTGCCATATTTACTACTGTTGCTATCGATCTTGGGTAAACAATGACAATAGGAGTTAGAGAGGAGATTTTCAAGTGCATTCAGTAAGACCTAGATGTCTGTCCCTGGAAGCCAGTGGTAAAATGAGAACTTCGCCATTTGCTGTAATGTCAATGCCAAATGCTTCTGAAAATCTCAATTAAAAGCCCTCACATCAAATTCTGTCCTCACTTATCTATCTGCCATGACTGCAGTGAGAGCAAGTGCTGGGCATTAGAGCAGGACAAGAACTTGAAAAGCTATTCTTTGTGTTGGTGCCGTAGCCCTCCAGTATCCTACATGTTTATTATCGTATTACAACACTGCTTCCCACCATGGTGTGAAGCATTTAGTCAGGGAATGCAAACAGCTGTGAAAATGAGCCAATGAAAATAGAGGATGTACTACCCAGAGAGATGCTGTAGCTCAGAAAGTGTGTGAGACATTAAGCTCTAGATATCTGGTGCCTGTACTTAAATGGCTGTTGTTCCCACATGGAAATTACTTGCATGTAATTTCTAAGTCTCCGTCTCACCAACCAAGAAAACCAGCTATACATTAAGCTGGTGTCTTAGGCAATGGCTCTACAAGGTTCAGGTGCAGTGAGATGGTGCAGAGGGAGCAAAAGGTAATTCTCAAACGTAACTTAGAGGTATGTATGATGTTTATATTTCCACCTTAATTTTGCAAGGATGTATTTCTGTGTGGCTTTGGGGTAGCTCTTGCTTCAGGGATAATCAGGGAGTGTTTTGCGGAAGCATCTTCTGCATCAGTGCAACCATGGCTGCACTTCTGTTTTTTCCCTGAGATCCTTGGTCATTGGTTTGGACGTGTTTTGTATCACAGCTGTTCTTCTATCAAGTTGTACCACACCATAACAATCCCCCTCAGATGTACTCAGAACACTGGCCAAATAACCATCTACAGTAGGATGCAGAAATCCACGCTATTGGCTTTCTTTATGTACTCGCTCATTTCTTCTCCTTTACCCTGTTTCGACAAGAACTCCGAGACTGGCCTGCTCCTCTTCAGATTTATATGGCAAGTCTAGGGAGAGAGGGGGGAAGATAGCTTCCTCCCACTCCAGCTCATAGCAGCAAACTTGGGAGCAGTGAGTGCCCATGGAGAAGGCCATGCTGAAACAGGTGCACCTCAAAGCTACTGTGGCTGCAGGTAAGTCTATGCCACAGCATGTATACCCCTGGAGACGCCGTGGCTCATAGATGTCTTCGTTTGGACTAGGACAGACTTTTCAGTTAAGTTTCTTTTAAGTGACTGTACTTTTTGAAGTTGACTACACGGCTTGTTGCCATGGGAACTAGGGTCCCTGTGGGGTCTCTTTGTTCCACAAAGGGAAGGACCAAAAAGTGCCGCACCTGCAGGGAGGAGCAGATGGGACAGGTGACCCAAACCTGACCAATGGGGTATTCCATCCCACCCATGTGACACTCAGTTCAAAGCTGCGGGACCACGATGGTTGCGCTCTCTTCCCCTATGGTCAACACCCTGGAAGGACCCTGCCCGCGCTCCTGCGTGCGCTCCTGCCCCGTTTAATATACTAAAGTAATGAAACTTGGTAAAGTTCCTGATGACATCCCTGCTTGTTACTTGTGCTTGTAGTTTGAGTTTTCTTATGTTCTTATATTTCTTGTTCCACCCAGCTGCATCTTTTTCAAATAGATGGTGAGTTACCAGTGCCCCTTGAAGTTGATGCCAATAGGTACCAATAGGGCAACTCTGTAGAGCCCCGACTTGTGAATAGTTCAGTCAGTTGTATTTCCTGTCTGTAATACTTTGTAAGCGTGGTTCTTTTGTTGCATTGTTTAACGAAGGAGGAGGACGCATTCTCATTCTGACTGCAGTTGTACCAAATCCAAAAGCTGCCATAACAAAGTTCCTCAGGCCAAGCCCCATACCAGTGTGGGAGTAGCAGTATGTAGGATCTCTATAATAGAATGGCTTAGGAGAAGAAATCCTTTGTTCTAAGGCTCTAATTGACCATAGTCATATACAAATGTCTTCAGTTTTTTTCTGCTGATGTAACGGTTTACACAAGCTACCTTTGGATTGTTTGGCCTTGAAAACACACCTAAATTTTGAGAAGTTAGTTAAATGGTATCTCTGTCAGTTGATGAAATGCCATGGGGTAGGAACTGCGGGAACAGGTGCTATCTGACAGTTTTTTTGTTACAGAAAACAAGCAGATGTGGTCAGAGGTTATTAGTTACATCCGCTATGGATTTAGGGAAGTGCTACAGGTTAGTTGCAACATGGGGAAAAATACCAAGTGAGGTATGCAAGCAAGAGCGGAAGATACACTTGTGATATAGAAGACCATAACTGCCTATGGATTGTGGGGCTCAAGTTATTCCTGGCTCTTCCTGAGTGCTGAGTAACTTTTCTGAAACTTTATTTAAAGTGAGAGCTCTATGAAAATTAGGAACAGGGAAGATGGTTCGAGGCCGTTGTGGGACTGGGAGTAGAGACAAGGTTGCTGTAAAAATACAGAAATACTGCAGCAGCTGGTCTCAATGCTATCAATAAAAAATCTTTTTTTTTTAGGGAAAAACTGGGTGACAATGGGTGTCTTGTTCTTTCACCTGTCTCCCTTTTACAGTTTTCTGTAAGAATTTGCTTAAGCAGTGTAGTTATTGAAAAGACACTGTGGTATGTGGTTCCCTGTAGATGGCAATATTAACAAAGACATGCGTCTCTGCATGGGCATTTATTCTGCATTTAAGGCACAAGGAATATGGGTATTGAGATAGTGCCCCTCCAGAAGATTCTAGTCTAGCTATTTTAAAGTATATACTTGCTATTTTCCTTCACTGTTTTTGGGTACCTAGACAAAGATTAACTTTTGAAATAGATATTTGAGCTCAGAATCCTTATAACAATCCTTATAACAATTTCTGTGTCAGCAACAGATGGGAACATTGACATTGGGCATTAAACAGATCTGAAGACAAGGCAAGCAACAAAGGAATGACTAAAAATGAAAATTCAGCACCGCTCTGAGAGATGTTCTGTTCTTTCAGCTGTATGGAAGAGGGCACGTAGCTGCTGTAGCAGAAGCACAATCATCATTATTCAGTTCTTAATGTAAAGAAAGTGAGTTTCCAAAGGTTATTTTAAAATGTGCTTTAACTTGGGAAGTGACAATAATGTATGACCATATGTAGCTCTCCACCTTCAGACATGAAGTAAATTTCTTAAAGACAAAGCTCTGCAGAAAATAGCTGTTCCTAAAAAACTTACCTGTGTGTATATCCTGTTGTGTGCCCTTAACAGTTAGAGCCTTTTAGTGAGAACTCCCTTTTGGGGCAGCATATAAATCTGGGGTGTTCGCATGTGCTGTACTGAGAGCATGAAAGATGGTGTGGCTCCCTTGTTTCCTTCTCTGCAGCTGCAGATGTAGCTGTGTTGGTCTGGACTGGACTGGAATAGGTCAGTTGGCAGGGACCTACAACAATCACATAGTCCAACTGCCTGACCACTTCAGGGCTCACCAAAAGTTAAAGCATGTTTTTAAGGGCATTGTCCAAATGCTTCTTAAATACCGTCAGGCTTGCGGCATCGACCACCTCTCTAGGAAGCCTGTTCCAGGGTTTGACCATCCTCTTGGTAAAGAAATGGTTCCTAATGTCCAGTCTGAACTTCTCCTGACTCAGCTTTGAACCATTCCCATGTGTCCTATCACTGGATACCAGTTATTTAGCTTCTTCCTGTCACAGACTGGCCTTTATGGATTATTTTACCTCTTAGGATAAAACAACCTCACTTTTCAAGGAGATTTTTTTCCCCTAAAGGAAAAAAGACTTAATACAAATACTCTTTTCATCTATTGCTTTGTAACTTTTTAGCCTGTCAAGTCATTTCGTTGACATCATAGAAAGAGTAGAAGTCTCAAAGTAAGTTCCAATAAGTCATGAACCTAAGTGGTCAAACCAGGAGGTTAAGACTGTGGTAATGCATCATGCAGTGAAGAAACTCTATGGTCCAGATGGGACAAGGAAAGTTGAGAAGAATGAGTGTTTATCCTTTCTGGTTGGCAGTTTTCTCTGACCAAACTGCATTTAATATGTTGGGTGTTCAGTCAGCACACATGCAGCTGCAGGTTAGGTACAGATTAGATCTGGTAAAATAACTACAAAATAAACTGCCTTTTGCTAAAGGCCTGAAAAGATGGAAGAACCAAATATACTGTAGTGGCTGGTATAAAGGAGATGGGAGGAAACAGACAGTCATTGGTAGTACAAGACCTGTGAGAGAGCAGGGTTCCAGGTAGGAACTGAGTAACCTGCACTATAGTGGTCTTTCTATGAAACAGTATGTGTCTTCTTGATCCTCTGTCAAGGTTTGGGGTTATTTTGGGGGGGGGGTGGTGTGTTTTCTTGGTGTGTGTGTCCATCCATCTGTCCCCGTCCGTCCCCACCCCCCCAGACAGCAGAACTTAGACATGTCTAAGTGAAGGCTTTAAGTCTTCTACTCCTGCAAGGGTGCAGTAATACAAAATGGTAGGTATATGAAGTGTTACTTGCTTTATGGAATTCCATAGCCTCAGCAAAGTTGTCAACTACATGGCCTTCCAAAAGATGCTAAATTCAAAGAAGTTAATCTTCAATTATTTTTACTTGACCAGTTCTTGTGGTCTTCTGAGGATTTTTTCCTCCAGAATATCTTAAATGTTTTATGTACCAGTACGAAAACTATTCTTCAGCAAGTTACATCACTGTGGTTGTACAACCGAGGACTCCTTTAGTGGTCCTAGGTTGTTATTCCTCAAGTACTGTTCCATTCCATCACACTGGATGTAGAAGATCTCTGGAAAGACAAGATTGGTGTTCACTATATTTGCATGGTTGCCAGACATGCAGTTTACAGGAAATACTGAGTGTCTCTGATGACCTACAAGAATTTGTGATTTCAGTTTTTAAAACTCTTCTTCTGCCTTTGCACAAGGAAGTTATTGTTGGTTGAGTTTGAAATGGGGCTGGGAGGTGACTAAGGAATTAGTCATAATATGTGTTGATTCTCAGACTATTTAAACCAGAATGCAAACTCAAGACACTTTCTTAAATTTGTGAAATTAAAAAGTTGTGAGGGTTTGACCTGACAAATATTAGTCATATCTTCCACTGCTTACAATAATTTCTATTCTTTGTTAACTATCGTTGGTTTGAAGAATTCGTTTTCATTTTAGTATCACTAGTGGTGATGTTGTCGTTTTTTTAAAATGTTTTTCTGAGCTTTTTGTCCTTTTTGCTGAGTTTGGAGATGTGTAGGATAAAGCAGAAGAAATGCCCTGCTTACAGTGGCAGGAGAAAGAACTGTTAAGTGTAACCCCTCCAGCTGCCAATAGCTATGCAGCATTATTTGTTTACGTCATTTATGGAACACTAGAGAATCAATAAGCAAGTAAAAGAACTTTGAAATCCCTGTAGTTTACCATTTTTCATCTCTGCTCTTCTAAAAAACATTAAACCTTGATGACTCTTTAGGTAAGCAAGGCTATGAAGCCTGGAAAGCTGCGCTGCATAGGCAGCTGTTCATGGTGCTCACTGTTGAGAACTGGTCTGTATTCCAAACTTCTCTGTTAAGGCCTAATGCTCTAAAACAGCTCAGTTGCACCCCAAGATCCAGTCGTGAAGCCGAAGTACTTCCTTCAGGCTTTTAGAGAGGTTTCTACCAGTTCCACATTAATGAAGTTTGGGTAAAAAAAGTTAATATCCTAGAAGACGACCTTCTGAAAATCGGGTTTTCAGTGTTGAGGTAGAAGGTTCTTAAGAAATACTGAGGCATCATACCAGTCCTGTAAGAATCTCTTTATTTGTGTCCATTTTTATTTAGCACATTACAACTTCAGCACAGACATGGAGTAGATGTGTGTAACAACATTTGCACATAAATGTTGTGAAGAAGACACTGAGAAGAGCACTGATCTGCGGGGCCAGCCCAGTAGAGTTACTTGCAGGAAAGGATAACTTGCTGCAGAAATTCAGTCATTTCTACTTGCATCAAGGCAAACAAGATCAAGTTCTGTTAACAACAAGTGGTAGTTCAAATCTGACAAAGGAGCACTGAATTTAGCTGCTGGTCAAGAAACATCAAGTAGTAAAGACAAGAAGCTGATTTAAAGCCAAACCGCTAAGTTGTAAGAGATATAAGGGAATGTTTTAGTGCTTACCTAGAAATAGTTTATCCCCATTAATAACAGTGGAAGAACTGTTGAGTAGTATAAGAAATGAAAAATAAGTTCTGTCTCTACTACAGACCTTGTTAGGCTTGGAAAGTCTAAGATTTATGAGCAGCTTTTAGAGAAGTAAGTTATGTAGTACTTTGTACCTAAATCAAATAGACTATTAAGTATCTGTATCTTTATTTACTTATTATTTCAAGAGGAGAAACTAAATTACACACATGACTGCTATGTACACAGCTGATTGTGTTTAAAACACAGCACTAGGATTTAGTGTGGCTTACAGAAAAGTTCAGTGGGTTTCAGACAGAGGAAGATAACACAAGAAATTAAACCACCAAAATGGTGAGTCACTTCGAACTTTTTACTCACTTACATCTACAACTCTGCGGTAAACTTTATCCTCTTCAGCACATCCACTCACAAGAAAAAGTTGTCATGGAATGATTAGCTGTGATATTTTACATTTTTCTCTTCAAATGACAAAGAATGCACAGGGGTCTCAAACTTCCCTATCCAAGTTGACAGCCGTAAGGGCTGTGTTTTCCAGCTTAAAGTTTAAAATACTTTCTCTTAAGACGCTTCTACATCTCTCTCAAATTTAAAGCTGACCTGCTGAGTTGCACTGCGTGCTTCATTCTTTTGCAGTTCTTGCATCTTAAAATTTACAGTGAATGTTTACATACCAACTTGTTGCAGGAAACGAAGTCTTCAAAAGTCTATTTTAAGATTAAATCTTTTGAATTTAAGATTGTGGACCAGAAATCACTTTTTATCGTATCAAAAGCTTAAGCTTACCTTCTGTGTGTTCTGTGAGTTAAGAACTGTCATATCATTACTGTAGGCTTTAAAGAAATGCCAGCATGGAGATGACACCAAGGAGATTTCAGTAATTCATGCTGAATTTGTTGAAAATACTGCAGTGTAAAAGAGTAAATACAGATTCAGATCTGAAAAAAAAATTCTTTTCCATTGATTGCAAAAAAGCCTTATTCTCTTACGAACTTTGGTTGCATTCTTACTGACTGGTCAGGGAAATATCAAGTAACAACAATAGAATCTCTATTCAAGAAGTTTCAGTGCTCATGCAAAGTTGTCCTTAGTACAGTCAGAAGAGATTGCAGATTTTTATGAGCAGAAAAAGCTCATGGAGGTTGTAGTCCGCCCCATTAATGATGTAGTTCTGGGGTTTGACATCCAAGGCAGTTAATGTTCTAACAGGACTGTAGGAAAAAGTGTTTGTAATGCTATCACTCCGTAGCGAAAGGTGGTTTGAGCTTTTGAGTGCGATCTGAAAAGGCATTCTACTAACAATTTTAGGTTACAACTTTATTTAGCAAGAAGAGGCAAGGAGTTGTACTTTAGTCATCTTGTCCTAATCTTGTGCAATTTAATGCATCTTTCTGGCAAATTACTTCACGCAAATATAAGCTTGATCATTTGAATGAAGTTACTCTTCCCTATATTTAGTATCTATCCATTAAAGGATACACACACTGTACCAAATGTGTTACAACAAAACATGCAACAGTGAATAACCTCTATGTGCCTAGAACATGTAATTTCATCATTTACAACTTTATTGGTGGGGAATACATCCATTATGCCATCTCTCACAAGAATTCCCTGCATATTAGAGAAAATCCGTTCAGGCTAGTATTTTCCTTATACAACAGCTTTATATTACCAGATGCACCACAGTCAAAGTGTTAAAAGTAATTACATACACAAAGAGACAATGAAAGTGCAGAGCCTGTGGGATATATTCTTTTTATTTATGTTACTGCAGAAAGAGATTACTGAAATATTTCTTCTGCATGAAGATGAATAAAATATTTTCATTAAGCTTCAGGTGCTGCCCACTGCATTGCTTTTAAATAGAAATGCTTACTTTCTATACAGACACAGCAAAGTAGTAAGCAAACTTACAACACATTCCTTTAACATATCAAAATGTTACCAAGGCAATATTATTAAAATTATACCACAGTTCCCAGTAACATCAAGCTTCGTAAAGGAGGTGATAGGGAAACTTTATCCAGTTAATAGTTTAAGTGCTCTTCTTTTCTTCACCCAGTAAGTTCACTGTTGCTTTCTTGGCTGCAGAGAAATGAAAGCAAGTTTAACGTTAGAGGCCTACAAACTAAGTGGCTTATTCAGTGTTCCTGAGCTGCATAAAAAAAATTTTCCTTTTAGGTTACAAAAGAAACATCAAAAAAGAAAATCATAGCTTTTGTACACACATACACACAGACATAGTGATAAAACTGATCATATAAAGATTTAAATCATAAGCAAGGAGTAGCACAATAAACAGCACAGACTGACTTATAACTATTGTATCAATATAACAGAGCTGCTCCCAGTGTTTAGAACATACAGGTTTACAGCAAGAAATATACTACCAAGCTGATGAAATAGGGCTAGAATAATGCTAATATGTGTGTGTGTGTGTACATGCATATGTGTCTGCATGATTTCTTAAAAAATATATGTATGTGGAAATATTTATATGTAAAAATAGAACAAAGAAAGAATAAGTGACGGAATGAGGACAGAAAAATCCCATGTGCAACATGGAAGAACATTATTTAAGACACTTGTCTAAAAATAATGATTCAGGAAGGGTCACGCAGCAAAATTTTCAAGTGTAGTTGAGAAAGGCAGATCATTTAAGTACCAACAGAAAAACTGCTTTAGTTGGTAAGAGGAAATGAGACTGCATACATTGTTTGGGGAAAAGGAGACTTAAGGCGCTTTGAAATATCTTATAAATAAATTTCCTTTCAAATGAAATTTAAATAAACCTTTATCTTAGCTACGTAATACATTTCCTTCTGTTATTCATAAAACTACAATCAGACATTTTAGAGTATGAGGGTCCACTATAGAATGCAAGGAAATAAAGGCAAAAATTAAGCGACCTACAGGCTGTGATAACATTTATTCTAACCAAATAAAAACTTAAGTAATTTCTTTAAAAGTGGGCTCAGAATCCATTGATCTGAGGAAGGAAAAGTAAAAAAACTTATAGACAGGAAAACTTCATTTCACATGTTGCTGTTTATTGGAGTTAAAGGATTTGCTTTATTACACAATTTGCAGCCCTTCTATACTACCAGGTATTTGAGATGGTATTTTAGGAAATACAAGAATATCTGAAACAGTAACTGTATTTATGGAAGGTATCTTGTGAGGATGTTTGGACCTGCCTGTATGGAGCATGTTTATAGCGATATGTATGGTGGGAAGACACACAAACTAATTAGCCGTTTCTTACACTCATACAGCTTGCACTCATTCTAGTATAACTGCACTCCTAGAAAGTAAAATCCAGTGCAATCCTCTTTTCCTGGCATCTTCACCCAAATTTAACTTCTCCATTATGATTTACATAGTCTTCTTACATTTTTTCCCCCCAAATGATGAATATTAGCTGTAATATTATAGTTGCCCAGGGAAATTCTTCCTACTTGATGTGATTAGTGAATGGTCTTTTCCTCACCTTCTTTAGTGATGGTATCTGCAGTCTCCGCAGCCTTGTCCTTCAGGTCTTTAACAACACTGTCGAGCTGAGCTTCATGCTTCAGGAAGAAAGGACGAATAATTCGATGATAGAGAAACTCTGCCCCATTAGAAGGACTTGGAGCCATACACCACAACAGGAATCCACACTAAAAGTAACAAGAACATCTGCGTAAGTAGAAGAAACAAGTAGGAGACAAGGTGTAGCATGCCTTCCTAACTCTGCCACAGACTTGATCATATTTAAAACAGTATATCATCACCTTCATTTGGTATGTTCACAGTCCAGTAAGTATGCACATCAGTATAGTTACATACAGTGAATCTTTATATTGGAATAATTTCATGGATATTGATAGGATAAAGGAGGAGGGCTGTAGCAGTAAAGCCAATCTGGTAACAGGTATCAAGGTTGCATGTACTTTTTTTTTTTTTTTTAAAAAAAAAAGGTACAAGTATGAAACCTAATTAGACAAAATATTAGTCTCTCTGGCTACTTCTAAACTATGTGGCACAGGCCTGACTGAAGGTCTAGGTCTCTAAATCACTTAAATCCAGCCAAAACATATCCCTGTCCTCTCTGCCTCCCTGCTTTGAAAATGTGGCAGGGGAAAGCACGGGATCGTGTGCATCCCAGAGCTAAAGTGACAAGGAGGAAAGATATATCCAAGCTACACAGTGCACAGACAAGGGTAATGCTTTTGGATTGCACAGTTTAGGTACAGCTCTTATGGCACAATCTACTCTCTGGGAAAAACAAAAGGTGAACACCACAGTGTGTGGGGCAATATTTCTGCATCTTACAAAGGGGATTGGAAAAACAGCTATTACATGTATTACAAATATCTGTCTTTACTACTGAAGCACCTTTATTTGGCTTCAGTTCCACTGTCATACAGAACAGAAAGACAGCTATGCAAAACAAGATCAAAACATTTAAGGGACAGGAAGTGCCATAACTAAGTTTGCTTGAGCTCTGAAACTATATATATATGAAGATTTTACAGGATAAAAATGCAACAAAATTAAGCAAATTTCCTCAGCAATTGTACAGTTCTTTCCAGTCTTAAATAGTACAATACTATCCTGTGTCAAAAGTTTCTCCAGAAAATAAATGAGTAACAGCTTTTCACAGATCACCTTTTCTTAAAACACAAAACAAACCCACCCTAGCCTCAGCCAAAATGTGCTTTGTTTTGATGTTAGACATGATTAAATGTTTGAGGATTTCCACACATTTTTGGGATGAGAGGGAGAGAGGGAGAAAACACAACAACAAAAACACAACTCCTCCTCTGGAAAAAAAAAAAAACACCACACAATTACCTAAGTTAGGCACCAAAAATCAAACTAATAATTTAAACTACAATAAAACTGTAACAACTTAAAACTCTGAATTTAAATCAATAGCACTTATTTAAAAGCTTAGATTTCAGAAGTTTTCCAGTTTTCACAGCAGTATCTACAGCAACCAAAGAGATGTTTCAATGCACGTACTAGAGCTTCCGGAAGTCATTTAAAAAATATAAGATTATAAAAAATATAATCTTAATTATTTATGAGGTTTCCAGTACACTGCACAGTGCAAAAGCTTTTCCTAGAAACTAGTTCAATCACAGTATCCTTTCAGAATTCCACTGTGCCTAGCCAGACATTTCTGTCTCCTCTCCCTCCCCTCATACTTTCATTTCCCACTGTAAAATTGCAAAGACAGAACCACATCCAAATATTTGTTTTAGCGTTACATAAGAAACTCCTAAATAACAATTTAACCATTACAAGGTGATTTAAGTCAAGAGAGGTTATTTTAAAAGAAAGGTTCTGATTTGAGTTTAACAAAAAGAAAAAAAAAAACGAGAAAAAAATCCCTTTTCAATTATGAAAACCACATAGTCTCCTTCAGGCAAGCCTTCGAAATATTTTGGAGTATCTCCCCTCTATTCTTCCTCAGATAAAGGATACTGAGGTTGAATGTTCTGTAAGTTCTGCTCTTCATACCTGTAAAATTTTGGCTTTGTCTTCGCTGCAGTGCACACCACAATAAAACTGATCCCCTTGATATACATCAGTTGAAGAAAACATGTTTAACCGACTGGTTTTGGAGATTGCTACTTTGCTACTCCTTTTTTTCTTTAAGGACACTTCTCATTCCCCTTGCTGTAGAGAAAACCTGTTATGGTATATTTGGTGCTGGAGAGGTATCTTGACAGGCTTTCCCTTTGAAAAGGATCATTGATTCCTGGGGATAACTGCCTTCTGCAGAAGATTTTGCCAAACCAATTTACATCCTTTTCGGTAAGCTTTAAGCATTTTCCTTTAAAGTATTTTCATCACGGTGTCAGAAGAGAATGACTTAAAGGAGTGTTTTCCCAGAAGAGAAAGAAAGCTTTTTCAAAGTAAAGTGCCCACCAGTGAGAATGCCTACCAGGAACATTTCAATTAATTAAAAGAAATAATTCAACATGCAATAAACACGGCACCAGTAAGCAGCAACTGATGCAGTATCATTCAGCATCATCAGAGAAAATAAAAGCAAAAAGTGCCAGAATATCAATTTTCAAAAGCTTCTATTATTTGGAACTTAATATAACAAAGAATAAAAGGTACTATCTTACATTATTATCTTTCATTAAAAGCTGAGAAGTATATTGATTTTATTTCCAGTTAAAGAATAACTGGCCAATTACTGATAGTTATTTAACTTGTCGAAATATACAAAGATGTTACTTAGTTCTCCTTTGTTTCAGGAACTCCCTCAACTGTAAGTCCAACTTCCTTTGAAAGTAAAAGAAACTGAAATTTCCCTTTTCTTGCCTAGGAACAAAATTAGTAATTTTCATTTTACGGCTTTGTCCAAGTCTAGTCAAGAAAAAAATCAAATCTTTTATAGTCACAGATTTGTTCTCAAATACCTATCACTTTTGAAATGTAGTGAAACAGATGATTATATATGTTTTCTAGAGGACACATACCAAAGTTGCAGATCTCAGTCTTTTCAAAGCTAGAGAGTGTCAGACTGCTAACTTGGTTGATTTTCCCCTTGTCTCTCATGAAACTGAACTAACACAGACTATTAAAAATAAAGTGGTTTGTAAAAAGGTCTAGAAAGTTTAGAGTAATAAAACTGTTAACTGGGAAAAAAAATTACTATATTCTTTGCAACCCTCCAGACCAGCCAGAGGAGGGAACAGAATTCATGCAATGGAGTGACTTTGTTAGGCAGATACCTGAGCTGGGTCTAGCCCACTTGGATCTGATGCTAGCAGCTGTTCTTGCCCTGGCAGCATGAAACCGAATACAGCTGGGTTTGCCACTACAGCAGAGGAAACGACTGCAGCTGAGAAACACACCATACATGTCCATGGCCAGTTCCCATGCTTCTACACACATAAGATTATCAAAACCCAAGACACGCCTCATACAACCACAAACATGAACACACTCCTAACAGACAACTACTGACATGAAAACAAGGTGTTTGTTTTAATGGAAGTGAAGTAGCTCTTTAGCCAAAATCAGTAATTAATTACATGGGGTGCATGAACAAGAGGAGGGATGTCTGTCTTGAAGCGGGGTCAAGACTGACACATTTGGCACATTGCTACACTCACAATGACAACTCCTCCTGCTTCGTTTGACTGAGTGCCTCATAGCAGCAGTTTGTGTAACGTACCCAGTGTGACGTGTCTGCTAGGAATTCTGTTCAGAAATAGTATTCTAATATTTCAAGACAGAACTGTTAGTAGAGTCAGAAGTCTCCTTTCCTTCCCTTCCCACTACCAAGAATAATACTCCTAGGATAACCTCTGCTATTTTCACTGGCTACAGTATTTTAATACCTGAATGCCAAAGAAATGTTTAAATAATTAACAGAAGTATTGAAAAACACATCACATACATATGAAATCACGAGTTGCATGTATGTCCTGTGCTCAGAGAAAAAAAAGCAGATAAATAAAAAGTAGGCACTACAAAAAACCCCACAGAGCCCAAGAAATCTCAAACCAGTCTTCAACTGGAGAAGAAAAGTATATGCAAACATTATAACACATATTAAGAGGAGTTCTTGAACATGCCTTTCACCAATCTATAAAAACTCCTACTGTGCTAAAACTTTGACGTGACAGAGCCTACACTCTGGACTTAAGGAAATACAGGAGCAGCTACGATCAGTGTCTTGGCCCCGCACATTAAGGTATATAGAAACATTGAGAAGCTAAAACTCAGTCTGGAGCGGAAGCTACAAGCTGTATCAAATAAATGTCAATATGCAAATTTAGCATATTTGGAAAATGAAAGTGAGCTTGAAATTTGCATAAATAACGTATCTAGGCTCCTATTTCATAACATCATAAAAGAGACAGGGAGACATGACAAACTACACTACACGAGGTTTTAGTTGCAGATGGATTGAAAGTTGGAAGCTGCTTCCTCCTTTTCCCTCCCATGGAGTACCTTCCATCCTTCCATTCAGTCAGAAATGCTTTCTGATTCTCAGCCAACACCTTCTGTCTGCCTCTGCATCACAGAAGTAAACCTCTCCTCCTACCCACTACTGAGAGTAAATACTTGACTTCTCTGTGCCTTCAGCAGTTATAGTAGAAAGCTGTGCATTTAGCACAATTGCTTCCTTGTGTTTGCTTTCGCTGAACTCAGAAAAGTACCTTACTGTTGATGCCACCACTGTATGTAAATGTGGCTGACACAGTATTATCAGAACCATCTGTGGTTGGTCTTTACTTGCTAGGTCAACCTGAATTTCAGTTGCATGCTCTTCAGATAAAGTGCTGTGCTAGCACGAAGAAATCATTGCCACGTCTTTTACCACCAAGAAGTTAGAAAAGCATGAATTCAGAACTGCGAGTATACATCACTGCAGACAATGAGTAAAGTCATAATCCTGCTAAACTGTAAGGTGAAGTTGGGGATGTGAAATAGCTGTGTATCTTCCAGTGCCAAAAGCAATCCTTTTGGATCCTATTCAGATCAGATGAACTTGCACTTTGATCACTATTTGGCTTTGTCTTAATATATTAAAATAGTAAAACTTTCACATATGTGTTATCCATGCTAAACTTCGAAATTAGCAGATTCTTCTTATAAACTTTGCAAAAACATTAAGCTTAAAATGGAAAAACATATTTTCATTTTTGATTAAGGGAATAAAAAGGGGGGGGGGAAGAGAGAATTAACTTTGTGAGACAGGTCAGAATATTTTTAGTTGGATGCAATAGTTCAAATATGTGCTTTTTCTTTGTGAGCTGGGGAAATAAGTGTCCAAATGATTGCACAGTTGATGCCTGTTAAAGATTCAAAAGGAACAACGCAGATGTGTAACTGAGGAGTTCAAGTCAATTTTTGTTTTCAGAATATGGCATTTCCTGGAAAAAGCATTTGGCAGCATCAGACCTTACCGTTAAAATTTTAAGTGACCCCACCACAATAGCTGGCAAGCAAATCAAGAACTTTGGTGGGTATAAACCAGGCTAACAAAGCAAAAGAGAAGGAATAGAACAGCCCATTGACACAGAAAACAGGTAACAGTTATTTAAGCTGAACAACTGACTCTCCAGCAAGCTAGAACGTCTTCTACCCAAGAGCATACATGGTAATTGGCTATCTCCTAGAATAATTTAACATGCTAAAGCTGACTGGCAACTCAGTCACACCTTAGTTGACAAACAAAGCTTGGAATGCATTAAGTGAATCATTGTTGGTAGTCGAACCACCCTAACAAACACACATTAGCAACAAGCTCTTCTGATACCTGCCATTTCCTTTCAGGAAAGTAGTCTTCATTAAAAATGAAGTCTGTGTGATTCAGACTATTTTTATGTTGTGATTTCCTTGTTTGCTCCCAGTAGCACAGAAGTTATTACTTCCCTTTGCTGCCTTTGTGATTTTACTCTCCACTTTTGCTAATGCACTTAAAGCAAAACCGAAGCCACTCTGTAGTGTTTACCGTGCACTGTCATTTTGCCCAAATTTACCTGAACACCAAGACAAAGAGCTTTCCATGGTACATCTACACCATCTCTTCTTTCCTAAAACATGGCAGACCTTTTCCTGACACCAACCCATCCTCCCCTCTTGCTTCACAAAACCACCAGCTGTAAACAGCTCACTTTCAGAGAGCTAAATTACATATAATCAGCATCTAAAAATAAGGTGTGACCCAGGAATGATTCCAAGGGAATCTGTTGCCATCTATGCACTCTTGAAGACATTAAATCAGTTATATCAAAGGTCTCATTTTAGGAGAGGGGACACATGGACTAACATACCTTTAGCATGTAGTAGAAAGGGAACCAGGACAGAAAGATATCAGAGAAGAATTCCACTATGCTGAAAATGCCATACACAACCCAGTAAGTCAGCCACTGTGTGTCATCATCTTTGTTGGGGCTTTCAATAGCCTTGATTCTGTAAGGAAAACAAAACAAGTGAGCAGATCAGTAGCACCAGTCTCATCTATAATGATGAAATGGTAAAGTTTTTATGACCCAGATTTGTTGTTATATGTGAATCCTCACAATTTAATGTCTCTATATGCTCTACAGAAGAGAACTAAGTAGTATCTATCATACAACGTGCCCAAGATCTTTGGACAGCAAAGCTTTTCCCTACGTGTAAGACTTTAAAAAAGACCAGATACTCAAGCTATTTCCAGCGCTGTGATTACATAAAAACCAAATAAAAAACGCAAACGTCCTCACCTCATTCATGAGACAGGGAAGAGAAGGGATAATCTTTGGCCAGTTCCAGTTCTGGATGCATTGTGGTAATCCTGACAAGACTGTTGTACATTAAAGCATTAGTGATGCACATAACAATTAACCCGAGTGAGACCAGGTCTGTGATGCACGCACAGCCTGGCTTTCAGGCCTGTGCTGTGCTGCACAAGTGACCTGGCCAGAGGATAAGCTCAGCCAGCTCACTGGAACAGAGGAGCCTGCAGGCAGCTCCCGTTGGTTACCAGCGATTACACCACCTGCCTGGCCTTGCCTTTATCTAACAAACATCCTTCCTCTCTGACAGCAGCAACGATGAATAGTGTTGTCTTGAAAGAAATATCCTACAATAGCTTAAATGATCAAAATGGGGTAACCCTGTCTACAGATGAGGTCTGCACAGTGTGCTGCGTGTGGGTCAGAGGCCCATTCAGCACTGCACAACTTGGGGTTCCCAGCATTTACAGGGACATCAGCTTCACTGTACTATTCTCGGCTTCTTTATAGTGTTAGTGCTAATAAATAGCATTTTAAATGATGCTTTACAGAATCTGAATGCCTTTCTTACAGGTATTATAACAGACCAGCATCTCCCAGTGCAAACAGCACCAACATTAAGATTTTAAATTTAGTTCAGGATTTTGAAGTGAATCTGAAATTTCTTTACTCATAATGTACATGCACTAGATTCCTCTTTGAAAAGGTAAACCATAAGATTTGCTCTAATTACGAACAAGCTCTAACTACGAACTTGGTCTACAGAAGCAGAGGAGACCCAGCATGCCCCCACCACATACAGTGAGGACTAGGTATCTGCATTGCCAATTGTTCTGCTCTATAAATACACTCCTACAGGACTTGCAAAATCTGATGTAGACTATGGTATTAAGAACAGGGTGGAGCAACCTCTAGTGAAGTCTTGGGCTTCCTGCATAATGACTAACTGGGTTTTTGCTGTCCAACTGATAGGTGAATGTAGTTCAAATTTATACAGTTCCAAAAATAGGAAGCTGGAAGAAAGACGAACACATACTTTCTTCAGTAAAAGTAGCGGAGACTTGGGACTCGCTAAATTCCAGATTAGCAGTGTAAGAAGTTTTAGAAGGAAATGCTAGCAACTGTAAGCCTGATAACGTGAAGCTTAAGAGTATTAAAAAGCATTTGTCCTCTCCGCTCATGCCATAGGATTAAAACCTGCAGGCTCAGTTTAATGAATTTAGTTTTAATTCTTTTATAACTTATTTCCTTAATATCCGCTATATTGTTGCTGAAGCAGCAGCTGAAACTGAGAAGTTTTCTTTTAGTCCATAAAGAAGACTGAGAGTTAGGGAGGCTTACAAAATAGAAACCACAGCGAGATGGCTGGCTGTGAGTACATTTCCTGGTTTGTGAATTGACAAACCCTGTGGACTCTCTCACTTCCTAGTTCTGTAAATTAAGGGGAAAAAAAAAAATCATGTAACATGCCTTATGTTTTAGCAAAAGCACTGGCAAACCCACCACATGCAGAGAGAACTGGCACAGCTACTGGATTGAATTACTTTGAAATGCAATACGAAGATCTGATACTTAATTTATGCATTATTTCCATTAGAGTTTGTGGCAGGCCAGCAGGGTCCTGCGACAGGGCAAGCAACAGCCCTCGCCCTACCCCACCATGTACAACAAGGTGCTGTTACTGAGGTACTGCATCAGCACAACTGGGAGAACAGGTTTTCCACAGGTGGACAGCAGCAGGTCTGCTTACTGCTGCTCCTAACAACACAGTGTTAGGAAACAGTAGCCCAGGCAGTCTGCTCAAAGGCAGTGCCAACTTCAGCTGCTCCTGCCCTCCCACTCCTAACCACGGGTTTTTTTTCTATACCTGCACCTCTCAGTTATTCTAATACCAACCAACACAAGAGGTAAGGCAGAGGGCTACTGATCTATTTTCAAGGTGTGAAACCATACTTCTGCAAGGAAAGAAAAAGTGCAAGTGACTAGTAGGTAAGTTAGAGCGGTGGACACATGGAGGAGAGAAAGGAACTAATTGCAAAGTTTCTCAATGTTAAAGAAAACTTGCTGCAGGGGTTTGTGTGAATTTTTCTGGTTCTGCTGACCACTTCTCCATTAGAGTCATACAGGGGAATGCTTATTTTACCATAATAAGCATGCTAGCTTGGTATTTGTGAGAGAATGCTTTGCAGTGAAACTGCTAACAGTCTTGCTGTTTCCCAATCATCTGAAGCCATCCACAGATTTAAGAAGGCATTGTTTAATTTTTGCTATCGTTAAAGTCATCTTGGTAATCATGAAAATCAGTTTTCATAAAAAAAGTTTAGAACTGCCAATTCTGTAGCAAAGGGCAGATGACCTATCATTATGTTAATGAGGCACACTTTATTACCTTCTCTCCTGTAAAAACAGATGGCCTTTAAGAGCTCCATAAATGCAGTGACATGGGTATGCTCCCTTTCAACGTTCACCATCTGCTGCTGTAGTTCCCTAAGGTGATGTCTTGAAGTGAATACATGAACAAGACACTTTCATGGTCAGATAGTCACAAGCAGTACCACAAGTAGTCAAAAAGCAGTCTGATTTAACCAGCTGATATGCAGTGTTAAATCCATACGTAGTGTATTCTTGCACAGTGTAGAAAACAGCACATTTCCCCTCCTATAATGGTCTGATCTAGGTAGGCACCATGGGACAAGCTCAGGTGGCAGACCCCTGCCACACCCATTAAGGTAACAGCCAGTGACATCAGTTCTGAAGGAAGAGCATAAACTGCATTTGTTAGCAATGACCCCAGTTCCAATCCCATTTAGTGTGAGGGAAGGAAGGAAAAAGCAGGATATAGCAGGGCCATCAGTGAATGAAAGTTTTAACTGAAGGAAAGGCAAGTATTTTACAAATACTCTGCTTCTCAGCGGGGAATATGTCCCTCAGCTGAGACTGCCAGTGGAAATCCATAGTCTAACTTGTCCCTGTTTAACAAAAGGACACAAGTTATCTCCGTCCTTTGCTACTTATACACTATTTCAATAGTAAGTCACAGAATCACAGAATCACAGAATGTTAGGGATTGGAAGGGACCTCGAAAGATCATCTAGTCCAATCCCCCTGCCGGGGCAGGATTGCCTAGACCATATCACACAGGAACGCGTCCAGGCGGGTTTTGAATGTCTCCAGAGAAGGAGACTCCACAACCTCTCTGGGCAGCCTGTTCCAGTGTTCGGTCACCCTCACCGTAAAGAAGTTTTTCCTCATATTTATGTGGAACCTCCTGTGCTCCAGCTTGCACCCATTGCCCCTTGTCCTGTCAAGGGATGTCACTGAGAAGAGCCTGGCTCCATCCTCTTGACACTTACCCTTTACATATTTATAAACATTAATGAGGTCCCCCCTCTGTCTCCTCTTCTCCAAGCTAAAGAGACCCAGCTCCCTCAGCCTCTCCTCATAAGGGAGATGTTCCACTCCCTTAATCATCTTCGTGGCTCTGTGCTGGACTCTCTCTAGAGAGTCACAGAAAATACTCCTTATCCAAGAACAAATAAGTACAGTAAGTTATGTAGAGTATGTGAATGGATAGGTTTTTTTGTCCATTTATAACTGTACTCTTTCCAACAGGAGAATCCCACCCTAATTAGACTTATTCTTACAAGTTATTCTATACGTTATTAGGTATTACCCTGGTGTAATGCTCTGCACAATTAACCTTAGGAGATACATCATACTTGAAGCCAAGAACATTTTATTCTTCTCCATGTTAAATCATGAATCAAAATGCAATCTCCATCAATAAGTGAAAAGATACAGATCAAGAGCCACTTGTAGTACAGCCAACATCAGGATAGCCTTCTTGTAATGGTTATTTATATGTTTCAAGAGCAAGTAAGTCAGTCTCATTAGCACATAACACTAAGATTTCCTAACAAAGGAAGGAATATCCAAAGCCTATACTTTCAAACTTTAAAAGAAAAGAGATACTGTCAAGTTTTTCTAATACTTATATGACTAAATTCCGTGTAGTTATGTGTCGTAATTACACATGACAAAGGATTTTATATGGTGCTTACACACTAACTGTAGAGGGCTTTAAATAACGCCTCAAACAACTATTTACAGTAGTTCTGCATGATGGAGGTAAGAGCAGTCACTAGGAACAGCTTCCAGTAGACTGGATGGTACACATCACAGCTCAGTTATTTTAAAAACTGATGCCTGTTAGCAGTAAAAATGGCCTGCCGTGGGCCACAACTGCAACTTGCGCAGATGGGGAGCCAAGTTCCATTTTTAGCCATATGTGTTCCTCAATAACATCACTAGTGGTGACGCCAATAGGGAAGAGCAGAGGCTGCCATGCTCTCCAATGGCCCAGGGCTCATTACCAGCTATGTAGCTACAGTATCAGAGTACCAGCTCAATTTTGACTGTGTGGATCTTAGAATCAGTCAAATTGAACTCTAGATCAAGTGTGGTTACTTTATCCTGTTACCTGATAGTAACAGATACTGGTCTAATTTTAGTAAGCTGCCAAGTTGAGTTCTTTCACTTAAAGCATCTGACTCATTTTGACAAAAAATCAGCTCTTTTCCAAGAAGAGACTGTTACACACTCCTGAATTAGCTCTGGCATAACAAATCATTGTTAGAGTTAATTCACACATATAGTACTCACAGAATAAGCAAGCTGTAAGTACACCAGTTATGAGTTGTTTGGGTTTTTTTTTTTAGCTGAGTCCAGCTAAGATGTAGAAGCCAGAAATAAAGAAAGAAATGCCAAATTTTATTGCTGTAATCCCATATGAAGTAATCACTCAAATCCCTGCAATTTACAAGGTGTACCTGATGATTCTTTATTAAATAAAAGTTACAAGTTTAAGACAAAAGATTAGCCTCTGTTAAGCCTAGTGTTCATGCTGTAGTTAGGAAAGACTGGACCATTTTGTGCATCCTTCCTTCAGTTTTCTAATCAGTACTATACTAAATGAGCATGCAGGCACACTTGTGAGCCTTCTAGCCAAGCATAACACTTTTTTTTCCTGTTTAACTTAAAAACAAAAAAAAACACCTGAAATTACCTACACTTCTAGAGCTTATACTTACTGGTCTGCCCCAACTCTTTACTGTAGGTTGTGATGATTCAAAAATAATTTACTTCCAGCTATCTATCCAAACACCTCTGTGGGACCAACACTCCACTGCACCACAGACTTCCTCAGTTTGGTGCCTCTCTGTCATCCTCATTTCAGACTCACCTTGGCAGGCTGCTTTGGTGACATCTGGCATCACTTCAGTGAAACAAGTACCTGCATATTTGTATTTGCTTTATCGTTTTGTCTTCTACCTTTTTTCATCCACCAGTTAAAAGTCTCTGTCTTCATCTTTCTTCCTCCTTACTGACTCCAATAGTAGAGTCGAGCATTTGCAGATACTGAAAACACCTTCCTGCCAAATGCACTTATACAACTGCTGCAGTGTAAGTCTACCATCTACCCTCTCTCAAAATTTTGTGTATCCAGAAGATGGCAGCAGATAAATTAATGAAGGATAGCAAGGGGGCTCACTGTCTGTGCAGGGACAGATATCATTAGCAGACAACACCAAACAACATGACAGTAGTACAAAGGGTGCTACCTTTGTTTCTTCAAAGGAAATGGAGACTGAGGCAACAAAAAGAGCACACACCATTTTGCCCACCAGTGAAGTGAGTCCTACAGACCACATGTTAATTCAGCACAAAGCTAGATTCCTGCAGAAAAGCAGCAATCCTCTCATCTCATTGCTCTCTGCTCATTCTAGGCCCGCTCTCTTCTGGAACAAGTATTTGTAGGGCCACACGATGAGTCAGTTCCCGAGTTCTGACTCAGGTTAAAACCAGCTTGCCCCAAACACACATCCACGCAGGCTTTTTTTTTGCAGGGATTAACATGCGTCAGTGCCTCAGTCCAGGCTGCCAAACCATTTTGTTACTGCTTGTTCTGACACACAGGCCAGGTGATGCGGGTGGTGCTGTGCAGCAGGAGCTCCACCACCATTCAGCTCTCCCCTCCCAGAGAAGCTGTCCACACACTCTCTCAGCAAGGTGGATTTCCTCCACTTCTTCCCTTAATACAGGCAAGGAAAGTCACTGGGGCATTCAGCAGGGCTCACCTGCGTATGCAGTTCCAGGCTAAGCTTTACCAGCTTCACCATTGCCTGTACTTGTCCACATTAGCAGTTAGACCAGTACTGCTACACTGCCTGCTGGAGTCTAAAAGCCCTGTTTGGAAACATCTAATCCCAGTGTGTATTACAGAAGTCTTTCAGGTTGTTTTTCCTGAAGGTATTGACAAGAAAGAAGTGGTGTGCAGTGAGGGAGCTTCGGGAAAAGCCACATTTTTACCTGCCTAGTGCAGGCATGCCACATCCCACCACAGGAAGCCACTTGCTAAGGACCCACAACATAATGCTTCTCTACTTGTGACAGCCAATTTTGTTACAGAGGAAAAAACTGTTTCACATGTTTTAGTTGCCTCTCCACAGCTGTTACTGTTTGGGATGCAGGCAGAGAGATCAAACAGTACTGTTGTGACCAAATGGAGAACTGGGCCCCTGCTACAGGCTTATAACAATACAGAAAGAATAAAAGTTACACTTTCCTGTCAAGCTATGCTGCACTGTAGAGACTGTATTTCAAGTGTAATTTTGTTACAGCTCTATTACTGTTTTTCAAGTCTGTTTACTGCAATATTGGCAAAAGAATTATAGTATGGCCTTAATTTAGACAAATGTACAGTAAAGCATGAAATCATGGTGCAATGTTTTCAGACTTGTCTCGGTAAAATGTTGCTGTTTCACGGTAATCACTGTGTAAGTAGTTTTTGAACTAGAAACAAAAATCCTACGGTTTTAATTATTGCATGTAATTTAAAAAATTGACTCATTAGGGAGTGGGAAAGGGATTCAAATTTGAGGCTGAGGACTAGCTTCTGGGTTGAGGCTGGTTTGCAGAGAATTTCCTTTATGAACACAGTGCTAGTCGCTAAGCTGTGTAGCAATAAAATTTTGTAATTTTTCTTTTTTTAAAAAATTAATTTTTATCTAATGTTCACAGAATCTCACATAAAGTTTGCATTTCTTCTCCTAATAGCCAAAGACAGCCTCATTATCCTAATCTAAAAATTGTGTATCTTGATCATTGTATGCATAGTGACAAGGAGGTTTCCTTCCTTTTGGGATAGCAAGATGTTGCCAGCTCTCCTGTGTCAGATAGCCTCATAGCTGTAACGAAAGACTTAAAATGTAACTAGACTGCATCACCACAACAAAACAAACAGGAAAACAAGGAAAGCAACTAACAATAATCCACATTTTTTTTAATCTCACTTTTTGACTCCAGCATTTAGGATCAGCAATGCTACACATTAAATGTTAGAAGCATTGTGACTCACCAGGAGGAAGGGTAGTTTAAAAATACATTACAGCAAACCCCACTGATAGAAGTCTAACTATTCCTTTAACATCTGTAGGCCTACATCAACCAAGTTGCTAGAGGTCAATATAGTAAGAAAGAGGAGTGCATGCAAGGTGCAGCACTGCAGTGCATCTTGATCAAGAAGGTCTGGTAAAATGCCTTCATTTATCCTTCAAACATATCCACAGTCCCTAAAAATAATAGCTGCATCAATTATATACTGGAAATCGTTGAGTTTAATTCTGATTGTGGACCTATCTGTATAACAAAGACCTTTATCTTTTTAACCTACTTTTAAGGTATGGAAGATAAATTCCAATTTTCCTACAGGTATTGCAATATTAGACTCTTTCTTGCATTTAACCACTTGCTATCTCTAGAAAGGAAAGTACATCATTTGTCCAACCAACAAATAAGATGGCTTTTATTTTAACATGGCACTCTAAAACCTAAAAGACAAAAAGCAAGCATGTCTGGAGGAACTGATTCGGCAGAACATACACAAAGAAGTCAAAATACACTTTTTATTGTTTGTAGCCCCATGAAAAGAGTATCAGCTGGGAGAGGAAACAGCATAAGTGCAGAGAGATTTGGAAACTTTCTGCTTATATTTATACTGAGCGTTTTAAATATGGTTAGATACACCAGCTCTCTCAAATAACTTTTATAAAGCAGCAGCAGAGCATTACTTGTAACATGAATATACCATGCAGCATTTTTCCATGCAGGAAAAAAGTAAGCACTCTCCTCAAAATTTATTAAGAGAAAGCAAATTTGCTGCCCTAGCTCTCAACAAATACAGGAATGACTTTACATTTTCTGAACAACTGTGACCAAAGAAAAGAAGTGTTCCTGTTTTAGCAGTATGGAAGAGGCAAAGGAACAAGGAGACAGGCTCAAGACACAATGACAGTAACAAACTGAGACTTGAATTGCATGTTTATACTTCTTTACAATCAACGTAGATTGTTTCCAGTTTGTAAAATGCCACAAGCAGCATCTACAGAGTAAAAACAGCTGAACTGAAGTAACAGCATAAAATTAGCCGAAGCAGAGAGAGGCATGACTGTACTATATTGCTTTTCTCCCTTGAAGGCACCAATAGTAAGTTCAGACATTTTACTGCCCAAAGCTATTTTCATCTTTGTAATTTTTAAACCAAACATGGCAGCACTTCTGAAGTTTCCAATCCTTTGCACGCATTTCTTAGTCATCAAAGGCTCCCTTCCGGCTTGCACACTCTAATTTTTTTGAGGTAGTTCACCATCACTGGCTATGGGTGGAGCTACATTTAAACAAGCTAGCTCTGGAAAGTTTAGACAAGCAGTGAAAATACTGGCAATGTTATTTATACGGCCAAAACTCACTTCATCTACTAGTCTGAATATTGCCTTGGGCAGTTAACACTCACTGAAAGTATAAAAAGTTGCTTCCATCATCTGTGGTAAACTGTTCAATGCTGGTCTACTGCAAACATAAAAGCCTGCAAACAAATATTAGATTTCAACTTAAAATCAATTATTCTATTTCATCACATAGCACTTAACAGAATTTGAGGGAATAATACTAGGGTTTTATGACAAACTTTAACCCAGATTGTCCAATTTACTGGGAAACAGCCAGATAATATTTACTTGGAAAGCTGCTGCTTAAGTTTGCTTCTGTTAAGAGCCTTGGGTGCACCCTTGCTGGTGACATGGCATAGAAGGCTTGGATTTTGGGGAAGATTTTGTATTACTAGAGAAGAAACTCCTCCATGTATAAAACCATGATAGACTTACACAAAGCAAAGCTGAAGGTGAACATGAACAAGGGGGAAGAAGGGAACCAGCTGTGCCTGTCTGAAACTGTAACAGGCATTAACCTGGGAGTTGCCCACTCCCCTCGCCATTGGCTTTGAGCCTTGGCCAGGGCTGGCATCACAGTGACGTGCAAGCCATCAGCAGCACAGCTGCAGCTGTACCACCTCATGCCAACAGCCAGGCACAGCCCATCTGCTAGGTCTAACCCTGCGGCTACAGCCTCCAGCACTTCTCCACTGAAATTCCCATCTGCTGCACAGCACACACTGACAATGAATACAGACAACGATGTGAACAGAAGAAAATAAACTACACAGTTATACAAGGCCTAACAGGCAGGTACCTGCATATTCATAAAGCTGACCTGAGCATCCTTCTCTGGGTTTGGTTTTTTTCCCCCAATATATTTTCTTTCAGGCAAGCAAAGAGATGAACAGTAACTAGCGTGACCAAGGCAACCCAAAACTAAAATCTTAATAAAACAGATCTGAACATACCTAATGGGTCACTCACCGGTAGCCTGTTTGCCATTTTAAATAACCGTAAGGACAGGAGGTGACCTCCCTTGCAGAACACAGACATCTGTCCCACTCCTTCACGAGTGTCTTTTCTGCCAAACAGAAGCCTGACCGAGTACTTCCTTGTTTTTCACTTTAAACAATTCAGTCATCGACAATGCAGAAATGATACACTGATCTACTTCCCAACAGAAGAAAGCATGTTAACTAGGGAAAAGTAATCTGCTTTTTCTCTTTCATTGCCCTTCTAAGACATTTCAGGCTTGGATCCACTGTTGAAACACCTGCGCAAACATCAAACTAACACCCTGCACAATACGTTACATTTACAGCTCCTGACCTTTTCCAGAAGGCACAGCTTTTACAGCAAAAGCCGTTTGAGGGTGTTTGCAGCTGATGAAAACAGCTGAAAACTGTTTTCTGCCCAATGCTAGGAAGCAAATCTCACTACTGTTAGTTCATATAGCAGGCTTTTCATCTGTCTTTTCAACAGGGGACAGACCGAATGGAAGAAATAAACCACCCTGGCTAGTGTTCTTTATGCTTTGGGTCTTTATGCTTAATGAGCACGGGGGACAGCACTTGGCAGCACCCTGACTGCAGTACAGGATCCAGAGCAGCAAAATGAAAGCAGGAATCACTCCAGTAACTCAGCCTCATCTTCCCACACCTTAGTCCTGCATTAGGATAGAGATCCTACAGTAGATACAGAGAGTTGCATGATAGCATCAAGACAAAGAGAAACCCATACAGTGGAAGAAGGGTAATCACCAAAGAGGATTCTTGCTCTTTTCCATGGTCAGGCACCCTATGCTTGACTCCAGACTGAAAGCCATCTCAGGAGATAGCACAGATGTCCTGGTGTGTTGCTGCCAGAGTGATCCCATAACACTGTACAGGCAAGAAAGCCTATGCTGAGCTCACACACCTCACCCCCAAAAAAGGGGAAACTGAACGGGACCATGAAAACGTGTGCACTCGCACATGCCCTCCCATGCCTCCTATGCACCCACACTGGTCTGCTGGCTCTGCAGGCTTGCGAGCAGAGCAATGTATATGGGAAAATGCTTTGTACCAGCTCTGTACTTGGCAAGGAGGGGAAGGGGAATGGATTGAGCCCACCTGTGCTGACAGCAGGCTGCCCCTGAAAGACACTGGCATGCAGCATCTCACATGCATTTTAAATAAGATTTTCATTCAAGATTTAAATTTTCTCTCAAAAACATTTCAGCATTAAGAAGACAAATAAGGGAAAGCATTGACTGAGCATTAATTGGAAAAAACAGAACTGGCATTGTATTCATGTACATGTTATTCATGGGTTTTTTTTGTTTAAGTAAAAATTGTAGCCAAGGACAATGGCATATGCACCCATTACTAAAAAAACAAAACCAAAATACTCCATGGTACTAACATCTGGGAGGTAATTTTTCACATTAAGATACATTTAAAACCACCTTCCAACATGAAAAAGGGTAGACGCCCTACAAAGAGATTAAAAAAAAAAAAAACAAAAAACCAATTTTCCAGATTCGGAAGAAAAAGAATTGGAAGGGAAAAACCTGTTATTCGTATTTGATTTGCTACTGTCTTGCCTCCACAGCTCTAAGAGCTTTTATTATCAGTTTATTCACCATAGTTGCATAAAGGCAGATTTAAAATATAATCCCAAACCAGCTTTAAAACAAATTTCAAAATTTAAATAGGATTTTATAAAGTAATTATGTAAGTTAGTAAGTGACCTAACTCAGACACAAAATATTACATAAACATAATTCCTACACAATTATTTTAAGGTTTTGAAGCCTTGTTGGCTGGTATTTTCACTTTCAGATTTTAATGAAAAAATATCTTTTAACTAAAAATTGCCTTACCGAAAATATAACCTAAGTTTTTCCAAAATTTTTAGCCTATAATGTTGTAAATTAATGCCTACCGGAAACAGCATTTAAAAGAGGGTTGCTTAGATTTAAGCATCACAACCATAAGATGTTTCTAGAGAGTCCAAAACAAAGTCAATCTCCCACATCTCTGAAAAACAAAAAAGAAGGAACCTATTTTGTATCACCCAGGAGCTAATTACAGAGAACGTATTTTTAAAAGTTGCTGACTATATTAAAAGAGTTACATAAAAGGCAAGCACTGTGTTGCAACAATATAGCACTATAGCTGGGAAGGACTTCCATTTTATCAACATAGTAGGCTACACAGAAGGTTTTATTTAGTACATTTCTGAGGTCTTTGGGAACATACTCTGCTGTGGTCTTACCTAACAGGAAATCCATTTTGGTCTAATAACAATATAACGCCCATGGAAGATATTAGATAATCTTAAAACAACCAAGGAGGCCTTCCTTTGAAAAATGAATATTTTTAAGTCTTTTACACCCAAGAGTAGCTACAGTGTCTTTCCACCTTCTCATCAGCTACGTGGTTTTGGAGTAAACAGCACTCCTGCACGCATCTCTGTCTCTGGCCCTTTACTCCACGTCATGCTTCGCATTAAACATACGTTGACACTGCACCAGTGCCTTTCTGCACATCTGGGAGAGTTCCCAACTAAAAATATCAGTAGGAGTTTTAGCAAACAGCATTACAACAGCTATTCTCCCTCCTGTTACTAGCAGCAGGTAGGACACAGTGATCCAGCTTCTGAGATGACAAAGCTGGGAACTCAAAGCTGAAATAGAACATGGTAAGGGAACTGGCTTGCAAGTGTGGAAATTACCCAGCACCTCCTGGCTGTAATTTATTACGTAGCATTTGCCAGATGGAAGAAACTTCGTTCTCTACTTAGCACCTTAGCACCTTGCACCTACACATCCTAAGGAAAAAAAGGCGGGGGGGGAACAACATTTTAGAGAGTGGTCATCGAGTGCCACCGTGACAGACGTGCACCAGCGCAGGGCTGTGATTTTGCAGCCGTGTTCTCCCCCTCGCGGGTAACACCTGCGATCATCGCGGTAAGAGGGGCAAAAGTCGCGACACTCACGAGATGTAGGCAGGGTAGCCGAAGCCGATGATGTTGCAGAGAAGGGACGCGCCGTAGCCCACCACCAGGTACACGGCCACCACCCCGACGATGGCTGCGCGGGAAGAGAGCAGAGAGCCGTTAGCGCGGGCAGCCCCTCGCCCCGCGGCGCCGGAGGGGGACGTGTCCCCGCCGGGCTCCGCGCTCCCCGGGGCGGCCCAGCGCCGCCGAGGCAAGACGAGGAGGAGCGGCAAGGGCGCGGCCGCTGCGCCCGGAGCCGCAGCCGCCGCCATGGGCCGTTCCACGCCCACCCTCCGGCCCCCGTGCGAGGCTGCCCCCGGCCCCGAGCGCCTGAGGGGACCCGGCGGGGGCGCAGCTGGAGCTCACCAGTGGCGATATAGGTGCGGTTGACGCCGGTCTTGCTCTCGATCCTCTCGAGCACGGTGGTCATGCAGTTCTTCTCGTGCAGGAACCTGTCAAACCTCTGCCTCATCGCCGCGGTCATGGCGACTCCGCCGCGGGCGCCCGCTCGTCAGCCTCCGCAGCCCCCGGCGCACGGCGGCCGAGCGGCACGCTCCGCCTCTGGCACCGCCCGCGCGCCCACCCACGGCCGGGGCGGGAGGGGAGCGGCGTGGCGGGAGTGGGTGGGCGTCGCTGCGGCGCGGGGAGGCGGTGGCAGTCAGCAGGGAGCCATCTTCCGCCGGCGCCCGGAGCTGTGTCCGCGCCGTGAAATGGAGGTTGGGGGGCACCGCCTGGCCTGGGCAAGGCCCCCCCGCCTTGTTTCTGGGGAGACCCGGACACAGGCCGTGCTGCGGCCCAGGGGAGGGGGTGAGCCGGCGTCTCCCCGCGGCCTCCTGCTCTCCTCGTCCCGGTCTGGTCCGGTCCGGCTGCGGCCACGTTCTTACCCAGGCGCCGGGACTGGTTTTTAAGCTTAGGGGGGCGGCCTGGGACATCCCTGCAAGGAAGGTGCTCCTTGTTTAAGTGAGCAGGTAGTGAATCTCCCGTGTAAGCAAAGCTAAGGAGGAGGGCCCACGCGTAGCCAGCTCCGGTCCCCTAAAATTGCTCAAACAGTTAAAAAAGGAAAAAAGGCAGTAGGTGTTACCACTAATTTCAGATGTGATGAGCAAAAGTCAGAAATAGATAGTAGGTATTGACACGATGTAGAAGAAAGGTTACGACAACATCATTGCACGGCTACCCAAAAGGTGTGTGACTGCACCAAGCACAGCAGCTCCTAGCTGGAACTGTACGCTAGAATTTATGGTGTGCATGGTGTTCTTGCCAACTAAATATAATTTATTGGCTATGATGTAGTCCTGGAAACTTCCTTGGCAGGGCTGACCCTTCCCAGCAACTCCTCTGCATCTGACTCAGCATTACATCTAGTAACATAGGCTCTCTATGCCTTCTTCAGATGTGTCACTGGTAAGCTAATGGAAGAAAATACAAATGTCATTAAATATTTTTTTTGTGTGTGTCTTATCTTCACCTAAGAAAAAATTAAATGTAAATAGCACATTGTGCTTTCAAGCTGTCATTGTTTTGGGGGAAGGCATCTTGCAAAGAATTTAAACTAAATTTGTTTAACTGCTGAAATAGCTTTTCTTCTTTCAAGTAACTGTCTTAAAGGCAGAGGTGAGGAGAAGAGGGAGAATGATACCTGGTCCATAACGCCAACTAAAAGGTTTATCCTGTGATTTCAACTTTTTTTTTTTGTGATAAAAGGTTTCATCTTTTTTTAACGGAATCATAAAATAGTTAAAAGGGATCTTAGCCTTCACTTCTGAGAACAAGCACAACAATCTCAGATCCCTGAGCCTCCTGCTATGCCATGTGTTCCTGCCCCTTTACTTTCCTTTTCTTTGTTTGCCGTATCCATCTCGTGTCTTGGCTTTTACAGAGATGTGGGAGACTGTTGGGACAGGTGTTACATAGCATGAAGGGATGTTGCTGCGTTTAAATTAATAATGACTAGCAACAGTGCCAGATATCCATAAGAAATGGCCCTTAACAAGATATATGAGATTTAATTCTCAGCTGTGAACAGAATAAAATTCTATACCTGAATTTAAAATATAGCAATACTAAAAATGTTAGCAACTTCACCGAGATTCCCTTTTTTGTCAAGTATGGAGACATTGCTGTGTAGCAATCCTTCCCATTCTTACAAGAATACGTTGCTATTCTGATGTGCCTAAGGGTTAAAAGTGACATAAGGTAAGCATCACCAGAGGATGCAGAAAGCAATGTGACTCTTATTTTGCTCATGGGTATGCTGGGATGTGAAGAAATTACAGGACCTGCTAAGTTCTAAATGAGCAATTCTCAAACTGAAGAGGGATCTGTGGACTCGGATCATGTTTTGCAGGAGTGCAATAAGCCCCATGGAAACTTACTCTAATCATTTTGGTTTTGTGTTCTCTCCTGTGCTCTCTCATACTGAGTTAAGGTCCCTGTAAAAATTCTGGGTTTTTTTCATCATCCAGGGGGTGAAATAACAGGGTTATTTCCTTTTTACTGTTCTCCATTCTTCATTTTCCCTTTTTGTACACTAATCTACCTTTTTTTTCCAACTAATGCAACTTACTATCTTTGCTTCTCCACTTTGATGTTTTAAGCTATTTAGTCTGATTTTAGGATCAGAATGAGCTAGGGACTAGATGTGCTCACTGACTTGTTTATCTGTCTTCATCATCCCTGTAAGACTGAAGGACTGAGGAAGAGAGCAGATAAGACACAAAACTATTACAGAAAAGAGAATCTAATAAAAATGTTAAAAACTGCTGAATTCTAGCTGAGTTTTCCTAATAAGTCTATTTGCATTTTTGTTCTTTTATTAAAAAACACACTTCTAAATGTGGCATTAATATCTCCTCCAGTTGATCTGTGCTAGACAAACGTTTTCAGTGTACTACAACGTTCTGAGTAAATTCCTGTTAGCAGTAACGTGCATAATTGTTTTGTTTATGATGCTTTAATTGTCATGGAACAAGAGAAAAATGGGTTGTTAGAAGAAAGAAACTGGAAAGGCACATAGAAACAAAGGTAGGGTACTGTACTAGAAAATACCAATGCTCTTCCAACACAATACGGAGAACAGGCAATATTGGGTAGTGCTCCTTCTTGTTCCCAGGAAAGCCTGAAACTAAGAACAAGGAAGGAATGCTGTGCCCTGAAGGAGCCAGCCTAGAGAGGAAGGTTAAAGAAGGATCACGTGACTTGCTCAAGGAGCTTCTGCTGGAGATGAGGAAAAGCAGAAAAATGCAGCAGGACTATCCCGTGGAGGACCAAGAGATAAGTGCCTTCCCACCTTGCCAGTTTTGAAAGTGTCCTAGATATCAGTACCAAAGCATACGCAGTTTGTCCAGGCTACTCTACCTCTAACTGTAGATTATAATGAAATACCAGAGCTGACATCTAAAGTCACAGGCTACACTGGGCTGGGAGAGGAATTGCACCCTTAGACCACATGCAGATTGGCAAGCTGCATATTCTGCCTGCTGAGGGCTGCATTTTGAAAGGAATTAAAAGAAAACAGCATGTAACAGGGTTATTTCCTTTTTACTGTTCTCCATTCTTCATTTTCCCTTTTTGTACACTAATCTACCTTTTTTTTCCAACTAATGCAACTTGCTATCTTTGCTTCTCCACTTTGATGTTTTAAGCTATTTAGTCTGATTTTAGGATCAGAATGGGCTAGGGACTAGATGTGCTCACTGACTTCTTTATCTGTCTTCCACACGATATGTCTTTTCATCCTGAGCTGTAGTCCGCTCCTAACATCCATCCAGAGTTCAAGGTTAGCCTCTGGCTTTAGCACAGGTGCATACTTCCTCCAGCAATCTGCTTAACTTGGAGTTTGAGTGGATGATCATGCCCAAGGGATGTGTAAATGTGTTACCTGGATCAGCTTGTTAAGCCTGTTTCAGTGCAGTGTTGCCTTAAGTAAACCATGCAGTCATGCCCTATAGCATGCGCTGTGCTTTACTACATGCTCATCCTGTGTGTATAACAATGTACATGTTATTGCCATTAAATCAATGATTACCGGTAAAGTTGTAAATCAGAAAATTATTTGAGTAAAGCACTGTAATGTTAGGAAAAGCCTAATGCAGATTTTTCTGTGCAGGCTTACCACAGCTCTCTATACATAAAGTACCCACGTGATCACCAACTTTCTCCACAGGTTTCCTACCTCCTCTGCAGGGTTCAGAGAACCTCACCAGGTTTTGGTTACCACACTTCATCCAAATCTTCTACTGAATGCATCTTATTAATTATTATAATTTCTTGTGCATCACTACATGTGCAGACCTTTCTACGGTGCTTCTCATTTAATAAAAAAAAAATCACAAACCCTGCCAGATTATTTTCAGAAGACCTTTGTGGTTATCTTTCCTTAACAATCAGGGAACAGAAACAAACATGGATTTAAGCCTAAATTTTCATTAACTTTGTGTGGCTGATTTGCTATACCTAAACCTTGCCTCAAAATATTTTAACTGTTTATGTTTCTCAGCATGGGTTATATAGTATTGGTTATACAGTATATCCACCATCCACCTGAGATAGAGGTCTGTGTGAGCTCTCCTGCTCACCTTGTTTCCCAGAGCGGGGGGAGTAGTGCTTGCATTGTCTCCTTGTAGCTTTTATGGAAGTTTGACCCAAAACAGCAGCTTGCAGCAACTGGGGGTGCTGAGCTCATATTGTTTACGAAAGTTAAGTCAGTGCTTTTCAGCCCCGTTCCCCGCTACTTCCATTAGCTGTCCTTTGTTGGAGATTTTAGTATAGAAACCGTTTATTGAAAGGCTGAGTGGAATTAATGCCTTCTTCTGACCTAGGCAAGCCTCAGACCAGCTCTCTTGCTTGCAGACTCCCCAGGCTCTGCTTCAGTCTTTATTCTAATTAACATAAGCTGCAAACACATGTTTATTGAGCTCTGGGTTTGGCCGGTTCTTGGCTTCTGAGAGTGTCCTCCTATTCAATGCAATTCTATCCTCCACTTTGGTCAGCTTCTCCAAGCAAAACTTTCTCCACCCGCAACTGTTGCTTTTCCTGTGCAATCTAGCTCCTCTTCTGAGACTCCTTTTTAACTATGCAAATGGCTGACCCTTTTTTTTATGTTCTGCTACCTTCTCTCCTTGTCCCAATGCAAAGAGACAACAAATATTATTTTCCAAATATCTTATGGTTGCCTTTCTGACTGACTGCCAAGGTTGACTGATAAGCAAAGATTAAAAGCCCATTTGACTACATCGCTGGGTGATTCTGCAGGTTGCCTGGAGCTGTGAGGTATTGCAGGCATGAGGTAAACATCTCAGTGCTATACCTGGCCCTCTTACTGTCCTAATGGCCCTTGCAGCTTGATGAGAGGCATTGCCAGCTTTGCCCTCAACACATCTGTGCATGCAAGTTCCCTGGAGGGACCTACATGTAGATTTATCTCTGGGGAAATATAACCTGATTGTGTCAGCTTTAAATAAACTTGCTTTGCTTGAGCTAATGGGTGAAAGGAGAGCAAAGAAATTAGAAAACATATAACAAGGTTCTAAGTGGGGAAAAAAGAAACCACAATGATACACAGTTCCAAATCCCACTTATGAACACATTTTTTCTTACATTTCTGTTCTGGCTAACCTAGAGTCTTTCAGCAATGTCTCAAAAACAGAGCAAGCAGAAATGTTCAAACGCATCTCTTCTCACTCTCCTGTCCTGGGGGCTTGGGAGCACTGTCTATAAACTTTTGTTACGTTCTTCAGTTAGTACATTTCTCCTATGTTAAGCAGCTTATTTTCCAAGAGCATTTCATAACTTTGGTAACATTTGACACATTTACATTTTCATTGTATCAGGGTTTTTTCCAGAAACCATGAATGGGCTAACAGTAGCATAGATGACATAAGGTGTCAAAGCGCATTTTCTAAACCACTTTTTTTTCTCCTAATCACTTGTAGGAGCTCCTGGTGCCACAACTGCATGGGAAAAAAAAAAGAAAGAAAAAGAAAAAAGAAAAAAAAAAAAAAGAGATGTAGCGGAGCAAGGAAGAACACTAGCAGGAAGAGTACCCTGATACCTGAAAGGGATGCAGATCATGTAACTTTTACAGAACCTCATTTGCCTACCCTTTCTGATAGGAACTGAACTCTGTGGAACGCTGAGCAATGGGATTTACCACTTTCAACTCAGACTCTTCCATCTGTCCTTCTGTATAGCCATATTAATGGTATTGTTAGTGCTTGACTTCCCTTCCTCTGCCAAAGTACTTCTGTAAGTCACACTGAAGTGAGCCACCCATCATCTCAAATATCACAGCAATAAAGGTAGTGGGGCAAAAGTCATTGTCAAATACCACTCCATGGAGTTTGCAGAAGAGAGGCATCAATATATGTAAATATGCTGCTTCTACTAAGATTGTGCTCTAAAGTCTTCTCATGATATTGCTCCTTTTATACCTGCTTGAATGCCCTTCCCTTGTACTTCTGGAGCTATCATGGAGTCTCTTTTTCTTTAACTTTGGAAAGGAGGCAAAGGATACATTTCTCACTTTCCATCCCTAACAGTTAAGAAAGGAGTTGTGAATATACATACTTCTTTTGTGTCTTCAGGGTAACATCGGGCTGGTGTCTTTGTTAGCTCCTTTCTTTATTCAAATGAGCCTGTAAGCACACTGAGTTAATATTAAAGTGCTTAATTTTGTGGCACAGCCAGAGCCAAAATTCCTCTAGACTGTATTTCTCTAGATTTTTTTCTTTGCTACTCATCTTTTTCTTCTAAAAAGATTGAAATTTGAACTGGGGAGTTGAATTGGCTCAGTACAAGGCCTGGTGGAATGCCAGAGGTAGAGCGGCAGAGGGAAGCATAAAACGTGACATACTCCTTTTGGTCCTTCCCACAAGTTATACTGTCTAAATTCACTACAATTAAGCTGCTCCAGGCTGGTGCAGCTATCATCCCATCATCCTTCCCATCATCTGTTCTTATCCTCCCTCCTCTGCCGATACTGACCTAGCTGGTTTTGCTGGTTCTGGTACCTAAAGTAGAAAACTATTCACTGCTTTATACGTAATTTTTTCCTACCGGTTCTGTCCCCCGCAGCTCCCTATGATCCAGTGCAGAGGAGGATGGAACTGCAGCTAGTGGCAACCTCAGTGACACTGCTGTCAGTGGAACGGAAACGCGGAAACGCGGTTCGAGGGAGCTCAGGCACTTTGGTGAAGAAGGGGCGGGGAGAGGACACGGCGAGAAATGCTTTAAATATTCACTTCTAATCGACATCAAAGGCGGCGGCAGCAGCTACCGGCCTGCAGCGGGTGTGGCAGAGCCGCCTCAGCACCTGCATCGGAGAGAGCAGGGGTACCCTCTGCCGGCTGCCGCTGAGGTGACTGTCCGTGCATGCCGACCCGGAGACGTTTTTGTTTGGTGCATCTTCCTCCTCCTCTCGTCGTCGCTGCAGTTAAAAAGTTTTCTGTTCTTGGTTATTCACAGTACGAGGTTTAAGTATCTCCAAGCACTAAACTTCATGGCTTCAGCCTAAAGCGTCGGTGGTAACGAAAGCGAATTAACGGAAACAGTGCGAGAGGCTTCGCGGTTCCCTTCCAGGCCTGCGACGTTTCAAAACACCGCCCCCTCCCGAAGCGCGTTCAACGCGCTGATGAGGCGGCCGGAGCGAAGCCTGACCCGAGGGAAGCCGAAAACCTCACGCGCAATTGCGGGGCTCGCCGAGCACGGGAAACCCGCCCCAAGGGGCGCGGCGCCCAGCGCGGCCGAGGGCAGCGGGGACAGAAGGGCGAGCGCAGGGGACCGCCGCGCCGCGGCGGGCCTCGCCTCAGCGGCCACAGCGACCGCTCTCCTGCCTGCCGCCACCGGAGGCCGCAGCCTGCGCAGGCCGGCAGTAACAGGCCGCCACCGGAGGCCGCAGCCTGCGCAGGCCGGCAGTAACAGGCCGCCACCGGAGGCCGCAGCCTGCGCAGGCCGGCAGTAACAGGCCGCCACCGGAGGCCGCAGCCTGCGCAGGCCGGCAGTAACAGGCCACCACCCGCGGCCGAGATGGCGGCGCTACAGCTGGCGTGACGAGCCGTGCCCTGCCGTGCCGTGCCGCACCCCGCCCCGCCGCTGCGGGGGGCGGCTCTCCCCGCGCGCACGCGATGATGACGCCCCAGGCTGGCCGCAGCGCCCATTGGCTGCCTCCCGCCATCACCCGAGGGGCCCGTTCCCTCAGTAGCTCTCCAGCCGATTGGCTCGCCGCGTCAGGCCGCGCCGCCGCGCGGGAGGACCCCCCAGCCGCCGGCGCGAGGCGATTGGCGGAGGAAGCTGCCGCTCCCCCGCCTCCCCGCCCCGCTCCCCGCCGGGCGGGCACCGCGGAGTCCCGCCGCCGCCGCTGAACCGTGCTCAGGGCCTCGCCGCGTCGGGATGAGCCGCGTTTCCCCATGGAGACCAAACGGGCCGAGATCCCCAGCAGCGTCTTGGACGACCTGTGCAGGTAGCTGCGGGGCGGGGGCGTTCCTGGGCCCGCCTCACGCCCCACAGCCCCGGCCTGCCGGCGCCTCCTCCTGCCCCCGCCCGGCGGCGGCGCCCCGGTCCCGTAGTGCCGCGGGCCGCCCGTTGCGGCGAGCGGGGTAGGCACCGTCTCCCCGCCCTGCTCCCTCTACCCTTCCCTTCCCCTTCCCTTTTCCCCCCTGCCCGGTGCGAGGCGCACGATCGGGCCGCTGGGCCAGCGTGGCGTGGGGCCCGGATTTCTCGGGGCAGCTCGAAGCGCTCCGTGGGCTGTCGGGACTCTCAGGGGGAAGCGGGGCGGCCCGGGGAAAGGGGCGGTGTCAGTAATCCCGCAGCGGCCGGGAAGCGGAAGGAAGGGGCCCGGTGCGGTTCCCCCCCGTGCCTGTGTGGGGCTGCACCCACCCCCATCACGGCTTCGTGGCCCGAGGCGCCGCCTCTCCGGTGGCAGCTTTCCTGGCGGGCCGGGAAGGGTGCCCGCCGGCTCTCCTCTACCGGGCTGAACCGGCGGCGGGGAAGAAGCCGAGTGGGGAAGAAAAGGGAGAACATAGTTTGGGAGGTTTTGCGGTGTTCGGCAGCTCATGCTCCTTGGCCGAGGAAGGTAAAACTGCGTCGGCGGTGTTTGCGCAGGTGAAAGAAGATTTAGAAGCATAAGGTTGATGTGACGTGTGTAGTGGTGAATTGATGTGATGCTTACAGTTCAAAAGTCTGGTTTCATTTAGAAGGGGTAGCAGGGAGTCCCTTCTGCTGATTTACCTCTGCTGGAAGAGAATGTTTCAGTGAGACAGAAAAGGAAGAGCCAAAGGAATACCCTTCAGTCGGAAACTCTCCTCTTCCCCACGTCAGTCCTTTCAGAGTGAGATGGCTAGCTTTTCTCGCCCTAAAGGCTACCACATTTAAATTTTCCTAAGACGTGGATTCTGTTTTCTTGGGGAGGCGCTTTCTCCCTTTTTGGTCTCAACCCCTGATCATCTGTGGCTCAGCCCTTTGGACTTTTTAATTCATCTGTCATCCCTGGAATTTGATGCCCCAAACTGCATGTGATATTTGACATGAAGTAATCCTTCTGTCTTGCCTCCTCGAAAGGACTTCTGAAGTATTTATGTACAAGAGGGAAAGGTTACTAGAGACGAAGGATAGTCCACTTCCTGGAATTACTGTTTTCAAATGAGTGAAAATGCTTAGAAGTGAGAATACCACAGGAAGCTGGAACTGCTTCACTCAGTAGCGTTTTGTCGTGTATCTAAAGCAAGAGTCAGAGTTTGCAGTATGCAAGTAAATTTTCAATTCTCTAAGTCTGGCCTCTGAAGCATGTTCGTGGTTCCATCATGTGTCCTTTGAGCTCCCTACAGAGAGGTGGGACTTGTCTTTTACATGCCTGCTAACATACGAAGCAGGGTTTAGGACTTCTTCAGAAAATCCAGAGGGGAGTCACAATGGTTACAAAACTGAAATAGCCTATTAGTGTCACTCCTGTGGGGTGACTGGTAGAAGCGCACATGAGTAATCAGATCTTACATTGTTACAGGGTCAGTCCCACTGTCTTGCTGTGTTCCTCTGAGCTGCTGTCATCTTCTACCTTTGAAACAGTGTTTTATCTTCTAATTGTATGAATGTAGTCGTGTGGCTTTAATTAAAAAAAAAAAGCCTTAGAATGGTAGATCAGAGGCTTGTAGTTACCTTCTGTCTTGCTCTTCATCTTTTCCTAATTCAGCTTGTTGACTTTAATTTGCGTTAACAGATCAGCCCTGCTTCAAATATATTGCCTTGCTTGGAGATGGACAGAACAACTGAAAGGAGCAGAGGAGTCAGGCTTTCCTGTGGGAAAGAGAGAAAGGATTGTGGTGTGCACTGGAGGAGTGACAGGGCCTGACAGGCCTTGGCCCAAGGGAGAAGATAAACTATTAGATAAGTGGAAGATCAGTGGTGCTGCGTTTCAGGTGGTTGGCTATAAAGGGGTTATTAAAATATCTGTCGCTTCCCACATTCTTCAATCTGTGTATGATAGTAGTGAAAATTTTGGTGGAAAGAGCCAAGCAATTTTTCATACTGTTACTGAGAAGATTAAAAATGTTTCTAGCACAACATATACTTTGCTTTCCTTTTTCTTTTTCTTTTTTAAAATTCTGTCAGCAAATAAAACTTCAGTAGTAAAATAATTGTAATTTCAGTATAACAGGTTTGGAAAGTTACAGGACCCATACGAATTCTCTAGTATCTTTTTATATGAACTGTAGCAATGTGAGCTGCAAATCTAAATAATTTTATGAGATGGCAAGCATTCACGTTATTCTTACTAAGCTAAACCGTGAAATATATCTGTTTTCAAGTCAAGCTTGCCCAGTAGTTTGAGATTTTTTTATTTTAGTGGTTTGGGGTTTTTTTTGGTGTATTTGAAAACGAAAAAGCTAAGTTAAAGCTTAGATGTCCACAAAATGGAACTATTGGTTTTATTTATATCTTGAGAGTGCTAGAATATCTGTCAGACTTCTACACTTTGTCTTTGAACAGGAATATTTTCCTTTGTCCTGAAGCAAAAGGCCTGGATTCTCTGCAGAAAACTCTTACTTGTTAAAAATTTGTGTATGCAGGAGATGCAATCATCAGTACTTCTCACTGTATCTGGCATTTTACGTGCTTGATACATTTCCTTATGACAGAAGGAGCACTATGAGCTGGTGCTAATTCCATCCACATAATACATTGCTGAATTAAGGTGTGTTTGGATTTTACTTTAAGCTGAACCACTTTCTTTAGATTCTTCACAGGGGCTCCTGTCTGGGCAGAGGCTCAGGGAAGTTCCATGCAGAGGCTACTCAAAGACGTGCATGTGTAGGTCCTCAGATCACTTGCAGCTGTTCCAAGTAATGCAGCCAATTAGTCTAAATAATAATTCCACTGTTTGGGGGCAGCTAGAGCTGTTTTAATGCCTGCAGGTAATTCTCATGGCTGTTGCTAGCTCCAAAGGCATACAAAGGTGCCTTAGGTGGTATCTTAATCTTTTAAGTCTTGAGGGGAGGGTGTGGTGGTTCTTTCTTTTGTTTGTTTTTGTTGAGCCTGATAGGCTGAAAAGACATGAGTACTGCTGGGTAACCTTTACCACATGAGTTATTTTATTTTTGCAATTGTGAATTAAAGCTTCCAAGTTTTTATGTACTGTGACGGTGACTGTATTTCTTTTTGTAGTAATCAACTTTGATCTTAAGTTAACAAATACTGTTCAATTGTATAGTTAATTGGGCTAAGACTCCAGATTTTTATTGTCTGTAGTGACTTAACTCAGTTTTGAGATTTGTGAACTTCTGGAAGGGTCTGGATTATGTTCTTAGGCTGGGTTTGTCGCTTCATGTTATTTTTACAAAGTTTTGCTTGAAGTGTTTGTGTGATCATGTATTTTGCTGAGGGTAAAGTTTGGCTATTTAGTAGCAACTGTAGCATTCAGCATCAAATTGAGTTCTTAATTGGACAAGGGAAACAGTGTACCTATTTCTTTTGTGGGAGAAAAAAAGAACCAAACCCTTTGGGCTCATTGTGTCCTTGTGGATGTTTTCTCTGATACTAACCTTACTGTTTACTTAACCTTACTGGCTGAAGGAAAGAAGCCAGAGAGTGGTGGTCAATGGGACAGAGTCCAGTTGGAGGCCTGTGTCTAGCGGAGTCCCTTAAGGGTCGGTACTGGGACCAGTACTATTCAATATATTCATTAATGACTTGGATGAGGGATTAGAGTGCACTGTCAGCAAGTTCGCTGATGACACAAAACTGGGAGGAGTGGCTGACACACCGGAAGGCTGCGCAGCCATTCAGAGAGACCTGGACAGGCTGGAGAGTTGGGCGGGGAGAAATTTAATGAAATATAACAAGGGCAAGTGTAGAGTCCTGCATCTGGGCAAGAACAACCCCATGTACCAGTACAAGTTGGGGACAGAGCTGTTGGAGACCAGCGTAGGGGAAAGGGACCTGGGGGTCCTAGTGGACAAGAGGATGACCATGAGCCAGCAGTGTGCCCTTGTGGCCAAGAAGGCCAATGGCATCCTGGGGTGTATTAGAAGGGGTGTGGTCAGCAGGTCGAGAGAGGTTCTCCTCCCCCTCTACTCTGCCCTGGTGAGGCCACATCTGGAATATTGTGTCCAGTTCTGGGCCCCTCAGTTCAAGAAGGACAGGGAACTGCTAGAGAGAGTCCAGCGCAGAGCCACGAAGATGATTAAGGGAGTGGAACATCTCCTTTATGAGGAGAGGCTGAGGGAGCTGGGTCTCTTTAGCTTAGAGAAGAGGAGACTGAGGGGTGACCTCATTAATGTTTATAAATATGTAAAGGGCAAGTGTCATGAGGATGGAGCCAGGCTCTTCTCAGTGACATCCCTTGACAGGACAAGGGGCAATGGGTGCAAGCTGGAACACAGGAGGTTCCACATAAATATGAGGAAAAACTTCTTTACGGTGAGGGTGACCGAACACTGGAACAGGCTGCCCAGAGAGGTTGTGGAGTCTCCTTCTCTGGAGACATTCAAAACCCGCCTGGACGCGTTCCTGTGTGATATGGTCTAGGCAATCCTGCCCCGGCAGGGGGATTGAACTAGATGATCTTTCGAGGTCCCTTCCAATCCCTAACATTCTGTGATTCTGTGTTTTTCCATGTTGTGGGCAGTGGAATGTATAATAATTTCATATAGGTTATAGCTAAGCTTAAATGTAGAATTTTTAATGCATGTTACTAAAAATTCTCTTGCATGTTGGCTCTATTAAATCAAGTGCATTGGGTGAAGGGCTCTCAGGCCCTGGGCTTTGTTTGTCCTGTGGAGCGAAACATATAAAGTTTCTTGCTATAACTTATGTTGAGTCAAACATTCACAGCTGACTTCACAGAAGCTAATGCTGAAATTATACAGCACTGAAACCTGTACTAGAGAATCAATGGAAGCTAGCTCTTAAAAAAAAAAAAAACAAACAACCAAACCAAAACCAACCAAAAAAAAATCAAACACAAAAACCCCACAACTTTTTTTCCAGCAATATAAAATAACAAGTAGGCTTTTATATTTGTCTGTAGAGATCTGTGTGAGAATTGAGTGTGGTAATGGTGGTGGTTATTGGTTTTGCAATGAAAGCATTTAACATTCTCCTAAGGATAACAAAAATAAGATTAAAGACACTAGTCTAATGCACTTTCATTTAACATGTCTTTTTCCAAGCTGTCACAGTTTTTTCCCTACTGGTAAAGTAAATTAAGAGACTTCTACACTTAGAATTCGTATTCAGAGAGTAAAATGTTATACCTCCATTCTTATTCAGAGAGTAAAATGTTACTTGCCAGCATGTGAAAAGAAGCTGAAAGCTAAAGACAGGTACATAATGTCTTCAAACATTTGTTGAGTTCCTAGGCTGTTTTAGAATCATACAATGCCAGGATACAATTTATTCTAATTCTGATAAGTTATTGTGTATTTAAGCTTCAGTAGTGGGACCACTCTGACCCATTCTGTTAAATAATGAGTCACAGGTATCCACATCATTTTTTTGTCGTGCTGTCTTGTGTGACTGAGTTGTTCTTTACTGAATAAATAAGTGGAGGTACAGAGTCTTAATGTAGGTTTGGGGGCTTCTTGGTGCTCTCTTTTTCTCCTATAAGCGAGTGCTGTTACCCCATCTTTTGACTTCAGGACTGTAGTGGGTTAACATTGGCCAGCAGCCAGATGCACACCCAGCCACTCACTTTCCCTCTTCAACAGGTTGGGAGAGAAAATAGGATGGAAAAGCTTGTGGCTCAGGATGAGACAGGAACATTGCTTACCAGTTACCATCATGGGCAAAACAGACTCAACTTGGGGAAAATTAATTTAGTTTGTTGCCAGTTAAAATAGATTTGGATAGAGAGAAACAAAGACAAAAAATCTTAAACAGCACCTTACCCTACATCCCTATTTTTCTGAGGTTCAACTCCACCTCTTCATTCCTGACTCCTTTACCTCCTTCCCCCAGAGCAGTGCAGGGAGCTGGGGAGTGGAGGTTGTGGTCAGTCCATAACACTTCGTCTCTGCTGCTTCTTCCTCCTCATGCTTTGCCCTGCTCCAACGAGCGGTCAATCCCATGGGCTGAAGTTCCTTCAAGAAGTATCCATCTGCTTTGGCATGGGATCCTCCACAGGCTGCAGTGTGGACATCTGCTCTGCCATGGAGCACCTCTTCTCCCTCCTTCTCCTCTGACCTTGATGTTTGTGCTGGTGTTTCACATTCTTTTTGTCTCTTCTTCTGCCTGTCTGGCATTTTTGTCCTTTCTTAAATACACTTTCCTAGAGGTGGCACCACCTTGGCTGATGGCTTCAGCTGTGCCCTGCGGTGGGTCCACTGGACACTGCTGGAACAGCTGTGTCCAGCATGGACCAACCTTGGCCTCTTCTCAACAGAGGCCACCCTGTAGCACCCTGCTGCCAGCACCTGGGCCCCTGCACCTAGTACAGCCTAGAGGTGCCTGTTGTTAGCACTTCAGTCACTCTAAGTAACTTAGGAGTTAACTTTTTGATTAATAAGTAGTTTTCTAATTGGCTTTGCTCTTGTTACTCTAAGCCTAATGCTGTCATGTTCTTATTCCTCTTTGGTACTACTTCTACGTATTGTACCTTCAGATTTAAGTTCAGCTGCAGTGCTTGGGCATGAAAACATCATCAACTAGTTATAGAATAAAATAGACTTATTTTACCTTTAATCTACAGCAGTTTTATATGTAAGATCTATTTTCAGCAGTAATAGAGCCTTCAAAAAAGAAAGGAGCAGTCGGGTAAGTAGGAAAATATTGTTGTTGAGGTGAATAAGGTTATTTATGTAAGGGAGAGTGTCTGCATCTTTAAGGGTATCTGGTCAAGGACTTTCTTCAATGCAAAAATAGGATAATAAGGAGGAAGGCATAAACAAAATGTACAGGGACACGGTCTTGAGAGAGGAACGACAAAGAAGAAGATGGTCAGGAGAACTAAACCGGGCCACTGATTGCTGAGAGTGTGTTGGAGTGTGGAAATGTTCATTCCAGCAAGTTTATCTGAGCAGGGACCTGCTCCTGGGAAACTAAGGGGGGAAAAAAGGGGAAATCAACCAAAAATATACAAACACAGGCCTAAGAAGACAAAAGTGGAGACAAAGACAAGAAACAAACCTGCCAATCATGCTAATTGATGAGCTATCATAGAATGGTTTGGGTTGGAAGGGACCATAAAGATCATCTAGTTCCAACCCCCCTGCCGTGGGTAGGAACACCTTTCCACTAGACCAGGTTGCTCAAAGCCCCATCCAATCTGGCCTTGAACACTGCCAGGGAGGGGGCATCCAAATTTCTCTGGGCAACCTGTTCCAGTGTCTCACCACCCTCACAGGAAAGAATTTCTTCCTAATATCTAATCTAAATCTACCCTCTTTCGGTTTAAAACCATTCCCCTTCATCCTATCACTACTTGCCCTTGTAAAAAGTCCCTCTCCAGCTTTCCTGTAGGCCCCCTTCAGGTACGGGAAGGCTGCTAGAAGGTCTCCATCATCTCTCTCGTCATCTTCGTGGCCCTCCTCTGGACTCGCTCCAACAGCTCCATGTCCTTCTTATGCTGGGGGCCCCAGAGCTGGACGCACTGCTCCAGGTGGGGTCAGGCACCACTTCCAGGAAGATCAGCCTGGCCTTTGGATCTGATAAGACTGTAAACTGGGGAAGGGGGATCTCACGCTAGGCTGGGAGGGGTCGTCAGGGGAAGGGGAGCAGGGGGGCAAAGCAGGGCTAGGCAGAAAGGGGTATAAGAGGGGCTGATTGTGTGTAAAACTGGGCTGGTCAGTACGCTTGTCTGGCTGAGCCTTTCACCCGATTGCCACAGCCTGTCCTATCTTTTTACATCTTTTTACTAAATCTTAATTTTCTCTCTGCGTAATCTCACTCTCTATACCATGTACACGTGTGCTGCAAGCGTGAAGTGCCAGCTACTGATGAGAGCTATGTGTGTGAGTGGACAGGATGTCAGCTACTGGAATGAGGAGGAATGTCTCAGTGCCAGATACTCACATGGGTGGGGGTCTAGGCTTCCAGCCTCTGGAGTGGGAATGGTGGGTGTCCTTAAAACCAGCTACTGTGGGGGGACTAGGTGAGTGAGGGGCAGAGGGCTGTCAGCTGGAGCAGGACCAGGACTGTGGGTTGCAGCTCATGTGTCTGGTGCCAGCTGCTGGTCTGGCGGGGGGGCGAGTGTCTTATCTTCCCCAAACCTGTTGTGCATGTGTACTCACTAGCAAACTTCAAGCTGGACCAGCCATCAAGGCTGTGTGACGGGTATGAAGGCCTGGGATCTGGGCAGGGGTATTGGGTGGATGGAGGGAACTGTGCTGGTACTTGGGGGACCTGCGAATGTGCATGTACTTGTGAAACTCAAAAGTGTCAAGTGTGTGCCTGTACTAGTGACCTTCTGCCTCTGCCAGCTGAAGAAGAGAAGGGGACTTGGCTCTCTGGGCTTGTGTTTTCTGTGAGTCCTGTATGTAGGTGCTGTTGAAGGCAGCACCTTGTCTGTGGCAGCCTGTGTGACCAGCTGTGTCAGTGTCCTGTGGGGGATACACGCTGGGCTTCACTGCTGGTTGAGCTTGCCAAAGGGAAAGCGGCAGCTGTGTTCCTTGGCCTGGGCAGAGACTCCGGGGATGGGGCTGGGCTCCAGTGGCCAGGCAGGGGGCAGTCCTTGGCCAGAGTGGCTGGGAGAGGCAATCACTTTTGACATTCCTTAACAATTTATACGTGTCAAATTTTAAGTAAAGATGTCTTAAGCATTTCTGTTTCTGGCAATGATATGCGCTTTTAAAATTCAGTTGATGGTACTCAAGAGTTAAATGTACAAGATCTCTGTCAAATGGTTTAAGTTCAATGGGGCGGGTGACCTTAAATTTCCAAAAAGAAAATTCTGTTGTTCTTGATCTTACGAATAAAAGTAAATAAGTAACGCTGCTTCTGCTTAAGTAAAATAAGCTATCACACAATGCTACTTACGCCTCTGAGACTCGATATTTGTGTGCAAGTATCTGAGCTAAAGCATTAAGTAGACTTGAAAAATGAACCAGTTGTTCATGTTCTGTTTCAGACTGAGAAAATTAATAGGATCATATTGAATTTTAAAATCTGCATAAATTAAGAGTTTACTGTGGTTTTAAGTGAAAATACATAGCTATGTTTAACTTGTGTCCAGAAAAACATGCATTGACTTCTGTTATCAGAGTTTGCAGATGTGCTTTACTGGACACGTGAAAATGCTTTCATTCTTGTAATATAGCCATTTATGTAGGAAGTTCTTGCCCTCCCTGTTTTCACAACAGTTAATTTACTTAGTTTATTGTAATTGACTTTTGTGAAAGAACATCATGATCCATTCTCCTTCTTGACTTTAAAAGTTGTATTTTACTCTGATGTGAAAACGTTTTGTTGTCCAGGTGGTCTGTTGCTCTGTGCTAATGTATCAGTAATTCCACTGTTGCAATGCATTTTTGTTGTTAGATTTATTTAAATCAATAGATTTGGCTAGTCTTACTCTTCTTTCTTTCCTGGCAGCCGATTTATTTTGCACATTCCAAGTGAAGAGAGAGACAATGCAATCAGAGTGTGTTTTCAGATTGAACTTGCCCATTGGTTTTACTTGGATTTCTACATGCAAAACACACCAGGATTACCTCAGTGTGGGATAAGAGACTTTGCTAAAGCTGATATCCTTTTTATTACTGTGATTGTTTTCTGTCTCAGCGGATAAAGTGCAAACTGAATATTGTTAATGAAATGTCCTACTTGCAGCAGGAAAATGTCAGTTCATGTGTTAGCAATACTGACTTTTAATTACCAAGTATGCAATTTTATCTGTTCATTGCTTCCGTAATTTTGTGGCATCCACAAAATAGATGTTTCTCAGACTGCTAAAGAACTATGGAAAACACGTAATTTCTGATCTTTGAGGATTTTTCCTCATGGTTGCACTTTGACAGACTAGGTGGATTTCAAAGATGAGCTGTTGGAGCTCTTCATGGTATTTTGTCTCCTTAATTTAATCCTTTTGCAAGTAAACAGTGACATGAATGTTACCATAGCTGAAGGTGGTATGTGTTCCCCCAAGAAGAGTGGTATGTAGTTGGAAGTACTGACAGTTGCTCCTAGAAACAGTTCTGTTTCTGGTAGGGGAGAGGGTGCATTTTCACTGAATTCATATGCTTGGCCTCTGCTTTTTTCATTGCTTACAAGGGCCATTGGAACGTACACTATCTAGTCCTTGCTGGAGAAAAACCTGTGACTTTCATCGAGCAAGTGTTTTAGTTTTAACCTTTTCCCATGTGTTCTTGATGTGGGATTGGAGTATTGCTTCTAACTTCCATCATAATACTATCTGTGGTTTCACTATCCAGAATACTTCATGATGATGTTGTCTGTCATTTCACTGCACGATGTTCTTCTCTATTAGTTTGATAACAGAGATTTACTTTGAAATACTACAGCTTTTATTTTAACAATAAACTGTAAAAATATGATAATTTTATGTTGCTTGATATTATGCGGTTATTTTTCATTTATTTTAGGTATGTTTTAATTCAGAATTCTTCTAGCAATTGTAGGCAGTGCAGGAAAAATACGATATAGTAGACGTTATTTGTTCATTACATGTGTCCCTCTGCAGCTCACATTTGCCAGAAATATTAGTTCTGCTGTAGTGTCGTATTTTTAACTACTGTGCTATGGAATATTTTTTATTGGTAGTATTATTTTATATGTAATATATAATATTAATACTTTTATTAAGGACTTGCAGATTTGCTTTCCAAGTTTTAAGAGTTATAAAGGTTGCTCATGTTTTCTCTGCATGGTGAGTTTTGGTAAAGTGTATTAGAATTTAGATCTCAGTAACCTGATGCCATTAAAACTATTTTTTTTTGCATAGTAAATACTTAAATACAGATTATGTACCATAGTCTAACAAATGATTGTGGGAAGAATTTATCTCCACTTACTTCAAGCAGGAGATGAAACTCCTTTTGTCTGTCTCACCCACTTCAAAATGAAAAAATGTGTTTAAGAATAATACATATTCAAAATAACTGTTATGTGGGTACTTTTTCTTCAAAACTAGGGGAGACCTTCCTTCAAACAAGCAGCCTTGTGCCATCTCTTTTCTTGTCTGTTTTTTCTTTTTTAATTGCCTTGTATTAGAATTACCAAATTACTTGATGCTTTTCAACCTTTAGAGTTTGGTAATGGATTACTTGTAATATTTTTTACTTACAAGAGAATATATCGTGAAAGCACTTAGGGGAGGGAGTGTGGTTATTGTAAATGTTGAGTGGGTATCTTTTGTATGTCTGTGTGTGGTTTGAAACTGGATGCTTAAGTTTATCTTCCTTAACATGCCGCTGTACTCTTCAGTCACTGCCCTTTTTTACTGCCTCAAGGTGAAGACGTACAAAAGGTTTTAGACGAGTGGAAAGAATACAAAATGGGAGTGCCAACCTATGGTGCAATTATTCTCGATGAGACACTTGAAAATGTAAGTAGGGAAATAGTTGTGACAGGCTAGAGGGAGGGAAGGCGTATGCTGGCAGAAGTGAGCTTTTTGTTGTTTACATTTTTCATCTGGAGAAAAAAAAAAGAAGTGCTTCAGATTCACAAAGACCTGACAGTTACTTGACACTGTTGAGTGTGTACGGAAATATCATATGGGAGACAGTAAATACATTTCTCCTTGCTTTCCTACTCAGGTGGTGTTTTGTTTTTTTTTTTTTTATTATTCTGAGTTGCATGGTCCCATAAAAGATTTTGGCGTTCTTGCTAGAACACAAAAAACCTAATAGGTTCCTTGCTCCAGGCTAAAGTATCACAGAATCACAGAATCACAGAATGTTAGGGATTGGAAGGGACCTTGAAAGATCATCTAGTCCAATCCCCCTGCCGGAGCAGGATTGCCTAGACCATATCACACAGGAACGAGTCCAGGCGGGTTTTGAATGTCTCCAGAGAAGGAGACTCCACAACCTCTCTGGGCAGCCTGTTCCAGTGTTCGGTCACCCTCACCGTAAAGAAGTTTTTCCTCATATTTAAGTGGAACCTCCTGTGTTCCAGCTTGCACCCATTGCCCCTTGTCCTGTCAAGGGATGTCACTGAGAAGAGCCTGGCTCCATCCTCATGACACTTGCCCTTTACATATTTATAAACATTAATGAGGTCACCCCTCAGTCTCCTCTTCTCCAAGCTAAAGAGACCCAGCTCCCTCAGCCTCTCCTCATAAGGGAGATGTTCCACTCCCTTAATCATCTTCGTGGCTCTGCCGCTGGACTCTCTCTAGCAGTTCCCTGTCCTTCTTGAACTGAGGGGCCCAGAACTGGACACAATATTCCAGATGTGGCCTCACCAGGGCAGAGTAGAGGGGGAGGAGAACCTCTCTCGACCTGCTGACCACACCCCTTCTAATACACCCCAGGGTGCCATTGGCCTTCTTGGCCACAAGGGCACACTGCTGGCTCATGGTCATCCTGCTGTCCACTAGGACCCCCAGGTCCCTTTCCCCTACGCTGGTCTCCAACAGGTCTGCCCCCAACTTGTACTGGTACATGGGGTTGTTCTTGCCCAGATGCAGGACTCTACACTTGCCCTTGTTATATTTCATTAAATTTCTCCCCGCCCAACTCTCCAGCCTGTCCAGGTCTCTCTGAATGGCTGCGCAGCCTTCCGGTGTGTCAGCCACTCCTCCCAGTTTTGTGTCATCAGCGAACTTGCTGACAGTGCACTCTATTCCCTCATCCAAGTCATTAATGAATATATTGAATAGTACTGGTCCCAGTACCGACCCTTAAGGGACTCCGCTAGACACAGGCCTCCAACTGGACTCAGTCCCATTGACCACGACTCTCTGGCTTCTTTCCTTCAGCCAGTTCACAATCCACCTCACTACCCGATCATCCAGACCACACTTCCTCAGTTTAGCTGCGAGGATGCTGTGGGAGACCATGTCAAACGCTTTACTGAAATCGAGATAGACCACATCCACAGCTTTACCATCATCTATCCACCGGGTTACATCCTCATAAAAGGCTATCAAGTTGGTTAAGCATGACTTCCCCTTGGTGAAGCCATGCTGAGTGCCCCTAATGATCCCCCTATCCTTGATGTGCCTAGAGACAGCACATCAAGTATCTTTTTGGAGAAGCAGGGGATGGTGAAGGGAAGACACTTAACAGAAATTGGTTAGAATATTGGGTGTTTGACAGTTGCATTCCCCTGTATTTTGCAGGTGCTTTTGGTTCAGGGTTATTTAGCAAAGTCTGGCTGGGGATTTCCAAAAGGGAAAGTAAATAAAGAAGAGGCTCCTCATGACTGTGCTGCTAGAGAGGTAAGTTATATTTGTTTCCCTTAAATTTAAGCTAGAGAAATGAAATTTTGGTGAAAGCAGGATATATGTGTTAGATGAAAAGACATTTTACTTACATATCTCTTTATTGAAATCAGGTAAATAAATAGTCTGTTCTTGCAGGATTCTTCTGCTGTAGCTTTTAGTGCTTTTCTGAGTTCCAGAGTGATAATCAAGGGTGTAGGTCTGAAATTTAAAATCACTGTTCAATGTTTTTAATTGTTTTGCACTAACTTGCTAAGTTAAGTGAGCACTATTTTTAAAGTTCTCTGCTGAACTATCAATTTACTTTTAAGTATTATTTTTGGTGCTTGGGAAATCTTATGTACTTTATGGCTTTTGGAATCTTAATTTCAAGGGCCACCATAACTGTAAAAAGGTAGAAGAATGGAAGTTTAGCTTATGTACTTTGGGCTATGTAAAAAGAATTGGGTTGGAGGTTGTAGAAGATTATGTAAAAATTGTGAAGAACTTTACTTTTCTATTTTTCAGTGATGCGGGAACAAAGATCAATGTATATAGCAAGTAAAATCTGAAAAATAAAATAATCTGTGGGATTTATTGCTGCTGGAGGCCTAGATATATAGTGAAGCTGCATATTAAAAATATTCTGTAAAAGTATTACTGGTACAAGCTCAATGTTCATATAACATAATATATCTGGAATTTTTGAGAGGAAAAATTAAGATGAGGGAGAGTAGTAAGATGCATTAGTTTTTTTCATGGTTGGACTGAGTCAGTATCTGAGAAGTCATGGATTTTTTTAAAATATACGTGTCAAAGATGCATGAATGAAAAATTCCCTGTTTCTGATTCCCTGATGGTGCTTGCCATACCACTCATATATTTAATATGGACTTGGAAAAGCAAAATAAGATCTTAGATCTTAACATTGCACTGTTATGCAGTGGACACACATGAAATACCCTTTCATGTTAGCAGTTACTGGTCTGTGAGTGTAGAACATTGTTTATATAGCATCGAATGACTTGCCAAAGAGTGAAACACCTGAGCTACAGATGCAGTAGGCTGTCATTGTAGAACTCAAGGGCTGGGGAAGGATGAGCAGAGACTTAATAAGGTTAACTCGATTATTCAATGCATGTCTCCTTCCCCCTACCCCATAAATAGCTTGTTCAGTTAAACTGTTACTAGTCAGGCGCTTTTAGGATTGGTCTAAAGGACTGAACTGAAGGTAGAAGAGACCATAGAAATATATGGACCGCAGCACAGTGGACAGGACAAACTAGGCGTAACTGCTTCAGGAAGGAATGACGTGAAGTATGCTTTCCTCTTTACTTTAAGTTATGCTAGCAAAAGTGGGCATAGTTATACTGGGAAAAAAATCTTTTGGTGGTGTTTTTAGTTTGGAGAATTGATTTACATTACACGGGTGAACAGTACTGTTGCTATGATCTTTTTCCATCAAGGTGGATTGTCATTGTGGATAAACTGGCAAGTTCCTCAAGGCTTACATGTGGCCAGGAATCTCGATGTCTGTAATATCCATGCATAAGTCTTTTAACAGCTTTTAGTGGAGTCAGCACAGGTCTAAAACCATAAACTGCATCTGTATAAGGTCTCATTGAAGAGGTCTTCACTGGGCAGTGCCTACATAGTTCAGTAGTATTTCAGAAGATGATGAGGGCAAAACCATACTAAATGGATGATTCTCTTGGTAAAAGGAGTTTCTACAGTGAATTCACTTAAATCACCTGGAAAGATCGTTTAGGAGGGGAAAACACTGGTGTCAGTAATAAGAGTAAATATGGAAGAAAAGCGTATCTCCTCTTAATTGAAACAGTGTGTGGTGGGGGTTTTTGTGGGTTTTTTTGTTTGTTTGTTTGTTTGATTTTTTTTTTTTTCCCCTAAAATCTGCTGTTCTTAATGTAGTTGCATGGGAAGATGGCTTACTTTTTATTTTGGTATAAGAGGGGTTGTATGTGGTAATTCGAAGACTAACTGGTCAATTATTTGCTTTATATTAAACACTTCTGTTTTGTTCGTATTTGTGCTTAATTTCCTCTGCACTTTCAAAAATGGAACTTAAAATCACTTTGCTGATACCAATATGTATGCTGGTATTTTGCATAACATATTTTCAATATTTCCTGCTATTATTATTTTATATGCAGTTATTTGGTTCTATTTTTCATTATACATACCCACAGGAGGTGGGTTTTACTGAAGATCCCGTCCCTCTTTTTAATTCTAAATCTGGTCTTTAAAAAATGTAACTGAGAATTTCTGCCTTTGGATTATTGGCAGTGGGGCTTAATAGCCCTGGGGTTAATATCCAGTTCTATGTGTGATTGTTCACATGCATGTTCCACTATCTGGGCAGAAATATTTTGGACAGAGGTATCAATCCTCCATGTTCTCTGAGTACTTGTATTTCCTGTGGAGATTTTGAGGAGTAGGAAGTTTTTAAAAATGAGTATTTACTTAGCAAGCTTAGAGGCATGATCCGACTTAAGCTATTAGGTGTGTTTGACATGGATCTTTTTATATTGTAAACCTTGTGTATTTAAGAATGTTGTTAAAACTAAGTATTTCGAAGTAAGGCTTTGAGCAACCTGATCTAGTGAAAGATGTCCCTGCCCGTGGCAGGGGGGTTGGACTAGATGATCTTTGAAGGTCCCTTGCAACTCAAACCATTCTGTGAATCTTATGACCCTTTGCTGCAAGACCATAAAATATGCAAAGAAAATGTTCTTTTAAAATATCATTGTCTTTCTATCGATCTCCAGCAGGTATAACACTCCTATTTTTTTCTTTAGAGTAGCTGACAGTGCAGTTTTAAGTTTGTTTATCCGTGTGAATGTGCAGTTTGAATTTTGTCGTAAGTTTTGCTACCATATTGCTGGGTTTTGTTATGAATGTTAAAATGATTATGTGTATTGGGGGTAGAAGGTTCATGAAGTAGAAGGATAATTGAAAGAAGAAAAATTGAAGTGCAAGTAAACCCTGCTGGAATTCGAAGATGTCTTTAACTCCCAAATAGTATTTTTTTCTGTGAATAAGATTTCCGTGCATCCAGCAGCATGGAGGAGCAGCTAGAGACTCCCATCCATATTAATAAATTGCTATGTGAAGGTGTAAGAGAGTTGTTTCAACTTTTATTACAGGTCTGTCTGTCTGAGAGAAATGTAAAGCACATAGGATCTTAGATACTTTTTCTATTATTGAGCATATATCTATGTGTAAAGGCTTTTTTTTCCCAGCAAGATCATGGATAGATCTGAAAAAAAGTCATTCCTACCCTTGTGATAGGTTCTGAAAGGATAAATCTGAATACACACACTGATTTCATCTATATGCTTCTCAGGTGTTTGAAGAAACTGGGTTTGACATAAAAGATTATATCTGCAAAGAAGAATACATTGAGCTGCGAATTAATGATCAATTAGCACGACTGTACATCATTCCAGGAGTTCCCAGGAACACAAAATTCAACCCCAAAACTAGAAGGGAAATTCGGGTATGTGTTATCTTGTTTCAATCTATAGGAACCTTGTTGTGGAGCTTGATTTTTAAAACTAATGGTCTGTAAAGTAATAAAACTACCAAGCATGGTGAATACCTCAAATACTAGGTACAAATAACATCTCTGCACTGTAGGGTCTTGTCAACTTCTTGCAACTCGACTGCAAAGGCTGATTCTTGACCATCTGTCTGACATCTCCATTCATCACGAAAACAACATTAGAGCATGCTGTCAAGCTATAATTCTCCCCTTCTTTTCTCTTAGATGGTGTATGCGTTAATCATTTCATGTTATTTCTAGTTATAGCTACGTATATAACTATATATTCTTCTGAAGATGTAATTACTAATTGGTGATACACAAAAGCCTACATATCAGAAGGAGAAAGTAAGGATTGTGTTCTCTCTTTCATGGCTAATACCATCCAGACTTAGAGAACCAGTGTATTTTAAGGAGGAGGTTGGGAAGGGGATACAAAACGGGAACTATTTTGGATGGTTTGTGTACTGTTAGGCTCTTAAAAGGTATTGTGAAAGAGAGGAGCAAACACTCGGGTAGTAGACTTGTTGGAAACTTTGTTCCTGATACTCAAATTTCAAAGATTATGGGTATCTTTCTTGTATTGCAATTCAGCTTAAAGCAGCTATCCCCATATTTTCATACAGATAGTGCCACTGAACAGGGCATCTGGCTTTCTAAATAAGAAAAGGTACTTGTAGTTGACTTAGACGGGAGTCTCTTTTTCCATTAGAGACCTGTTTTTCAAAATACAAAGTAAAAGAAGATGAACTTTGAGGTTTTTTAAAATGTACAGGAAATATCTCCCTTTGTATAACGGTGAACATCTGCATGGGGGTGATGAAGAGGTCTTACAATGACGGATTTTTGTCTCCCTGCTGAAGCACCATCTTCCTCTGATCTAATACAACTGGGCATGCCATTTTTATATTCCCTGTAGAACTATATTGAAAACCTGTTCAGTTTGTAACTTCTTTCCATAATATGCATCTTATCTGGACCTAGGGTTTTGGGGCTAGGTTCTGCAATAGAAAAGCTCACGTGGGTTCTTCTACACTGGGTGTATTCAGAATTCCTGATTTCGTTCCTCATTCTGCAAAGTATACACTTTTAATAGTTAAAACTATAATGTGTAAATTATAGCACAAATCCTATTCTTTACCCACGTTTTTTTCTTTCATAACAAAACCTGAAACTTACTCTGCAAACTAAATCCCTTTCTTTCTGATAACTTTTGAGCTGGTATTGGTAGTCTGGTGGTTTGGTTGGTTGGTTTTTGAAATCCTTATTCAGAATTTAGTTGTTGAATAATACCTTTCATATTTTAGGTGCTGTATCTTGCAATGAGTATGTGCTGTACCATATGTTACTCTGTAGTTGCAGGTAGAAGAATTACCCCTCTTGTGAAAAACCCTGTTGTGGCCTGTTAATTAAAGTCTTCCATTGTAATTTTTTCATTAGGGGAAATAATTGTGGTTGAGACACATTTGTAACATTCTGTAAGGCTACAGTAGTGGGTATTTTGATTTTATTTCTTGTTTCTCTAGAATATTGAGTGGTTTTCCATCGACAAGTTACCATGCCACAGAAATGACATGACCCCAAAGTCCAAGCTGGGTTTGGCACCTAACAAATTTTTTATGGCAATTCCCTTCATCAGGTATGTTTGAGATGAGGCAGATGCTAGGCCAGTGCCTTTCAGATGTCTTCAACTTCTTTAGATTTGTTTTTGTAAGTAGATCTTGTTGCGCTGCTCCTTGCTCACAGGCCATTACGGGAATGGATTTCCCAAAGGAATGGAGATTCCTCAGATAGTGACAATGGATTTTCATCTACAGGGAGCACACCCTCTAAGCCCAACTTGGAAAAAGCTAGGTAAGAACCAGGTCAGTTTAACACCTCTATATCCTTTCTATAAAACATTGGCCATACAAAGCTGCTTGTCCTTTCTCCAAGTATTTGTGTTCCAGTAATAGAATGGGTTAATAAAAAAAATAAAACTGCGACCATATCTCATAGGATTGTAAATAGGATGAGAAGTTAATTAATGTCATGATACACTTCTTGGGGTAAATTCTCACATGTGTGAGAACTGAGATAATTTATTGAGTCCTTTCTATGGGAATCCAAAAAACAGAAGCTAAAACAAGTAGTTAACTTTCAGTGCTTCAAGTTCAATGCTTTTGTCACTTCCACAGAGGAAAAACAGGACTCTCTAAAGTAGGAACGTAAAGTACTATCAGAAGTAACTAGCTAGATAAAACCTGTGGGGGTCAGTAGAGGGACAAGTGCTGCTGACTTCTCATTCAGCTGAGCTAAAAGCAGTAGAGCAAACTTTAAAACCTGTAGTCTTAAAGAGAAAGCTATGCTCCAGTAATTCGAGTCACGTCAGCACCAACACTGACAACAAGAGGACAAATGCTAATGTGGACCTAGCCTGCTGTCTATGCAGAACATAGGTTTCCTACCAGCTGGCAAAACAAAGTTGGGTGAATGCAGTAACAATTATTACAGTTTCCACACTTGGTTACTTAAGCTTGTCTTCCAGGTTGTTCTCAAAAAGCAGAAAATTCTTTCATATTTCTCTTCTGCTATCAATAAGTTTGAAATTGTGTTGTAAACTCTTTTTGTTTTCCTGTAGTAGATCCAAACTTCGCTGTAGTCAGCAGGTGTTTACAGATGGCTTTTCAGGAGAGCAGTGCGTGAAGCCAAAACAGCCACAGAAGCCATATAATCATCCTGAGATGTCTGAAGTTTTGAAAATAAAGGTAGGTTGTTTCTTAGGCAAACATATGCATCTGGGCTATTTAAAACAGATGTCTTTGTTCATAAGAGTTCCTCTCTAGAATGAAAATATTGAATTTTATTACCATAGCATGCAAAAATAAAACCATGGAAAAAAAAAAGTCTTGGGGATTCTCAGATTTATCTGACATTGGAGGTGGTGGTTATCAGGTGGTAGTTGTGTTGTTTCAGGTATAGACAGCGATTAGTACTCACCATTTTGGTGTCCTCTTGCATTAGTGTATGGGAACTCACCGAATTGAATTTATTGTGTAGTGCAGTGTCTGTAACAGTGCAAGAGAGACTGAGTAACAGCTGATGACTCTTTGTAACTTAAGTGTATGGTTAATTTCAGTGTGCTTCAGTTTGTCTACAAAAGATACCATTTATATGTTTTGAGGTTATTTGGAGGAAAGTTTGATAAGTGGGAAGTATCAGTGCAATGATATTCAATACTGCTATTTAAACTCTTCTCTTTACTATATTTTGGGCTTAATAGCAGAGTCAGAGCATGAGGAGCAATGGCAGAAAGCAGTATCAAGACACTTCCAGCCAAAAAAAGCGAACAAATGGAGTCCACAGTCAACCAGTTAAGCAAAACCATACCTTGGTAAGAAACATGCAGTGACTGTCTCATTAACAGGTTCCGGTAATGCTTAACAAATGTCCAGGCCAATGTCCTGCTGAAAAAAGTAGAGTGCGTATCTATCAAAAGTATATTTGATCAGAATATTTGATATGTATTTGTAGAAATATGACATTTCTTACCTTGTATGCATATACATCTATAGACAAGCATACTAAACTTCAAATTTTGCATTTTGGAAGTAAGTCTTATTTTAGCAGTTGAAAAATTTGTCAGCAGTTTCAGTAGACAGTCCTGCAGCTTTCCAGGTTCCTGTCAAGTAATAGCCTACTGTAGTGTGTCATAATAAGTCAGTGTAGTACCTGTCTTATTTATTCATGTATGATGTATTGTTGTAAGCATGGAGTTTTGTTATGCAACAATTAGATATGAAGTGGTAATGCGTATGCTTACTATTTCCCTTCTCTCTAGCAAACATGTTGAGATGCAGATTTGACTTCAACACCAGAATCTCATATAATTTTTTAAACATACAGTAGAACTACAGCAGTTTGTAAATTCCAGTATGGCATTCTTGGTTTGTTACCTTTTCCCTGCAGTCTTTGTCCCCACAGTTCTGCTGGCTGGGAGAAGGCTCACTGAGATACCTCTTTTTTTTTAATATAATGTGGTTTTGACATCCCCCCTCCCCCCGGCCCTGTTCTTTATGGCTCTCTAATTCTACTTTGTTGGCTCTTGTGCAGCAGTGAGCCCCACTTCTCCATGCAGCTCAGCTGCCTTGTCCAGGCTTTAGTTTTTTCTAGTTTACTGACTGTAAGCTACCTTCTTCCCATTCTGGCTTGTGGTTGTTACCTTCTCTCTGTTTTGCCTGTAAAAGTGCAGAAACCATAAACTCTCATCCTGTAAAATCCTCACAGTAGCAAGAAACAGTTAGTTGCGTTTGGGTCTGAGAGTAGAAGAATGAAAAGTCAAAGAATTGACTGCCCAGAAATTTAGCTGTATAAAGAAAAAACTGTAATGGGAATCTGTGGGATCTTGATGGATCTGTTAATACTCCACAGTTACTTTGTAGACTCTTTACAGACTTTGCTATATACTTCTGTGGTATTTCATTTGCATTTTCATGATTGTTAGTCTTGTGAAGTTTAAATATTTCATGTCCCAGTGATAATTTTCTAATACAATTTAGAGGCCAGGGAACTCTTAATTCACACAGTGCAAAGGGCCATAATTTCCTCTGTATTTGTATACTTACAGCAGCATACCTGGGGCTAAAACTTAACTCTTCCCTGGAAGGTTCTAAGTTTGTGTCTCTAATGCATGCTGACTTAATTGGCAGTGGCAGTATGTTTGCAAATACATTCCCCTTGCTTTTTGGGGCAAGCTGATTGAAGAACAGGCTTACGCATGTGCAACTTTGATTCCACACCATCATATGCAAGACCTTTCCAGCTTAAAACATTTAAACAGCACTCAAAATTTTTCCCTAAAAGCCTGCATTTTAAAAATGGTTTGTTGACTGTTTAAAAGGTTGCATGCTTCTGAAAGACTTGTAGACTTGAAGCATGCTTACTAGATAAAGTAACATGATAGAATTCATGCTGAGTTATAAAATAATTCACATCAGGTGTGTCAAAGCAAATATAACCAGAATGCCTTTTAGCTGATGCTTAAGCTATACCCCTAAGAAACAGAATGCCATTTCTTTATGAAGTGTGTAATGTATGGTCATTCTCTTAACCAGAAATGTGAAAAAAGGCTTAATCCAAGAAGACTTCAAGATAACTTTGAAACAGGCAAGTGCAGTCTGAATTTTCATCCATTGTCATGCCTTACAGGCTGAAGACACTGGGATAATGATGGTTGAGGGTTTTTCCTCGTATGCTAACCTACCAAATGTTGTAAAGCCATATTTTTCTAAGGCAGTCTGAGTTCTTTTCTTTTTTATTATTTGGTTAGCTTCATGTGCTGCTTCATGTTGGTTTTGTAATTCTTCTCCTTAATTATAAGACTGTCGGATTATACTAGATGTCTGAGTAAAAAGAAAGCTGGTTTAGGAAAACAGCATCTGAGTCAACACAATGCTAGTAATTGAGTGTTGGTTCAAGGCTTTCTGTCTTACTAGTAATAAGCTGCAGTTGATATTGGACTACTCTGGAGAGTGCACACAGTTCTTGACTTACTGGTCAGAAAATAAGGCCATACTTCTTTCCTCTTTATTAAGAAATGACTTGCAAAATAGCACTTGTGGGTAAAACTGGCTATTGAAAGCGTCCCCAGATTGATATGACTTTAAAGATTTGTTCTAGCCACTAGATGACTTGTAAATACGGCTGTTTGAGTTACCTTTTTCTGTTTATGAGCAGATACACAGATTTTGTCATAAATATTAATTGAATATACATTTGAGGTATGGCTTTGTATTGTTAGTGATGCTCTTATTGATAACTATCTGTTTAAAATTTGTTTAATGCTTTCTTTTCTTTAAGCAGATGCAGCATATGAGATGTGTTGCTCCAGTGAAGACCCACTGCCAGAACACATAGAGGGACATTCTGTGGCATGCAATGGCCATTACAAATTTGCTTTCTCATCAAGAGCTTTCTTGAGTTTCAAGTTTGACCATGATGCCATAATGAAAAGTTTCGACCTCTGACAGCAAACTTGTTAGGAACAAAAATCAGACTTGCCTGTTGCAATTGAGGGGGTTTCTTATCCAGCCTTACTCTTTCTCAGGAGTTTTTTTGTTTTGGTTTGTTTGTTTGTTTTTAAATGCAATGCAGGGACTGACTGGTGGTTTGGAAGGGTTTGTTCTCTTTGCAGTATGGGAGTGGCATAGTCAAGTGTTGGCACTTTAAATGCAGTATAGCCTTTGTCCACAAAAGTACCTTTCCAGTGTTCAGTTCACTTGTTCCCAGCTATGCATTAGAGGGCATTCTTTTTTCTTTGTTTTGTTTTGGTTTGGTTTTTTTTTTAAACTTGCTGTGTATTTTGTAGAATGTCATTGACTTTTTTTTTTAACTGTTGGAGTATACCAGCTTGCTAAACTTTAACTGCGCTGATGTAAATTATTGGACTTGTTAAGTCATTATTGTGTAGTACATTGCAATATTATGTCAGTGGCAATGAAACTGATTCTCAGAGGACTCCTCTGTCCCAGTGATTTTGAAACCAAGTTGAACATTTCAGACCTAGCCTCAGCTTGTCATCCTTTCCTTGTCCTGGTTGCTTGCCCAAAATACCTTCCCTCCTTCACACTGATAGTTTCTGTTGGCTGGCTGGCAATCAGTAGTACTTGGAGCCAAATTTATAGCATGCTGACTTCTTGTACCTACTCTGCCTCTGTCTTCAGTAAGGATACACAAACTGGGTAGAACCTAGCTGTTCAGCGTGTCTACCTTCAACTCTTACGCACTGTCCCCAGCTGGATAGGAAGAAGCTGCAAGTTTATGTTATCCCAGTTGCAGCTGCTTTCAAAACAGAAAAGCTTAAACTTTGTGAGAGGTTGCTTGTGTAGAACTTTACTGAACGTAAATAAGCCTCTGTAGAACTTGCTGAGGAGGAAGGCAGGTGCATGGATAATAGAGTCATTGTGTGACACTAAATGGCTTAAGCAGGCTTGCAATAACTATTCTAAGGGTGTCCAGTATTGTATTCTGTGCTGTTGTTCTCAGATCTCTTGTGTAGTGTATGCTCTGTATATATCCAGTAGTATTGAATTGCACTTGCAGTTAGCATTTAAATGATGAAGCCTCAGTCGTTTTCAGCTACAACACTATTAGTAAAAATATCAAAGATTGGCAGGGGTGGGGAGGGTGGGGAAGAGAAACAAAAGACAGAGTTGAGGTGTCTGAACTGTTAAATCGCCTTCATGATTCAAATTAAGGGGTTTTGAACACATGCTTTGCAGTGGAGAGAAATGCACTGAAATAGTTTGTCACAGCAGCTTGTAGTAGCAAGCATGTTATCCCAGATTTAAAAATGGACCTTTCTCTAAAATAAAGGTAATTGGTAACTTCATAGGTTGAATGAACTACATCCTTGTCTCATCACAGTGTCTCATGCACTGAGTCTTTATGCAACTCATGTATCATCCAAAATCAAAATCCTGGTCTTCCTTCAACCACCCTACTTCACCTACCCTACCTGATACGTTACCTAGTGCTTTTCCTCAGAAATAGCTTTAGAATTATCTTCTGGTTTACTTACCTGCCTAGCAGCAGGTGATTTGTGACTCTAATGCTGTAATAATCTTGGCAATAGGAATGCTGGACTTCTGTATCAGTCAACAGGAGAAAAAGACTGCAGCATTTCCTCCTTCTGGAGGACAGGAGTCCTGAGGGCCTTGTCTTTCAAGACCAAATTGTGAAATAGCTCAATCTAGCTTCGTCTCACTTTGTTTAAAAAAAAAAAAAAAAAAAGGTATCCAAAGGCCATTCAAAACAGTACACAGCGAAGAACAGTAATTGAGACAGTGGTGTAATGCTGGAGGAGGTTAATGATATTCAGCTTCAGGTGAAAACTAATGTTTAGTTCTTTAGTGCAAGTAGTTGATTTCCCAGCAAAAGTGCCTTTACTCATGATGAGGCAGAAGTTTGTATTCATATACTGAGGCTGCTACTGCCTGTGGAGTTAACAAGACTCTCCTAGGCATGATTAAATATCAGGCTGTGGAAATCTTTAATAAGTAAGCTGACTTTTCAGATAAATTACAGTTCCATTTCATCTAGTGCTCTGTGAAATAAGGGGGATGTTTATGAAACAGTGAACTTGGAAGGAGCTTCTGTCAACTGTTTGCAAAATAATGTCCCAAAGGGAGTCTTTGGAAGGAAGCAAGAGTGTCCTATGAATAGGAGATGCTGGCTCTCCTCTATATTCACTGGGTCATTTTTTATTTCTTAGTGAAAGGTTGGTTCAGTGTAAGAAAAATTGGTTGCTTCATTAAGCAACCCAAAGTGGGGCTTATACATATGTCACAATTTTAGTAAATCTAGCCTTAATGTGAGTTGCAAATAAATGTGATAAATATGCAATAACTTACTTCTTTGTATAAGGGTACTGTTTCTTGTAGTAGCATTGCTTTCTGCTTTCTCAGTAAGGTTTCTAAAACAATGTAAGTGTGGTGGCATGGGATCTACGTTATGGGTTCCATCATGCCTTGCACTGTGAATATTTTTAATTGTTTACTATTGTTTATGTATGTTCTTATGTCACCATCATTTTGTAAGTAAGTATATTTCTAAGTTTAGAAGTACAGTTTACGTTATCTTCTGTATATCAGTGAAGAAATAACAAGTGAGATACAGTTCCGTGAGTTTTTATTTTATGGGAGCTAGACACAGAGAAACAAGTAACTGTTTGCATGTCAGACTCGAGAGCTTATGTCAAGATACTTGAAAACCAAACATTGCTCAGTTTGAGAATAGTTGCCTGTAAGGGGTTACTCAGATTATGAATGGTTATTCAGTGTTCTTGAAATTGAAAAACTTGTGGAATAAACAAACGTTCAACAAAAAAACTACAAATGTGTGGGTGCCCAGAATCTAGTACTAGTTTGCAGTTTCTAGTACTGCATAAACTCCCTGCTTTAGTGTGAGATTTTTAGCATCTCTCCTTCACAGAATGCTCTAAACTTTGAACTTGGACCGAAGAGTCATCTGCTTAATGGAATGACGTATGTTCTGTGCTGAAATGCTATTAACTTCAACTCCTTGATGTACATGCATGCTTTTGAAAGTAGCTGTGTCTTACATAGTTTGAAGTCTGGAAACGGTGGTACTGGGAAGAAGAGGGAAAATAGCTTTATTTATTGCACAAACGAAGTATTTTTTTACACAATAGTTGCTAATAAAATTTTGTGTCTAGTCACTGTTCCAGGCTTCTGTGCTGTGCTCCAGCCTTCCTGATTTAATTTGGTGATCTGAGATCAATACTTACTGTGTTTTTCCTTCACCTACTTGTGGCTATTATAAATGTAACAGTTCCTTTTAAAAACAAGGCAGGCTTCGGGTCTGGCTATTCCTAACAGACTTGCCTCTCAGATTGTAATTTCAGATAAATTATTTTTTCCAACTTTTACTTACTGTAGTAGAGTAGCTTTTGTTGATTTGCAGTTTATAGCAGCACTCATATCGTTCTGGTGTGAAGAGCAAGAATCTACATTAAGAATCCACGCTGTAGTATAATGTGGTGCAAGACAGCGCTGCTGCTCCGTGGTTGACTGGCTGTCCAGTTGTTGGGTCAGTGGGCCGTTTAATCCTCAACTACCTGTTTTTAATAAATTCTGAGCAACAGAGGTTTTTTTTAGAGGTAAAGTCAGGTGCTGTCATCTTTTAAATTAGAAGGTTATACTCTAAATGTGTTAGGAAGCTCAAAATTATTGAGAATTGGTAGAATAGCCTCTCTTGTTGATTTAAAATCAGTTTATTTACAGAAATTAAGTCTTTCACTGTAAATGTTAAATAATCTGGTGATTATACATGACTTCATAATTTCAGATTTTTTTATTACAATATTTCAGCTTTTGAAGCAAACAAAATTATTTAAGATATGATAAATTTCTACAAACTAACTGAAGGTGCTTTAACAGTACATGAAGCTTGGAAATGCCACTGCTCTTGCATAATGGGTTTTTGTTCTTATGCATTTATAGCAATATTGTAGTTCAAGAATGAAAGTAGGCTAAATGCTAGTGTTTGCACTGTTCTTAATCCTGTACGTAAGTACTGATAGATGCAGTAGGATTTGTGCTGTGTGTGCATTTCACCGTTTCAAGTAGGTTGTGAATTTACAAGGAAGACAACATATGTAGCAATTACATTGGCCACATTCAAGATCATACAAGGGGAAGTATTGTGGATTAGTAGTAGTACATTAAAATTAAATGCTCGGGTTTTAACTTGTCTTTTCATCGAAAATGTTAGGTTAAGCTAGACGACTTATTGTATAGATTCAGCTTTACAGAAACCCTTATCTTTAAATTGTTTTTAGTTCTGGGGTACTTCTGGGAAGGAAGTAAAAGTGTCTTCAATTCCTACAATGCTTGCAGGCAAAAAAGAAAGCTTGCTTTTAAGTAATTATCAAAATTTCACAGGGTACAGAATGTTTGAATTTGAATAGGTCCACTATGAAATTTACTCAAAACACTGTGGAGTATTTTGTCACTGTTAAACATTTATATTGTTGATCAGAAGAGCTAGCTTCTAGTTTCCATTATGGGTTATAGTACAGTGCCTTTAAGAAAATGATTACAGCTCATGCAGCATTGATCATTTTAAAACAAGGCATTTATAGCTTTTTAAGAATAGAGATCCTGCAAACTCTACAACATGCTTTCCACTGTGAGAAAAACTTACTTTGCAATTTTTTTTGAGTGTGTTTGAACGAAATTACTAGACTAGGAAGATGAACCATTTACATCTTACTGGTTGGGTACATATTTTTGTTATGTAGAAGTATGCAAAACTGCATGATTAAGAGCTCTTAGTAAATACTTCTCAAGCCTGTACTTAAAACAGGATCCTTAAGTAACTTTAGTATGTATGCATGCCAGTGCAGTATGCAGAAGCTGTACTTCAGCCCTGAGGAGCAGTTCAGCTGGGTTTGCAAGGCACTTTACCATTAAAAAGCAAAACAGACTCCACAGAAGAAGGTGGGGTTTTCTTCATTCATTTTGGCTAGCTTGCTGCACGTATTGCAGGACCCAGGCTGACTCAGGTATTGCTGCCCAAAGATAACACTTTTCTGTGCAGCATTGCATGCCTCGCAGAAAACAGGGAGCCAGTGTTTTACTATATGGCTCATGCATGAAGGGTTATGTCTTCCTCCTGTTTGTTTAAAGCTGAAGAACTTGATCTGTTTTCCCTCACTGGTATGTAAGTGGCATATCGGTGCTAATTAAGTAGGATGTACGTACAGCTAATAGGGTTAAAACCATGTAAAGTTACAGATTTTATTCAATTTCCATTATGTTATCTTGTAGAAAGTTTGCATTAGTCAACTCTTCAATTTTAGTAAACAAAATCTAACTACGTGTAACATCTGTTGTACTGATGATTGTGACTTTATTTGTTGTTCACTGATTCAGAAACTGAAGCACACCATTTAAGAGGCTATGACTAAACTGACATTTTCTCCTATACTGTAATTTTTCTCTGTAAAATTAAATGACTTTATAAACTTACTGAAGTAGGAATATAAGCATTGCTGATCAGTGTGAAATGTAAAGCCTGTGCTACTGGCACAGGTTGTTCTTTCACTGTAGAATATTTAAATGTTGCCTTAAGCCAAACAACATTATATATATTATATATGATTATATATAGTGCTAGGAGAAGAAGTATTATTTTTTTAAAGTCAAGTGTAAAGGTGGACGAGGGGCCCATCAAACACAATGGAAAGCAAAAAAAATTTTCTCAAAAGGTGTTCGATGTACTGGAGAAACAAAGTATGTGAACTTCAATCAGTGCTTTTAAAGTATTTATGAAATAGTGATTTTTTTTTTTTTTTTTGTCCATATAAATTGTTATTAAAAGGACTGGATGCATGGAAATAGTTTCATATGTGCCCTTCCATTTCTATAAAGTGTTCATTGAAGCTGTAGAGGGTTTGTGGCAAGTACTAATGTTCTTGAGCTCAGCTAAAACCCATGATCAGGTCTCCAGGGAGTTCTTACCAACTTTCCCGTCCCTATTATGGGAATTTTCCTGACAGTGTCATACCATCTCCCTCAATTAATTTCTCTTGGAGAAAGTCTTTGTGGTACCTTTAAGCAGATCCATTCATCAATAAGATGACAAGGTATGATAAAGCAACCTCTGAGGCAAAGAAACAGCATTAGAAATTTATTCAGAATATAAGAACATTTGTAAAATAAGTATTATAAATGTCTCTGTATAAATAAATGCAGTTTTTAAAATTCTATATCAAATAAACACAAAATAGCTATTTTACAGCAGCTAGGAAACTAAAAAGCAGCAACACATTTAAAGCTAATTCAGTAAGGTGAAAAGTTTCTAAAATTACAATGTATGGTACAGTACTAAAGGGGGAGAAAATCCTAATAAAACCAGTAGAACAATACTGACATTAATGCAAACTTAGTCACGTGTGCTTTGCAATAGCTAACAGTACATTCAAGCTGGTGAAGATTATTATATTTAATTGGAAAAAATGTACTTTTTTTTTTGAACACACTGTGAAATACGAAGTTTCATGCACTCTGGTGACTTAGAAAATCAAAAAAACACCCTAAGCTTAATTAATGAGTGAACAACTTGGGTTCTGTTGGCAAGAACCACCTATTTTTCTTGCTTTGCAGACATATTATTTCTGTGTTAAGTGAGTTTGGTTGCTGTGACTTAAGGTGATCTGAACACTTGTCCATAGGCTGGTATGCTGCTATTTCAAAAAGTTGAATAGAAGGAGTCAGTTTTTTTGGCATTTATTCTCAGGGTTGGTGCCATTGTAACAGGTACCCTGGAACTGCAGGTAATTGTTAATATGAAACAGTTTTCACAATAACAGTAAACCTTTCACCACCTCCCTATTGGCCTTTTCCAGTATCCCAACAAATGAAGCAGTAGCCACTTGCTAGGCAAAATAACTGGTGGTCTGGCAAAATATAGCTACTGCTGATGCTGTATGATACCAGTCTTGCTGTTTCATCTACAAGCCCTATGGGAAGAAAGGGTGAGTGGCTTATATTTACTGATGATTTATCATTTATTCTAAAACACTTTTAGAGCACAGGGACACTGCAGCTCTTTATGCCTTTAAATACAGGTGCATTTTATGCTTTCTTAATTTGTATCTTTCCTTTAAAAACAGGTTTTAATTCAAATGCTTTAAGCTTCATCGTATCATGTTTAACAGCTTCTTTAGCTACCAAGAAATAATAGAAAAAATTGAGCTTAAGAAGAAATCCAGTGCAGCAGTGGTTTCTAGTCACCTTAAGTGAAAGGTATTTCACATGTGACAGTTTGAGAGATGACCTCAACTTACATGGGTGTTTCAGATGCAAGAAAACAAAACTGCATTTTTGCAACAGTACACAGTGAATAATTTTCTTTGTGTTTCTTCAGAAACAAGTGTATTCAGCTACCACTGAAGCTTATGGCAAAACCCCACATTCCTGTTGGTGAGAAACTTGTTGGCCAAAAAAGGGAAACGCCACAGACAGAACAGTAAGAAATCAGTGTGCCTGCTCCCTTGACAGACGGGTTGGCAAAAATCACCATTCGCATTGTAAAGTAATAAGTGCAGTTACCTTGAGAAAAAGTACTAATCAAAACGAATCTCGGGGCATCACTACCTACAACAATTTTGAAATCAGCAGTGCTTTAACTCGCTATAGCAACCAGTCATGTATGATATTGGCTCTGTAGCTGAGGTATCAGACTCTAGAGAAGCAGGAATCACTACCCTAAGAAAAGAAGAAAACAGCAGCAGCTACAGTAATAAGAGGTGATGTCATGAACACCAACTGCTCCAGTTTCAGATGTAACCAAGACTTAACAATGATGCCATATTCTGAACACAGATTCCCACAACTACTTTAGCTGCCTGGCCTAACCCAAGAGTAGCCAAAAATGGTGCAAGTACTCTACAAATATTTCCTTAGTACTAGAAATTGGGGGAATAAATGAGATAAGTTATCATAATTCTAAATATGCTAATAAAACTTGAGGTGCAACACAACACGTAAAGCAAAAAGGACAGACAACTCCTGAAACCAGATTCACTTTAAAACAGAGCCTGAAAAATACAAAGTAGAGGTGTAACACAGTAACAGGCTAATGAAGTTAATGGACTCCAGTTTAGCATGTTAAAACAAACATGGAAGCTGTTTTACGTACTCAGTCAAAAAGAAGCAAATTCTGAATGAAACGGGTGCTATGGCAGACCCCTGTGTTTTGCTGCCTAGAGAAATCAACCTGATTGCTGTGCTTTGCTTAATGTTCATTACCATAACAGGCCAATATTTTCAATTCATGTACAGGAACATGATGTGACTTACACATAAGAAGAGAATGTTAGCAGTAACAAAAACCAACCTAAGAAGCTCTATGAAGACTTCACCATTCACATTCTGTTTGTGGCTGTATATTCATACACCTACGCATTTATAGTTTTGTGCCTATGTATTCAATATCAAACAGGTACATTCCTAATAAGTACCCTTTTTTTGGTCAAAACAAGTATAGAAAGACGACAAGTCTACCTCTTGATCACAGAAAAGCTGTAATAAGCACTACAGACGTGACAAAAATGGCCCAGCTTCTTAAAGAAAACATTGGCTATAATGTATTAACAAGAAAAAACAACTGTTTCACAAAATTAATTGCAAATATCATGCAATATAAATACCAGGAGGTCTCCTATAATTTCTTACCAAACCTTGGCACAGACTATCTACCTGGCATGGTGAAACTCACAGCCTTTAGTCCTCTTACAAACTGTAGAAAATATACCATTATTATAGCTTTCAGAGATGCAACTAGGGTTTCTTGTTTGGTTTTTTTTTTTTTCCAAATCAACAGGAGTTTTCCTACCTGATCTGCACTGTGAGTACAGTGCAAAAAAGCAAGCCAGCCTACCATCTCCCCACTCCGCAGCTGCCTATTTAGTCAATTTAACCACAGCAGCAAGTGTTGAGGGTACAATACTGAGTTGTGTGCAGAGGGAGCTCAGGGATTGGGAAAACTCTCAAATTATCTCCAAACTGCCCAAATAAAAACCTCTTAACATGAATTATTTTGCTATGTGACACTGTCACCTATGAGACATACATAAAATGGAAGAAAAGCTGTATGAATATAGACATAATGACACAGACAAGGTACATAATTATAGCATAATAATTCAGGCACTGCCATTTTACATTATGAAACACTCCTTAAGGTTAACATTTAGATTATCCCCATGACACCGCTCTGGAATCCCAGAGAAGGTGCTTAAGTGTGTCAGCATGGACAGTCAGAGCTTTTAGTGTTTGAAGCTACCTAAAAGTCAGCCTCCAAAAGAAAAAAATTTGTAATGGCACAAAGCATCTCCGAATCAGATGCATTTAAAGTGAAGTTTCATTGGTGTGTGGTCTAGAGTTCTCTTCTTCCAGTAAAGCTATTCTTTGTTTGAGCATCCTTACTTGTGTTTCATGTCTCTCCACCATAGCCATCATTTGCGATTCCAGTTTCTTCAGCTTATTTTGATGCTTTTTCTTTGCTTTTTCATAAGCTGCTACCAAGTTGCTGTTAGAAACACAAGGCAATACAAAGTCATTCAAAAAGGCCTGCTCATACCAAGTGCTACAAAAATCCATCCCAAAACCCCACCTTCAGGGAACTCCAAAGTCTGGGTACTGATCGTCTTCCTAAAATTTACTAGTGCTTTAAAACACATTAGATCCAAACCCAGATCAATGCTAATCTCTCTCTCTTTTCTGGGGCAACTACACACCTTTACCAGTAAACTGGTTACTGAAAACATTTTGAAACATGGTTCAAAGAGCCAGCTAGAGGTTGTTGATGGTGACCTTGCAAAGCACTGTTTGTAAGTCAGGATATCACAACATTAAACATGTAATGATTTACAAAAACATTGCATGGCCAGAATCTGCTTACAAAATCCAGCACTGATTTTGCATTTTCCATTTTAAGAAATAACATTCAGAGGATGGCAAGAGTGCTAATTTGTCAGCTGCTAAGTATCTTTTGTGTCTTCACCTTGACTCAGTAGGAAAGCTTGAGATGGGTACTGCTCCTCACCAGAAGGGCTTTCAAGTATAATTTATTAATGAAAACTATATTGTGAGTGATTGGCTCCTTGTAGATCGGCAATTACAGTCCACCATATTCTCAGTCCATCCAAACACAGTGCCAGTAAAATCTACTGAGCGAGCAATAAAATTAAATGTGATTATCAAAGCCAGTTTATTAATAAAGAGGCTGCAGCCAAAGGGAGCGATTTTAAACAAAATGACAGATTCATAAATCTGAATAAGTTGAGGGTTTTGGTTGTTTTAATAATAATGCATTTACTAGTAACTCAGTTAAGATTAATCTATTTCCCCCATTCTGTTCTTAGCTATGTAGTTTTCAGTGTCCTACATGGGAGGTTTATACCTCTCCCATCTCTAACTATAACCTTAAAGAGTCAACTCATGTGAAAGCAAGGATCCAGAAACTGCTCATTAAGGTAGGGGGAGGATTACAGTGCATTATAGGAACACGGAAAAAAAAAAAAAAATATCAATGGTGCATCCATCTGCTGGTAGATCCTTTACCTGTTTGCCCTTTTAAGGTCATTAACAAATTCTGCAGACTGCTGATGTCTGATTTCACTGCTCTTCGTGAGTCTCTCCAAAGCACTCACTAACTCTTGCACTCTAGCTTTCAGTTTCTTCTCCCTGGATGAGGAGAAAAGGAAGGAGAAAACTATTTTCAAAACAGAAGTAACACTTCATCTTGCAAGTGCATGAATGATTATCGTGTGCTGGGGTGACAGGCTGAAAATACTTTTCTTACTACTACTTGGATAATACAGGAGGTAATTCTTCTTACATTAAACTTTTCCACAGATGGTTGATTTTATAACATTCACCTTTTTACAATATAGGATCAGAGATGCAGCAGGAAAAACAGAACACAAACTTCTCTGGTGGATCACAGTCTTATATGTATCAAATCACATGAAGAAATAATCATAAAAAGATATTTAAATAAAAATTTAAGACTACCTGGCACATGCCACATACTGTGTCTTGCATGAGATAGCAAAGAAAACTACCACGGGAAATCAAACATCATGGTAATCATATAGGAATTTTACTTAAAAGTAGCATACCAGGTTTGCTATTAAAGATAATTTACTAAACAAATTTCTTTTTTTACTTAGAAATTACTATAGTATCATAGAATCATAGAATAGTTCAGGATGGAGGGGACCTTTGAAGGTCATCTAGTCCAACCCCCCTGCAATAAGCAGGGACATCTTCAACTAGATCAGGTTGCTCAGAACCCCGTCCAACCTGACCTTGAATGTGTCCAAGGAGGGGGCATCTACCACCTCTCTGGGCAACCTGTTCCAGTGTCTCACCACCCTCAAAGCAATTCCATTGATTTCAGTTACTGTCTCAAATTTACCTAATTTACACTACAGTCTGTATTACAGTAGATCGCTAGTTTTTTTAGGAGCCAGCAAGTCCAGTCCATGTGGCAGTAGGAAACAGAAAAAGAACAAGAGAAGGGAGTACAGGCAGAAAAGGGCAAGCACAAGAAATACAGAAGACAACACGGCACAGGCATTTTCCTCTGTGAGGTACTCTTTTTCTTCCAAATAAGCCACAGTAGTGAGGTTTAAAATGCCAATATAGTTACCAATACTTACCAATTATGAACGAAAAACTAATTACATGAAGCGCACCAAAATGGAAGTCAGGTACCTTATAATGTTTTTATATTACAAATATCTCTACGACAGAAAGAAAAAGTGAACAAGGAAGAAGTTCTGTGGAGGAGCATTACAGCTTGGGGGTTAAGCTGGCTTTAAAAAGCATTTCCCAGCGCAGGCGAGCATGTGGCGTGAGGCAGGTGTTTCCTCCCGAGCAGCTCCCTGCTGCAGAGCCGATAGCTGCCCACAGCCCACTCCTATAGAGACATGGGACTGTCCCACCTCTTGTGCAATGGTGCTGATGTGGACATCCAGGAGCCTTTCTTTGTGACCCATCCTCATAACACTGACAGCCCAGAGAGAAAAACCTCAGATTTGAAAATAAGAATGGCATGGGGATAAGAATGACATGGAGCCGGGCTAAACTGGGACAAAGTTAGGTTTGGCAGTGTCAAACCTTGCACTTGGGAACTTTGCACGTATGGAGACATTTGTCTGTGCTTTGTTGCACAGAACTGCTTCTCAGTGCTTTGCCTTTCCTTCCTGTTTCTGTCGCGGTGCTGCTAAGTGAGCAAATTGGATTTCATCTCAATAACAAGACTACCACTAGCTCTCACACAAGCCCACTGAGCCCCATGGGAATGACTACCCTAATATTTGTGAAAGCTGCCCCAGCTCTGCAGAGACCACACCATGCTCCTGGAAACCCAGCCCACCAGCCTGCAGTGCCAAGGCTGGCCTGCCGACGGCAGCATCTTATAACCTGAGACAAGGACAGCACCGCGCGGCGCGTTCCGCCGTGCCCGGCTTCAGCAACAGAAGGGCTTTCACAAAGTCAGCCGGGGAAACATTCCAAGTTAGCAGTTTATCCCAACACACTGCAGACGCTGGTTTGCTGGCCAAATTAAAAAGGACATGAGGGGCCTTGTTGATGGATAATCATCAGTATTCTTTACGCGTCCTTTCATTGAAGTAACATACTCTCAGTTTTCAAATTATGCAATCTTTTTCCCTAGCGGTTAAAAGCTCAGTGCCATCCACTCCAAATATAAATTTTAGTTTTTATATCCTATCTTAGCAGTCAGAAAGACTCATCTCAGTCTACAGTCAAAACCTGTGTTCTGCAAAGAAAACAGGAACAAAAAAAAATCCAGTTTTTACTTGCAATAGAAAATAATTAAGAAAAGATCAAACCTGGCAGAGGCCAGACCCATTATCTATCTAACGTGTGTGGGCACTACTGATATGACAGAACAGAGTAGCGTAAATTTTGTGCTTGTCTGCTCCAAAGGATGCTACAGCCAGAGGCTCCGGAGCAGGCTCAGTAGCACTGCGCCCAGCACTGCAAGCTAGTGTGAACAGCAAGTCCTGTGGAATAAACACAGTATCTGGATGGGGAGAGAAAACTAAAAATTGTGTGAGGTGGATTTAACATTACATGCAAGAAAAGATATAGCTGTGAAAACACTGCACACAGTTCCATGGGAAAGAACCCTGCAGAGCCTCAGTTTACTGCAGTGGCTAAGTCCTTAACAAACACACCTGCTGTAACAAAAGCTGTGTCAAAAAGACACAGTGGAAAGACTCAGAGGAACTTGTCATGCATGGTAAAGTTTGTTTGCTACAGTGACTGTTACCTGATAAAACTCTTACATCACCTTTTGTCTGGTTTTGCACTCACACCTTTCAACCAGTCATTTTCAGTTCAAACTCCACTACACATCAAGAGGTATTTCATAGAATGGTTTGGGTTGGAAGGGACCTTAAAGATCATCTAGTTCCAACCCCCCTGCCATGGGCAGGGACACCTTTCCACGAGACCAGGTTGCTCAAAGCCCCATCCAACCTTACATTAGGCCTATAACATCCTTGTCTTGCTGCTTGCCAAAGATACAGAGCCAGTGGAGTGGTAAGCACCCTGGGCCTCCACAGGCTAGTTAAACAACTTTCAGATACTGGTTCTGAACCATCTAGCTAAATAGGTAACAGTGGGTAATCCTTCAAATCTAGAGATGCCTCGAATTTACATTTATACCAATAAACTACATGCATTCCCTGAGCTGACAAGATCCACACTGTTCTTCTGGCTTTTCTTGATGTCTTGAAGTCAGTGAAAACAGCACTAGCTAGTGCCTACTCCCTCCTTAATCTCAGGGAAAGCAATGGGCTGTTTGACTGCATGTGCTGAAATGTCCCAGAACCTTACAAAAACAACAAGTAGGCATCTACTTTTACACCTACTGTTCCCAATTTAAAACCTACCAATCTAAACATCTTTACTTCAAGAGGCATTTCACAGAAGAATTTAACACCTGAGTAGACAACATAGTGGCAACAGTAAAGGCACAGTAAATACCTTTAGTCCGGGAAATGAAGATGCACTTGGTTAAAGACTATTACATGCAAAAAACATGCAAGGTTTTCCCTGGAGCGCTGTACCTTCTATTTTAGTAGCAGATGAGAGACCTCAGAGCTGTACCTTACTGGCTGGCCAGCAAATGCTCTATCCCTTTATAAAAATCCCATGCCTTATAATGCTAACTCTTCCCACTTCTCTCAATTTCTATCACTCATCACCTCAGTTTGGAGAGAGAGAATTGTCCTTATTTGTGTCTCTCCAAAACTGATTGCTTAGTTGGGCAGTGAATAGGAGTGATAATGAATCTTGAGGTGCTATTTGTATTCCTTTAATGCATTACAGGGTTAGCTGTCTTTATGGGATTTCTAGCACCATTTCACTTCCCTGATTGCTATTATAAATCAGCAGGATATGAAGAATCAGCCACTACAGGCTTAATAAAACAGAATATTTTAAAACAATAGTCCTAGTCATATGCAGCATTTTTCCAGGATGAGAATGTGTCAAAGCTGCGAACCAGGGATGGAACCGCATTTGATGCAACGACCATACGAACATCCTCCCAACAGGGACTGCCATATGGCTGTGGCCGTATGGCTGTGGCCTGGCCTTCTGCTGCCAGACAGTCTTCCAGAGTCTGAAGAGCAAACTCGCACAGAAGCTTATATGCCAAACTCACACTGCTATCGTACCCTGGGGCTATAATACTGACCAGCGTGGATCCTGAGAAAGTGTTTATGTGTGTATTGTGATGGGAAGAGGGAAGGAGAAGCAAGTATTTTTAGAAGAACACCGTTTCTGTGAGCCCCCCAAGTCACAAGTCAATTGGACCACAGAAGTCAGCACTGCTTTTGTTCCCAACAGTTCCTCTTCCAACTGTCTACTGCCGCTGGAGCTGCGAAAAACAGCCGTGGCACCTCGTGCGTACAGAGAAAATGAGCACGTATTCCCAGAAGAGGGAACAAGCCTGTGATCTGCGGGGCACTCAAGAAGTCACCCAGGGAAACCCCTGACTGCTCCTGTTCCAAGGAAAAGCTCAGAATAAGTGTATTCGGAGGCCTGCAGCCTACTCCAACATCTGCTAAAACCACTATTTTCAGTGAAATGCCTAATACACTGGTAACAAAGACTTTTGTTTTGTATTCTCACAATTGAAACACTCAGTGGGCAGCTGCTAAATGGTTTTCGAGGGCTTTTTGTTTCAGACTTACAGGACGGTTTGAACAGGAAGGCAAGCGGACAGGGACTAACATTTTCTCTGGTTTCAAGGCTACCACTGCAGAGAGCGGGGAATTCTGCCAGAGCTGCAGAGGAAACTATATAACATTGGGCACATTTCTGCAGTTTCTGTCAATTTGGCCTTTGCACAATGACACCATGTTTGGCCCAGAATAATGTACGCAAGGTCTTGCGCACCTTATATTTTCCCTCCTGTCTGGGCTTTTCCAGACATGTTCAAGTTTCATACGCCAGAAGTCTTCCCGGGCAAATTTTCCTGCCCTCGCTCATTTTGCTGAGAATCCCCCAGTGTTGCAAACAGGAGGCTGCTCTTCCCTGGCATGCAGAAAGTTGGTTTTTCTGCCCTTGGCTTGGAGTGTAACCAGCTAACTCCCTCTCCTGTGAAAGCACGAGCTATTGCCCCTCTGCCCTGGGGTCAAGACCACCCACAGCTCTTGCCAAATCTGGAGCAGAAGAGGAGTAATGAGCTCACTCCAAATCGGGAGGTAAGAAAGTTTCCCACAGCTGGCCAGAGGAGTCAGGGGCCTTTGGGGCCTGATTATCTTACACCTCGGCATCCCTAGGAACAACCTTTTACCCACCAGGGAGCCCTGCTTGCTACAAGCAGACCCCTTCAAATTCTGGCTTCCCTGTCAGAGTGGCACCGTTAGCTTCAGCTCAGCATCTGCGCCTGAGCGTTTCATACACAAAGCCCTGATGCAGCAGCTGGGCAGCCAGCCCAGGGGGACAGAGGCCCCAGGTTTCCTGGGCACAGGTAGCCATGCAAGCTGGCCAGCCAACACATGGGTTTTGGGGAGGCGAGGGAGAAGAAGCACCTCCTGCATGGCCTCTAGCTTTCTGAATGGTCCTGGCTTTGAAGAGGAGGGACACACTTTCCATCCCACGCTTCGCTCCTAGTCCCTTTCCTAATATCATAGAATGGTTTGGGTTGGAAGGGACCTTAAAGCTCATCTAGTTCCAACCCCGCTGCCACAGGCAGGGACACCTTTCTGCTAGACCAGGTTGCTCAAAGCCCCATCCAACCTGGCCTTGAACACTGCCAGGGAGGGGGCAGCCACAACTTCTCTGGGCAACCTGTTCCAGTGCCTCACCACTCCCACCATAAACAATTTCTTCCTAATATCTAATCTAAATCTACCCTTTTTCAGTTTAAAATCATTACCCCTCATCCTATCACTACAGCCCCTTGTAAAAAGTCCCTCTCCAGCTTTCCTGTAGGCCCCCTTCAGGTACTGGAAGGCTGCTATAATATCCTCCAGTTGTTTTAAGCCTGGCATGTTCCCTCACTCCCCTCTCTGCCTTTTCCAGTTCCAGCTGAACAGGGTGACACAGGATTGTTTTTTCTAGGCATTTGCCTCCTCTTCTCTCAGGAGATAACAGCTGGACATTTAAAAGGAATGCAGATAAATTCTCTTTTCATCAGCAGTTTAAACTAACATCTTACATCAGACTGGCATGCAGAATCCCCAAGCCAATTCGAATGCGTGCCTGCCTTGCTGGTCTGGGTTGGCCTGCTAAGGAAAACAACTAATATATAATAGAATCTTTCTAAGAGGCAACAAAACAACACTACGCAAATGCCAAAAGAGTCTTAAAATCACCCTCTTCAAATGCCACATCTTCCTGTCTCACCTTCTCAGGCATCAGTGGGCTTCAGAACACCTGTGCTGCCTGCTACCTGTGCAAAGGTAGCCTTTTCTGATCGCAGAGAAGATGGGGAGTGCTTTAAGTGTATCTTACACTTTGCTGGTGTAAGATACTGTACTTCCTTTTTGCTGATTGTCAGATGCTTAGAGCAGATCTCAAAAACCAGACAGTACCACAGGCATGTGTTATACCAGCGGCAGTAGGGAGACAGACCAGGTGTGGTCCTGGAAACAACAGTCTGGCAGCAAATTGGGAGAACAGGTCTGGATGGAGGCAGCAGTGTGCCTGCCGCACTCACTGCTCAAACCTCCCACCCAGCTTTGCCAGCCCAGCCTGGAAGCTCTCCAGACCTGGAGCTATTTGGAGCTCCGTGTGACGATTATATCCAAGTGCACAGCAGCTCAGCAGTTCAGATAACCACGCAGTGGTAAGGAGAACTACTTATTCCACGTCAAAAAGAGAAAACAAGAAAAATGATGGTTATCTGTGATGCATATAGAAAAAAATAGCTACCTGAGGCACTTCTGAGGAATCTGTCCCTTATACCACCATGAGTCATTTCTCTTCTTGTGAGAAGGTTTCTCTAAGTGGGGCTCTCCAGGGGGATTTCCACAGACAGGCCATGCCTCCTGAACCCCTCAGGCAGCCAAGGAAAACCACAACAGGAGACTGCACAGTCATAAAAAAAGACAGAGATCCCTGAAATTTGCAATGACTGCAATACATGCCAGTCTCTGTCTTTCAAATGTCTCAAAGTTGTATATCTCCCCATTTGAGGGATGAGAGAACAGAAATAGGCGCACGTAACTGACAAAAAGCAGCAGACAATGCACTGGAAAAACTCATCAGTAGCTCCTGAATACCAACCCCTGCCTCCCTCCCCCTGACATTTATCCACTGTGTGTTCATCCTGTACTTTGGCCAAACAGAAAGAGGATTTTACTGATTCAATTCTTAAGAGCCATTTTAAATCTGAATCATTACAACACGATGTGTTTTAGGCACTTCTATTTTCATTTCTGAGACTTAGCCTTACTGATGGTCAAGACATGCCTGAATTTCAGAGATGCTTCTACCTCCTCCTGGATTCTGCTATCCTGAAAATAAGGGTGGCCCTTGAAAACATGCCAAGCTAAGATGTTGTCATATGAAGTTTGTGGAAGTTTAAAAGAAAGGAAAGTGGCTTGATTTATCTCTGATTGACATTGTGTCAGGAAGTAGTCACTGGCACACCTTGGCACGGCTTTCTGTTGAAACAGGCGCTCTCTCAAAAAAAAGGAGTTTGGCACAACACAGGGTTGCGGTCTTCAGACAGGCATAAGGCCCTAAGACTGCAAAGAACATTACGGTGTCTCAGTAGACACACAGAAGTGACTACAATAGGACAAAGTTTGTATGTCCTACTAGAAATACCCTCAGTTTCAACTTCCAGAGAGGCAGGACCTTAGCTCTGTGCAAAATGTACTTTTTGTTAAGAGAAAAAGAACTGTTTGCCAGTCCTGCTGATTACCACCCTTTTCCCTCTCCATGGTGACTTCCCAATTAGTAGCATCACTTGCTAGGTTATCTCTCAGTTCAAAAGTCATCAGACTTGGTAAATACATAGCTTCTTTGTTGTGTTGCCAGATGGAAAGTCACCCTTTTGTGAGGGAGATACTGAAACACGTCTAGACTGACACAATTCATGTAACCCTGCACAGCCATCAGAAATTGTAATTTTTGTGCCAACTGATGACAGCAGCTGAGGTCTGAACAGTCAGTCTAGTTACAAAGTGTTTTGTCTGACATGGCCCTTACCTACTACTGTCAGATCCTTCCCGCCCAAATATTTTAATGCTTATAAAGGGTTCTCTAAATACATACACAAAATACAACCCTATACAGACAGAAAAGCTATCAGCAACTGGAAATACAAGGAGACTGCAGGAGGACCTCAACAATCAAAGCATTTCTAAGAAGGTCTGGGGAGATGAAGAAGTTTCGGTCTTGCCAGCTTGGCCATTTTTCACAGAATGAAAGAACTTAGCAGAAAAAAAGAAAAGATTAGTTGTATCACCATTATTATCACCCTAATGAAGCAACAGCATTTCCTATCTGGAACTCTTTTGAGTGGCTCCTTCCTGCCATCTCTAATGTGTTTATAACCTGGTAAGTGCTTACTAAGTTACAAACTCATACAAGTCATCTACAGTGCTCCGTACCCCTGCCACAGCAGAGTAGAACACACCAGCATGGAAAATGCCATTTTAAGGTCTCCCTCAGAGACTGTGTAATGTGCCTAATTTTGGGGTATTCAACCAGATCCTCTCTCACAAAACCTCTGGCTTCTGGCACAATCATCGGGGTGTCAGTTCCAGGCCATGAGGCTGCTGGGAATACATTTTTGCCCTCCTAAGAATAAAGTATTTCCTGCCAACAAGCTCATTTATGGATGTGTCAAACTCAAGAAAAAACTCAAAAGGCTTAAAGTCCATTGAAACATTCCATCATTCCATCGAGAAAGGAGAGAGGGGAAAAGAAAATTGCTAAAGCCTCTGGCATAAAGTATTTATGCTTGGCTGGAACAGGATGTGTCTCCAAATTAGGGGCCTTAGCCTGCAATACGAGGAATTTGGTAACCTAGATGTAACTTTTACAACATGGAATTTGCAGATAATTTACATTTCTACTAGCTAGCATAGTGGTCACGGAAAAGAAAAGCTATTTGTGTGGAAAGCCCATAAGACGTGTTTTAAGGGTGAACTCTACTATGGAAACCCTGAGTCTTACTAGAACAAATACGTTCTGAAACAATAAACGAAGAATTGCTCCTGCCTTGAATTTCTGCCGATGGGCACTACCAATGACAACTCAAGGAGCTTCACAATATGCTGCTGGATTCCAGATTTATGAGAACATCCACATCTACAGAGAGAAGACAGGCTACCTCTGTGGATAAGACTGTTCTGCTGCAAAGCCATTTACAGACTATAAACAAATAAATGCTTCCAAACCACACCAAAATCCAAACCGTAACTGTCTCCTGCTGTTTTATTTGGGTTTCACTCTATTTCAATTAACTGAGAAGAACCTGACAGTTCTGCAGCAACAGAAGGACAGAATGGGAAAGCAGCAGAGCGGGGAGCTGCTAGGGCTTTCATCTCTGTGAAGGGAGGGAGCAGCAAGCAGCGTTGCTGATTGATATCACATTCTCTGACAAACAGAAGGACTCAAAAGCAAATGGATTTTTGCCCTTATCCTTGCAGCTGCTGTCCCCTGCAGCAGTGTCTACTGCCTGGAGTAACAACACATAAGTCCAATTGCTGGATATGTGCAGTAATTGCAGCCAGCACTGAAATACTCCTGAACACTGGCATTTAAATTTGCCTCTAGACCATAGATTCAGTGTGTGATAATCATTTGTTTCAGATCTCCCTCCTGCCTCCCAGCAAACACAGTTACTGGACAAAATATTTTTTATTTTGAATTCTGGTCTTACTTCTTTGATGGGTGAGGAGAAGGGTGCTAGGGAGAGCCACCAGGATCACTCCTGGTTCACACACAGTGCCAGCACTTGTTTTCCTATACAAGTGGGAAGAGCATTGAGGGACTGGCACATGCTAAGTGCAAAGAGTTAAATCTACTTTATTCCTAAAGACATCACAGTCCCTTCAGACCATTCTGCATTGTTGTAGCGCTTGCAGAGAGGAATATGCACTTTGATTACTTTTAAAACTCTTTTGTGGATCCATGATGGTATAAATTTCATTGTGATAATCTGAGGCTCTGTTTACCCAGGATGGCAGTTAAGACCTGCTGGTACTTTTTAGCATAACTGTGGCTAAACAGGTTGCAGTAAGCCTTCTCCATGTACTAGACAGATCTTCTACCGACTTTCAGAGACAAGACTTCAGGACAAGGAGACTAAGCATTCAGCCTCATTTGGCTGGCACACTGATTAGGGAGAAAAATACTCTGTCCACACAGCTCGCAGGAACTGTGCTTGAGCCCCACTGGCAGTAGCAATCACATTTAGTACAGTTGTATTTCCATTACACAGAGAGTCTTCACTCCAAAATTTATGTGCAGTTTAATCCGATTATTTTTCTTCCCCATTTCTGCCTGACAAACTGTACTTGCCAGGCCCCTGGCTGGAAATCCATGCTAATCAATTTAAGGCCTAGTAGATAAAGGGAAGTTTTTTTCTCTGTGTTGCCAGCAAACCACATTTCATGACTATACTCAAGGCTCTGCTAACTAGGGTCACTGGCATCTTCTCGAAACCCAGGAGCAAATAACAAGAACAGGAAAAAGCTGCAGCTTGAGTGAAGACAGAAAATGCCAGCAGAGCTGCTCACACCAGGACTGCAGTGTGTGTGTGGGAGGGTATAGGGGAGGGCAATGGCTCTATGCAATGTTTATGCAAATGTCTTTTTTGATGGGTTTTATCTGCCCACACACAAATGACAGTTTTGATTATTTTAAGCACAGAATTTTGTTTCCTGCATCAAGCAAACTAAATACACAGCAACTGCCAGACTATTAAGCAAATGGTGTAAGATGTATTGATTCCGCAGTGGTAACCATCTTACATTTTTACATAATGCCTTTCAGGCCTAAGTGTCCCTAGGCACACTACAAGTTGCACCTATGAAAAAAGCACATCAGGAATGAAACACTACAGCTGCCTGAGAGGACATTCCACCATTAAAGAGGCTGCAAACACCAGAAAAGCAGAACACACCCTTCCCAGCCAAAATTCTTAGTAGCGTTTTAGACAGGTTCAAAATACAATAACCAGATTAGATATTAGATAGCCACATCTTAGAAAAAGTGGAACAAGTACTGAAACAACTATTGAAACAGTGAATATCTTTGTCATGAAGTTTACCATACAGCTGGTGCAGCAAAAACTGCTGCACAAACACCCAGTTAATGTATAACTGTACTGAAAGCTTTGGCTTAAAACCTGGCTGTTGATAAAAGCAGTTTGTCAAGACATCAATTTTCCTTCTCGTTGGAAAGCTAATGCATCACACAACAATGTCATTCGTAATTGAACTGTGGCTCTACTTACATACTCAGGAGGCAAATGCAGCATCTAAGTCATCAAAACCACTGCAATTCCCACTGCTGTAACTCCTACCCAAGTTCTAATCTGCAACCAACCTTCTTAACCAAAGATCACACTTCAAATCCTGACTTCACTAAAGGTTTTCTGCATGCCCTCAAGCAAGTCATGTCACTGTTTCATGTCTCATATTCTTGCCTGGATGTGGACGTTCCCGACATCTTCAAGGTTTCTTAAGGATAAAGCTAATCTGAATTTTAGAGAACCTCAAGAATGGAGCTGAGCACCATATGAAGGCCTTTCATCAGCTGAAGAACCACAGCAAAAGTGAGGGGGAGATCAGAAGAACTTCGATCCTTTTCCTTCTCACAGGAAAAATCTGTGATCACCCTTAAAACCACACGAGGGTAAGAGCGAAGGCTCAGAACTAAACCTTGCCTTGGACCTACAGAACAAGCCATGTCTCTGGTGAAGGAAGATGCTTACCGCCTGAGTGCGTTTGTCAGTTCAGCAGTCAGTTCACTCTCGTTGTATGGTCTCAGCTCAGCTAGTGTTAACGGTGTTGCGGTACCATCGCTGCATTCCTGAGAAATGAGGAAAGGTCATGTAATTTGAAATGACTTACCATCTTAATGGGAAAACTCTGAAAACCTCTTAGTTCGCAGCTACTTTTAAAATGGAGGTGAAATAAACATCACAATGTCACAACAACATGGCAGTGTATCAACAAAATGGATTAACACTTCACAAATCCTTCTAAATGTTTCTGAAACCACCACAGCTCACTGATTTGCAGAATGCTGCTATAGTGTGCATAACTGCTGGTGCCTTATATTACTTTTGACACCACACTTGAAACAACGAAGCACTGGATCAAACAATTCGGATGATGCTGTGCAAGAAACACTTAAATAAGAAAGACACAGTTATACACTAGCTCTGGATTTTGTTTTAAAATAACAGGATTGAAGTTTTTCTAGGTATAACTATATCTTCATGCATATTATTAATGTAAATGCAGAAAACCGTTCATTTTGCATTATACTAAGGGTGGAAAAGTCTTCATTCTCAAATCATTACAAACTGTCTGACTTTGAAAAAGAGACTGTAATTAAAATGCTCTAACTACTTGATAGAAATGAGCTCTGTTTCTTCACATTTTGTGTTTGGTGTAGGGGGAGGATGGTGTTTTGCTTAGACTGTCTTCCACTGTTTCCACTGAGTGGCAATAGGCAAGACACAACATGTTCAACCACAGTTGCTTGTATGTTTGGCAAGAGTGGCTTTGTTGTACTCCTCCCCAAAATGACAACTTTATTTCTAGCCCAGGCTTAACAGTAATTCTGCAAAGTCCTCGTAAGTCACAGCATGGAAAGAATCACCTAACAACTGCAGAAGAGAGAAAAGACGTACCTATGGACAAAAGAGGAGAATGATTAACGTGCTAAACACTGCTATAGGGAGGGGAGGAGTACAATAAATTGTGTTTACACTGATTTTGGAAACTTGTTTGACTCCTGACCTTGCCCAATTTGTCTTTGCTTCCGCTGCTGGTTGAGCTGAGAGACCTCATTCTCTGCTCTTTTTGCTCTTCCACTTCAGACTTCAAGTGCTCAATATGGACAAGGTAGGCCTGCTCCTGGGCCTCTCGAGTGCTCAGTTTCAATTCCAATGCCTTCTTCTCCTTCTCTAGCAGGTAAAGCTGTGCCTTGAGCTCTGCCATCTCCTCCTGTTGAAGAAACATTATCAGCATGCTGCTTCATGGGACTACATACCTAAAGGAAGATGACGTTAAACAAGGTTTTCATCCACTCCTATTACTTGAGTGTTCTTTCCATGGAGAACACTATCAGCATCCAGAAGGCTTTTTATAGTCACATAGTATATTTGTCAAAAGACCAGTAGATCTTGAGACTAAGGGAATATGACCAGCTGTGCCATCCCTTCATCAGCCTCAGAAATAAGCTCAGAGGCAACAGAGCAGCTAATATGATGCTGAAACTAGGGTATCAGGGACCTGAGAGTGTTGCCACAGCTGCTGAAATTTCTCTGGTTCTACCTTGCCCTTCAGAGGCCATTGCCCTAAGGACAGGAGTGTTTGACTTTCTTGTCAAACAGTTCCCTAAATGCCAGATTCCAGTTTCTTATTGATACATAAGAACTATAGTTGGTTGATCTCATTACAGTGGAACAGGTTTGAGGGACTAGGGCAGCAAACACAGAACACATATTCCTGCCTCACATATACCAGCCTCTGTGGTAGAATGAGTTATTCAAAAACGGCAACTGGGTATGGCACCATTGGATGTCCATTTTTAATCTCCCTCCTCTAGATGCCCAGAACCGCAACTATACACAACTGGAGGTTGACAAAATTGCACTTGCTTATATCCTTCCATAAATATGATCCACAGAAGATGGACACTGGTACTTCATAGAAGGAAGCTCAGTTCTGAAACCTAGTTCTTGTGTGTAGTTCTCCTGCCACTCTGATATTTGTGACAGGGCCGTCAACTATTGTAACACAACAACTGCTGTCTGGGGACAGATCTCTGATTTAACATCTGCTCTGACAGTGGCTGGGCAGAAGTGTAAGGACAAGGCATGAATGCAGTGACCCTTCTTTCAGCACTTGCTCCCTTGCTCCCAGTCTCCCATGAGGTATTTATCCCTGGAGGTATTTAGTTTAGTGGTAGACTTGGCAGTTTAGGGGTAGTTTATGGTTGGACTTGATGATCTGAAAGGTCTTTTCCTACCAAAATGATTCTAAGAAAAGCAGCTCATGGGTATCCTGAACCAGAAGGCTCTTTGTGTTTAACAACACTTCAGAAAAGTTTCTCCACAAAATGTCTAGTTGTTTTCTGAACCCAGGAAAACCCAGCATCCACAAAATATTTGAAGAGGTAGTCCTAAAACATAATTTACATTATGTGTTAAAAAACCAGCATCAAACAAACAAAAACCTACAAAACAAACAGAAAAAACAATGCAGAATCATGTTCTCTCTGTTGAGCTTGCCATGCCCTAGGTCACTCATGGGTGAACACCGAGTTCATGCAGCCATTTTCTGTATTACAGTTCAGTTCTAGACTTGTTCACTGTGAAAACATCTTTGAAAGATAGAAGTTTCTTCTTGTGTGGCCAGTCTAGGAACAAATCACTGTTTTTAAATTATGCTAAACAAAAAAAATTCTAGTCATAAAAATATCAGAGGTGTCTTACCTTACCCTTCAAAAATAATGCTCTTTGTATTATATCCATTATTAACAAAGATTATACAAACATAAATCTTGGCACACATTTAGACTAACTTTTTCTGTAGAAAAGAATCTAAGTTCCTATCAAAAATTTGCTGTCCGGATTAAGTGTAAGCAGTGCACACAGTGTAGCACAGTTACAACCAGCATATAGTAATCACAGGTAATCACTGGCTTATTCAGAATCACCAACCATGCAAAAATAAAATCCATAGCCTAAAACCCCTCAGGCTTGGAAAGGTTTGCATGAGCTTTAAAATCATTCATTTATTCATCTACTTGTTTGTGAACTGAAGGTTAGAAGCAGAGTTTCATTCAATGTGGTTTACAGAAATCTAGTTGTTAGGCAAACTTACCATTAATTTCCTTTGTCAACAGTAAAAATGTAAATAATACTGATAAATAATGATGGGGAAATTTAGTTACAGGAGTTGAACTGGATTGTCTGGTATACATAGGCATATGCATTTAGCTTCTTAAGCCTCTATTTCTAAAGCCATTAATCTACTTAGCCTGCTTGGTGAAGGCTGAGAAGTAATTTGAGTGGAGTATTTTGGCACTTATGTCAATAGAAGATATTCTTGACAAAGGGCTTTATGTGTGGGAGGGTCATGACAAGATCTGCCCAGGCTGGAAGATGAAGCCAGGCAAATTCAGCCTAGAAAAAAGGAACATTTCTTTCCTAAAAGAAAAAACTGAATTTAACCACTACTACAATGAATCTGTGGAACTCATTTTTCCCATCAATTAGAAGTTTTAACTTAAAGACTGGATGTTTGTTCGTACTACATATCCTAGCTCAAAATAAATTTTAGGATCAATGGTTAGCTCCTTTGTTTATGAAGACTGTAAGCTTAGATGATCATATGTGAAATCACAAGTTTGCATCCTGTCCCAGAAGACATATCATTGACTCCAAAAGCAGCCCCCATACATAAGTTTTCTCATGTCAAGACAATGTGACTTTGAAGTAAAGAAGCAAAGACAAAACGGGAGAAATGGAAGAACTGTCAGCCAGTGTCTTACAGAGGTTCCCAAGGAAGGAAGAGGAAGGAATAGAAAATATATTCATTAATGACTTGGATGAGGGAATAGAGTGCACTGTCAGCAAGTTCGCTGATGACACAAAACTGGGAGGAGTGGCTGACACAACGGAAGGCTGCGCAGCCATTCAGAGAGACCTGGACAGGCTGGAGAGTTGGGTGGGGAGAAACTTAATGAAATATAACAAGGGCAAGTGTAGAGTCCTGCATCTGGGCAAGAACAACCCCATGTACCAGTACAAGTTGGGGGCAGACCTGTTGGAGACCAGCGTAGGGGAAAGGGACCTGGGCGTCCTAGTGGACAGCAGGATGACCATGAGCCAGCAGTGTGCCCTTGTGGCCAAGAAGGCCAATGGCATCCTGGGGTGTATTAGAAGGGGTGTGGTTAGCAGGTCAAGAGAGGTTCTCCTCCCCCTCTACTCTGCCCTGGTGAGGCCGCATCTGGAATATTGTGTCCAGTTCTGGGCCCCTCAGTTCAAGAAGGACAGGGAACTGCTAGAGAGAGTCCAGCGCAGAGCCACGAAAATGATTAACGGGGTGGAACATCTCCCTTATAAGGAGAGGTTGAGGGAGCTGGGTCTCTTTAGCTTAGAGAAGAGGAGACTGAGGGGTGACCTCATTAATGTTTATAAATATGTAAAGGGCAAGTGTCGTGAGGATGGAGCCAGGCTCTTCTCAGTGACATCCCTTGACAGGACAAGGGGCAATGGGTGCAAGCTGGAACACAGGAGGTTCCACATAAATATGAAGAAAAACTTCTTTACGGTGAGGGTAACTGAACACTGGAACAGGCTGCCCAGAGAGGTTGTGGAGTCTCCTTCTCTGGAGACATTCAAAACCTGCCTGGACGCATTCCTGTGTGATATGATCTAGGTATTCCTGCTCCGGCAGGGGGATTGAACTAGATGATCTTTCGAGGTCCCTTCCAATCCCTAACATTCTGTAATTCTGTGATTCTGTGAAAAGTTGACACAAAAAATTAAAACTACAGTTGAGGATTCATCATGGAACAGATCCTCCTAGAAGCTAGGCCAAGGCACGTGGAGGACAGGAAGGTGGTTTGAGACAGCCAGCATGGCTTCACCAAGGGCAAGTCCTGCCTGGCCAATCTAGTGGCCTTCTATAATGGAGTGACTACATCAGTGGACAAGGTAAGAGCTACGGATGTCGTCTGTCTGGACTTCTGTAAGGCCTTTGATACGGTCCCCCACAACATCCTTCTCTCTAAATTGGAGAGACATCCATTTGATAGGTGGACTGTCTGGTGGATGAGGAATTGGTTGGGTGATCGCATCAAGAGGGTAGTGGTCAACGGCTCAATGTCCAAATGGAGATCAGTGAAAACTGGTTCCCTCAAGGGTCTATACGGGGACCAGTACTGTTTAATATCTTCATCAATGACATAGACAGTGGGATTGAGGGCACCCTCAGCAAGTTTCCAGATGACACCAAGCTGAGTGGTGTGGTTGACATGCCTCAAGAGATGCCATTCAGAGGGACCTGGACAAGCTTGAGAAGTAGGCCCACGTGAACTGCATGAGGTTCAACAAGGCCAAGTGCAAGGTCCTGCACCTGGGTCGAGACAACCCCTGGTATCAGTATAGGCTGGGGGATGAAGGGATTGAGAGCAGCCTGTGGAGAAGACTGGGGGATACTGGTGGATGAAAAGCTGGACATGAGCCGGCAACGTGTGATCGCAGCCCAGGCGGCCAACCATACCTTGGGCTGCATCAAAAGAAGAGTGGCCAGCAGGCTGAGGGAGGCGATTCTGTCCCTCTACTCTGCTCTTGTGAGGCCCCACCTGGAGTGGTGTGTCCAGCTCTGGAGTCCTCAGCACAAGACATGGACCTGTTGGAACGGGTCCAGAGGAGGGCCACAAAAATGGTCAGAGGGGTGGAACACCTCTACTATGAAGACAGGCTAAGACAGTTGGGGTTGTTCAGCCTGGAGAAGAAAAGGCTCCACGGAGACCTTATAGCAGCTCTGCACTACCTGAAGGGGGCTTACAAGAAAACTGGAGAGGGACTTTTTACAAGGGCATGTAGTGATAGGACAAGGGGGAACGGTTTTAAACTGAAATAAGTAGATTTAGACGAGATATAAGGAAGAAGTTTTTTACAATGAGGAGGGTGAAACACTGGAACAGGTTGCCCGGAGAGGTGGTAGATGCCGCATCCCAGGAAACATTCAAGGTCAGGATGGACAGGGCTCTGAGAAATCCAGTCTAGTTAAAGATGTCCCTGCTCATTGCATGGGGGTTGGACTAGATGACCTTTAAAGGTCCCTTCCAACCCAAACTATTCTATGATTCTATGATTCTGGTATGGACACATACAATCTGTGGGACATGGTGGCAACAGAAATGTTTCATGTGGGAAAATTTAAGTAGCCCAGGTTTACTTAGAGAGTTAATTAGTCTTTAGAAATGCAATAATTTTTACCATGAAAATATGTTTTCTAAAGATAGTGTCTAAATTTCAATGACAACATTACCTTTGTATATTTACTATCCCCTTTTTTTCTAATTACAGGATGCTCGTGAAACATTTTGCAGTTTTTAACACACCTGCTTCTTCAGAGTGTGGGCCTAAAGCACAAGTGGCATTTACAAAATGAAACCCTGAAGGAGGAGGTAGTAAGTGGTCACTCTTCCAGTTGATTGCAGAGGACTTATACAACCCATGCAAATTCACAGACTTGAAGCACCAAATCTAGCAGTCATTTCAGTGATTTTTACTTTCAGCTAAGTCTCTTCTAAGTAACTGCACTTTCTGAAAGTAACTGCATGTTTTGCAGACAATGTCTGCTTCCAGGACTGATAACACTCGAAGTTTGTAGTTATCACTGAGGCACCGGTAGGGATGTTATGCAGAAAGGCTCTTGCTGTACTTAGTCTTAGAGAAACCAAGGTCACTGCTAAATTCCTCACTGCTTACGAGTGAAGAGCTGAAGGGGGGTCGCACCTGCAGGGAGGAGCAGACAGGGCAGGTGACCCAAAATTCACCAACAAAGGTATTCCATCCCATACACGTCATTCTTGGTATAAAGCGGGGGGATCACGAGGGTCTCGCCCCTTCCTGCTTTTGCTCTTCTTCTGTCCCCTGCCCCTTCTGCCTGCTGGTGTTTGGGTGTTTCTGCTGCTTCGGGCTGCTTCTGTGGCTTGAGCCTTTGGCCAGTGTCCAAGGAGGACTCTGTCTGTTTTCCTGCTGCCCCCGATCCCAATCTGTGCATCCCTGAATCCAGTTCTTGACCATTGCTGGGCCCAGCCTGGGCCTTCCCAGAGCCTGCCCTGCAGTGCAGATGGTGACGTGGCCGACATCGGGGGAGCTCGATCTTGGTTTTGTATATATATTTGTATATATTTGTATATATTTGATTATTTCTATTATTACTATTATACTCTTTTTCATTATTATAGTTTATTAAAACTGTTTTAACTTTCCAACCCGTAAGTCTCTCTCTCTTTTCCCTTTCCCTTTCCCTTCGGGTGGGGGGAAGGGTTAACAGAGAGCGTCTGCCACAGGTTTAATAGCTGGCCCAGCTTTAAACCGTGACAGATTTATTGGCGCCCAACGTGGGGCTCGAGAGAAGCTCCAACAGGTTGCTCTGATAAGTCGAATCCCGGCTCCGGCGGGGGGAGACCCGGAGAGCTCAGCCGAGAGAGTATCAGATTTCTTCCTTTGAGATTTACGAGGGGTTGGAAATTAAAACAGATAGCGAAGATGATAATGTCATTTTTGAATGCTGTGTTATCTCGTCTTTTTATAGAGTTTCTTTCACAGTTGAGTATTGCAATGCTGCCTTACCTGCCGTGGGCACTGTGTTATTGCTTGCTTCTTATGAATGTTTACATGTGGTTTAGCAGTGGGCGCTGGTCGAAATGTATTGTTTTGGTATGAGGTTTGATACTGATTTATACTGTGATAAACTGGGCAGTTATTATTCCGTTCTCTTATCTCTATGACACAATGATGGGCAGCTTTAATCGCGAATCGGTAGCAGCGACTTCATCTGCATGCTCCGGGCATCCTTTAGCGGATTCTGTTAATGATTACACTTCCAATTTTACTTCGGGAAATAGTACCTTATCCTTTTCTGCCAAGCTGATTCCACTAGATTTTGCAAAATTAGGATGGTGCTGTCTAGGTGGCATGTTTTTATTTTCGGTTGTCCTGAATGTGTTTCTGATGTGGGATAAGATTAAATATCGGTGCAGGGACAGGTGTCGGTGTTATGCAGCCACCTCAGATCCTACAGCGTGTGCTGCCGCTACAGCTACTAAATCCACTGAAACCTTGGCAGCCTGCACCGCAGCTGCTACACCCCCCAAGATGGCCACTGCAGCTACTCAGACTCTAACGAGTCTCAGCACTCCCACAAAAGCCACTGCATCTACTCAGACCCCAGCATCTACCGAATCTGTACCAATCGCTCCTGTAACCAGGAAGAAATACCAAAAGAAATCAGCTCGTGAAGAGAAGGATGATGACTCAGAGCCTTCTAAGGCAGGGCCATCACATGACCCAGGTGAGGGCCCTTCTCAGGCAGAGTCAGGGCCCGACACAGATGGGGGTTTCCTTGATCGTCGCTTTAAAGCAGACCCATCACAGAAGAAAGGTCCTTCTAAAGCAGAACTATCACAGGAGGAGGACTCGGACGTAGAGATAACCTACCACTCCTTATCCCTGAAGGACCTGCGAAATATAAGGAAAGACTTCAGCCGCTATGAGAGTGAGCCTATTATTACCTGGTTGCTCCGATGCTGGGATAATGGGGCGGATAGCATGGAATTAGACGGCAGAGAAGCCAGACAGTTGGGATCCCTGTCCAGAGATGGTGGTATTGATAAGGCGCTTGCAAGAAAGTCAAACACTATCAGTCTCTGGAGGTGACTCTTGTCAGCTGTAAAGAGCAGGTATCCCTATAAAGATGATGTTATGAGCCACCTGAGCAAATGGACCACTATAGAAAAAGGTATTAACTACCTTAGACAACTAGCTGTGCAAGAGATCATTTATAGACACCCACGGGAAATTGTAGCTCCTGTAGATCCTGATGAAGTGGAATGCAACCGATCCATGTTCCGGAAGGTTGTGAAGAATGCTCCACTGACATACACCCATACATTGTCAATATTAGTCTGGGGAGAAGATGCTATGGCACGTTCTACTGTGGGTGAAATGGCTAACTGTATGCGACAGTATGAAGATAGTATTTCTTCCCCACTGCAGGCACGCATCTCGGCTGTGGAAAAACTGACTAAGGAGAACAAGGACTCATTTAAACAACTGCCAGACAAACTGTCCAGGATAGATAATAAACTTGACTCTCTACCTACACAGGCCCGTGTTGCAGCTGTTAAGAGAAAACGCCCTCCTACAGGACCAGCTCAAAGGAAACAGAACACGTCATGAGGTATCCTGTGGTTTGCCCTGCGTGATTATGGGGAGGACATGAGCAGATGGCATGGACAACCTACCAGTACCCTACAGGCACGAGTATGTGAGTTGCAAGCTAAAAGGAATACCAGAGAGAATTTTCCTAGGAGGATGGCTGCTCCAGTTACCAGTGAGCAGGACTCCAGTCACGGTAGATGGGCCTCAAATCCCTTTTTCCCAAATGTGAATAAGGGAAATGAAGGTCCAATCCCTGTGAGCAGCACGAATCCATTCCTTAATTAGCGGGGCCCTGCCTCCAGCCAGGTGGAGGAAAGGGACAACAGAGTTTATTGGACTGTGTGGATTCAATGGCCTGGCACATCAGAACCACAAAGGTATCGAGCCCTGGTAGACACTGGTGCACAGTGCACCCTAATGCCATCGGATCATAAAGGGACAGAATCTATCAGTATTTCGGGAATAGCAGGGGGATCTCAAGTGTTATCTGTATTGGAGGCCGAAGTGAGCCTAACTAAAAATGAATGGAAAAAGGACCCCATTGTGACTGGCCCAGATGCTCCATGCATCCTTGGCATAGACTACCTCAAGAGAGGGTATTTTAAGGACCCAAAAGGGTATAGATGGGCCTTTGGTATAGCAGCTGTAGAGACTGAGGACATTCAACAGCTGTCTACCTTGCCTGGCCTCTCAGAGGATCCTTCTGTTGGGGGGTTGCTGAAAGTTGAAGAACAACAGGTGCCAATTGCTACTACCACGGTGCACCGACGACCATATCGCACCAATCGAGACTCCCTGATCCCCATTCATAAACTGATTAGACAATGAGAAAATCAAGGAGTGATTAGCAAGACTCGCTCACCCTTTAATAGTCCTATATGGCCAGTGCAAAAGTCTAATGGAGAATGGAGATTAACTGTGGACTATCGTGGCCTAAACAAAGTTACACCACCGCTGAGTGCTGCTGTGCCAGACATGCTAGAACTTCAATATGAACTGGAGTCAAAGGCAGCCAAGTGGCATGCCACCATAGACATTGCTAATGCATTTTTCTCTATTCCTTTGGCACCAAAGTGCAGGCCACAGTTTGCTTATACCTGGAGAGGTACCCAGTACACCTGGAATCGACTGCCCCAGGGGTGGAAACACAGTCCTACTCTTTGCCATGGACTGATCCAGACTGCACTAGAAAAGGGTGGAGCTCCAGAACATTTGCAATACATTGATGACATCATTGTATGGGGTGATACAGCAGCAGAAGTTTTTGACAAAGGGGAGAAAATAATCCAAATTCTTCTGAAAGCTGGTTTTGCCATAAAAAGAGGCAAAGTCAAGGGACCTGCCCGGGAGCTACAGTTTTTAGGGATTAAATGGCAAGACGGGCGTCACCAAATACCGACAGAGGTGATCAACAAAATAACAGCTATGTCCCCACCAACTAACAAAAAGGAAACAGAAGCCTTCTTAGGCATTGTGGGTTTCTGGAGAATGCCTATTCCAGATTACACCCAGATTGTACGCCCTCTTTATCAAGTGACCAGAAAGAAGAATGATTTTCAGTGGGGCCCTGAACAACGACAGGCTTTTGAACAGATTAAACAAGAGATTGTGCATGCAGTAGCCCTTGGACCAGTCCGCATGGGACAAGATGTTAAAAATGTGCTCTACACCGCAGCCGGGAACAATGGTCCTACCTGGAGCCTCTGGCAGAAAGTACCAGGAGAGACTCGAGGTCGACCCCTAGGATTTTGGAGTCGAGGATACAAGGGCTCTGAGGCCAATTACACGCCAACTGAAAAAGAGATACTGGCAGCATATGAAGGAGTTAGAGCTGCTTCAGAGGTAATCAGTACTGAAGCACAGCTTCTCCTGGCACCCCGATTACCAGTACTAGGCTGGATGTTCAAGGGTAAGGTTCCTACTACTCATCATGCAACTGGTGCTACATGGAGTAAATGGATTGCATTAATTATACAGAGGGCTCGAATAGGAAACGCTAATCGCCCAGGAATCCTAGAAGTGATCATGGACTGACCAGAAGGCAAAGACCTTGGAATGCCACCAGAAGAGGAGGTGACACGTGCTGAAGAAGCCCCACCATATAATGAACTACCAGAGGATGAGAAGCAGTATGTCCTGTTCACCGATGGATCCTGCCATCTTGCAGGAAAGCATCGGAAGTGGAAAGCTGCTGTATGGAGTCCTATATGACGAGTCACAGAAGCCACAGAAGGACAAGGTGAATCAAGTCAATTTGCAGAGGTAAAAGCCATCCAGCTGGCTTTAGACATTGCTGAACGAGAAAAGTGGCCAAGGCTGTATCTTTATACTGACTCATGGATGGTGGCAAATGCCTTGTGGGGGTGGTTAAAGCAGTGGAAGCGAAGCAACTGGCAGCGCAAAGGTAAACCTATTTGGGCTGCTGAATTGTGGCAAGATATTGCTGCTCGGCTAGAGAAACTAGTCGTGAAGGTACGTCATGTAGATGCTCACGTACCTAAAAGTCGGGCAACTGAGGAACATCGAAACAACCAACAAGCGGATCGGGCTGCTAAAGTGTTCCAAATAGATTTGGACTGGGAACATAAAGGTGAACTATTTTTAGCTCGGTGGGCTCATGACACTTCAGGTCATCAAGGGAGAGATGCAACATACAGATGGGCTCATGACCGAGGGGTGGACTTAACTATGGACTCTATTGCACAGGTTATCCATGATTGTGAAACATGCGCTGCAATTAAGCAAGCCAAACGGTTAAAACCTTTGTGGTATGGGGGGCGGTGGCTGAAATATAAATATGGGGAGGCCTGGCAAATTGACTATATCACACTCCCTCAAACCCGCCAGGGTAAACGTTATGTGCTTACCATGGTGGAGGCGACCACCGGATGGGTGGAAACATACTCTGTGCCCCATGCCACTGCCCGGAACACTATTCTGGGCCTTGAAAAGCAAATCTTGTGGTGACACAGCACGCCAGAGAGAATTGAATCGGACCATGGGACTCATTTCAAAAACAGTCTCATAGATAACTGGGCCAAAGAGCATGGCATCGAATGGGTATATCACATCCCCTATCATGCACCAGCATCTGGGAAAACTGAACGATACAATGGGCTGTTAAAAACTACCCTAAAAGCAATGGGGGGTGGAACCTTTAAAAACTGGGATAAGCATTTGGCACAAGCTACCTGGTTAGTTAACACCAGGGGATCTATCAATCAAGCTGGCCCTGCTCAGTCGGACCTTTTACACACAGTAGAAGGAGATAAAGTCCCTGTGGTGCATGAAAGGAATCTGTTGAGAAAAACTGTCTGGGTTCTTCCTGCTACGGGCAAAGGTAAAACCCATTCGTGGGATTGCTTTTGCTCAGGGACCTGGATGTACTTGGTGGGTGATGCTGCAGGATGGTGGAGTCCGATGTGTCCCTGAAGGTGATCTAATCTTGGGTGAGAATACTTAATTCCGAACTGTATGATGTTAATTGTTGCATAATACTAACAGTGTTCATAAGTGTCTTTCAGGTTAAGACAGTGGTGATGAGACCAGAGCTAGCTGCAAGTGGCGTCCAGTAACCTCCTCGAGACTGACATCTTTAACCTGCAACCCATGGGCACGAACCGTGACAAAACTCATACCATGTCTCCTTCCCTGAGAGACTGCTAGCCAGATGGAAACCCACAATCCTGAACTAAATGAACTTAAAGAACTTTTTGTATAGAGATGAATCATAAACTAGTGATATGTGTATATATATTTGAAAATGAAAAGGTAGTGGTAATCTGAGTATGACGGGAATGGTATGGAATAAGGGGTAGAATGTCCTGGTTTGGCCTAAACCAGGTCAATTTTCCTTTCAGTGATTTTTACTTTCAGCTAAGTCTCTTCTAAGTAACTGCACTTTCTGAAAGTAACTGCATGTTTTGCAGACAGTGTCTGCTTCCAGGACTGATTGATAACACTCGAAGTTTATAGTTATCACTGAGGCACCGGTAGGGATGTTATGCAGAAAGGCTCTTGCTGTACTTAGTCTTAGAGAAACCAAGGTCACTGCTAAATTCCTCACTGCTTACGAGTGAAGAGCTGAAGGGGGGTCGCACCTGCAGGGAGGAGCAGACAGGGCAGGTGACCCAAAATTGACCAACAAAGGTACTCCATCCCATACACGTCATTCTTGGTATAAAGCGGGGGGATCACGAGGGTCTCACCCCTTCCTGCTTTTGCTCTTCTTCTGCCCCCTGCCCCTTCTGCCTGCTGGTGTTTGGGTGTTTCTGCTGCTTCGGGCTGCTTCTGCGGCTTGAGCCTTTGGCCAGTGTCCAAGGAGGACTCTGTCTGTTTTCCTGCTGCCCCCGATCCCGATCCGTGCATCCCTGAATCCAGCTCTCGACCGTTGCTGGGCCCAGCCTGGGCCTTCCCAGAGCCTGCCCTGCAGTGCCCGTGGTGACGTGGCCGACATCGGGGGAGCTTGATCTTGGTTTTGTATATATTAGTATATATTTGATTATTTCTATTATTACTATTATACTCTTTTTCATTATTATAGTTTATTAAAACTGTTTTAACTTTCCAACCCATAAGTCTCTCTCCCTTTTCCCTTTCCCTTTCCCTTTCCCTTTCCCTTCGGGTGGGGGGAAGGGTTAACAGAGAGCATCTGCCACAGGTTTAATAGCCGGCCCAGCTTTAAACCATGACAACTAATTAATTGAATATTGAGGAATATTTTGTACTTGCAGTCATATTGTAATTCTGAATTTGGGTGAAAACTTGAATGAAAATTAAACACTCCTGATGCAATATAATCAGAAACACCACAGCATCCTCAAAATTAAAATTTGTGTTGGATGTGGTAATGTCAGAAGAATAATACAGCAAGGACTCTCATGTGTCAAAAAGTTCCAAAAGTCACGAAAAGGGACTCCAGGAGGATCACAGCACACAAGGTAGAATATACCAGCCTTCAGAAGTAAAACAAATATCAGAGCAGATAAATGCCATACTCTATTTAACTGTATTTTACAATATACATCTAAAAGAGCATGACATGCTGTAACAACGGTGGAGAACAGGATTCTTAACATCTTCCTCAAAGAGACTGTAGTCTTAAAGCACATTATGAGCAATATTATCACCACCTGTACACAAAAGAGGAAAAATTATCAGTGTAGAAAGCTGAGACTTCTTATCTAGATTAAGTCCTTTGAAATGCAGAAAGGCTGTAAATCAAGAATTATTTACACCCATTGGAAGTAATCTCCTTGCTAACTGGGGCATGACAACAACTGACCTCAAAGCAAGACCACTGCATGATGACAAACTGCAGATGAGAATATATTTGGAAACTTGGTTAATTATTGCTTGAAGCAAAGAATTGGATTTTATAGAAGTACTGGCGGACCACTATGTCTTACACTCTGGATCAGTAAAATAAATAAACTGGGCAACAGAGAAACCATCTTTTTATGGATCATTTTCATCAATAATGAAGAACTAATGGTGTAAAGGCATTTTCAGGACATTATCGCATAACACATAGATGCAAGAAGCAATATGACTGATGTGGTGGTAAGTTTTTACTGGGAGTCACAAATGAAAGGTGCCAAAAGATGCAGCAGAGATTCTAACACAGATACAAGTTTCAGGAAGACAGCAGCAGGTCATAAGTGCTGTTATAAGCAGGTCATGGTGCTGTCTCTAGGCACATCAAGGATAGGGGGATCATTAGGGGCACTCAGCATGGCTTCACCAAGGGGAAGTCATGCTTAACCAACTTGATAGCCTTTTATGAGGACGTAACCCGGTGGATAGATGATGGTAAAGCTGTGGATGTGGTCTATCTCGATTTCAGTAAAGCATTTGACACGGTCTCCCACAGCATCCTCGCAGCTAAACTGAGGAAGTGTGGTCTGGATGATCAGGTAGTGAGGTGGATTGTGAACTGGCTGAAGGAAAGAAGCCAGAGAGTCGTGGTCAATGGGACTGAGTCCAGCTGGAGGCCTGTGTCTAGCGGAGTCCCTTAAGGGTCGGTACTGGGACCAGTACTATTCAATATATTCATTAATGACTTGGATGAGGGAATAGAGTGCACTGTCAGCAAGTTCGCTGATGACACAAAACTGGGAGGAGTGGCTGACACAACGGAAGGCTGCGCAGCCATTCAGAGAGACCTGGACAGGCTGGAGAGTTGGGCGGGGAGAAATTTAATGAAATATAACAAGGGCAAGTGTAGAGTCCTGCATCTGGGCAAGAACAACCCCATGTACCAGTACAAGTTGGGGGCAGACCTGTTGGAGACCAGCGTAGGGGAAAGGGACCTGGGCGTCCTAGTGGACAGCAGGATGACCATGAGCCAGCAGTGTGCCCTTGTGGCCAAGAAGGACAATGGCATCCTGGGGTGTATTAGAAGGGGTGTGATTAGTAGGTCAAGAGAGGTTCTCCTCCCCCTCTACTCTGCCCTGGTGAGGCCGCATCTGGAATATTGTGTCCAGTTCTGGGCCCCTCAGTTCAAGAAGGACAGGGAACTGCTAGAGAGAGTCCAGCGCAGAGCCACGAAGATGATTAAGGGAGTGGAACATCTCCCTTATGAGGAGAGGTTGAGGGAGCTGGGTCTCTTTAGCTTGGAGAAGAGGAGACTGAGGGGTGACCTCATTAATGTTTATAAATATGTAAAGGGCAAGTGTCATGAGGATGGAGCCAGGCTCTTCTCAGTGACATCCCTTGACAGGACAAGGGGCAATGGGTGCAAGCTGGAACACAGGAGGTTTCACATAAATACGAGGAAAAACTTCTTTACGGTGAGGGTGACTGAACACTGGAACAGGCTGCCCAGAGAGGTTGTGGAGTCTCCTTCTCTGGAGACATTCAAAACCCGCCTGGACGCGTTCCTGTGTGATATGGTCTAGTCAATCCTGCTCTGGCAGGGGGATTGGACTAGATGATCTTTCGAGGTCCCTTCCAGTCCCTAACATTCTGTGATTCTGTGTGATTCTGTGATAAGACCCAGCAATGCAGAATCCTTGAGTAGCTCCATCAAGCCGTATCAATCTTTGCTAAGAATGTGGAACAGATTAAGAGCTGCTACATGATGAAGTCCTCTGCAGCACAGATGAGTCTACCTGCTTCAAGTTAAATAAAATACTGTAAGAAAATGTAAATTCTCCAGTTGTCTCAGAAGAAGGCAGATGCGTATGCTCTTCTGTATGAGATGCATGTTCCAAATAATAGATACAAACAAGACACTCAGAAAGCTAAGACACCCAGGAGTCCTGCCCTTAGGTTTAGCTATGTTATAGCTTGCTGAACATATGAGCAAGGTGTAATGCAGACCTGAGCAACAACCACGGATGCTAATAAGGTAGCACATTCTCTTGGGACCAAAGCACGCAGAGTGTAGCTGTGCCTCTTGTAATGCTTTATGTACAGAAGAAATGCAGTTTTCAATATCTGTAGCAGGAGAGCACTTACCAACAAATCAATTCCAAGCTTTGACAAACTTGAGTTTTCACCATATCCATTTTGGAAACCTAGGGATTTTCTGCAGTTGTGAATTCCAGCAAAGTACAACAAATTACAATGAATAACAGTATACAGTTTCTCTGTACAGAATGGACTGAAGGTGACTTCATCCACCTATGTAAAATCTGTGTCTATTCCATTATGCACTGCACACAAACCAACCAAGAAGAAAGATTTATTCTTCTTCTTCTAGGGACAATTCCTGCAGGGAAAACCCAATTTGCTAGGTCCAGCCAAAAGTTATGAGTGGAAACCACAAGTCAAAAATGTGTTAGATGATCATTTAGTGAAGAAAAGGACTACCAGCACTCAAAACTGTGCCAGAAATTACAGTACACAACTGTTGGGTGTTCCTGCAGGTCAGGGAATGCAAGGTCACTAATCACAAGGGATAGCTCTGCAGTTTGCCTTTACCGATCAATTTAAAGATAGAGGTAAGAATGGTGTACAAGAGATTTCAGGGAAGATCTGGACGCAAAAGAGAAGGAAGTGTGATATCTGAAATATACATCTAATTATCTACAAATGTCTCCCAGCACATCTTGCATGCTCTAATTATGGGGAATATATTGCTGTTTGCCACAATATATTCAAAACAACTAACGTAACTTTAAATCTTCTGACTAGTAGCAGGCAATCTTTTTTTCTGAACCACAAATATTGAATGCATTATTGCAAAATTGTATTTGTCACCATGCAAAGGCAGCACCGCTAAGAACATAATTATCATTACTAAGCTACCAGTCAGCCAGCAGGAGCATATCTGAAGAAAAATCTATAGCTGTAGAAGCTTACGAAACTATTAGGATTTGCTGTCCCACGTGAAACCATCATCTGACCTATCTGCCATTAGTTGACTAAAATAGGACTTGCTAACGTGCAGAAATTAAACTTATTTAAACTGAACCAAAACCAGACAATTTCTAAATTAAGACATATACTTGTATTGCCTTTAGTATGTTCATATGTTTTAGTTCACCTCTCTCAAAGTCAATACAGAAGGCAGATTAAAAATTATATATACTCTATAATTGGTCAATAAAGGTCAGTTTTTCTAGATCATATCTTTAGAACTGGATGTATAAACCAGGCCTGAAGGACGAGAGTTTTCTCCAAAAACCTCTGTTACTTCAAGTCATTACACATCGCACTCTTTGCTTGGGCTCTGAACTGAGCTACAGATTGCAACACAGTGCCTAGAACAGCTCTGGACTTGTGACTGACCACTGGAGAGCATCAGGGATGATAGCTTCTGACAGACCATTTCTCCTCCCACAGCAATATTAAAAGGAGGTGAATTTGTTCTGCTTCAGTTCACAAATATTCAAGATGCACATTTGCAAGCTTGTAAGTGAAGTAATGAACTGTCTCTTGGGAAGTGCTGTATCATGCTTTTGGTCACCCTCAAGCAACTCAGCTGCCATATCTCTTAGAGAGAGCATCTGGTTATCAAGGAGAGCATTCCAAATTTAGAGCCACGGATGAAGTCCTCGCCTAATTCAAAACACACATAGCTCGTCACCGTTAATGCACTGCCTTCTGTCACTTTCTGACTACTGGATTTTCAGCCCTGATTATTTGTTTCAACAGTTACCCTTTATTACCCAGTGATCACTATCAAAGCCTCCCATGTGTGTGACTGAGCATGTTTTGTAGCACAGGGGCATTGTCAGCAGTGCAGTTAAGTCTGTTGGATACAAATAAAATACCTTCATTGCCATAAGTTCCTGCATCAAGACTGCATTTTCCAGGTCTAGCCTCTGGCTGTCTCCACGAGGTTTAACATCATAACTAAGGGGATCAATATGGATGCTCTCCAGCTCCAGCATTGTCAGTTTCACTGCTGCCCTGTCATTTTTCAACTGCTGGATGTAATCCTTCAGCCGCTGCTCATCCTCCTTTGTAAATTCCGTATCACAACTGCTTGCAGTTGAGCTGGTAGTACTGGAAAGAGAAAGAACAGTATTAAAAAAACATTTGGAACAAAATCTGTATTTTTACATCAAACACTCTCCCAATACTTCATCAACACATCTGAGTCTTACTTAAAAGTTCATAGAAAGGACACATGTAGTGTGGACTGGATGTTGCAATGTTCAGAAGATGCAGAGGGGTGTGACAAATTCAGAAAAGAAATTAATTCTCTAAGCTGCATGAGAAAATTGAATCATGTGACAACTTCTCTGCAAAGCCAGATATTTAGTGACATGTAACTGAATTGCTTTTCTTGGAATGGTGTCTTCTGAAACAAGTCTCTTTTTTTAATTTAAAAAAAAAAAAGCTACTTAAGATTTCTTAGCAATACTCTAGCAGGGAAAATTTCCCTCTGCTGCTCAGGCACTGAATCTTCATCTTCTTTAGGAAGAAGCATCTGCTAAGAAAAAAGAATCAGCCCAGACCTCATTTATCTCTGCTGATGGCAATACCAGTTATCATCTCAGATATATTTAATGGATATTTGTAGGAATCAACCTGAGTAAAATTCCACTGGCAGTTGCCAGGAAGCAACATCTTTCAATTCATGTTAAGGTGTACTCCTCAGTACACTGACATTCCTTGAGGTCTGAAGGTGTTTAAAAACCAACCTGTAAGTTAGCAGGATTTTTAATAAAAGGTCATAATCAGACTTGGTGGAACTTCTCCTATCTACAGGCATCAAACAAATGACTGCCCGTTACTCTGCTCCACAAATGTTTACACAGAGATCGCAGAAAGGGAGAACTAATGTCTTAGAGCAAGGGTGGCTCAGTCCTGCCTACCCACCTACACGCATGCCAGTGCTGCAGGGGGCCGAGGCTGATATGACCGTAGCATTCCAGGGCTGAATATAGTTGCAATAACACTAAAAGGAAAACAAAATGTCGTGTTGTTTCTATAACCTCACTCAAAGCTGCCTGCTGTCTCCTGAGGTCCTGTAATCAGCTGCTGGGTGAGGGATAAGTCATCCATTAACTGTGCTTGTCTGGAATGCTAGATGATCTCAGTTATCAGCAGGGGAATAAATCACTTTCTGTATCAAATTGCACTGCTGTTGAACATTTTTGTAGGAAGAAAAAAAGACCCACCCACTACATGCTGTGAGAGTCAGGATGATGTCCTAAAATATATTATGCATGTGAAAAAAGGGGAAGACTCTCAAGACAGGCTTGATTTTCCTCTTTTCTTTGGTTCTACTTCAGCTAAAGCTACACTGATTTTTAAATGCGTCAAATAATTGCCTGTCTTCCCACAAATTCCAAGCACAGCCTTGGAGGAGATGGAGAATTGGCAGGTCTACAAAGATTTCTCAAAATCCTTCCCTCTCATGAAATATCGCATTACAGTTTTTTACTACAGTTCTCTGTCAATTTCCCATTATTCCTTCCTTTTCTGAGGGATAGTAGGTGCCGTATTTACCACAAGTGTAAACTGGTCTTTGCTTTTGTTTTCATCCGTTTCCATGTGCAGTGAAGCTAAAAACACCCAGTACCTACACTACACAGAAACCCTTTCAGGCTGAAACAAATTTTTGTTTATACTTAGTTCTTCATTAGAGAATCTCCAAACACTTAATAAATCTTGCTTTACTTAGTCTAAAGATACCTCTCTGAAGTAGATATTGATATAAAAATCATGGGGATAGACAATGTGAGAAACATTTAATTCTGTATTGAAGTCATGTTGCAAGTTTCCTCAGCACCCAAAGACAGCAATTGCACAGCTTTTCTGGATTGAATGTAAAACAGCTGTTGTTGGAGGAAGGACAGCTTTTAAAGCCTACACAGGCTTCAAATCTTGGGACACAAAGAGCTCATCTCAGTTTTCACTTGCAAAGGAAAGAAAACCTAGCTCTCCTGCTGGGAATGAAACCTGAGCAAAAATGCTGAAAGTCTATTGTTATGTGGTGTTGGACCTCGTACTCACTGGATGTTCACAGATTTCAGCCCTTGAAGATCCACGGCTATGCACAAATGTTTTAGGGCAGAGCAGTCCAAACTGAGGAAGGGAGTCTGAGTTGTTGCCAGTGATACTCAGGCTGCTTTTACTTCAGTCCTGGCTGCCTGCCTGCCTGTCTGTCTGCAGCTGAGTTGGCTCCTCTGGTGAATTGCTAGCAAGCTGCTCTTCTTTTTTTTTTTTTTTTTCTTTAAAGAAGGTGAGGGGAGCTTAGCAAGGAAGCTGTAAGAACATTCCCTCTCCCCTTACATTTAGCAGCAAGCCCCCACCCAGAAGAGTGGATGGGTTGCATAAAGTCGGGGTCCAAACAAAGTCCACTTTGGACAATTGTAAAAATGAGGCTGCATGATGAGGGATGAAAACAACGCTGCAGTGTTTCTGAACTCCCACAGCACAGCTCTGCCAGGGTGTGTTCCCCCAAAAGCCGCACCATACAGCTTTCCACAGCCATAACAGAAATATCAGAACAGCTAGTCCACTGCTGCTCTATTCAAGGGCCCACAGCTGGTGAGCATATGATCCTGATTTTCAGATATTGCTCTCCCTTATAACAGCAATCAGGACAAAGAAAAACAGACCAGCAGAATGCCGATGTAGTATAATGCATCCATCCAAAAACCACTGACACTGTTGCAGAAGATGTGCAGTTTCTCTTTTCTCAAGCATGTGGTTAAGGATAGAGAAAGGATCACAATTTCATCACACCTGGAGGGAATACAACATCAATCTGCTCATTCTAACTGCTGTTGTATTCAGAACAAGCAAAAAGAAATCTTCCCACTCACTTCATCCTTCAAGTCTTTTACAATGATGTCATACCTGGATGATGTCAAATTAATTTTCATATACTGCCTGTGGAAAATATGGAGGTTGGTATAGTATAACATGCAGTTTTATTTGCTGGCATGCATGTGTGTGTTCGCGTGCACATGTGTTTGTATAAAATGCAGTGGATGGATATAAATGAGGCTTCCAACAGTGCCTCTGCGTGAGTAACTTCTGTACACTACAGAATTTTGTCCATAAAACCTCGTATAAGCTTCAGTTCATCTGTTAAAATTCAAGTCAATAAATTAATCTGCAATTCAGCAATGTTGCAGATAATACAAAAGTTGATAGAACTAAAATAACGCTGTCAGAGCTGAATCCACAAAACTTACTCGAGTGTCTGCACGCAACCTTACACTTTAAAGAATGCATTTGATACACAGTATGCAAGGGCCAACCATCTTCCAGGTGAATGTTGTGGCTTGAGGTCTGAAACAGCACAATGACAAAAGACAGTAATTTCCTGATAAACTGAAAAATATTCCAACCTGCCAAAAGACAAAACCCACTATATTTGGCTAAACCCAGAAGCTTTGGTGAAACTACCCTGCTTCCTTCTGAGACTACTTCAGTCCACCAATGAAGTGTTACACAGATAACATTAAGATATCTGTTCTGATATTTCTAAATAACTTATTTGCATGCTTCAGCCAAGATAATCTTGTCTGTCAGCAACTTACCTGAAATCTGAGGTGCTTCTGATGAAAGGTATAGTCCTACATTTGGCTGAGGTCGGATATTTTGTGACACTGCATAATACTGAAAAGAATTCCCTTTGCATACAAGAGACCAGATCTTTCCCTGCATGAATCCAGATCTAAGGATGGGCTTACTAACACTGCAGGGAATAAAATCCACTGTTTTCAGTCAGTGTTACAACTGGAGTCCTTCTCTTTTGTTTCCTTCTTTTTAAGGTGCAATCAGTCAAACCTTGTTGGCAATATATGTTCTATAGTTAGCTTCTGTCCATTAAAATAATTATGACTTCCAACTACACTGCAGACCTGTTTCTATTTTCAAAAAATGAATTGGCAGCATTATTGTGCTGCTGCCAGCCAAATGAGTTGAGATGCTTGCTATTATTTTTATTCACTTCACCACTAACAACCTCTGTGATGCTCTTTCCTTGCATTTCATTTCTTTTCATTTCAGTTGTTCCCTTTTACAGTCTTTAATCACTTGTCACTAGCGAATGTGTTCAGTGATTTGACATTCAGAATCTCTTTTGAAATGCCAAAGCTAAAGATGGGTCAACAATTCCATTATAAGTCCCTGTTCCACAGGATTTTGAACAGGAGGGAGAATTATTCATTTGTCACAAGTCTCAGCAAAGGAGAGTTTTCACCATCCCACTACCTCTTTACTCAGTTGGTTTCAAAGGGGAAAAGGTAGCAATACAAATCTGCAACTAAAAGCCTGAAACACTGAAACAGCTATGGCAAAAGATCAGTCTTGCAGATTTGGAGCATGTTTGAACCACATAATGTAAAAATGTTTTCATTCCAGTGCAATGGTCCCCAAATGGTGGTTCACACAGCACTCACTGGTGATGTGGGCTTGTTCTGCTCGCCAGTTTTACAGACTGCCAAGTTCTTCAAGACAAATAAAAACCATTAAGCCTAAAGGAACAGCTAGAAATCCACGGTCTGCTTTCCTGTCTCTGCTTGGATTGCTCTTGTAATGGAAAAGGAAAGGAAATGGACACCATCAACATCAAAGAATCATAGAGGGCTGGAGGTTTGTGGCAATGGGACGCCTGTTTAGAGCCGCAGGGAGCCAAGTGACAAGGCAGCATGCATGAACAGGTTGAGAGACCTGGCAACACAGGCAGAATAACTCCAAAAAGCAGGACTAGGGTCCTGGAGGGAGACAAAAAGAATCCAGAATGACAGGGAGAGGAGAGTTAAAGACAAAATCTTCTTTTTTTTAAATCTGAGACAGAACATTTACTGATGTAAACATAGAAAAGTGTGTGCCTTTTGGACTAACACAGATTTTCCATCTATAGGCTGGCACAGTGTCATGTGTCAGTAAGCTGAAGGGGGGATGCCTCTATTTTGAGAGAGGGTCCACCGGAAGGAGAAATCTGAAAACACCTCTACCACATATCACTTGAACACAACAGAAGGAAAGAAGAATTGTATTTCATGGAGAAGCTAAAGTCTCAGAAATATTTTCACTAATATGTATGTTTAGATAAAGACAAGTTACATTGGGCATGGGGGGCGAGGGGAGAGGGATGACAATGTGTAAGTGATGATCAGATCAGGATGCCCATATGACAAGTTCCTGACTTGCTGTGTGCCCTTCAGGTGAGTCAGAGAAGCTCTTCTCTCCTCATGTTCCACATGTATTAAAGCAGATAATAACAGTTACCTTATTCAGTACAATATCCTGCTCCATGACAGAAAAAATTACCCTACAATGATAATGACTCAGGCTAAAACATCCCTCTTGCACACAGAAGCATTTACATTTGCATTTTTACATTTCATGACACAGTTTATACTGATTAACTTTGAAATCCTATGCCGTTTTAATCATACTCTGCTGAAACTTTATTTATTCAGCCAACACATTACGTGCACACATACACACACTGCCAGCTGACCACCAAAAGTTCACAGTAAACAGTGAGCATGAGGGATGATTTTCCTCCTCAAACACATACACCTCCCTCCCTTATTCTCTCCCTCAAAAAAACCAAAAATGATGTTTAACAAAGCAAGGACTGTAGACACTACATTACTACGAAACACTTTAAGTGAAAGGCTAGGAGAATAAACACTAAAACAGGAACACCACCCCCGCCCCTCCTCACCAATTTCCCCCGTCAGTAGTGGAAACTATCTAAATTGTTTTCACGAAAAAAAGTTACGCCTTGACTAATACCAGATATCTCACAAGCAAGAAGAACACTGATGTAGTTACGAACAGAAAATGACCCTTTCAAATAACAGAATGGAAAACAAGCTCAGCCTAAGTTGAGGTGTTGCTACATGTGGCCACTTACAACATGTTCCCGTGCAGGTGTAGATATGGCATAAGTGCACACAGGCTGAGGCAAGTCAAGTATTTGAAAAAGCTTTGTATAACTTCTTTCCAAGGCCAATAAATACTTTTGGTACATTGAGTGATCAATGTGTTACTAGCACAGATGCTGCCACATTAATTTCTGAAGATACAGCTTTATTGGACTGAAAGTGCACCATAAAACTCCTTTGAATAAAACGTTAAAATTTACCTCACATTTGGACCCTGTTCCCTCCAGTTACTTTATTGCTCACTTTTTAGCTGTTCCACGGTATTCACATGGCAGAAAATAAGATCCTTTGGAGGAGGCATCAGCAAGAAAAGGAAATGATATAGTACTAAAATAAACTTCTAAACGTGTCAAAAAATGACAGCATTTGAATAAAGAACTGGCTCAAAAACTGAATTAAAATGAAGTTTTAGAGTGAATCTGAGAAACCAAAATAACTTTTAAAAAGAAAAATGTTCATCTATATTTATCCAGGATGCTTGCCAAATTCCTATCAATACACAAGCACACATATTCACTGCACAGAGTACAATTACACTACAGGCAGACAACGACTCAAAATGAAGCTGCTAGCAGATGTATTTGACTGGAACACTTCTGCAATAATAGCTCATTTAAGTTTCATTATTTTATAGGTCTTCAGAAAAACTGCAATATCTAGCTTTTCCTGGAAGAATCCACTCTGTCATGATGTTCATTTGCCACTCCACGTGCGAAAGAATAGCATGGGAATGAAGAATTTGGAGGGGGGCAAAGGGAAATGGGAAGGAAGAGGAAATGGTTTAAAACAAAATGGTTGGATTTGCAACATTCAGAAAACAATTCTTGAGCACTCCAAAACGCCTATGGTAGCATACTTCTGATCTCTGGTTCTCTGTACATATGTGCTGTCTGGATACAACAGATATGAATAAGAAGTACATGATTTGGGTTCCAAGAAAACAGCAAGAAAGTCACTGAAATAAAACAAAGGTAATAGTTTTGCCCTTTATGAGGAAGATCAAAGTTCAGAGTCACCCATCTGCAACAAATTTATGCAAAACCCTTTTTGGCTGGAGTTCCTCGAAGTCTAAGGACAATTAGACCACTGAGGCATGGTGACTTATAAATCAAAGCAAAGGAGCCAGTGGACTGAAGTGAGGGAGGTAGTTCAGCAAATTCAATACAACATAACTTTCAGTCTGAAATAAAAAACTTGGTGATTAGGAGATCAGATGAGTTGCAGTTACCTTGTGTGGCTGTTCGATGACAGGCTTTCCCAGGGCTGCACGCTACAGCCAGTGATTGCATAGGCTCCCCCACAGCTCCCATCTAGTTTCATCAGCAAGGCTTTTGCTGCATTCTCAGCTGTCTTCCTGCAGTCATGAGCTCTCTTAAGCATCTGGGTGATGTTTTCATCACCTGTCTGGTCCCCTAGTTTTCAAGCAAACAATCTGTTTCAGAGCTTTGAGGAGAGCAACAGAAATAAAGGCAAGAGTAGAGATGCTTCTACACACTCTCAATTTATACCAAGTGATGACAATAAATTACCAATCTGTGATGTAAAAGCAACTTCTCTTCTGCGTGAGAGTCAGTGGTAACTGGGCTACTGGCCTGAAGGTATTTCCCTCCCAGCCACAAGCTCCAGGTACTTGTTGCTCTGGGTACATATCTTAAGTGACGTTTTTACCGTAGCTAGCTTGTCTGTTTGTAAGGGTGTGCATTGTGCATTAGGATTAGGTGATTAGGTTAGGATGCTCGAATTAGTAATACACTCAAAAAGCCTCAGCCTAAATTACAACTCTTACTCCAATCAGTCCAGTGCTGTTTCACAGTGTGGTCATTTTGAGTGCTTTTTCTCACAAGCACCTTTATCTCAAGCCTAATGGTTTGCCAGAACACCTTCTTACAGGTTACCCTTCCAGCTGGAAGAGTTGTCTTACTGCTTAGAAACAGCCTGTCAGAGTTCACCGTCATGCATGCTGAACCAAAAGAAAACTAGCACTGGTGTTTTTTAACTTGCTGTAACTTCCTAGTGGTTATGCAGCATCTATGCAGCTGGTAAACCATCCCTTCAGCAGAGGAAGGACAGAAACCACCACTGTCACCATTCTTATAGTCCTAACTCCAGCTGGAGTCAAGTCATTAAACTAAGACACACTAGTGGCTACACTGAAAGTCTGAACAAAACTACAATATATTCACACTTTACCAAATACAATGTGAAGATGTCAGAGAGTATAAAACCCCCCCCATTTGCTGTATGTCAGATTTTCATTTCATCCTTATTTGAGTCAAAGACCAATTACCCATACTTCACACTTGCTAAGTGAAGTGCGTGCACTAGAAATAACAATAATACAGAAGACAGGAAGGGAGAATGTTCTGTTAGGAGCAGCTGGATATGCTCAGCTGTAAGCGATGCAGAAGCAGCTCCCATGGATTTTCCACTCACAGATGTTGATGTAAAACTTGACTGATCTTCAAACCAAAAACATGCTATTTTATCTAGGTTTTTTAATCAAATTTCATGGTAAAGTAAAGGTACAGAAACCAAACACAACTTCCTCCAAGCTGCGTTATGTAATGGGAAATTGGCACTATTTCTATCACAGGGCTGTAACTGATAATACCATAATTACGAGCTGTAGACAGACACCTATATAAAAACTAAACTACACTCTCTTTTATAAAATGCATGTGAGATGAAACCCTACTCAAACACAAAGTATTTCTCCCTTCTAAGATTTCCTTCTGCCACGTATGTGAATAGAAAACTCAAGACTAAATTCACTTCTGCTGGCCACTGTTCTCTGCCAGAAGGGAAAGCTCCCTAGCACATTATGGAAAGGATTGACCCGAGTCTGGAAGAAAGGTGGATGAAAATCTCACATTCACTCCAACGTTTAGTGTATGGCACACACTGCACAGGCCGAGACAGGTACAAGGGCCTGCTTCTAGCACTGGGAGAACTACAAAATGGGGCATGGTTAGCAGCACAGCAACTGTGGGCTGAGTTCATCTAGTCATCTGAAACAAGAGGCTGATCATGTCAGTCCTGTGGCTCTAAAGCCAGATGGTCACTCTGTCTCTAAAAACTTCCCATTTACTTAGTTATTCTATTACTTAGTGAGCAGCATATTAAAAAACATCTAGCCACAAGAAAATAAGAAAAACCTAGAACATATAGGCTAATAACCCTGAGAACACAGTAAAAACTAAGATAGAATGTTTTAAAACTTCAGAGCAAAGGTAAAATGTGAGGTGAAAAACTAGAGCCATTTTTTTTTGTTTTTTGGTAACTACTCAATGCTACCTTTGTATTGTCTTAATGCCAGTTTTTCATAGACCATACTTCTAGGCAGGTCAGTGTTGCTGGTTCAGACAAAATCTGTACTTGCAGTTACCACAGCTAGGTGGCACTAAGCCACATATGCTCATGGGTATTGTTTAATAATTCCACTCTCTACAGTTGCATGTCTGTAGCAGCCTCACCACTGCCAGAATAGGCATCGCCTTGTAATAGTGTTCATAGGTTAATTTAAATAGCTGGTGAATTTTATGATTTAATTCCAGTCTCTGTTTTTCTTTTCCCCTATTTTTTTGGGGTGTGTAAAGTGATTTAATTAGTTAAAAACAAGAAAAGACCGGAAAGCATTCTTGAGTGATGGGTCATGAGATGAATCACCGTTACAACTAACTCTTAATGCTAACTGACATGCAAAAAAAAAATTTAAATAACGTGATTCATTGACGTCTTACCAACAGAACCAACACCTGCAGCTCTGAACTGCCCAAGAATGAGACTCTGCTCACTTTCTGCCAATGCCAACAGCAGCTCATACGCTTCTATGCACTGTTCACTGAAAGAGAAAACAAAACACGGAAAACAAAAATCACAAAAAATATAACTGCAATTTAAAGGGGAAGAATACCTGCAACAGCAACAAAAAAAAAAAGAGGTACCTGATGAACTGCATGATTCCCTACTACTTGACTAGCAGCAGGGATATTAAATGACATAACACATATAACTTCTATCACAAGCATTCAACAGTCTCTCCTTCCTTATGATGGTCCCAGTTTGGCCTCAAGTCAAGTAACAAGTTAAAACAGAAGAGAATGATCTGATGTGAAGTGAGCTCCAGAAGCATGTTTGAAACAGTCAACAATATGAATGGTGGTCAATGTGATCCCTTTGAGAAACTTTTCAGGCCTTCTTACTATACAAAATACAGTATTTTGTACTCTATAACTATACTATACAAAGTATAGCAAGAAGAAAAGACAAGAAAAATACTTGTTTTTCTGTCCTGGCTGTAAGATTTTCCTTCTTAAAACACAACAACTTCTAAATAAAGTTGTGAGTCACTCATTCCTGCTGCATTTCTAATGTTTTTGAAAATAATATATACATTAACATACCTATTTGCAATTTACATTTCCTTGTAAGTTGCTAAAGCCTGATAGTAATGGAACACACTCTTTAAAAGGCACACAATTTGTCTTAAGACCAGAACTGCCTGTTCCAAATTAGTTGCAGCTGAAGAACTTAAACAACACCATCTTTTTACATATAGTTTAAAGCAAATTTAGATACTTGTAACCATATGCCAAGCAATTCATCCACAATTCCAACTGATGTAATATAAAGTCACTCTGAATTCTGTGGAGTACAATACTACTCTTTGGTCCACTGGTCTTGTGAAAGGTGCCAGCCTAATACGGAGAATCTGTATCTTAAGACCAAATATAGCAGAAACAGTTCGAGCCTACACATACTCACTAATTCAAATGTTAATTCAGTATTTAAAAATGAAAAGACAAATCTGTGTATTCCTATTAGATTGAGTTCACTGCTGCTGGTGAACTCGGGTTGAAATCAATAACTTCAGTTCTGTAGTTCGTCAAGTAGTTTAACCAAAGAGGCATTTTTTCAGGGAGGAAACAAAAAGAAACAGTATTACTATGGCACACCAACAATTTGACTCTCAAAGACTTCTATCAAGTCTCCCTCACTCCCTCTTTTTCTGGCCGAGACACCCTCTGCATAGGTACATACCTGTACTGCAATGCAAGCCTGAGGGCTGTGGCATTGGACTCATACTTCCCAACAAGCATGCTCATCCTCTCGGCATTGCTCTTGCACTCTTCTAGCGTTATTGTCAACAAGTCATTCTGGGATTTCAAGTGCTCAATTCGGCTGTAGAAAAGGAAGTAAATTGCAACTTTCAAGCTTAGCTTGTGGACACTGTCCTGAAAACTCTAGAACAATCATAATTTAAAACAACAAATACCGTTTGGTCTACACAAGGTTTTTAATGAAAATGGCAAAATCTACCAGTTCTGTGTCCCATGTCAAGAGCCAAGAGGACAGTAATTTCTCTTAGGACAGCCTCTTCTCCTTCTCCTGTCCTTCCCATAAAATGTAATCATAACCCTGTGTAACAGTAGCAAGCAGAAAGATCTACCACTATTTTGTGGCCACAAGACTGCGCAGGACAGTTTCATATTAACTTTTTGCTTAATTTTTCTGCCTCCATTCCTCAATTCCTGCTGCCACATTTGCTTCTTGTTTTAAGTGGCATATTCATTAGTGTACTGTGTGGGTGTGCGCAAGGATCATGCACCTGCATAAATGCCCCTTTTCTTTGGAACATCCAGAATAACCGTTTCACTTGAAGTAATATTTTGGTTGTGATTAGAGAGGTAACTTCCAAAATAAGAACGAAGTTTCAAAGAGGCAATGAAATCTCCAAAAGTTCTGGCAACAGTCAAACAGAACCTCATATCAGAAATTAATTGTAACATTCTTCCAAATGAGATTAACTCTGAATCTGAAAATGAGGCTTCAGAATATCAGTATTACTGTTTATTCTCACTGCTCATAACTGCACTACACAACAATGTACTACGTCTAATCCTAAGAGTTGAACATACACCAAAAACAGACAGGCAAATGATTTCAAAATTTGGACAGGCAGCTAACGAAGAAATCAGTACCATCCAGAACTGTAAAATCACTGGCTTCTCAACAAACACAAGAAGAAGAAGAAGGGCTAGTATACTATTTATTCAGCAATCAGAATAAAGCCCTGACTTTCCCAGTTGCTAGAACTCTCAGATGCTTCACCTCCTGTATTTTATTTGACACTTCCTATAAGGATACATGTTGTCAAAGCATAATTGTGCAGTGCACAGAAAAAAAAAAAAAAAAAAAAAAAAAAGAAATAAAAAAGAAAAAATAAAAAATAAAAAAGAAAAAAAAAAAAAAAAAAAATAAAAAACAAAAAATAAAAAATAAAAAATAAAAAATAAAAAATAAAAAAGAAAAAAGAAAAAAGAAAAAAGAAAAGAAAAAAAGAAAAAAAGAAAAAAGAAAAAAGAAAAAAAAGAAAAAAAAAAGAAAAAAGAAAAAAGAAAAAAGAAAAAAGAATAAAAAATAAAAAACAAAAAAAAATAAAAAATAAAAAACAAAAAATAAAAAAGAAAAAAGAAAAAATAAAAAAGAAAAAAGAAAAAATAAAAAAAAAGAAAAAAGAAGAAAAAAGAAAAAAGAAGAAAAAAGAAAAAAGAAAAAAGAAAAAAGGATCAGATTTTGCAGCACTGCAAAACAGGAGCTACAAATAAAAGAGATACTGTACTGACCAGATGAAATTTGAGATAGCCGTGGGGAAGAGAGAACTTGGAGGGAAACATGCTGAGACATGATTCTTATGTTCCTGATCCACAGTTTTGATTTTATGTGCCAAAGAGGACATGAAGCATTGGTTTCGATAAAGCTTAATGAAGGATAACACCAGCAGTATTTTAACTGCAACCAGAAAGCTGCAATCTTTCTTCTGCAGACAGAAGTCTATTTACTGGTATATATGCCATACCACCATACATAAGTACATTCATTGATACAGTTAACGCTATAATTCTGTTTCTTCAGGACAAAACAAAGCAAGCTAATTCCAGAGTGATGGAGAATAAGTTACAGGAATCCTTATTTCTAGCAGTGATGTGCCTTATGAAAAAAGATGCCATGTCTACTTGGTCAGCCACAGAGAAGGACACTGGTGTAAAAATTGTTACAGGTGAAGGTGCCGTGCTGATCTAATAATGCATGACCAAAGTGTCATACTAATGGAAAGGATCCTTAGCATATGATTCAATCTTCTCTTCATCAACTACATTCCGTGTTTATGTGCAGCTGCCACAGTTGAGCTGGGACTGAACTAAGAAATATTAAAAAAGGATAAAAAAGTAGAAATTTTAACAAAGCTAATAGCAGACAACACAGTTGAGCATATCTAACTTTTCACCTTACCTATTTAATCTCTCTGTCTCCACTTCAAACTCTCGGATTTTACTTTCCGAGATAGCAGATCCATGTGAATAAAGAGTCTGGAAGATTTCCTGAATGTTTGAGCAGTCTTGGAGGGAATGTGCCAAATGTTCAGCCACAGTACTAGACACCTGCACAGGGCAGTTAACAGATCATTGTGAACAGATGACCACTTGAGCTCTCCCACAAGCAGTCTGCACTGAGAGCTGCATTTGCTTGTACGCACTCACTTCAAAGCATTCATTATTCAGTTATTACTATGAATTTTACATTGAAGAGAACATTTACAAGTTTCCACTTTAAGAAGCTATTTTGATTTAAAATTCTACTAACCGAAGGTGAAGACCACTATTTCACCACACATTTAAAAAGCCTAATGTGTAAGTTACTTACTTTCTTGAAAGCTTAGCAAAAGGTCAGAGCTAAGCTCTTCAGTAGAACAAATAACACACAGTGACAGCAGCGTTAAGGATTTACATCAGCACTACAAAGCAGAACCCAGTTCTCTGCTGACCGGAAGTTGTGAAATGCAACTCAACAGTCTTTTCTTGAAGAATATTATTTTGGAGGAATTACCCCAAATCATCCTCTTGAAGTCACTCAAAGAATGATTTCTAGCCACCAGTTATGAGAAAATGAGATCTTCGTATCGTGCAAAATACTCCCTGTTGAAATATTTTTCTCAAAAGAACTTTTAAAGTATTTTCAGTTAGCTCATATATCAATTTAATAAGAAAGCAATGTTGTTTTTAATGCAACACAGGTCATCTTCAGAAGGTATCACACATGCACATAATTATTAGTCCTTACCCCTATGCTGCTGATTTCTGATCCTAAAACAGGTCTATCGGATGATGAAGACTCTGATCTTGTCTTTGACAACTTCACTCTTTCAGCAACCTGTAAGTCAGAATGCTGCACAGGTTACACAGGAAACCCACACGCCATAAAGATTACACAAAATGCATTTGTTCACTACTACACTTGCAAACATGAAGTAAACTACTGTAGAATTGACACCTGTGTTGTAACTGAGAGAATTACAATCATTAGCGCTTAATTCCTTTCTGCAGCTCACGTTCATGGGCCTGCTTAGGACCCCAGAAAACTCTCTGGAGATTCCAGGTATCTCCCAGTTAATCACATGCTTGCAAAAATAACATGCTGTGCAAAAAAATCACAAAAAAAAAATCACAAAAAAAAAATCACACGCTGTGCAAAACAAAGCCTGCTTCTCCCAGATAATGAGAAGCGTTACTGCAACAACTCACCTTGGCTATGGGAATGTCATTGCTACTGCTGCTTGTGCTCAGCTCTCCCGTGCTGGGGTTAACGGGTCGATTGGCAGAAGTGAGACGACTTGGGCTGGATGGGCCTGTTGCCTGCACGCTTTGCAAACGCGTTTGCAGTTCCCGAACCTAAAATAAAACATAACATTCTGTTTTTTCCACTTTTATGGTTTGAACAGTTTGGAGATTTTCTGATTGTCCAGCCAAGCCTAATTGCTTCTGGCTTGAGCATAGAAGTTGTATTTTGTCCTGTGGTGGCTGCAAAGTTTTCATGTGCGGAGCAGATGAATGGAAGTTGTTTTAAAATTCCATTGTTGTCAGTTTTTTAAACTATTTGCATTGTGGAAATACGCAAATGTAATACTGTAGAGTAACTACTCAAAGTTTCAGCTTGTTTTATATAACTCTTTCAGTGCAGCTGTACTATATCTATAGAACTTATTCTCTCTGGGGTGAAGCTAATGCTCCAGATGAAGATTATGATGCCTAAACAAATCAAGCGAAGATCCTGCTGTTAATGGAAAGCTCCACTATTGAAAAAACTCCTGACATAAATATATCACAGGATGACTTTGTCATATTTAAAGGTCAAAGAAATTCAAACGTTAATCATGCTTTCAAAACTACAGGTAAGTAAAGCTACCATATAGTAAGTAATGTACAGACAAGAAAATACCAGCAAAGTACCCAACCAACAGTCTGCAGAAGCTCTCTGTAAACATACACTGCAAACACTGCATGGTCCTCATAACACATCAGATACTTGTGGAACTGACGTCAAAAGATTTTCAGGACTAAAGGGTAAAAAAAAAGTCCGCAGGAGCCAAACTATAGCTGAGCTAAAGATTATAGTTTACCTTGGAATAATTATTAACAGACAAAGAATAAATGGTCTGCTTAACACCACAATTATGCCACAAGGTAAAGTGACAGAGCTCATTTTTCCCACAGAATCTCAAAGAGTGTGAGATCAGAAAAGGGAGAGGAAACCATCTGAAGAGGAAACTTCCCTAAATATGGAGTGTTTATTTTAGTACACAAGTTTCTATGCCGATTTTGTTGGAACAGTCCATCTGCAAAACACAACTGGTGAAATTTACCAAAAGGCCAGTGAAATAAAAGGTCAGTCCATCTGATAACCCCCTGTAGCATGAAATGTAACCCTGATTCCTATTCTCTAAAACAAGGTGGGATTTTATACTAAATACAATACATTTACACAAAGAACTGATTAAGCAAGCTGAAATCCCGTAGACAAAAAATATCAAAATTAAAGTTGCATTAAAGCTTAGACTTTCTTCAGCTATAGGCTCACCAAGTGCATGGTCAGTGTTTAGCAATTGCTTGAAGAAGCGGCAGTCAGCATCTTCTCTGCACAACATATACAGATCCTTCAACCTACTGCATTGGGGAAAGAGTTCAAACTGGAACTCTCTCCTGTCACCAAAGCAGTTTCTTACGCCTCCTATGATCCCCTACGGTCTGCTTCTACCTCCCTGATGAGTGCCTCTGCTTCTCCCTCAAGCGTATGCAAACTGAAACTGACAGTAAGCCTGAGGACGTACTGTTAAAATAACAGAATTTTTAGGTATATGCAAATTACAAAAAAAGAAAAAACCCCATGGGTTTTACATAACAGAGCAGAACAATTGCGTGTTACTAATAAAAAGCTGTAGGTGTTCACAATAATAGCACATAAAGGCAAACTGCACTCATAACTTCCCTGTTCAGTCATGGAGGAGTGCAACACCTTAAACAAAATGAATCCAAACAACTCCATTGCTCTCTCTGTTAAAAAAAAAGATAAAGTACACAAAACCTCAAATCAAATCCCCAATGTTTAAAGTAACTTGGTGAAAAACGGATATGGGTGCTTGCTCCAGAATTATACATCTTAACTGTAATTACATCATGAAGTTAACTGAGCAGAGTATATAAAGTGCACATTCATAGCATGTATCTTCTACATATTTGCAGCTGAGGCCTCCTTTGTTCATACATACATATATAATTTCAACATGGGTACAGCTGCTCTAATGCAAACCTTAAGGACAGAAGTGCTCTACTGATGCAAACTAATCATTTCAGCCTGCTGATATGCATAAAACTGAAAGAAACCATGTATGCATGTTTTGGCTCACAGATGTGGAATGCCAGTGCAGATAGGATTTGTACTGTGGCATTAACACTGAAAAAAAAAAAGCAACCCCAAAACTTAATTAAATCAAAATCACATTTATTACTATTTCTTTTAACCCGGGCTGTTCCAAACTAAATTCCCCAAGTGCTTAAGTTACAGCATTGCTTAAAAGCAAACAAACAGGAAAACCCCTAGGGGCGTGTTCTTCACAAAATCAAATCCCTGCCTCAACATCTGACTTAAAAATTGCTAAAATATTCACCTATGCCTAGAAGCTAGTCCTGAAAGATTTCAGTCCAAAAGCAAGCAACATTCTAAATTTAAGGGCAACCAGGAAACACGAGTGTTAAAGTTGCTTAAAATGCTAAGCATTTGACTCCAAAGTTTAAAACCACCTTACGTAAGGACAATATTATATGAAACTTTAATGCAGATAGGTTTACTTTAGTCTATGTTTTATTACTGAGCAGTGACTACTGGCCATGATTACAAAGCCAGTTATTCTAAGGATCTGTAAAACATCATCATCAACGTAAAGAAAAATTAACACAGCTAAGACTGTAGCCAGGCAAAGCTTTGCTCACGAAAGCATTTATAAAAGAAAACTCAGAGCACAGCACAGTTATCAGTCTATGCAAGTCACTGCTTTAATACGGTATCACAGAAGCAACCACAACTTAAAGAAATTGTCTGTTTATTCATGCTTCTTGATGTATTTACTGATTCAGGCCTTCATTTGAGAAATTACATGCTGAATTAATTGCTATAAAAAACTGCACTAACTTTAGCAATGCTGGGTACTGGATAGTAATTCTGAGCAGGATAACAGGGCAAGTTTGTCTGACCTGTAAAATCACCCATCTCACAATTCACACATTCACCAAGCCAGAATCTCATGACCGGGTTGCCCACCCACCAGACTGCCCTGAGACAGCTTAGGTAACTATTTTTTGTCACCAAAACCTCCACTGTAAATAGAGCAGTATGCACTGTCTCCTCAGAAAGTACTTTTCCACACTAGGAGTAATGCTACAGGAAAAATAAAAGAAGACCAAAGAACAGGAATCAACAAAAAAACCAAATAGTTCAGAAGAGCCAGTTTCTTCTCTGGATTGGTGACTGCATGAGTTATGAAAAGACTAGTTTAAAAAGTATGTTTAAAAATTGTCTGACCACCCCTGCTCAATACTTCTACCAGTCTTAAGTGTTATTACCAATGTAATATAGATTATTCTGGAGGTTACATTGATTAGTAGAATGAAGGTAATCGCAGTACTGCACGTGAGACTTAATAAACACTTTGAAATGGGAGACAGAGGAAGGGCAGATCTGACAGGAAACAGATTACAAAACTGGCAAAATCTGACGGGTGAAAACAAGTGAAGAAACAAAACCAAAAAAGTTCTACTGAAAGACAGGAACGTGTGGATTTGTGAGTTGGAGAGGAATAGCAAGGAAGGATTTAAAGAAAGATTTCTTCAGCCCTTGCATCGTACTAGTTTAAAGATGCAAACATCAGAAGGATATAAAAATTGCCATGAAGTCCTACAACTCTAAATTGAGATGGAAAGTGGCTGACCGGCAGATCTAATTATATGATCAGAAAAAAAAAAAAAAAAAAGAGGAGGCAACAACAGAGGAAAAAAGAAGTCCAGGGAAACATCTGTGAAATCCACAATTAAAAAAAAGGGAAGAGCAAAGATCTAAACAGCTGGAGGAAGTCCAAGGGATTACATTAAGTAAAGAAGAGCTGTAACTTTGGAAGAGCAGGAGCAGGGGCATTGAGACAAAAGGCAACAGAGCCGTTAAGACTTCAGAGCACTGAAGAGCCTAGATACCAAGACAGGCCAGGTGCAAAGAAACGTTCTCAAGTTATTAATATAAACTTAAATAACTTGGAAATTTTATTTATTAATATTTGATGTTCAGCAATATGAACCAATTGTTTAGCTGCATTTCTAATTTCTTCCTTTGAATGCTGAGAGTTGGAGTAGGAAATAGCGAAAAATAAAGTGTAATTTCTCATTGGTACCTTAAGAACTAAATAAAAAGACAGCAAAGGTAGAAGAGAAAAGCGGCTGACACACTACAGCAATGTTGAATTTATGAAAGACTTCATAAGTGGTCAATAGGCATCATGGACATCTTTGTATAAATGCATTGTGGGTTACAGAAAACAGTTTGGTGGAATAGATTCATGTTTATAGATAATGAGCGTAAGAAACACGTTTTTATTCTTTGTATTTTACACAGGCATACTCACAATTCCATGATTTGCTAACATATCCTGAACAAAAAAACCTCACAGCTACATACTGCCTGTTTTTGTCACTGATTTCCACATTCAAAGGACATCTGCTGCTTTTGTTCCTAAACCAGTTTCAAATAAGAAGCATGCCTGTGATTCTTTTCTTTCTACCCTACTTGTGACCTGTTTCATCATGCAGTATCTTTGAACCCTTCAAGTAGTAATTTTTTCCCAGCATTTTAATACCACTTCAATTTTTCTTCCTTGTTATAGAGAGGAGAAAGATGAAGTACAACAATCCACAGGAAGTTGAATATACCTCTCCCACTTTCTAATTTATTCATGCATATTGCTAATCTGTGGAGTGGAAGATGGAAAACAAAATACCAGTGTGACAATTCAAGCTGCTCTCAGTGGTGAGGGCCCTTCAGGTTGTCTGTTGTGGTTGGCTGAGAATGGTAAAAAAGTTTTTCCTGGTATTTACAAGGGCCATCTCCTCAATGAATTCTCTGGCACTGAATGAGCTTAGACCTGCACTCACCAGTTCAAACGAGGCATTTACAGAATCTCCCTCCTCTGCAAAGTTGTCTACTTTCAAGAAATATGTAGGAACTTAACTGTCACTAGGAGCACTTCTCCTCTGGCAGATCTGAAAATCAATCTGCAGATTGAACAATTATTTTGAGGAATAGAGAAAGGGAACACCCCAGACACAACAAGCTACAGTAGAGCAGCTATGCTACTAGGGTTTGTACATATGGCTTTTTTAAGTAGCAGGAGAGGCTACAGTGCCCTGGGTGGTACAAATATGTTACCAAGCAAGCTCTCATCTCCTTCTGACACCTTTCAGACAAAAGTCCCTCATGCACTGCTCCATGCGGAAAGATCTGGGTGTTGCACCTCTATAAAGCAATGCAAAGCAATGACAACCAGGGACGCGGCAGGATGTGACATGGGACGTGAAGGCTGGATTCCCTAAAAGCTCCCAGCACAACTGAAGTGTTCTGATTCAGGCTAGCAAACAGCAGAAACAAAGACAAGCAAGGGCAGTAAGCCTATCTCAGGCGTTTTCTCATTTAATTTCAGATTAATCACTAAGCAGTTGCATACAAGCTTGGAAACAGAAGCAAAGCTCTAGTTCATTAACAGCTAAGCAGAGATAACTGCTGCATAAGCAAATACCATGCAAGTGAAGGAGGCGAAGAATGGAAATAGCTTTTGGCTGCTGCCTTGGGTTCCTGGTGCGCACCAAGAGACAAGCAGACAGAACAGTTCAAGGATCACTTCAAGCTGTGCCAGCTGATAATAATCTCTAAAGGCCCATAACATACCAGTGTTCTTCAGCAATCTGTAACAACACCTTCTGATCCCAACATGAATGACGCCAAAACAAGGACAGTTGAGCAGCTTGTGCCAGCTTTGTGTCATCTGAGAACAGTGTGGGCTCAAGAATGCCTGCAAGGCTAAGGATCTGACTCCTGCTGTGGTTTGGGTAAGTTTCAACTCCTCAAAAGAACACGGTATTTTGGGAGAGCCCTCATACTAAAATGAAGTTTCTTGGAGTGGGGGCAATCTGGGCAGCTGGAGGGATCACGCATTAAAATGGCACTTTTCTACTCCTCTGGGGTTTATGTTTTTATGAAGGTCTTAAATTTAAGATAGCTAAAATATTAATTCTGGTTTTGTTCTGGTCAGTTTGGTGAATTCAGCTGATTTTGGAGCAGATACAGAATAATCCTCACAACTTAAAGCATTTGATTAACTGAACAAGTCGACATATGGCTTATGCAGAGAACAGACTTAACAGACTTCCAGAGCTGGAACCGCCTTTTCACTTTCAACTTAGTTCTTCAGAACAGCCTCACGGAAGCCTGAACACTGTCAATACCCACTGCTTCTTACGCCAACGGGCTGCTTGGGACTGTGCTGACGCACTACTCATCTGGCAACTTTTGGGCAGCAATTTTTGGCAACTCATGGGCAGCAATTAAAAAAACCTTACAACCTTATTCTCATGTAATAATAATATTAATCCCACGAACTGGTACAGAAGTTCCCCAGCATCTTATCTGTATTACTGGATTCAGGATTATGGTCAGCTATGTGTAAGAGTTTTTAGGGCATTGACTGGCCCAGACTTAAATAGATTTTATTTTTAATACAGTAATATCATACAGAGGTAAAATAAACCTGTGCATTATGAAATTAGCTGCTACACTGCAGGCACCCAACAGAAATAAGCTATTACCTCATTTACTAATGACCCGTGAGAAACAAACTCCACACGTATGTTGTTTCTTAGCTACTGTTTTAGAAAGTGGCTCAAACTGTTAACTGAGCACAGTAAATACCTAATCAAATTAAACCTCCAACAAGCCTGAGCAAGATGTATTGAAAGCACTCTGCTTGATTACAGACATTGGTCTAAAGTAACAGACCTATTGATCTGGTCAACTTCAAGCTTATTCACTTCACCCAATTTAATTTGAGAAGAACAATAACTGCATTTTAGTTGGATCTGCTTTCCCACTCTCCAGGGAAATAATCTGAAGTGACTCGGAGTTCAGGTGGCATACAGAAAATATTTAAGAGGTCAAAGAAAACATTTATTTTCTTGCAACTATGGACACTGAGTTACATTAAAAATGCAAATACCATTTCCAGCGCAACAATTACATGGTATGGCTGACAGGGTCATATGCCATAAACAAACTTCTCTGGTGGGGGCAATAAAGCAGTTGTTCCGCAAGTTCAGGATGATATTAAAAACCATATTTCAATAAAGTCCTCTATAGGTGCAAACTACATGAAACCAACTGAAAAAAAAAACAAACCTACCAGCTGTGCCTGAAATAGAGAGGCTGCTTGATTTTGTTATGCTCTGTGCCAATCCAACATTAACCCTTTGTCTACTGGGCAAGTCATCTAACCAATCTGCACAAGAATTTCCTTAATTAAAGAAGAATGAATATTTAAACTGGCTTGCTGTATACAAAAGACAGCTCACAGTCTCTACAGGGCAATTCAAGACTTACCCTCTCCAGGGTCAGTGGTCTGAACACAATTCAGGTCAGTAACGTCCCACTGCTGCTATCATCCGACAATGGCTCTGGCCACTTACATGAAACAAGTTGATGACCTCAATTCTGTTTCCACCAGAGATGCTTCCATTACAGAGAGACATCAACAGATGCAGCATCCTTGCTAACTGTTCCATTAGACACGCCAGCAACTACTAGATCAGCATGATTAACACACTATCCTGTCAGTCCTAGGCCCTGCCTATACTAAGGGTATTGTGAAATATTCAGTAACATAGCCAGTACTTGTGTGGCTCCACAAATGCTTAGTTCACTGGAGATTCCAATATAGACTGGTCAAGTCAAGCAGCATCTGCATGCACAAAACTAAACAGCATTTTCCTCATCATCTAATCCAACCCTCTGCTACTGCTGGCAGCCAGACAAAACATAACAGTTTTGTGCAGAGATACTAAGGCTAGCTCTAGAATTACTGCAGCTCTATTAACTGAGACAATTAAACGTACGTTTTTTTGCTTTCCTTTGGATATGATCCTACTGTAACAATCCTAGTTTTGACAGTTATCTCTGCATAGTCATACATTTCACTATACAAACATAACTTCAATATTTTAAAGCTCCGTTTTCAAAGTAGTTAGTCAGTAGCCTTACTCCTTACTGCTTCTTCAGAACCAGAATCCTCTTGTCTGTTATACACCTCATAGTCTAATTTCTGGCCTAATATAGCGACAAGTGGTTTATATTAATCTGTTCTTGTTCCAGTTCTGTACCTAACTTTGAACAGCCATTAGCTCCAGTTCTTACTTGCTTTCTTCAGCACTTGTAAAGAGAAATCAAATTCAGATTTTGCTTTGCCAAGTTGAACAGGACAATCTCTCTAAGTCACTTCTCCAAGTAAGCTGCCCATTTCTCTGACCATCTTCTAATCTTTTTTTTTTGCCAATTTAAACTGAACTTTTTCAAGCATAAGAGATAAGAACTACATATAACGTTCCAGATCAGATCTCACCACTCTTTATACAGTCTTTCCAGTCTCTACTGGAAATAACTTATCTGGTACATCGTAGGATTGAATTTGCCACCATGCATCAACGGCTCAGCCATGTTAATCCCTAAGGGTACAAACACCAATTCCTTCCCCTTTTCTGTTTTTTAACTGAGGACTTCCTGGCTGTCAGCATAAATTCTTGTAACCAATCTTTTAAGCGCCTTAACTTGCATTCCATACTTCTCAAAATTTAAATGTTTTTCTATTATTTCTATCCTCAAGGACATCTATTTTTTTCTTGTTTGATATCCCAGTATTGATCAGTATTATCTGTAGTGTCAGTATCTGCATTTGTGTGAACGAATTTCACCAGCGCACATTTCTATTTGCTGCACGCTTGCCTCCGTCCGCAATGCTACAATAATTCACCAGGTGTGTAAATGCTACTTCTGTAGCTCAAGGGGTAGTACTGCCTCTGTTAAAAAAGAAGCGTCACTATAAAGACAGTCCAAAAACTTCAAGAGTGAAAACGACTTACACTCATGGTATATAATAAAATGAAATTTTACAAAGGAAAAGTTGAAGTGGTCTTGTTTTATATGATAGCAGATTACTATCCTTCCCTCACCACACATACATTTTTTGGCGTTCAGACAGGCTACAGAGTTTTACGAAGGTAATTTGTGACTCAATATCTGAAGATCGGAAGTCTCACACAATGCAGCTTCATGCTAAAATGATACAGTCACTGTAGAACAACGTTGTTTTAGAAACAGAATTTGCATAAAAGGTCGATCTGCTGCCAGTAGGTAAACAGCAACAATTCCAATAATTTTACCAAGATATAGTGATCTAAATTGTCGCTCAAATTCAATGCAAACTCGAAACTGCCTGTTTTAAAGCCAAAATTATTTCATATTTAGGCAAAACTCTGCTAACAAATTTTAAAAGTAACAGAGATTGAGGTCATGTTCTCTTGGATCTATCATCCTTTTTGTGAACAAATTTCCAGGTTTTTCACTTTGGACTCCACACAAAGCACAAGGCCTTTACCTGACCTTTGCAGCACCATAAAATGCAGACAGGGAAGCAGGACATGGCTGGGACTACTTATTGTTCAGTTCTGAGAATTATTATCCACTGACAGGAGTCCTGCTCTTTTTCTTTCTCCTAATCACAAATTGAATTCCCACCAAAACCAAAGAAATATTTGTTGTTTACAGGAAAAAAAAAGCCTCACAGGAAAATTCACCAAATGAACATCTGCCTTCTCTATAGACAAGTTACATATGCTTCCTTGGAGATGAATATCAGGTTTTCTGTTAACACATGATTTCTGACTTCAGGTTGTTGTACACCTTGGCTGTACATCACACACTCTTTTTCAATTATGTTCAGTTTTGTCCTAGTCCTGTAATTTGTATAGCTCAGCTTTAAAAAAAAAAAGCCCTACAGCCAGCACAGGAAGCAAGATTAGAGAGAAGCTTGCTCTGGTGACAAAATTATACAGGCTAGAAGGAACAAGAAGACAACATCTGCGCAGCAGCCTTACCCTTCTACGCAGTCTGTCCCTTTCTTCACGAATAGCGTTCATGGTGGCCTTGGTCCTGTTCAACTCCTCCTCTTTGCTACACAGCATGGCCGTGAGGCTCTCATTCTCTTCCCGCAAGCCAGCTAGCTCCTTTTCCCATCGAGATCTCTCTTCAGATAGATTTGGATAAAGGTCACGTCCCAGTACACCCTCAATCTCTTCTACAGTCTGCAAAAATACAGTCATCAAAAAACAGAAACAAGCAGAGAAAGATGATTGAACAAGACTAATGGTACACAGGACAGAAGTGTATATATACATACTTGTGTGCACATGCCCAGCCCCGCAACACCATTACTTTGCTTATTTTGCTTGGTAAGTAATACAAAATAAAATTATTGCTTATTTTGTTTGATAGTTTGACCATTTTATTAAAATGGTCCAAAATCAAAGCAGTTGATGTTTTATACACAAATAAAACATGTCACCCGTGAGTGACAGCAATCCCAGTAGTTTCATCTCAGAACTCTTTAAAACAAATTGACGACTCCTTGCCGTGGGTGAACACTGTGCTTATTGATCCCCTGCCTGAGTAACAGGCAGAAGGTAGCAGCCTATGAATGTGCATGGCATGTGGCCTTTCTTAGTTCTAGACCAACTCCACAAAAAGGGCAAGGAAAAGAGTGGGACAGTTAAAAAAGATGCAATTTCCTTCCCATGTCCCTAAGCATGTTCTTTCCTAGAGGTGACAGAGAGATAAAAGAAAGAAAACTGGCCTTGGCTAGGCTTACATTATACCAGAAGACATTACAGCCTTTCTAGTGCATAAGAAAGACTGGGTTTCTCTGGGACACATAATGCCATTCAGCATCTCCTTGCTCAGAACTGTACCTTTTAGGCACCATTCAGCACGAAGGATATCCAGCAACTTGCACTGGGTGAAACTAAACTACACGCACACACCAGCAGCAAGGGAATACTGCCATGCCCAAACTTACCGTCAGACTGTTCATTCAACACGCTGAAACACAGCATAACATTCAAACGCGTCAGGTGACTGTGCCGTTCTGATTCTACTACGCAGTGTATGCTGTGCCTGTGTTAAATTTTTTCACTTACGGAAGGCCTTTGCAACAAGCAAAAACCCTCCAGCTGCTGCTTTTAAGCTTTTGAATCTCTCTGAAAGCAGTCTGCATTAAAATGGTAGGAAGAAACATGGAAAATAAATGAATATATGGTGTAACTAGCAACCTAGAAAGTTTCATTTCATTGGATAATCCAAGAACAAGTTATAGCTAAAACCTACACTGTTAAGTGTAATATGGAAGATAACTAACTCATGTACTGAGGTTAAAAATAGTCTACTTTGTTGTTTTATTCAAAAGGACTTAATTTTTATATATAACAAAAATTACTAACTGAAGTTCATGTTCTTAATTTGGGAGGGACTAAAAGAACCAACTAGAGTACAGCTGGAAATGACAAACCAAGTTGAAAATACAACTCTGTTTTTTCCTGCAAGAAATCTTCCCAGTGTTTTCAGCACTGACACTGAGGTATCAGTGAAATTTTATTATTTGTCCATTATAACGAAAAGTTGGCTATTTATTTTTATCAATACATTACTTTTAAAGAATCAGTCTTGGCTACAGCTAGACTCCTTAGTGAGGAGGAAAAGACACTCATACAAAAGGAAAAAACTTATTTTTAACAACTAGTTCAAGACACCTCTATGGAAGAAGCAGAAACAAAACTTTCGCAATCAGGTTCAGTTTACCCTTTTAAATCATATGTCATGTTTCTCTTCCGCAAAACTGCGATACGTTTAGAGTCATAAATATAAAATTCCACTGACACAGTATCCACACTATAATTCTGCTTACGTATTTGGTAGTAAACTTAAATTGCTTTTCTAAAAGAGCAATGTCTTGCAACATCTCTGTAAGATGAAAGAAGCCACAGCTCACCCTTATGTTAGTTTAACTTGGACCTATAGGTCTCAAACTATGACAAGGTAAGCTATTTCAACACAAGGATGAGTTCAAGTTCTGAATAAGCATAGGGTGGTTAGTCTTACAATGCGAAGGAAAGCTCTGTAATGGCAGAAGCATTCTCTCTTGACGATGCCAGCTTTATTTTAAACAGTGCCTCTTTGTTGCTGTCCTCTCCTCTCCCTTTTTCCCCCCCAAATCCTCTCCTCTTTCATGCACTTCCCCTGCTATTTCCTCACCACTCTAATGCCAAGTTCTGCTGCTGCCTCCTTCCATGCTCCTAGTGTTGCTATTTTTCCAACCCCTCCCTTTCCCAAGCCTCTTCTCCTCCTGAGAGCACTACTAGGGGTGATAAGCCTGGAGCAACACTGCAAGAGGAAAGACTGTCACGAGGAATCAGCAGCCGTGGCTCAACACCATGGAGCTATCTTCAGACAGAGAGGCTGCTGCTGTTTCTCCAGACTCCATTGCTACCATTTGCCCACACAAATACAAAGTTCAGGCAGTGACAGTATCAGTGTGGATCTGACAGTTGTACTAAAGGCTGCCCTACAGTCCTTAACAAAGCTGAGGTATCTTTCTGGCTACTTCTATGCTCCTTCATTTTGATGTGATCGATATCCTTTTGCTGACTAAACTATTACCACAATTCTCCAGTTTGATGACCAACATGCTACCAATCCTCCATGTTAAATACAACATAAATATTGTACATGGATATATCTACGTACACTACCGGGTTGTTTATTTCTCTTCAGAGAAGTATTACAGAACAGTTTTATCTGACATGCTGCTGCACAGCCGATAAATTCAGGTATAATTTCATGGATTACAGGACTGAATTACAATGTAACATTCTGAGCACAGGGCAGGATGTCATATCATGGTAATTCCAGTCTTGTCTCTGACATTGCCATCAGTACTCTCTGCCTTAATTTCCTTACAAGAGGTGTGGTGTTACAGACATGATATCAGATGAAATCAGCAAGTATTAGGTTTAAAAGAAGCAAAAAGCAGCACTTTTTCACAAGTCATAACTTAATGGTAGAATTTATTCCTACCAGAATGTATGGAGGCCGAAAATTTAGACAAGTTAAAAAACACATTAGATACAAACATGAAAGAAAATTCTACACATGACTATTAAACACAAAGACATCATCTCTGGCTCAAGAAGTTCCTAAACCCATGTTGCTGGAAGCATCTTTGAGGGAAGGACAAGGACATACTATGTATGGCCTTTTTAACACTATCTTTCCATTGGCATCTGCCACTAGACAGACGGACTTTTGGTCTGACTCAGTGCAGCTGTTCTCATGTTCTAAATGGCTCATGTTTGGAAATATTTACATCTTTTTTTAATCGGTAGAGTTTTAGGGGTAGGTATCTGTTACTGATAGTTATTTACTCTTCAAAATACATGAAGCATTAACCAGCCTACTCTCTGGAAATTTTCTTAAACAAAGGATAGTTTTGTAACTGTTCGGCTTATCAGACAATCTGATAAATATAATTTCAAGGTCTTTTCATGCTTTGTGGGACAGAAACAATTGAGCTAGCTAGGGTCACATGACTTGTATAAAAAAAGAAAAAAAAAATTTACCAGCAACAGCATTGCAAGAAACCCAGTGAAATTTAACCATCAAAGCAGAAGGAGTCAAAACATTGAAATGCATTAGTCCACTGGTGAAGAAAAAAGCCAACAGTTAAAGCAAAAGACAGTCAGAATCTTTCAGGTTTCCGTTTACAGTTCCACCTGTTTTAAAGATATCTCAGTTCTCTGTCCGCGGAAGCAGGAAAGGAGAAATGACCTGCAGCCAGGGGTGGAATTGTGGAGAGGGGCTCTATGTCTAAGTTTTGCTATATGAAACACATTGCTGACACACTTCCCTAGCACATAATCGGAGCATGTCAGAAAGATTCCTGTCTTCCTGAAAGGTTAATAACCTTTGCATGCTATCACCTGTCAAACACAAACAATCCCAGGCTCTACAGCACAGGCAGTGGGGAAAAGCTTTCCCCAAAAATGGCTATGCATGCAGAGATCACATGAAAATAAAAGGCCTGCATTTTGGACCAGGAAGAAGATACTGACAGTTACTTATAAAAGCTTGATTGTAGTTAATTTCAATTAACAGTAACTAATGAGGTTAAAATAAAAAGCTTGAGAATTAAGCTTATGGCAGCTATTTTGACATTTTGTTGAATCCACCTCCTGCAGAAGTTCTCAACTCATCTCACTTCAGAGACCTCACACAGACCAATCTCTACCTGTTTTCCAGGATCCACAATCTCTCTCTTAGTGAATACTGACTTCTGAGAACACTTAACCCTAAAACTCCAGATAATACTGGGTAACATTCAAAGTATTGATCCTAATACTCCTGTTACCGAAAAATAGTGACCAAGAAAACTCTCCAAACCAAATTATAGTTTAGAAAGCTGACATTGGTTTGTTGCAGCTCTTGGTGTATGGGGGATCTCTCCTCCTAGCATGCACACCTAGGAACAAAAGCTTGCTCATTATATACATTACAGAAAAGTGAATATTCATATAATTCCAAGAAAAGCCCACCTATTCCAAGAAACTTATGCATATGCTAATACATTATGTAATTGTCTTTGCGCATGCGTACTAAATTGGGGAAGGGGTCTGGGGTGGTCTCTGGGTGTCTCTGGTGGTCGCAATCCCCCCTAATTGTGCTTCTGCACAAGCGTGGTCGAGGCCTTCTTGTTTACAAGTGCAGATGGCCTCAAGGAGAAGATATTGTTCTGGTTCTCACTGGACTTATCTCTCCTCTGGCACCAGAGTTTGTGAATCAAGTTAATTTAGACATCACAAAGTTGTTCTTTACAGTCTTGTTTTGTCTTTGGCCCTTTTTATAATTAGCAAAGAACTTAACAGAGACCTCAGACTCTCTAAGACTAAGTGTAAGCATGAATCCTTGACGACTATAACAATTGTTATCAGTCCCATAAGCAGACTATCTACAAAATACGCAGTTTGCTTCAGAACATACTGTTATTCTCTATTATTCTAGCTGAAAGGAAAATTACTGACAGGAAAGCTGATTCTGTGCAAAGGTAACACAGATCAGGCCTTTTAGAGCCTACTCTGAGGCCTACTCTTGCTAAACCGTTGCTAAACCGTCTGGTATCACTCCAAGACACTCAAACTGCTTTAAGACTGCTCCCGAGAGATGCAGAAGTCAGTCTGTCTCTCTCTCTCTCAAATATACCCACATTCTTCAAACTACTACTCAACATTAATTTCTTTATAGGCCATTATATTCCTCAGGCACCACCAGGGACAGAAGAGACCTTTTCCAGTAGTACACCAAAGGGCTGTCTAAGCCGCCTAGAATGGTCACAGACCTCTCCACTTCAAGAGCAAACTGTCATTATGTTTGTTCTTTTATAAATGAGTCACTGATGCCTTTCCACCTGACACAAAAAACTTGTTCAGCGCTTTCCCTGTATATAGTACGATAGTCTACAGTGCTGTTGCTTTCAGGTTCTGAATTGCATTACCTTCATCACATGTGCTATCAGGCATCCCTCTTCTTGTTCTGTTACATGCACAATAAAACCAAGACATACAAGCATCAGTTGAACAATTTGTTCCTGTGTCTGACGTGTCTCATTAGAATTAATATCCCACACGTGCTTTGTATTAAATACTAGCTTCATACTTCAAGATAGCAAAGTCAGAACTTAGGCATAGTTTAGGGCATTTTATCTTCAAATTTCAGTGAGTATTACATATTGTGTTTTCAGTTACTGGTCAATGACTAGCTGTGTGACCTGGGGCAAGTGATAACTTGTTTGCTGGGTAACCTTCAGAAAGTAAATTAACTGCTGAGTGTTCCCATTTCTCTTATCTCTGAAATGAGCATAAGACAAACACATCTCTGATTTGAGATCTAAAGTCTATTAGTAGCTCCTCCCATGCCTTGGAGAATTCAGTGTAAAACACCTTACCCAACACACACTGTGAACTGGAGTTGATTTCTGTGAAGTACTTTGACACCTTTGGAAGTAAAGTGCTATTACTACAGAATGTGATCAGGCATCTCAGGAAAGGTACATGCTGCATTGAGAGCCTAATGTTACCATTACCTTAATGGCTAAATCACAATGTTCGCTGGCGGTAGTGAGTTGCTCAATATGTCTATCCACTTCTGCTACCGATAAACTGCAGCTGCTTTTCTTCCTCCCACAGACAACATTTTCCAGACCCGTCAGCACTCTTTGCAGTTCTGAATTCAAGTCACTACAGTTATCTAAAAGAAAGCAAAACAAAAGAAGTATCGCAACAATTAGTGACTCAGTGAAAAAACAAACTCTAACCCAGGAAGTGCCTGTTGCAGAACAGCTAGGATTGATATTGTTCAAGGAATGTCCTTACAATCTGCCACTTTTTCCTCACCAACTCATAGGCTTAAATACCATAACCACATCAACTGAAATCACGAGTTACCTCCCATCTGACAAATAACACTCCCCTACTTACCTGAAGTGTTCATTCTTTCTCCAAAAACCTCTCATTTCTGAAAGACAACATTTTAAGATACAGCATGCTCATATACTATGCCATTTCTCTTCTTTTATTCTTTTTGCCATTCAGGGCCTATTATCCTGATTTTATTACTCTCAAAGGTTTTTCTCTGTAAATTCAACATTTTTTCTGCCTGATACATTTACTGACATTACAACTTGACCTTTTTCAAAGGAATTTTTGTGGTTATACTTTGGCACTGCCTGATGTAAAAAATCCTAGTATTTACAGAAATGATCCCTGCCGACTATCTTAGAGCCTGTTTTATGGCTATTTCTTCTTCCAATGCAACTGCAGAATATTCAGGGATCATAACAGCACACCTTGTTCTTTGCTATGTTCCATACTACAACCATATTAGCAGCATAAACAACAACACTATTTTGATTATAAAATATGGCAGAGAATCACTTCCTTTTCTGTCTTTAGGCAAAGCTCTTCTAGTGCCTTGGGCACTGCCACAGCGCCCTCCATTTCTGTGAAAACAAGTGGGTCTCAGTACCTTGCTAGCTCACTTTATGAATTATTTTCTTTTTTCTTAGGCTCACATCTGGCAACAGACAGTGGCAGTTCCTAAGGCAGACACATGGTGGAATTCACCCTTGTGCTGTCTCTCTGATGTGCTAGTTAGTATTTCTGGCTTACTAGTTAAGAGTTTGCAATAACTACCAACTGTACAGCACACAAGTGGTCCACTATGAGACAGCAGTGCACCAGCAGTTCCTATACCTTACTAAAACCAGCAGCAGGCATTCTTGCTGGAGGGTGTTATTTCTACACCACTGCTGCAAGCGTTTCACCATGGTCAGAATTCCCTAGTAGCCTCCCAGCTGTGGTTCTTATAGGGGACTAAAGTAGTGTGGCATTGAACTGTGTCTGAAATTTAACAGACATGAGACACCAGATTATTGCAGACTGCCTTGAAATCTCTCTTTGCAAGAGAAGACTCAAAGCGGTTGGATGAAGGGATGAGATGATCAGAAAGTTAAAAACCGCAAACTCGTTACCACAAATCAAACTCCACAGCCTAATGCACAGAAACATGAACCTATTGCTGATCAAAAAGAAGAGTTTAGAATGATGTCACAGTCTTGTATGAAAAACGTAAATGGACAACACATAAAAAACTTTACTCTTGAAGTCATATTCACTAGTTCCTGCCTAGCAGCCACCCATCTGTTGCAATAATACAAAAAATCCCTTTATAGTAACACTCACTCTTGAGCAGCATATACTGTGCAGGACGCTTAATTGTAAAAACCTCTATTTTGTTTGCTTTAATTTGTTTGTTTCCATAACATATTCTATAACAGATATTTTGTCCATTTAAACAACCTTCACAAGACCTTGTATGCTGAGTTTTGTTCCTACAATAACATTTTCCCCAGAAAATAAGGGTTTACAACAATGAGAACCCCGCTTCTCACAGAAAACTGTGGCAACCCAATCACAAGGTCTGCAAGACATACTGGAGAGCATTCATAGTTTTAGCTCTTGGTGTTTTATTGCCTGTAGCAATAGAGCAGCATTTCCACATGCATTAGTGTATCATGACATATTATTGTTTTTATAAGTCACTGATGCTCATTCCATTAGGGCAGTAAGCAAGGTCATATACATGGTTATTAGGTCATGATTTTTTATGCTTACATACCTGTATCTAGAAGGATAAAAAAAAATACATATTTGTGTATATATATGTGTGTGTGTATACACATATACACACAAAAGGATTTATTTTCACAGGAATATGGAAACAAAACCCAAAAAGGACAGAGCCTACGTATAGAAGGAAAACATGGAAAAAATGCAAGAATCCCTAGAGTAAACATTCTTATTTTGTCCATTGCTATGTTTCATTTTATTGCCATGTTTCCCACTGTTAGTAGAAACTTAAATGAATAACTTACTGTTAATGTACACAAACCCTGCTTCAGCTCCACCCTAAGAAGAACAAAATCAAAGCCCTAAGCCCAAAATAAATGCTGAAAAGTAAATTAATTTGATTTTTCTTTGTCAAAAGAAAGGAAAAAGAAGGAAAGAAAATTAAAGGAAAAGAAGTCATCATGTCAGGAATCTGTTCAAGTAGGAACTTAATAACAAGCATTGACTTTGGAAAGTAAAAACATTCATTTCTTAAGAATATAAAAACATCTACTAAAATATCTTGACTCCATACAATATTTTGTTTAGTATACTTTGAATTCTGTATGTCAGACACTTTGTGATTACATTATTATTAATATTATTCTATCAATGTTTCTAGAAATTAAAGACAATGAAATACAAACATGCTGTGGCAGGTCTCGCATTTATAAACAAATACAGCTCCAGAGCTGGCGTATTCATCAATTTAAGAAATAATAAAGAAAATCTCTTTTATATGGTTGCTACAGTATCAACATGTTTTCTACATTATTAAACTTGAGGGCAATGAATACTACGCCTAAAGTCGGCTCACTCTCAGGTCCATTCCTCTAAAAGGCACTGTACTGTAAAAAACAGCAAAAGGTTCTCAATAATGAAGTGCACTGCTCCAAACAAGTGGAAACTGGTTTAATACAGTTTCTTACCTATGGAAGCAAATATCGCATGTTGCATTACAGCCATCAAAGCCTCATGTAGAGTTAATAGCTTACTATTTAAGGATCACAAGTTCTGCAATAGGGCTTAAGACTGCTATTTCAATGATTTCCTAAAATACTGCTTGTATATAGTATCACCGACGGAAGCTCGCAGGCACCCAGCTAGTTTACCCAGGGAAGAAAACGAAGACCAACTATTTGGTTTTAAATATAAATTAAGAGAAATAGTATCCTGAAGAGAATTCTGAAAATCAGTCATAGTGAGGATTACGCCAGACTTCTGCTAGTCTACAGCTATGGTGCTCAGCAATTGTGCCCAAACACTTAAAACATTATCATACTGAAGGTCTAGTATCTGCTCATGCTTATACTGCAAACTTTACGGAGTAATTATTCCATACTTTGACGTTCTTCAAATGACCAGTAATTCCGCTCGGACGACAAAAGAGATGAAATTCTGAAGGTGAGATGCTTGCCCTCTTAGTTCTTAACCAGAAAAAATTAGTTGCAGACTGTCTGGAGGTGCTCCCTCCTTGCACTGTATTTGAAAGGCTTGTGTCAGATTTATCCTTGTCTAAATCCATTTCAGTAAGCTATCCCTATTCCATACTTTAAAAGGGCTCTCAATTTTCAGAAAGTGCAGACATCCTTTATAATTAGGCTGTAAACGAACTGGATAGACAGTTCAATTCCCCACGCTTTTCCCTCCAACTTTTACTGTCTGCAATTCTTTTCTAGAGTTAGACTACTTTACAGGCACATGTAAGGTATGCTTTTTTCCCCTCTTCTTTCCCAAAAGTCATGAGCTCTCCTGAACAATCATTCCATTTTAGACTCCATAGCTATTCTACATCAAGGCACAGAGGTTACTTCACATACAAGTTCATAGTCGTGGAGAAGTTTAGCATTTGCTGTGATTAACACAGCCTAGATTCACTTATTTCCCTGCCAAACATTTGGATTTGCATTTCAAAGGCTATCATGCCTTTTTGCTGTGAGAAGGCATCACGTCTACTAAGAAGCAGAACTCACCCACGTCTACAGTAACCATGGTGGACTGATTCTCCGGTACTGAAACAGAATTCTGGTCCATGCTGCGCGAGTCTTCGTTAACCTCATGCTGGCTTTGGCTGAGCTCTGACCGCAGCTCTGAATACTCATCTTCCTCCCTGGGGGAGAGAGAGCAAAGGCAGAAATAAAATCCTCTGAGTAAATACGTATCTCTGTGACACTTATTTCAGACCTGTACGCTGAGCCACAGGACACAATCCACTCAAGTATAAGTGTCTTGTCCAGCTAGTAGCGAAGGGTTTATACCCTTCACCACAAAGCAACTGTGCTATGCCTGTGACACCCACTTGCAGCAGCCAGTGCCTGGTTTCCATTTCTTTATTCCCAACTTCATTATTGCTCCAGACCACTGTACAAGGAAACAATGGGTGGAACTGAGTGCAGATAAGCATGTGTGCAAGAAGGACATACACTGCTCTGCAATAATTCTCCAACTGACAATTCTTAATCAGCGCAAGTGGCTTTTGATCCCAAAGTGGATTAGCAATAACCGATTTTGGTGTCTTTTCTCAGTTTGAGGATGCCATTAGCTTGTATGCAAAGCAAGTGTGCACAAGGACATACCTGCATATGTGTATTAAAATGCTCTTGGTGACAAGTAGTTTTTTCATTTTCTCTTCTCAAAAGGAAGAGAACAGACAAGTGAATATAGCACTGAACTGCTGGAGTTAGTGGAAAATAAAAAGCATCAGTTACTTAGGTTTTAACTTATTTGTCAAGCTGGTTCTACTAAAATAATTGAGGACACAGAACACTTTAGCTAAAGCTAATGAGCTTAAAAAATTAGGGCTTTTCCCTCCTGTCTCCACAAGAACAGTTCAAAGCACTGGGAAAGAAGATAAGTAAATGACTAATAGCTTTGCCTGAGAACATTTGTAAACATTTTTCCTTTTGATCCACTTGCTGATTCGACTCAGAATTTTTTTTTTAATTCCACAATGACTGTTTTGACATTAAAGTATGTATTTTAAACATGGGAAAAACACCAGCTTATCCAGGTGCAGAGTCCCTCTGATAAGTAAGCAAACAGCCATCATTTTGTTACACACTAAATCAAATGCAGAGATTCATTTTGCTGCAGATTCAGCAGAAAAGTGTGAGAATGGAACCGTCTGGATTTGGAAACAATAAGAAGCAGCAAAGAGCTATCTGGGGATCTGCATCTGGGAGGGGCACCTGTAATGTTAAGTCTGCCATTTGTATGCTATATGGTGATGAGTGTTTCTTGCAGAAATATTGCAGGATTTAGCCTGGAGGTGTGTCTGAATTTGCCAGGCTAAATAGCAGAGAAGATGGCCCATACATACAGGGAAAAACGACAGAAGTGAAGTCTGCTCTCAGAGTAGCAGAGGTGACAATTTATGAACCAGGTCAACTCAAAAAAGGAATTTCAGCTTGCTTGCCAAGAAGGGATTCCCAAGGTACTGAGATGTAATTTCTACAGGAACTATTATGCTCTTCTACGCCTTACACTTGCTTCAGTGCAAACAAAGTCTGACTTTAACAGAAGCACTTAGTGACTATTATTAAACAAAAAAGCAGGTCAGCTGGCTAAAATTGAGATACAGATCAAAGGAAAGTCTTTAAGGTACCATGCAATACATGTTTAAGAAAGTGTAAGAACAAAATAATGAATAGCAGGAATTAAAACAGTCTAATGAAGACACATAAGCGTGAGTTAATGTTCCATGAACTCGTTTATTATTAGCCACAGCACAAGCCAGCAGTAATTAGCTTTAGACAAAAACAATTACCAAGGACTCAAACAGTTGCATTTTCTTGATCTGAAGGTAATCCATTTTTTCATTTATGAAACAATTAGTCCTACATTTTTAAAACGTGAATTACCTCTACAAATGGATGAGAGGCTGTATTGATCATAAAACAATGCCACACACAACAACAATTTCTCACCACTCTTCTTTTGTTTCATGTTGCATAGATTTTCTGTTTAAAATGCAACACAGCTTCATCTAGCTAGCACTAGTGTTGTTTTTTCAGTTTAAGCACCCTCAGTATCTTGGGGCAGTTGAAAAGTATGTCATGCAGCAGAACTCACACCCTTCTGACAGCCCAAGCCAGAAGTCAGTTTCTGAATGAAGTAATGCTTCTAAGACCTGACCAGAAAGGTCAGAAATCCATTTCTGGTAAAGCAACAGCAAGGTCAATCGGTCTCTCCACCACCAGTCTCACAGAGGGCAGACTGAGGGCTAAAAACACAGGGGGGAATTCAAGGGGAGCGATGCACCACAAATATAAATTTTTCCTTTAAAACTGAAGTTAGCACTAACAGAAGATACTCTTTGAGACTCCCCTTTCCCCAAAACGGGAGAAGAGTCCTCCAGTGGCATTGGAAATGCAAGGCGCTCAACAGCTGCTGACTAGCCACTGAACTCCTGCCACACCACTCAGAACACCAGTGGGGGCATTACAGCTTCCTTGTTGCTGCCATCACCTAGGGCCTGGCTGGAGAAAGAAGGTATTTGTTCTCATGTGGGCCCTGATGATTCCCAGTTGCTGGAATGTCATGGTGAGTTGGAGGTAATTAAGATCAGATCAAGCTCTTCTATGCACAGAGTGGCCTGGGATCAATACTGGAGCAAAAAAGTGTGTTTTAGAGATACGTCTACACTTATTGCTTCCCTCATGTTCCGGTGCTATCAAGGATCACAACTGCTGCACAGACACTGAGAAAAACTTGATCAAATAGTGAGCAAAATGGCACACTTTCAACATCCTTTCACACCACTGATGAGTTCTGCCAGGATGATGGCAAGGTGCATGTTCTCTTCATAGCTGCAAACAGTGCATAGTTTCACACTCTAGGTGACAGCAGTTTTTCAACAATCATTATTTTACTTGAACAAGTACTTTTCAAGCATTCGAAGACCCTCAAATAGAAAATACTACAGGTGTATGTGCACTGCAACCCAGAGATGACAGCAGCTTTTCAACAATCATTATTTTGCTTGAACAAGTATTTTTAAAGGGTTCTAAGACCCTCAAATAGAAAATACTACAGGTGTACGTGCACTGCAACCCAGAACTGACTGCTCCCTATGTATACACACTTGAGGTCTCTCTGAACTAGTTCACTTGTGAACAAATAGTGACACACTTGAGACAACATGGGAATTAATCACTGAAGGCAAGTGGGGTTGGGCATTGAATGCTGAAGTCAACACTACCACACCCACACTGCCATTTGAATTGAATCCAAGTAGCTTGCACCTAGCACATACTTAGGAGCTAGAATCAGTCCTCCAGGTCATTGTGTAAATATGACTGTAAGTGCCATGCGTTATTTCTTGTGATGCTGTAGTATATTCACTCTCCTTTTTCCTCATTAACTGTAACACAACCTACTTTCTGAATATATTTCAGATTGAAATCTGTTAAGTCTGAACAAATGGTTTTACAGCAATGGGCTATAAGTTTCTTGACAACTGTTTCAAATAATCCTTAGCAGGCACCAATATCCATTAGGGTATATTTGTTTGGTATTAAAATTGCTTAATATTTTTAGAGTTGAACAGATGTATCTAAACAGCCACTGATTTAAAACTAAAAGCAATCTGATCTCTTCCTTTATTCCTTCTGCTGAACCTCAATTTGACATCTAAGAAATACTGTCAGTCACAGGCTGAAGTCGTTTCCGCACAACCAAGTTACAGATGATTTTGCCAGCCAAAGACATGGTTAAGAAAAAAGAGAGTTGAGTTTGAATGAATTTAAGACAATACTAAAAATTTCTGAAGTCAGGAATATTCACCTTTAACGTACCCTTTTAGTACACTACTGTGTAATTTGCAAATCCTTTCTGTGCTTCAGAGTTATCATGTGCAAGCTGTTTACTCTAAAAGCAGCTGACAAAATGTGCTCTGCACAATCATCATAGTCTCTTCTGCCCAACAATCTTGCAGAGTTTGATGAAAGCCTGTGACTTGGCTTTTACAACAAACTTCAGCAAAATACTAGCCACCTCCTCTCACTCTCTCCCTAATAACATGGACAAGAACAGTGAGACACTGTCACACAACTGTAATTTTCCAAGAAAAAAATAGAGCCAAGGTTTATGTCTCCAGGCTGCTCAAATAAAAAAAGCACCCTCATCCTAGTGGACCACTTCTTTAGTGTCTTTCTGTTCCCAAATTCCTACCTTTTTGAGCAGGTAGGGGTAAATTCTGCACTGTCACACATGAATAACTAGGCAAGCAAGAGGCTCATCTACTTGCACAGTATGAGTATAGGCAACTCTCTTTTTAGCTTTAATATCAAATCAGTTACAGCTGTATTTCAGCTTTTTTTTTTGGTGAGGTTGAACTTCCAAACCAGCTGGGCTGCCCAGAGCAGCAGCAGGGAGATGAGACAACTGCAGATGAATGTTGGCTTGCTCCCACACCATGGTGACTTCATTTTCCTTAGGTAATGCTGGAAGAACGTAGTGCAAGAGCAGCAGCTAACTTCATGTGGCCACACACATGGAACTTCTTGTACTCAAAAAATGGCTAGCAAACCTAGAACAATCCTGGAAACTTCTAAAAATACTCCTGTTAAGATTACTGTTACTAAGATCAGCATATCAGATATACCTGGGAAGAGACACAGGCATTGACATGTGACTAAGCTCTTTTCTCGAGCTGGCATTACAAAACCACATGAGCAAAAGCCATTACACTTCAAGCTGTGTAAAACCCCTGACATTGCAAGGGAAAAAAAAAAAACAACACCAAAAAACAAAGAGAGAAACATTCTTGGAATGGAGAATATTAACTAGCTTACATGGCCTGCCAACGCTCCTCACACTGTTGCAATACTTTACGCAGATTTAAACACTCCTTCTGCTTACTTTCTGCCCTACTTTCTGAGGGTACTACTCACAGTCGAACAAAGAGCTACAAATTTAAGGATAATACAGATTAAGGTAGATGGTCAAATACCCTCCATGAAACTCTGGTTTCTTCTAATTGTTTCCAGAATATTTTTGGGTTTTGGAAGGTACTATGAAGAATGTCATAAAGCAGCAGTACATCAAGCTACATGTTAGTTTATTTTTACAGCCTCAAAACGTTACCTGAAAATACTGAACAATCTCTGTGTCAGCACTGGGGAAACAATTATCTGTTATGCAATTAATTTAAACTCAAGAAAACTGTTTCCAGAAAAACAGCCTAAATTTTGTGACAGTGCAAGTAAAGCCTCCACTCAGTATTACTTGCGGGTATCCAAGAGTCAAACCAAAACTAAAATCCCTCCTGTGGTCTGGTTCAGGGGAAAGTATAAATGCCAAGGCCCTAGCAGGGCCGTGCTCCCACAACCCTTTCTCTCAGGACTGTTTTGTTCCAGCTCCCGGGCTCACAGTCACCATAGCCAAGGGTGGAGCGCTGTGAGTCACACCTGTCCCAGTGAGGACAGCAATTACACCACCCTTGCTCTGTGGGATGGAACAGCTTCTCAAGAGTGACGCAAGTAGATCCCAGAGTGGATTTACAGAAAGTCACAGCAGGAAGTATCAGTTTTCCTTCTTTCAGTTGTCTTTACAAATCCTATGGAACCTCTACAATTCTACCTCTGCTTGCCATTTTTAGAAGGAGTATTACTCTGTTCCCTAGACACCAAATTATTGGCCTGCCAAATAAAACAAGCCATTCCAATCATTAAAGGAAATAAAAAATCCACTAACTTCATAAACATTTTTGTTCTTACTAATAAAACCATAACTAATAAAAACAGACGAGGCATCCTAGCTGTCTGAGCAAAATGAGCTCTCATACAGTAGGACCAAACAGGTGAGGCACGACAGTGGTGTGGCACCTGTTGCAGTAGCAGTGTTCTGATGCCTTCAAAAGCTAGCACCCCCCAAACAGGCAGCAAAACTGCACTTTTCATGAGAAGCAGCATGTACTTCCCATCAAGCTTGGTTCTTATGCCTCACTTCCCTGTGCATGCCACAGCTGACTTGTTTATGGACATGCTTAAACATTCACAGTATCCACCTGACTGCAGTATTTTGTAATTGAACACCACTTGGCATTTAGCTTGCCACTGGGACTTCAAACAAACAATTTTTATGGATTCTATGTAATATTTTTCTTAAATGTCATAGCGGAGTTCTGTCATTCAAGAAAAACAGATTTTGCTTTTCAACCAGTCTTTTCAATTGGTTGACCTTTACCAGACAGAAGGACAGGATGGGCAGCCAGTATCACGCTGAAAAGAAAGGTGACTCGAAACAAGATGAATGGGAAGTTTGTCTGCAGAGGCATCAAGCATGAATGGACAAGGGAGTCACTGGGATTTTTTCAGAGAAGTACTACCAGTTTAGAAAATACTTACCTGAAAAATCTCATCATGATCACTGCTGAGTTGGTAGTATTTATCTTCTTAAAATAACATTAACATAATGTGATTCTATCACTGCTTTTATAGCGGTATATGTTCACGATGGTATTTTCTCTTTTTTATGGTACATCAAACCTTCTTTTTTTTGCATATAAATATTTTCATGAAAGGTTAAGTTAGTAGTTGTAACAACACTGTCTTCTGCTAGTTGAAACATTTACAAGGAAGAACAAATGAGGCAGTTATCAAAAAACTTGCAGCTAACAGGCAAGGAAAACTGAAAATTTGCTAAATGGGTAGAGCACCATGTCAGCACTACCTACAAAAGTGTTAAATCTAATTTGATATTCTCTAGAAAATCCATAAATTCTAGCAGTCTAGTTCCATCGTCACAAGCTAAACTTTAGGAGCTCCTTCCTTGTTCTAGTGCAACTTTCTCTAGGTTGAGAATAATGGGTAAAAGCAAGTGAGGAAAAATAAGTGTTGGTTGGCTGGGGTTGGAAGGGACCTCTGAAGATCATCTAGTCCAACCCCCTGCCAAAGCAGATTCACCTACAGCAGGTTGCACAGTGTTGCATCCAGGCAGGTTTTGAGTATCTCCAGAGAAGGAGACTCCACAACCTCCCTGGGCAGCCTGTTCCAGTGCTCTGTCACCCTCAGAGTAAAGAAGTTTTTCCACGTATTCAGATGGAACCTCCTGTGTTTCAGTTTGTGCCCATTGCCCCTTGTCCTGTCACTGGGCACCACTGAGAAGAGTCTGGCCCCATCCTCTTGACACCCGCCCTTAAAGTATTTCTAAGTGTTGATAAGATCCCCTCTCAGTCTTCTCTTCTCCAGGCTAAACAGACCCAGCTCTCTCAGCTTTCCTCATAAGAGAGATGCTCCAGTCCTCTGATCATCTTTGTAGCCCTCCGCTGGACTATTTCCAGTAGTCAAATGTAAAGTTTATTTTAACACAGTAACAAGTAATGACCTAGTGTAATACCCCAAGGTTTGCTGCTCCAAGGACAGGCAGCAACGTGATTTGTACCATTGTGTTTTGTCACAAATACCAGTAAGAGCAGATGCAAAACCTACTGAAATCCATTTGAGCCATATTTCTCACCACGAGTGATTTGGCTTAGTTGATCCATAGAATGCCACAAAATAAAATTAAAAGCAGAGGTGCAGGCCAGGTGGCTAATTCTCCCTTTATCCACCACTGCTATCATTTATCTGGTACCCTGGTATGTATGTTATGCTAAAGAAGTATTTAGATGGCACAGTGCAGTTCTTTGCAGTGCTCACTCATTAGGTTTTGCAAAGTGTGATTTGGCCAGACTGAATCTAGCACTTTTGAGCCTCAGGATGATATGCTGCAGAACACATACCTTCATTATGGGCAGCTACTCAGTACCAGTCATAACAATCCTAACCACCTTAAAGTCATCATCAAGTTATATTTAGATTATAATTCACACCATGTTTTGCACCTTTCTTGAATTGGTCCAGGATTTCCAGGAAGTTGCTGTACCTTATTGTTGTCCCCTGTAGTCGATCAATTTTCTTATTTAATTCAGCAATGATACTGTGCAGCTCTGTGATTCGTTCCTCGTAGCGTAGTGTTGTTTGCTCCTGCACGTCTTCGTGCTCTCTCATTAGGTGGGATTGTTCACACTAATGCAGAGAAGCAAGGAACAGAAAAGGTCTTATGAATAACTGCACAGAGATCAGATACAAGGCAAAAGTGCACACCATTAATGGTTTTCTTACTCATCAAATCAACACTGCCTTAGAAAGAGGAAAGGGCAGATGCAAAATATTGGCAGGTACACAAAGGTATGTCATTACAAGATTTTAGGAACTAAAAGAATATGCAGTGTACTTTTATTATTATTCTTTTTTTCTAAAGCGCAGAAGTTGCCCTTCCTGCTTGAACAAAAAATGCCATTTGCAACTCAAAATAGCTATAAATATCTCATCTTTGAATCCGTGAGATTCACTATGCGTCGTGAGTCTTCAACGATCTTCCCAACGTGGTCTGAATTTGAACAAGTCCTAAGGCAGAAACCACATTATTATAAAGGAAAGTAACACTCTGAGGTTATGACTTCTTCTCTAATATGAGTATCTGTTTTTACTAGCCTTTGAAGACAATATAGTATATTTTTTATTATTTTAATCCTCTACAATAAAATGCTTATTATTTGAACAATTAAAAGGCTACATGGCTGCTTGTTTTTCATACGTGTCATGAAATCCCCCTTTTTCTTTCCAGTAGAATTTTAAAGCTAGCCTCTCTGGCTTACTCTTCGCACCAGCAAACACTCTACTTCAACTACAGCAAACAATTACAATCTACTGCAATTACAATCCAACAGTGCATGCTGATTGAAGTTATGCTTGGTAGTGGCTGGAAAGAGCAAGTCTTCTGCCTTTTTGCTTCTGACCCCCTGCAGGAAACAGTCAAGCCTCCTTGCAGCCACAGAATGGTATGTACTATGCTGTTAATAAAAGAAAATTCACAAACTAACTGATGGTATAAAATCCACACTCATTAACTGAAGACCTGCAATGTAAGATCGTAGTAGCATTACTAAAGGCCACAACTTATAGTAATGTATGAGGCCCTCCAACACTGCTGCATCAAAACTTATTTTTTCAAATCAAGTAAACACTCTATACAGACATAACTCCCTCAACTCTTTGTATCATAAATACAAAATTATACCCAAACTAGCAGGTATGCCAGAATTTTCATAGTGTGCTCTCATATTTTTTGGCTACTCACATTCACAGCTTGAGAACATCATTTACATAAATGGCTGCTTGAAAACTAAAATTTACATTGAGCTTCAATTACATTTTTCTTTTAAATTTTAAATAAAATTTATTTCAATATTTTTAAGTTCCAGGATTATGCACGTTGCAACGTAGCCCACACATTAGACTACTCTTCCACAGACTACATCAAAAGTTTCTTACTCCAGCTGGAGTCAAAAGCACTTTCACCTACACTAAGACAAACAGACCATATCATCACACTGAAGAGTAGAGCAAAGGGTCACATTTTAGAAGACTGATAATGTTCACCTGGCTTTTAAGACTTCATGTTGGCAACTGACATGGTTATATATGTATATTACAATGACTCTTTATTGTAGATCATTCCACAACTTATTTCTCATGTTTCCATATCTTATCTAACACCGTATCTGGCTGAAGAACTACCATGGCTTTCGAAGTGCAGAAATAACACAGAAAAAATGTTTAACAAAGGCTTTAGAACAGATTTAAGTGCAATAGAGTTGCTTATTCTGCCTTTCTAAAGCTAAATTTCCTCTGACACACACTAATACCCACAAATGCTACCTAAGCATTATCCAGATCAGTCAAGTGTGTGCACTGTTTTTCTTTTCTTTCAAACAAAAAAGATGTTTCAGATGGAGTGTGTAATAATTTTTTTCAGACAATAAACAAAAACCCTATAGCAACAACTTTTGACTTTCTAAGCTATGCACTGAACAGCAGAATTTGCTTATCTTGTTTGAAGATATATGGACTCTTGCTAATGGACCTCAGTCAGCCACATTGCCAGACTTGCATACTGTTTTCTCCAGCCACTTCTCAGTCACCATTTTTCAGGCTAACCACTTAGTGACAGACATACTTGGTGAACAACCAGCAATCTGGCAATATAAGACAACAGCTTCACATTTTGAAAGGGCTCTTGGATTATCTTGGGCAAAAGTAACTAGAAAAGGCAGAAACGAAACCTCTGTGAAACACAGGATGTGATGCTATAAAAGACTGCTGTGCCTTGGAGGTCGGTACAGTTACGTCTTTGTAAGTTCTGGTCAGCCATGACAAGTCTCAACTCAAAAAGGCAAAAGCATCCAAACAATGGAAACATAGTTCAGTATGAATCCCAAAACACAGCAATGGAGAATTCTTCTGGTTATACGGAATTCTTCCAGGCAACTAGCTATAGGACAAGAGGACATAGCCTCAAGCTTCGCCAGGGGAGGTTCAGGTTGGACATTAGGAAGAATTTCTTTTCAGAAAAGGTTATTAGACATTGGAATGGGCTGCCCAGGGAGGTGGTGGAGTCACCATCTCTGGATGTGTTTAAGAAAAGACTGGACATGGCACTTAGTGCCATGGTCTAGTTGACAGGGTGGTGTCAGGGCAACGGTTGGACTCAATGATCCCTAAGGTCTCTTCCAACCTCGTTGATTCTGTGATTCTGTGATACAGGATTGCTCCTTTTTATGGTACATTAGTCTCAAAGCTTAAAAGGGAAAAGAAACAAATGCATGTTTTGGTAACTATTGCTAAAATTTTTTTCTGGGATACTGAAACTGTTCATCATCCTCTTTAGTTTCTGTGATGTTTGAGTCTCAGAACAATGATCTGCCACCATTTGCTATTTCTTTCCAAGGTATACACATTCAGCTCTTGCAATTTATTTGCATGTCAGTCACACAAACTTTTAAAGATAAATCCCTTACACCCTTTTCCTCATCCCTCTTTCAGCCGTATACTTAAGTTCTGATCAAAACCATTAAGAGCTCTAATTCTCTCAGAAAGCAAACACAGGGATAATCCACTGAGAAAATGCAAAAGATGAGCAATTGTTGAGGTCAGGAGAGAAGTTTCCAGCACAGTTCTCAGTGTAAGTGATCCTTAGCTGGGTTTTGGTACAGAGTTAAAAGGTTATTTCAATTACAGTATAAATTAACAATGCCTGGAAACACCTTTGTCTGACCTCTTGATGCTGGGAAACAACCACAAGAGCAAGATGATATGAAAAAATATTTTAACCCAAGGATATTGTATCAACACGTGATTCTATTGCCTATTAACGTACACAAATTCCTAGTGCAAGAAATGCTACCAGTGCAAACCTTTATGTTAAATTTGCAGTGCTCAGTCAAGAGGACAAAAAAAGAACCACTAGCAGCAGTGCTCGGTAAAAGATCCCCCAGCGCCTCAGGCCCTGCAAAGACAAACACTGGCTATGGCATTGTTCACCAAGAATACAAGTCATCACCTGAAAGAGCCACAATGATAAACCTGTCTAACTGGCTCGCAGAAGCTAAAAATCTTCACTCAATTAATACAGCGTTTTAATTTAAGAGGAGTGGCGGATTTTGAAGTGGCAATCCATTCAGCTAATTTTACGTATAAACACAAGTCCATCGTGCCAAATCCTCAATCATTAGAACATGCATGGTCAGAATTAATTGTTTGGTGCTATATTCTGTGTACACTTGATGTGGAAGAAGAATACAAGTACACAGGACTAATCCATGTGAGATAAGGACATCACACAATGGAATGAGTAATTGCAACGTTAATCTGAACACCATGCACTTCTATTTCAAGTTAAATGAGAAACGGAAGCCTTCCTGTGAAGTTCACATGTTCTTATATGCCTACAGGGTGTTGGTGTTATACTGAAATTCTGCTGTCCCTCCCTATATTCTGAATAATTGAGAGGATGATAAAGAATTATTACTGCAGTAACAGGACTTAGTGCTCTGTGATACAGGATCCAGAATGATGCAGCAGAGTCTTTGTTACTCTGTCTCTAGAGCCATTATAACATTCCAAAATTACAAGGATTAAGCACAAAGAATGAGAGCGCAGGACTACCTTGTGAAAGGAGATTAAATGATAGGAAAGCTGTAGTGTGAATTGTCTATTCTTGTACTTGCTGAAACATTCAGCATGTTATTAAATCCCATGTTCTGCCATTAAACTGCAGAACTCAATGTCACGGGATGTAGGAAATGCCAAGAATGTACATGGATTAGAAAGAAGATTACATAAATCCATTGAGGATAGGACCATAGAGGACTATTAAATGTGATTCAGCCTCCTGCTCACAGATGTTAGCAGAAAGATGGGGGAGTATGAAGGAGGACAACTCTCTATATGTGTTTCTTATGCTCTCCCTTCAGACATCCACTATTTATCATTATCAAAGCCAGGATACGGTGCCAGACAGCTAGTAGAAAACACTATTTCTCATAACCACAGAAGACATCAGTGAAAGAAGACATTAGCTGTGGCTGACCATCACTTTACAGCAAATTTCTTTCAAGAGATCACTCTCTCGCCAAATTGTACACCGATGATACAAACATATAGACAAAGAGATCTGCTGTCTTACTGAAATAGTAGAAGGGTGTAGGCAAATGCTATAGTAGGTCTCCACAGACTGCAGTTTTGGAAATGAGCATGATACAACAACCAGTAATTAATTACGTCCTTTTACAAAATTTTATGCAAGGCTATCCAGCTATCTTTCTTCACCATTTGTCATCTGTCACTTGAATTGTAGGTTCCCCAAATCACTTCCACTCTGCAAATCACTAATTCTTTCTTCAAAAGGGTCTCAGATACCTCATGAAATGTTGGGAAAGGTATTACCAAAAATGTGTTCTAAGGGCTATTTGTTCCAGACAGCATTTACCACGCTAGCTGAAATGAAACATGTGCTGTCTTTGTAAGTACAGTCCAGATGCAGAACAGAGATTTAATACTGAACCACTAGCATGTGAACATGGTTATGCAGGACCTCAAACACCTCTTGTTTAATTTATGCCTTCTGAACCTCTGATTTGCATTAGTGAGGAAGAAATGCATTAGACAGAAGCTGTAGAGGAAAAAATGATGATATGATACATGATACGAATTCAGATGAATCTCTGTGGAGTGGGAGGAAAAGTTCACAAAATTAAGTGGAGCATCTACTTGGAAGTGATACAGTTAGTAAAAGAAGAAAAGGTGAAGTGGTTTTACCAGAGTCTATCTCAGTACTTAAACATAGCCAACACATTGAATATATGAGTTGTGCTTGTTTAATGCCTTTTTGCTTAAGAAACACTATATTTTATTTAATACACACCCAAAAAAATTTCTATCTACTTGAGGGCTCTTTTAAAAAAAATTGGAAAAGAGTTAAAAATGAAAACTTTATAGAAATTCATTAAAAAGTATTTTTTTTAATCTGAAAGCATGCTAGCTTTCAAATATTCTGATTTTGTGATATTCACAATTTCGGTGGCAGTCATCACTACACTTGTGTTCACAAACACACAGCCCAAGATCATGTAAAAACCCTCAGCATTACCAATTGAGCATTACATACATATGCATAATTGGTAACCATCAAAGAAAACACCAAACAATCTTGTGTTAACAGAGCACATGTTAATAGGGATTAATTACTTATCCTTAACCCCAGTCACCATCAATGGGGATTCATTACTACATGGGAGCACCTACAAGGCCCTCTTCATTGGCTGAGAGATGAGATATATATAAAAACAAAGATCTGGAAATAAAACTAAAACACTAACAAAAACCTGTGGTTAGCACAAAACCCTGCAGAGTTACAAATAACAAGAAAGTCAGTGTGGTCATGCAGAATGATGTGGATTGTTTGGATACAGCGGATCCATCTGACTGTTTAATGATTGTCAAATGCAGCCCCATATCAGACTCTATGTCAGAAAGAGGACTCTATCTCAGAGTGCAGTAGAAATTAGAAAAGGCTCTCAGGACACAGCTGATAAACAATGTTAACTCCCAGCATGGCTCTGGCTTATCTATTGAGGGGAATAAGAACATGAAAGTGTTTTTTATTTCTGGATGTTGCATTGACGGTCTGCAATAAGATTATCATTTACAAGCCCAAAAACATTAAAGATAGCAGAAAAAACATCAGGGAACGCAGACAAGGGCCAACATATGGTTGGAGGACTGAAGTAAGAGCCTCAAAATCTAGACTGCTTAAATATTTCTGCATTTGGCTTGAGTTTAAGTAACACAGAGAAACAAGGCCCTATCAAAATTCACTGAAGACTCCAAATTTGCAAAACCACAGAACAGCTGGGGTTGACAGGGACCTCTGGAGGTCATTCAGCCCACCCCTTCCCCAACTCAAGGAGGATCACCTAGAGCACGCTGCCTAAGACCACGTCCAGGTGGCCCGAGTACTTCCAAGGATGGAGATTCCACAACCTCTCTGGGCATCAAATGATATTTGTGGGGGTTTTTTTGGTGTTTTTTTTTTTACTTTACAGGACAAAATACTTTGACTGTGTCTATGCAAGTATAAGTAAGTATATATTTTGAGTTAGTTTTGAAATGTAAAGTACTTACAAAAGGTATTTGCCAGAATGACACTATCTGAAAACAAAGGTTTTGTTTATAGAACAGAGACATATTACAAACAATAGTTCACTTTTCCCTGTTTGCATCTGCCTCTCTACATTTATCTTGATCTGAAAAGATTATTTTTTTTAAGAGCTGTGAAAGCGTTAGAGTTCAGACCTTATTCTTATTTAATCCCTTGGCTTTCCACTGACTGTGTTTTCCACAACAGATACATATAAATGGGCTTACTAGAAGCTAGACCGAGATCACAAATCGCTTCTCACATACCACCAAAGCACTGCCAATTGGCAACAGCTTTTGATCAGTGTTAATCTGTGCTGTGTTTGAATCTGACCCAGGAGTGGAAGGTTGTGCAATCAGTTACCTAATACACTACGTGTATGCTGCAATTTTTATATTCTAAAATGTTTCAAAACAGTCACTGTTTATGTTGGCTTCAGAACAAAACTAATCTAACACTTTCTTGGTATTTTTCAGAATAGTTTCATCGGCACAAAAAACTTAAAACCCGTGGCATATTTCTCTCTGAAGAACAAGGACAACACAAAACCAAGGACCATCCTCAGAATCTTGTGCTATTGCTCACCTGTGCTTTTGCCAATTTCTTTTCCAACAGGTCACGCTCCTTTTCTGTTTGTTGTAGACGTTTATTAAGCTCCACTATGTCTCCCTTTAATGAAGCCAGGGCTGCTAAATGAAGCTAGAAGACAAAAGGAAATAAACAAATTAACCAATTCACAAGCCATGTGGCAGTAGCATTTCAAAGAAGATACATTATCATAGAGCAGCTACAATATCTGTGGATTTCTGCAGTACTTAATGGGAACTTTAGTACAACAAAAGTCTCAAAGAAGGCCACATGCTACTATATACTTTTTACATGGGATTCTCCTCTCCAGACAGCACACACACTCCATCAGAAAACACATTATAAAGATAAATAAAATGAGGTATAATTCAGCTGGAAATGGGTAGATTAGTTCTAATGTTAGTTTAATAGGAAGTAGCTTGAGTCTTGTGTGTTGTGGTTTAAGCTCAGCTGGCAGCTCAGCCCCACACAGCCGCTCACTCACTCCCCCCCGGTGGGATCAGGGAGAAAACTCAATGGTAAAACTGAGAAAACTTGTGGGTTGAGACAAGGACAGTTTAATAGGTAAAGCCAAAGCCACGTGCACAATCAAAGCAAAACAAGGAATTCCTTCACTGCTTCCCATGGGCAGGCAGGTGTTCAGCCATCTCCAGGAAGGCAGGGCTCCAACACGCCTAACGGTTACTTCGGAAGACAAACGCCATCACGGCAAACATCCCTCCGTTCCTTCTTCTTCCCCCAGCTTTACATGCTGAGCGTGACGCCATATGGTGTGGAATATCCCTGTGGTCAGTTGGGGTCAGCTGTCCCATCTGTGTCCCCTCCCAGCTTCTTGTGCACCCCCAGCCTCCTAGCTGGTGGGGTGGGAAGCAGAAAAGGCCTTGACTCTGTGAGCACCACTCAGCAGTAACTAGAGCATCTCTGTGTTATCAACACGTTTTTCAGCTCAAATCCAAAACATAGCTCCATACTAGCTACTATGAAGAAAATTAACTCTACCCCAGCTGATACCAGCACATTGTGTTATAAAACCTTACATTGAAAGTTGACTCAGATTTGTATTATAAAAGAAGCTGTATCAAGTTTTGATGCCTTCAGACATACAGAGATCATCAGTTTGTTGAAGGGAATAACTCCATGTGTAGGATTCAGTTTTATTTTGCAACTAAAGCTTACTCCACTTCAAGCTACTGCTCTGTAGTTGCTGTTCTCTTTGGTCCCACATCACTGAGTTTCAATGATTCTAATCTACTGAAGCTACACATGAAGAACCTGAACTGTTTTCCTTTCTGCAGTAGATCCTTCTGATGAAAGATATGTTCTACATTTAACTGGTAGCATGTGGAAATACTAGAAGACTAGGATAACTAACATAATCTAAATTACATTAGATACATAACTCAAAAATCAAGAACAATTCTTAAAAGAATCCTATGCTTGTAACTCGTTCATACTCTCATCCTGTCCTTAAATATCCCATTCATCACTACATCAAAGGCATCAGGTAGAATTCAACATTCAGTATTGTAACTACAACCAAAAAGCCCAGGAGCAAAACCAGACACCAATACTGAAGTCTTTCTGTGTAGTAGTAAAGAAACAACTCCATGTTATACTGGGTGAGAAAACAAAACCTTTCACTCCGGACCAGATAACACAGTAAAGACTGCTCTGCTGCCAAGATTCAGACTAAACCACAAACCCTTTTTCTAGTCCTCGAGCCAGTTTCAGTCCGTCACTCTGACATTTTATTGGGCAGATCACTTTTAAGTTATTTTTCTTCCTCCATTTCCAGTCAATCTGCTGAAGAGTCCTATTTTGATATCAGTTTTAGCTTTACAATACTGGAAGCCAGGAAAACCATGGGCGTTTTCACTACTGATGTGTGAAAGTAGCTATATGACAGCAGAGAGACTAGATCATTTCGCAACAGCTCCTTCACATACAGTACTCCCATTGTTATAGAAAAGGCCACCTCTGGCTTCAAGACAGAAAACAATTTTATGAAGATTTTTAGATGGGAATTGTGCAGTTTTAAGTGCAGTGTAACAAGTTACGCTAGAAGTTCTGGACATCCTCATTTGTGAGTTCAGTCAAAAGAATTTTTATTATGTCAGCTACAAAAATGTCTTACACGCATGCAGTTATTCATTTCAGTACAAATATACACGTACACAATTTTGTGTTGCAGTAGGTTTAAGATTCTTGAGGCAGCCTCACTTTTCAAGTGAAAAAACAGTAATTCAGGCCTGCTATGAGTGTATGCGACATAGCTTCTTTCAAGTATGTATGATGAAATGTCTTAACATACTCAGAAACATTCTGAATATCTTTAAGTATTCTTGGCCTTCAGCAGAAGGCCTTCCTACCTACCACAGGTAACTGTGCGCTGGTTTTACAGTGCGGAGCAACAAGAACTAGCCTACTTGTATCAATCTGTTCATAATTGACTTCCAATTTTCAGGAAAGCTGGTGAACTTTCAAGCCACTGTTTCAACGTATTCCCTTAACAGAGGGGAAGTGGTGCAATGAAGCTCACCAGTTTGTTCACCAGTTCTTGCATCCTTCACGACAGCTTTAAAATAATATATGAAAAAATGGCCACGATTCTCTAAATTGAATAAAACAATGCTACATAGTCAAGTAAGTATCATTCCCTTTCGTACACTATAATTAAATGATCACCAGATATGGTTTTAATTAAATACCAGACCAATAATGTCCATACACATGGCACTGTAATATAAAAAGACACTTAATTTAAAAATCTCAATGAAAAACAACTTGTTCTCTGAACAGTGGAACTAATGACGCAGACTTCCTATGGATTTGTCTTTGTCCTCTTCCCACACTGCAGTCAGCTCAGCTCTTCTTCACGTTCCCTAGCACACCCCAACCTGGGTAAGAAACAGCTTGAATTGTGTCTAGTTTTATAGTAACACTGCTGCCTGTTCTGGCAGCTCCTGCCAAACAAGGGTATCCAATACATGAGTTACACCAGCCTCCCCGTTCAATATAAGGTCTCTCTTCTCCAAATAACCAAAGGATTTCTTTACTAATTACAAGGAAAGTTTGTCGCATCTTTTACTATGCAAAATTATCCTTTCCTTTCATAAATTGTACCAGTCCAGTTTCCAAGTACTAATAAAACAATTAAAAAAAAAAAAGTAAGTTACTGAAAGGGCAGACTAGACAACAGGAAGTTATCACACACAGAGGAGGGCTGCTTGGGATACTCCTCGGTTCCATGTCTGTACCCAGTGCACAGAGCAGTAAGTCATACACAAGTGGTGCCTCCAGCTACTACTGCAATACATAATAAGGATAACACAGCTAGTGTAGCTGTGTATTATTGGCAGAGCCAACTTCTCCTCCCCAATTCCTTAAAAAAGGTGTTACAAAGTATTGTTGCACCTTCCCTTAAGGTATGAGGGTTCCCACAGACCGTGCTTCCCAGTGTGTTTGTACAGCACCCAGCAGGGTGGGAACTGGAACACAGATCTTTGGATGTTGCTGTAACACAAACAAGGAAACATATGAGCAAAGAGCTACAGTCAACAAAAAAGTCATTCTGGGGAAAAAAAGCTCACATTTAGAATTCAAATTTAATAATCCAAACTATTGTCCTGGTTTGGCTCAAACCAGGCCAATTAGTCTTAGAGAAACCAAGGTCACTGCTAAATTCCTCACTGCTTACGAGTGAAGAGCTGAAGGGAGGTCGCACCTGCAGGGAGCAGCAGACAGAGCAGGTGACCCAAGATTGACCAACGAGATATTCCATCCCATACACGTCATTCTCACTTTCCTATTTATCACTAACCCACTGCCTCCTGGAGGTGGGGCCCAGGAGGCACGGGCCTTCCTGTCTCCCACTGATTGGTACCAGCTTTGCCAATTCTCCAGTTAAAAGCCTGCAGGTGTGATGGCAGGGGGAGCTACTGCATTTTCCCCTCTGCCCGTGCTGGGGGGAGCAACTCTGCCTGAGGAGGATTTCCAAGCTCTCGATCTTGGTTTTATATATATTTGTATATATTTGATTATTTCTATTATTATTACTATATTCTTTTTCATTATTATAGTTTATTAAAACTGTTTCAACTTTCCAACCCGTAAGTCTCTCTCCCTTTTCCCTTTCCCTTGGGGGGGGGGGGGGGGGGCAGAGGGTTAACAGAGAGCGTCTGCCACCGGGTTAATAGCCGGCCCAGCTTTAAACCGTGACAACTATTAAAACTGGAAAGACTCCATTTAAAAATCTCAACCGTAAGGCAGTAAGTCAGTCACACTTGTAACTCTGCAGCATTGAATCACTACGGGATATGACAACTGAGGAGGAGACAGGAGAATGGAGGTAGCCATATGGCATACTGCTTTTTTTTCTCCTCTCAGCAAACAGACAAGGCAGAGTTACTACCACTAACATTATAACAGACATCTATAATTCAAGGTGGGCTGCCTCTTAATGACACAAGATTATGAAACAGATCAAAAACTCAGTAGTTTGTAAAAATTAACACAGATACCACCAAGATTTCTGTTTGTACATATCGGTCTGAACCTTTAAGTAACAGCTCCCACTGAGTACTACTTCATACAGAGAAAACAGTTCATTGACAAAGCTTGTATTGTTCATAAACTTTATACTGATCCAATACAGCTAGTATTGAATTCCACCAGGAAAAAACCCCATGATGTGATGCTGATGCACCCTAACTGTACCACAGGACAGGCAAGGTCAACACATATGAGAGAAATGATTCAAAAGGGATCAGACAAGCCAACCAACTTGCTTCTCTATCATCAACCAAGGAAATGAGAAGCCCTTCAGAAAAGAAATTAGATGCATAGTATTAATAAAAAATGCATCATCTGTCAACTTAGAAGCTACAATTTCTATGAAATTTTCTGCCACAGACAACAGTAGGTTGTTTACTGAAACATACATACACCACGTTTTATACCCGATACTATCCTGCCAGGTTTTTATATATTAAATATATAATAACAATTATTATTTATTATTAATAATATAAAATAACAAACTGTGCACAGCATGCTATCTCTAAAATGCAAACCACTGTACAGTTAAGTTTTGAAAGATACAATACTTAAAAAAAAATAAGCACAAGCTTAGGAAAAGCAACTTCTTGACCTCTCTTTCAGCCTCCGTTATGACTGCAGTCTCTTCCCCATTATACTCGCTTCTACAAACATCTCATACAATACTGTAGACATGATTTAATGATGTATATTTTGCACAGTGCTTTAAACACTGCTGTTGGTGCTGGGCTTTGTGAAATACTCTATCATGTATAGTTCAAAACAATATTTGCTGGCAGTCAGGTTTCTCAAGAATTTTGTGGGGAAAAGATACAAAAGCAGATGGGATACTAGTATGAACCGAACGCCAAGGAAGCAGGGGACTACTGACATGTCTGTAGTACATATTGCTGGAAGTGTTCTGATGCCACGAACAGAACAAGAGAAAGATGCAAGGAGCAATGAAGGAGGGTGCTGAAAAAATGACAGGTTAAGCTTAAAGCACTGCAAAGCAGTACAATACTCTCACACTCAGCATTTTTCGCTGCCATTGTGAAGTGTGACCCTCATCACTAAGTTGGATCCACATTCTTCTTTCCCTCGGCCTGGGACCACACTAATTAAACCATATGGCTAAAACCAGTTGTACTCACTGCATATGTTTTCTATTTTCAACAGAGAAATCACAGTAAGGACCTAAGCGCATCCTTCTCTGTGAAATTAAAGAACTAATCTTACCCTTTTCCTTGTTTCCTGCCTTCCTCGGCTACAGCACTGTTGCACATCAGCTTGGGAACAGATGTTCAGAAATGTAACCTCTAACATAACAAGGGAGCCATAAAAGCATTAGGATCATGGCAAGGAGACATCAACCGATATACCAATACAAAGCAACCAAACACCGAAAGACCGATTTATTTGTTCCATGTGTGTCCTCTGTGACTGACCAGTAAACCCCTACACCATGGAAGAAGGCTCAGAGGAGATGGATGAGGGCAATGTGCCCATGAAGCTCAGGGAATAATACAGGCTGGGACTGATCACGGCTGTTGCAAAGCATCTGACTTGATCTCAACACCAAGAGGACCTGAGGGTGGTCTTTGCTGTAGACAAACAGCTATCAACAGCTGAGTGAATCAACTGGTGGTGTGTTTCTCCCTGAGTTCATTAAAGAGTGTGCATGTCTCCCTGAGCTAGCCAGGCCAACATGGGGGAGGTCTATGTGTGCCTCAGCACAGCATAGTGTATAAAACCCAGAAAACTAGCAAAAGAACTTCAAAGAAAGCAATGGGCTTGAGCTGGTGTCACGGTTTAAAGCTGGGCCGGCTATTAAACCAGTGGCAGACGCTCTCTGTTAACCCTCCCCACCCCCCTCCCACCTCCCCCCCGCTGAGAAGGGAAAGGGAAAGGGAAAAGGGAGAGAGACTTACGGGTTAGAAAGTTAAAACTGTTTTAATGAACTATAATAATGAAAAAGAGTATAATAATAATAATAATGGAAATAATCAAATATATACAAATATATATACAAAACCAAGACCGAGCTCCCCCAGTGTTGGCCACATCACCACCGGCACTGCAGGGCAGGCTCCAGGAAGGCCCAGCCTGGGCCCAGTGACAGACGGGAACTGGATTCAGGGATGCACGGATCGGGCTCGGGGGCAGCAGGAAAACGGACAGAGTCCTCTTCGGACACCGGCCATAGCAGAAAGAGAGAGAGACCCTCGTGATCCCCCTGCTTTATACTGAGAATGACGTGTATGGGATGGAATACCTCATTGGTCAATTTTGGGTCACCTGCCCTGTCCCCTCCTCCCTGCAGGTGCGACCCCCCTTCAGCTCTTCACTCATAAGCAGTGAGGAATTCAGCAGTGACCTTGGTTTCTCTGAGACTAAGTACAGCAAGAGCCTTTCTACATAACATCCCTACTGGTGCCCCAGTGATAACTACAAACTTTGAGCGTTATCAGTTCTGGAAGCAGACACTGTCTGCAGAACATGCAGTTACTTTCAGAAAGTGCAGTTACTTAGAAGAGACTTAGCTGAAAGTAAAAATCACTGAAAGGAAAATTGGTCTGGTTTAGGCCAAACCAGGACAGCTGGCTTCAACCCATGGATGCCTTCCTAGCACGACTGGGGACATCCAGTATTGTGACAGTGAGCATATTATAGAGACTGGTAATGGGAATCACATTGGTATGACTGAACTGTGTATTGCAATTGCTATATTCTGCGACGTGTAACTTGTATTGTGTTTTCAGTATGTTTTGTATCACTCTGCTAAATCAGAAATCCCATGTAACACACCTATCTTCAAATAAGTAAATCTGATGTTACACATGACACTCTCCACGCGTGGAACATCTAAAAGAACGTTGCCAAAGAGCACTGGCCTCCAACATCCTCTCCTCTCTTTTATTTCCCATTTGCATTTCACATGGTTTAGAGCAAATAGCCCACAACATGGACGTTTTCTGTGTATTGCTACTACTTATTTTAATGACAGGCAGTATACACAAAAACACCTCAACAAATATTCAGAACGCTGCCTCATCTCTGAAAACCTCCTCAGTTTTGTTGTTATCAAGTGACACTGGACACTACAATAGATTTGAAAACCCAAGCTGCTTTGTAAGACGAGAGATAGGAGGTGTAGAGGATAGCATGGAAAATACAGTCAGAATCCTAGCTAGAACTGCAGAAAGGGAAAAAGAAGAACAAATGCCTATACATTGTATTTTCTGACAGTTGTCTTCTTCATGGGAAAGAGGAAAATATGACTAAACTCTACAACTGCTGACAAGGAAATAAAAGGGTTGGTAATGTAAGTTCATAATGAAAACCACATTTTAAGACACAGAACAATAAAACCTTGCCTGGATTTTGACTTCAGGAATCTTAGGGCTGTGATTGTGCTGTACATCGCTAACTTTCATTAATGGCAGTAGAGAACAGTATCAGGGTTAGCCCAGGAAAAGCTTAGACAAGGCTGGCACTCATCTGCTGAGGTGAATGAGAACCTGCCATGCTAACACATGGCAGACACACTTAAGATATGTAATAAAGGTACAAGAAGAAAAACTTACACAGAACAAAAAATACGAAAGAAATTATAGCACAGGTTCACACAACCAAGAAACATCTTTAAAAAAATTTCAAAGCAAAGGAAAAACTAGGCAAGATTCTAAGAGAGGAGTTAAAGATACTAAACTTGTGTTTGCTGTACATAAAAACTCAAAGGCATTGTCTAGTTTACATTTTATCAGGAGCACAGATCAGCACTACTTGCAAGTAATACACTTACTTGAAGTTATCATTATGGAAATGTGTAGCTACTCTCAACCATTTTTCTTCTCAGTCCTACACAATTTTCATGCCACCTTTTCCTGAACATGCTCCATGAAAGGTGCATTTTTATGGTCCAAGTGATGAAATAAATGTAATCAAAGTCCATTTCTGTAAATGTACTGACAGGATGGAGTGGAAAAACTTACAAGAACAATCATCTCCCAGAAGCAGTAACAGGACAGCTCGATATTGCCTACACAGTTTTGGTTGTATGATCTCTAGAGCATAGCCCTGAAATACCACAGTGAACAGCCCTTTAAGTAATTACCTAAGGCAAAGTCAAAATTACTAAAAAAGCAGTACCACTGAATTGTTGGACGTGCCTACAAACATGCCCTAAAACCATACATTTGAAGAAACTGTTATGTGCTAATAAAAAGCCTACAATTTTTTAGAGTGACATACAAAACGGACATTTTGTGACTATGCTGCTAAAGCAATTATTGTCATGTTAGACATTAGACAGTTACTTCATACGCTTGTGCAATACTAAACAAATAATGTGCCAACACAAGCCAGGATGGAGCCATCCAAATTCTACAAAAACAAAGACCAAGTGTTTGCAAGACATACTTTGCTTTAATTTGAAAAATCTGCAGAATATGTGTTCAATCTGTTTGCATTATTTATAAACAATTTCAACTGATTTTTTTTTAACTGGAAATTAACATTTGCAGGCACTTGTGAATATTTCAAACCATTTCTTAAAACAAACAAACAAAAACCTCTCACTTTAATCACAGCAAAAAGTGTTTGATAAAGAAAATACACTACAAGATTGTTCAAAAAAATGTCATGGAACAGGCAATCTAACGCTATTCTAGTGAGCACAGTAAGTTTTAGAACATACTTTAAAAAAAAAGGATGTAATCATGGAAAAGATCTTCCTTTGAAAAATTAATCTGACAATTCACACTCAATGAATGGAGCATGGTGCTCATTTGCACTTCTGAGTGCGCCTGAGGGCTTAATTGTCCCATTGTAGGCAGCCCACAAGTCCACACCGACAGCCTCTTACCTGGCTTTTGCACCCCATATTAAGGCTCAGCCTTGCTTCTGCCCTCCAAAGGAGGAACCGATTGCCACTTCCACTACCAGTGAGGGAGCAAAGTAACAGTAATGCAGGGGATGGAAATGGGGTGGTGGGGAGACCACGCTTAGGACAAAATACTGTCTTCATTTCAACTTGGTCTCAACACATTGTCTGCAACCACAGCCTTCCTTTAAGTAAAAATTAAAAAATGATATTAATACACCATTATGAGCTAGGAAGGGCTTGATATGTCCATACTAAGCAGGATTTGATTCCCACTTCAGTGAACTTATTTAGCATTCCTACCCTCCTTACAATTACTCTCAATATAATTTAATTAAGTCAAATTATCTCTTTGTTTTTATCAGTGAACTGATGGAAAGAGGAAACAGACCCATTTTTTCTGTCTCCCCTTCTGCCCAACAGAACTGGAGATAATGAACTGAGAAGGGAGAAAAACAGTGAGGTTCAGTCCAGGTCCTTATCCCTTGTAAATCTCAGGCTGCCAAAACCCTTTTCTTTGTCCCTTTCCAGTTTGCAAGGACCACCACTGAGGTGACAGGCATACCATTCTCCCCTCAGGAAAGAAAGGAGTGGAAAACCAATCCCAAGAATGCACCTCACTCAATCCTCTGCATTTAGCATTAAGGTTACCCACATTCTAGTGCCGGATACAACGAGGACACAGACAGGGTGTGTGCTCATGTGCTCATCCACATTGACTTGTTTTCCAACAGCCCCACCATTTTTTATATCACCTTAACTTGATCCTTCAACTTCAGCCTCTTCTGAGAACAATCCAGATCTTTCAAAACAGAAATTGCCATTCAACAGCCACTCAAAAATTAGATACTACTCATTATGCTAGTTTAATAATAATTTTAAAAAGCATCCCATAGTTCCTGTGTTCTTTTCAAAACTTCTCAACCAGAAAATGATTTCTGATTTCCAAAGATAAGACTGTGGTCTACGAACAAAACTGTACTCACAGTGCTACAAGGATCTCTGTCTCCAGCATGACCCACATGACCTGCTGTCACCATAAATTTAGAGAAACAAAATTTGTATTGCCAGGTCAAATCAGTGATCCGCCATATCCAGCACTCTGTTTCTGCCATAGCCAAAACCTGATGCTTCACCAAGGACAAAAAACCCAAGCCAAAACAAAAAAACCCAAACAAAAACCCCCCATCAAACCCTTCAGCTAAAACCCCTAGAATGTACTTGCCCAATTGTTTCAAATTCATAGAAAGAAAACATCTTCCCTGCTTTTCTTAGTCAGCTCATGCCCTAAAGTGTTTTATTAGAATGTCCGTTATGTAGCTTCCAAAACTACATCTCTAAAATGATTTTTAGAAGCAGCTAAACAACTTCAGAGCCCCCAGTTGTGGCAGCAAAATTCCCTGGGTATGTGCTAGCTTAACAAAATACATTCAGTTCAGTTCTTAACTACTTCATCATTCCAAGGTTAGCTGCATCTCCGAGACCCTCATATTCCCCTCCCTGCGTCTTTAACCTCAGACTCCAGCCATCCCCTCTTCACAGGGCTCCTGACGGCCGCTCCTCCCAGAACCCCCTCCACCTGTAATTGCACCCACCAGTAACAGTTCTCCAGGGTGAGTGGAAAACAAGTGGAGAACGAGTTGAGTTCTCCAGTGACCTCCTGGCTTACAATAAAGTAGTGTTTTTTAAAATGTTTTTAGAAAGGTAACACTATAAACAACACTCAAGCTGTATATGGTTTACCAAGTATCACCCACCTTTACCCTCCTGGCTGTAAATCTCAGACTTGTACATACTACATTCCCAGGTCAGTGTCTCACTATTGCAGGTCAATTCTTAGCACAAGCGACTTGTCCCCTAGGTGAGACTTGCCATGTAGGCAGATCTCAGTTCTTTTGCCTAGCCACTTTATCAGCCAACCAGTTCAAAACTGGGTGTGCAATTTCCCTGAGGAGAATTAACTTCTTCAAACTTAATAGAAATCCCTAGGCAGGAAAATTACCTGTGCTACTATAACTTCAGTTCCTGTAGGAGGCTTCCACAATTTCCCTCTAGCCACATGCCATAAACCTTTGTAAAAGTTATCTTTGAGTATTTCACTCATAAGCAACATCCAGTGAACTTCGACATTTCCAGACTTCAAGTCCTGCATCTTTCATTGCCTCCTCTTTCTTATTACCTGGTCAACACACCAGGGGATGACTGATTTTACTGAAAGCTTTGCAAATGGATGGCAAACTGTGGGAGACTTTGCATTACTTCCTGTTGAGTTTTCCCACTGCACTGGACATTATTACTGAAACTGTAATTTTAACAAATTGGATAGAAAACAATCACTGTTGCAAAATACAGCCCTGATAAGGCTCTGTGATGAATCAGCTTTAAAATAGAGTATGCTACAAAGAAAAGGTTAAAAAAGAGTTACTGTAACACTGTTAGAGGAGTTGTTTGCCACAGAAAAAGCTAAAAAAAACCACCTGCTTAGCTGGGTTTTAGTATATCAGTAACTAGTATCTGTTTTGTTTTTTTTTTTTTAATATTTAGATAAACAACTAACCTCAACTCTTGACAAAAGCATGTTAAATAAAGAAAAATCTCAAGCATAATTTCTACGTTCTATACTAACAAACTCCCTTCCTTCTAAAAACAGTCCATAGGTCTATCCAAATAAGTTCTTGCTCTCTGTGGTACAACGCATTTGAAACAAATCTCTTACTGAAGAATTCCACTTAAAACTTCTTCCTCTTTCTGGAAAATCATGAACAAAAAATTTGCATTAGTGAAGACTACTAGTTTTTTTTCTCTGAGACTAAAGCAGTGAGTTGTAGGACTGAGGATCTGAAAATGCCCTCCACCACCTTGCTGTCCTCCAACTGATACCAGTCATTTGCATGCTCATCTCTGGTGCTAACCATCAGAAAACCTTATGCAAGATTTCTGCATGATGCCTCAAACTCCTTCCTAATGTCAACTGCCTTTAGAAGAAAACAGACAGCACAGACATACAACATTCGTAAACCAGACTTTTTGAAAGAAATTCAATTGCATGAATGTATTTTTCTTTCCGAGTCACTCTATGGCTTATATTTTAAGCAATGGAACCTCCAATGTACAAACAACTGAAAAGGTCAAAATAAACACTGATAAACGTTTATCATCAATTGCAATAGCACAGACAAGTTGCACAGCTGGCACACTTCAATCTGTATACTGCGCAGGAATTTATGTAGATAGGTTTTTTAGTATTTCAGTAACACCTGGATATATTATTCCATTCAGGAGAAACATTTTCATTTGCTGTGCACTGGACTAATAATCCAACACAGTATCTTTGTCTGTAGCATCAGGCTACATTTTGTTCAAGTGGCTTCATACTTCTTCAGCCATTTATTTAGCAGGCTTCTCAAAATACAAAAGCAAGTAGTTGTAAAATTTGCAGAGAATCAAGCGTCTGTAGCACAACAAAACCATACTACAACATTTGAGCCAACTGGTGATAGCAATTTGTAAAGATAGCATCAAAAGTAATTCAAAGGTACAAGTAGCCAGTAATTACAAACCTGAAGGTAATCAAACTAAGTGTCATTCACAAATGTAATGGTTAGAATTTCATCCCAGTTCACAACTCTGTCTGCACAACTCATGGGTGGGAAAACGTGTCTGGTAAATCCTAGTACAAGATTAAATATGTTTCTCATGACCTCTCCTCCCACAATAAGCTCATTTTTGTTCTTTTCTATCGTAAATTCAGATGCAGGGACTTGACAGATGAGCTTTAGTTCTTCTTCAAGTAGGAAACCTCCATTTTCTTTTTCAACTGATGTAAAAAAACACCACTTGTTTGTCCGAAAAATGTGCATAACAATTTTCTAAAATGTCAAAAATTTCTGCAAATGGAAAAGCCATTTTCTAACCAGATTACTATGTATTTTGGTTAAGACTACTAATTTTGTATGACCTTTTCTCTGCAATTTCTCTGAAAAAAAGTTAAGATTTAAATGTTTTAGAGTGTCTACTGGACAATTCATCTTCACTGGTATATGCATATACTCAAAATTTAATTGCACCTAATGAAATTACAGATGCTTCTAATTAGCAAAGTTGAAATCTTCAGTCAAATAAAAATTAAAAATAGCAATTGCTCTAACATTTTGAGATTAATTTACATAGTATTTCCACCATTACGTGCCTGTCTCTACCAAGTCCAAGGCAGGTTCACTCCTTATCTTGGACTCTGAATGCCAAATTCGACCCCATATTTCACCCATGCAATCCTATTAAATAAACAGGAGTCGCACAGACATTTAAGAGTCCAGAGCATGGTTCCATGGAAAGCGCACATCCCATGAGACTGTCATTCTCTCCTTGAGTATAATCTTCTTTGCTTTAAATCATCAAATAATAACACAAAAAAACATTACTAAATCTCTAAAGAAGGCAGGATAGCACAGGAAGTTACTTCTAAAGCATTTAATAAAATACATTTTTTATGTTTATAGCATACAAATGCACGCGCACAAATGCACATATATAAAAGAAAATCAGGGGTCATGATAAGACACAATTTATAATTCAAAGGCATTGTACATGTCACACATCCCACTTAACACTTCAAAATGTCTGCATCCTTCTTATGAACACTTTCACTAACATACACAAAAAAAGACTTGCTGTGAACATGGCTCATAAAAAGCTTTCAAGCAGTAACTGGCACAACTATAAATCTACATAAGGTTCAGGAAATAAATCTTGTGCTCTCTGCTGCCCATATAGGAACATTAATCTTAAGAGGAACACAATACAGTACCTCCTTATCTGTTTAAAGTAGGGCAAATATTTTACTGGTGTTAATTGTCCTGACAGAAAAGGATCAACACTGCGTTAATACATTTAACACATGGCTTATTTTTCACCCCTGCACATTACATAGGCCCAAATGCTTGCTGATACCAAAGTTAAAGCTATTCTGTGTTAAAGCTTCATGGAGCATGTTTCTCACTCATATAGCATTCTTGTTTGTATCTTTATATAGTATACATACATATTATATACATACATGCTTTATGTAGCATATATATTCCACAGCTTCACCATTTGTTTAACATGATACTTCACAACTCAGGTCAAGAGTTACATTGCTTCATTATTTTATTTTTAATTTACATTCTCAAAAATAGTTCCTGTGGGCTCTAAAATCCTGACAGATTAAAATTATCTTAAACATAATTTTAATAATGAAACAGTAACCGCGCCAATCTAACTGAAGAAACATCAGTGAAAAAAAAAATAGGATCATATTTTTCCCACCTTAAAGCAAGTTTCCTGGTTCAAAGAGCATACTTAAGAAGTGTGGTATAAGGCCAGGCCATAGGCTGACAATCCAGCATCCTGCCTCTGAGAGTGGTGAATCATAGAAACTGAAGAAATAGCGTAAGAACTGGGTACACATCGGTAATGCTTCCCTGGTAATGCTTTGCATGTTTTGCACCCTCAAGGATAACTTTTGTCCCCTTTGATCTTCTTCATACCACTCATGAATTTACAATGCTCTCTCAAAACATATACTCCTTTTTCTCCCTTATCATCTGGGGCTGACATTCCCTAATCCCTTTAACAGAAGGTGCTCTTTCACTTGTGAGCCCCCCTTTTGCCCTTCCTTGGAGCACTCTGGTTTTACAGTTCTGGTGCTCGACACATTACAGCCCTCTGGGACAGTGCTTGGCTGCACAGCTGACAAGGCAAACCATTTTTTGCTGTCAGCAACCTAAATCTATGCATATATTACATCACTGGCCTCTGGTATACTGACATTTGGGTCAGTCTAGCCTGTATATAAGCAATCCTTGTGTTCTCACGTATATCTCTGGGGTATATTCCATGTCTCTTTGCACTGAGAAGTTCGAAGCTGGCTTCCTCAGCTAACTGTATCGATTGCAGGAAAAAATATTTGTCTTTAGGAGAAAGCAGTGGGAAAGGCATTAGCAGTTTCCTCTCTATGAAGTGCATAGGCTCTGGGTTAAGCTAAAGCATTTCTGGGGCTTTAACAAGTATCCTCAGCCACAGAAACAAGCATCACTTCCAAATGAGGCACAGGCATCTGGTGAAAGGTTTTGTGTATGAATACTGCTAACATCTACCGATATGTAAGTAGGAACACAAGACATGTCTAAGCACATGACAGGTGTAGAGAGAAGCCAGCTTTCAGGTGACAACATCATGGTACCTACCAGAGGTGATAATTACCCGAATTATTCATATCCTACAGAGCTTTGGATAACTTGACTCTCGTGTTGCTGACACCAATGAACCAAACTCCTATTTTCATTCACATTTTGACAAATGCCAAATGCCATCAGAAGTATGCAGTTCTGGTGAATCACTGACACATATACCCAGAATCCATGCTGAGCAACACTTCCCCACCTTCTAACAGAGCCAGCTAGGCATGCCATTAACACAGCTGTGCTGTTCTAATGTGCAAGCTACACGTACATTAGACCATGTTGACTTAAATTGAGGTTCACACAGAGAAGTCAAGGTGGCTGCACCCTCTTCTCCGGTCTGCAATTCCAGTCTGACTCTCCCTTCCTTCCCTCCTGCTTGTTATGATTTCTCCTCTCTCAGAGATCCAGGCCTAGGATACTTTTCTGTGTCCTTTCATTTCTGGATTGTTTATTATCTTCCCTGCGTACCATTCTTCTGTTCCCTCCCTTCACCAAAGCTGCCAGGCTCACCACAGCATCACCCTGTGCAGCCTCCAGCCTGCAGTACAGCAGCTGTTTCCGATCAGCCCTGTGGTCCCTCTGAGGACTGAATTAGCCCCTCATTAACCCTCTCCCTCCTGCTGTTATGCACCAATGCAGGTCTTTACCTAATTTCAGGGAGCAATTAATATTGTTTCCATTTGCAGGCACTATTTTTGCCTATTTCAGCTGCAATGCTGAGTATGCAGCAGAAGCAGCACTCTCAGCTGCCACAGATATCTAAGCCCCAAACAGCATAAAATCTCAAAGCCTCTTTCTAGAAATGTAAGTTGATAAGAAGAAATTTTTAAAAAGACTGTGACAAGGATCAGAGTTAAAACAGCAAGGGCCAAGTCTAAAATGTGTTATTGCTGGAAAAGAGCAGCAACATTAAAAAGTAATGTTATTTTTTCTTTAAACTTCTCAAAATTGTGGAATGCTTCATGATTTAACTTAGCTGAAATGCACCTAACTGCTAAATCACATACCAGAATATTTTGATATATATATTAAAACCCAAACTTTCAAAACCCTGCTGAGATAAATCAGCTTTTTTAAAAAAGTGATGGTTGTAGAAAACTAATTAAGATGTCATTAATTCTTCACAAGAATATTCTTACTCTGCAATAAGAGGGTGCTCATTCCTCCTCCTCCCAACCCCACCCCCCACCTTTCTCGGTCTGTTTTCAAGCAACGTAAAAGCATTTTGCCTGTCCAAAGAATCTACACAAGAAGGTACTGCTGGCTACCCTTCATACACAGCTACGCCTCAAGCGTCTCATCCAATCCTCAGAAGCTGTATTTGTCATTAGATGGACCCAGACTGAATTTTACACAAAACTATTAATAAAAAATAGCCAAGCTTGAAACAAGTTGCACAGCTCTCACTGAAGTATAAGCAGTAAAGCTGGAAGTGACTACCTGGGTAGAAGCAGCAATGATTCAGCGCCTGCAAACTGAACCCTGATCAGCCAGATGTGCATATCTCTCCTCCCGCTCTCCTCGCAGTCCTGGGAACAATCACAGGGTAGCATTCTGTGCTTGGTACAAGGCTTTCAGTCCTACTCACAGACTGTCATCATCACTGTTTCTTCTACTCTTCCTCTAACCCACCAGAGGCCCTACTATTTCCACAATGGAGGAAATCTCACTGCAGAACCTGGGACTCACAGAGCAAACTCTTGGCAACACACGACTGATTCTGAAACATATGCTTAACTGTTTACTCAATTTCCCTAAGAAAACCTAAGACTGTATTTGGGACTCTTTCTCCCAGCCATGCAGATGTTGAAATTTCTGAGGGGGTTAAGACTGAGGAATGAACTAAAAGCAAGCCAACAGTTTCCTTCTGAAGGAAGAATCCTTACCTTGTGATCTCAACTTAATGCTCCTGAGACTGCTCAATTTTTGTCACTGAGCATATCTCAAAGCACTCTGCAAAGCACTCTTGCAGTCCCAACAACTGGAAGGATAAAAGAGCTACAGACGCCACTGTGAATTTGCTCTTACTTGAGCCACACAACAGCATACCTTCCTGCCAGCTTTGTTGCTCTAACATCACTGTAAGGGAATCTAATCAGCAGGAATCCAAACATCCACTATAAGAAAGAACAAAAAATAAAATTGAATTTGACCCAGTAAAAGGGGGGAAGTAATTTTCTTTTCTTGTTCGAAGGTTCCACAACCAGTGTATTTGAAAGTCTGTGCCACTCTAAACAAAAACCTACTGATATACGCTATGTATTGCTAGAGTAAAAAGGTGTCAACCTCTGTTAGGATACACTTTGAAAGAGCTATTTCTAAGGCCTGGACTAAGACAGAAAGTTTATAAATACCATATTCCACCAAACTTCCTTAGTGGAGAGGAACAAGCCTCAGTCCTACTAGTCCCTTCCCACTTCAAAGAAATTGCAATCACAAAAGTGTAATTGCATGTAGAGTGTGGTTTAGCTGTCCAGGATATGTAAATTTTAGTGCAATTTTTCATGTTCCTAACATACCATGTAACTACATCCAGTCAAATTTAAGTGCACATATTTATTGAAGGAAGGGAGGTGAGGGGCAGGAAGAGAAGAAATGTTTCCTCTGATTGTGTCCACCAACTATACATGATTCCCAAATTTATCTTCTCAAATAACTCCAGTAGAGTATTTCTGTAAATGTAATTTGGAGTGCTCTTTAATCCTGTTACTGAGATTTCCCATTTATCCAGTCTCAACAGCAGAGAAACGGAGAAATTCATAATGTGCTTCTCTGAGCTCTGATCATGCACAGTTCATATACACTCAAAACCTCCACTGAAGCTCCATTTATATACATATTATGAGACTGAAACAGTCCCCTCTGCACCAGCAGAACATTGCACAGTCTCCTTAAGTTGATGTGCGTCAAAACTGGATTCGTATTAACCTGGTTAAAACTTTTTGCTGAGGTCAGTTCCACTGCCTGGAAAAGCATGAGATTCAAGAATAAGTCTACAAGAGTGCAACACATGGGATACCACAGGAGCCTTCATGTCCCCCATCTTTCCCCCTTTTCCACATTTGGATAAGAATAAATGCCACTTTCGGCTGTGGTTAGAAAACAGAGCAGGAATGCTTATGTATTGTGACTAGCAGAGCTTCTTCTGAGTCACAGTGGTCCAAACTCTTCAGTGGTGACAGAAGGTTCGTAACACCTATTTTATGGCACTCCTTGCAGGCAGAAGCAGCTGGCTCTATAGTTCAGTGCTGCCGACCAGCCATACTCTGGAATTGTCAGTTCTGCCTTCTCTTCCTTTTCGTACAAGAATGCAGCAACAGCAGCTCACAGCTTCCTTCTCAGGCTGTGTATGAGCACCTTGGGAGGCATTCAGTTGTCTGGCTTACATACTGTAGTCACCCCGCCTTTTTCCAAAGGTTGCTATGGCAGACTGTGTGGACTTGGGTCTGTAAATGGTGCTGTGAATTAGACCATCCTGCTCTGAACTATACTTGAGTTTCCTGAGATTTAAGTTAGCTGCTTTTCTTGAGTAAGGACATTAAGGGCTTTTCTTTTCTAATTAATAGCAAATGTTCCTTTACATTACAAAATCAGAAAATAAGACAGATATCTGGAAAAGAATTTGAAGATAGTATAAACCAGATGGCTCTAGGCAAGAACATCACATTTAAACATAAACATCTTTCTGCACAACTCACGCACATTTCTGCAGTGTTACCAACTTAACAGTTCCAGTGTTATCCCATATCCCAGAACTACATACTGCAGGAGATACAAATGCAGCATAATCAGCCAAGGGAAAATTAGGTTTTGTTTTTCATCCTCAGCTATGTGACTACTGATGGACAGATTTGAACTGCCAACAAAAATCATGGAAACTGTGAGAATCAACCACTCCGTCTGCTCAGCCCACTCCTCAGCCACAGGCAGAATATATGCAGATGAGAATGACCCAACCCTCTGAAATCCCAGCAGGCCTTAAAGATTGTAGCTTAATTTCTATCCGAGCTGATTTTGCGTTTCTAATCCTTACATATGGGACGGAGCTGTTTCTCCCACCAGTCTTAATCATCCACTTTGAAACTACTACATCCTCCTCCTCCAATGTCCCCACAGACCATGGGAAGACTGGAGACTCTTCCATGCCCAGTGTGACACAATTACACCGTAATCTTTCAAACAATTTAAAAAAAATTATTACACGGGCAGAGATTTAAGAAAAAGTCCTCAATCGCCCTTCACTTCAGTCTCTCAGCTAGGTAAAACCAAAATAGCATTGTGGCATGTAACTGATGCAGTTTAGATGTTACACTAAAAAAACCCCAACAACAAACCAAACAACACCCCCCCATCTCCCCGAAACAACAACCAAAAAAACCCAGATAATTTCATATGCTTGGAGTCCAAGTCATTTAGTCTGACCTTCCAAATAATACCGACAATAGCATTACATCCAGAAATGCCTATATCACATTTAAAGACAGAGTTAGGAGGCTCATTACGGTCAACTCTTCTGAATTAAAGCCTGCAAACACCACATGCTACTAGTTAAGGATCCTTGGTATTTCCTAAACTGAGTCAGAAAGTAAAATTAATAATACTTAAAAATCTTTGAGTGAGAAGTACCATATAAACACTTTACAGAAGTGGGTAATGATATTTCTCTCCATAGACAAAAATAAATGAGATTGCTTTACTTTTGCAAACATCAGACAGGGAATGGCAGACCTGGCACTGGAAGCCAGGTGTTTAATTTCCCAGACCAGTGCTCTAATCATTCAACCATCTTGGCCGCCAATGAATTTTATGAATATATTTTGGCAGGCATGACATAGTGTTAACACTGTTTACTATCCTATTCTACTGTGCATGAATTACACGCTACAGTATTGATACAAAAATGGCTCGTTTATAGAAACTAATGAAACTCTTAAATAGTCTTTTTTTAAAAAAAATGAAAAGTGAGGTGACACTGTCAGGTTTTTGGTGACAAATAATAGATTTTTTAGATTAGGACAATGGGAATTAGCAAGCTTGTTTTGAAATAGTAATTGAGAAGAGACATTTCATTCACATAAAACCACATATGCACCAGTGATTTTATCTGTCTGAGGCAAAAGCACAGAGAGAATGAAAGAAAAGCTTCTACTGTTGTACTACAATGAATATGGAAATGAGGGGGTTTTTTGCACTGTAGACATTAAAATTTAGTAACACTTTTTTGGAAATTGTGTAGCAGGTATTAAAGTCAAGATATTTCAATCTGTCTTTGCTGAACAGAGAAACAAGAAAAACTTATGCAGCTCTCCTGTACCAGAAACAAACAAAAAAGACTTTATACGTCATCATCCTAGACCTTAAAATATTTTAATGCAGCAGTTATAATGCAGAGGAGAAAGTAAACTAAAAAAGAACAAAGATATACACAACCTACACTGAGCACTAGTGTCCAGAATAGAGTATGTAAAAGCGGCTGTACATTATTTATAGTTAAGAAAGCAGGATGTCAGATGGTAACTGAAAAAATAGATATAGCTTATGTCAGTTCCAACTTGTTCACATTTCATGAAAGCCCTGTGGTTGTTTCAGAACACCCTGTCTTCTATTATAAATTAATCATAGTAATGTGCTCTGTTGTCAGACATCATGGAAATTCAGGACCAGCTGACTGAGTCCCTACTCTTATTTTAAAAGACGACCAAATTAGTTCTTTACAAAGCACCTATTAGTAAATAAAGATACATCTGTCAGTGTACATAAGAGGTATGTTTGAAAACGCAACCTGGACTTTAGAAGACCTATGAAACTACAGCTAATCCAATGCACTTACTGTCATTTAAATAGGGAAGCAAACCCCGAGACATGAACAGTCTGAAAGATCAGCAGTGGTACAAGGCTGATGAATGGTACAGAACTGTAGAATAATTCCCGTTGGATGGTAGGTCTCTAGCCCAGACTCCTGCTCACAGCAGAGTCAAGGTTGCTCAGGACTTTTTGTACAGCTGGATTTTGAAAACCTCCATGGATGGAGACTGCACAGCCCCTCTGAGTAACCAGTTCCCTTGCTTGACTGTCCTCACAAGGAAATTTTTTTCCCATATATTCAGTTAACTCCCATTTCAATTTATGCATATTGCCTACGCATCCTCCCACCATGCACCTCTGCCAGAGACACCCTCTCCACGATAACAACCCTGCAGGCACAGGGGACTTCTGTTCCATCAACCTGAAGCCATCCTTTCTTGAGACTGAACAAGCTCAGCTCCTCCAACCTCTCCTCCCATGGCAAGCTTGGAGCACCCATGGCAAGTGCTCCAGCCCCTGATAATCTTGGTAGCCCTCCACTGGACTCACTCATCTTTAAGGTACTGGCAGGCCCCAAACTGGATGCATAGCCATAATGAGCGTAGAAAATAACAGATCTAGAGTACAAGGCACAATGGATTTAAAAACGCAATGGCTTTTATTTTTTAGCTAAACAGCTTCACCAATAATGCCCAGCTGCTAAGAGGTAAAAAAAAAAAACCCAACTGGAAGTAATAATGAAAAACTCTTCCCAAGCACCCTTACAGAAATGCAACAAGGCTACAGCAGGATGTGGCTTCCCTTCCATTCTGGCACCACTACTTTACTAAAAAACAAAACTAAAAACCCCAGTCAAACACCCAAACAAAAAAGCCCTAGATGTTGCAACCACAGAATAAATTCAATTTAAGGAGAAACTTCAAGCATCTCAGGAACACTTCATTTCAAATTTAATTAACTTACGCTTGGACATATACAATGCTACCATAAGTAAACAAACAAGGTACTAAGCTGTGCAGAGGTATTAACTGGCAAGTCCTATCTTATCTAACTACTTCAATACCTATAAAAGGGAACTAAAAATGAACTAATGATCTCTGCAAATGAAAGCAAACAGGGTGGTGCTGGAAACATCAGTGAAGACTGAAAAACAATACAAAAGACCTACAAGGATGGTTTGCAAATTAAAGTGAATTTGGAAGAAGGCCATGTAATATAAGACGAGGGGATGTTACACGAAGAGTGAGTTAACATGTAGGAGGGCCCTGAGGGAGGCACAAAGGGAAAGTGAAGCAGCAGGAGAAAGAACTGTGTCTTCATGGAAGGGGTCTTTTCAGGGAGCCAAGAAGATGACAGCTCTTGTCTGTGCAGCTCATGTAAGAAGCCATCTGGAGTAACCCATTCAGTCCTGAGAAACTGAATACCAAGCAGAGACTAGAGGTACTGAGGGAATTTCAGGAAAAAAAAAAAAACGAGAACTATAAATCCACTGACCTGATTGCTTTGTGTGTCCATGTATCTACTTTCAACTGCCATCTTCATCACAATGAATTTGTACATCTGTGAGGCACGTCAAGCTGAGATGCAAAATCTGGGTAAATGGCAAGGAGCATGAGCAGCTAATTCCAGAGTATGGACCCAATGAGGAAATGCATTTTGGCCCACAAGAATTTAGATACAGAAGAGTAAGAAAGGGATGTATATCTTGATTTTTTTCTGACTATATGATTTTGTTCAATTCGAACAATCTCCCAAGAGACATTTTTGAGTTTCCATTATTTAAAACACACTGAAGAGTTGGAAGAGGTTCTAAAATACTACACAGTAGTAGCAGACAAAGATATACACATGGTACACTGACCACTGTCAGGAACAGAACAGAGAGAAATCCTGCACTTACTGCAACAGCTGAGCAAATAATCTCTGAAGCCTTTGCCGCAGTTTGTGTTCTATCACACCTTTATAAACTGTCCTTGCATTTAGCCCTCTTAATGTCTTGTCTTTAGAATATAAAAGTATATGTGAAAACACAAAAAGGAAAAAAAGTCCAAGAAACAATGAAACTATAGAATTATTCTTTCCCTAAAAGCTTTAAAAAAACCCCTTACATTTAGAACAAAGAAAACTTACCAGCACAACTAGATTTATACCAACAGATCTTTATTACTGTATTACTACCTCTTGCACATAACCTAATAGCTTTTCTTAAAATATATCTCTGGTAAGAATAAAACAACTGTGCCTGAATTCTTTAGAAGAGTCATATTTGTCATAAATGAGCAACACTGCAGGAAAGCATGTAAATCCATTAACTGGATAGCCCAGTATAGTTTTGATTTGCGTTCTTCTAATCTTGCTTTAGCTTGGCGTTATTTCCGGCTCACCACAGAAGACACCCTCAGAACGCCTGCCCTTCTGATTCTCTCCCCCGTTGCGGGGCAGGGAGCGAGAGACCAGCCGGTGGCTTGGCTGCCAGAGGGGGTAAACCCACCACAGTGCTCTGCAGCGCTGAACAACCCAGCATATTCCCAGGTGAGAGAATCCATATCACTTATGGCACCTTAATCCCCTCCCTTCTTCGAAATACACTCCGAAGACTCATTTAATTTCAGTACGTGATTACAACAACGACAAAGAGGGCAAATGAGCAAGCAGAAGCAGGAAGTAACTAAGTCTAGCAATAATTTTTTTAAATCTACCTAAATTTAAGAACTGAAAAGATGTGCTAATCCAGCCTGTTAAAATGAACTTTCCAAAACCTAAGTGAGATGTTATATAAGTCACTGAAACACAGAAAAAACACTCTGTGCCAGAGAAGGAGACTTGAACAATCGACTAAAAATAGCTTTTAAGAAATGAGGGAGTTCACTTCCAAATGAGTGATTCTGACTCTGCTGCTTTCATGCTGGCTGTAATCCAACTCAGCAAGAATGAGGTTTGCCTCTGCAGGTCTGACTAATGCACATCTAATTTCAAAGAGACGCAACTTGGAAAATCATCAAATACCAATCCGTTCCTTATTCCATAACGGCCAGAACACAAAATGACTTACGGGTATAGCACATCAGGGTCACGTGCACTGCAGCTTTTCAGAACTCTTCTGAAATGAGTTTTAACACATACAAAAGGTTCCTTCTGTTGGAGTGAAAACTGACAAAAGGCCACGGCCATAAAACCTCTTCCAGAGTCTTTACAATTAAACCTCTGTTTTTTACGTAAGCTCTAATGGAAGACAAAAACGATAGCAAAGCTAACTGTTGAATCATAGAGGAAGCCAAGTAAACTCTGCTTAGGAAGCAAGCCCAGAAGGTTCTATGACCATGAACCTTGGTTCTTAGTCAAGAGCATGGAACTAGCCTGCAACAGTGAAACAAGTCCCAGTGTAAAGATCAAGGGGGCAAACACTTCCTCCACTGTCAGCGAATGGCATCTCTTTCTCCTTCTGAAAGGCTTCTCCAGGAACAGAACACGACTCTCTCAGCTGAGATACTTCAAGGAAATACTTATTTTCTCACTCCTCATGACCATCCCTCATGAGTCACTGGTAAACTCAATGGGTCACAGCTTAAACTGAATTCCTTCAATTGTACGTGCACCTTCACATACTCCCACAGATCTATGCTGCTGCTTTCTACCTGCATTGTGTTTGGAGTCAGTCACACACCATACTGCCTACTTGTGCATTCTATTTACATCACTCATAAGGAATGTAACAATGATCTCTCTCCTTGCCTGATCCCCATCTATCTTGGAGTGGGAAAGCTAGCACCACCTTTTTGGCAACACTCATCAGCAAGACGGAACGGCTAACTGTGCTTGTTTCACAGGGAGATTCTTCCTGAAGCTTGTAATTTCTTCCTCTCCAGTGCCTTTCTCTATTGTTAGAGACCTGCTTTGTGCTTTTGGCATCTTGACTGTTCCCATAATTCCCCCAGGACACCTAAAATGTCATGGAAAAACGTTGTTGTTTTCACATCCTAGCCCATATGACCTCTCAAAACATCTCCAATGTCTCTGTGGTGAATTTTTTGACCCTGTCTTCACAGGTGTTTTATTCAGGTGTTTATAGAGTTCCATGGGAAAGGCTCACTTCTGCCTGTTTTTTGAATTACTGAAGCCATCCCCAAGAGGAAGGAAAAAAAGCTGTCAGGTAAGCAGGACTGTGACAGATTTCACCAAATTTAGATCTGAAAATTAATGGTGTAAAAATAAATACAGTGTACCCAAAATTCTGAAAAGCAGAATGACGACCCTAGTGAGAAATGAGCAAATCTGTACTGTGCTGTGACCTCTCACTCTTGGCCTCTAGATGCTTGCTTATGCTTCCCAGAGCATCCTGTCCGTAAGGAGGTGACATTTATTCCCCCCTCTGAGAGACATAGACTGTGTGAACAGCTGGGTTGGGGGTTAATAAAAGACAGTCACAGAGAGCATCTGAGCAAGCAAGGGTGTCAAGACGTGCACGCCTCCCTCTCCAGGCACAGACAAGTGTCCCAGTGATGGCTGTAAAGCATGCGATGAGTTCAAACAAGGAAGATGAAGAATGCACAAGAGGAAGGCCTGTGGACATGGCTGAACACTTAGACTGCACATACTAGCTCTCATTGTTCACTTTACTATAGCGTTACACAACGACAAAGGGATGGGAAGGAAGGTCTCTAACAGCAACAATAATACGTATATTTTGGCTGGAAATAGAGGATTTACCACACTGGATCAGAAAAGCAACCTATCTGAGGTGTTGTCTTTAGTATTGATTAAAATCCTGCATTTTAGAAGAAAAAAGGACAATAAAATTTACATAGTTAATGAAATACTCTGCATGGAAGATTAAAGTTATTCCTTATTCCCTACCGTGTTTGGACTGAGGTAATCTGTACCACATCACCTTCTAATATCGAGCAGGATTAGATACTGTACTGGTAAAATTAAAAACACCTGAGTCCTGTCTATGCAACAGCTGCCCTTGCGATAACAATGAAGGAAGTGAATAATGCATTTGAACTTCTGTTGCTGCTGACGCAAGGTGGAGAACTGACTTAATAATAGAGTGGTAAATGGTGAATGTGACTTCATAGAATCATAGAATCGGTTGGAAGGGACCTCAAGGATCATCTGGTCCAACCTTTCCTGGCAAAAGCATGGTCTAGACAAGATGGCCCAGCATCCTGTCCAGCTGAATCCTAAAAGCGTGCAATGTTGGGGAATCCACCACTTCCCTGGGGAGATCATTCCAATGGCTGATTGCTCTCTTTGTGAAAAACTTTCCTTTTGTGTCCAATCAGAATCTCTCCAGGAGTAACTTATACCCATTACCCCTTGTCTTTTCCATGTAACTCCTTGTAAAAAGGGTGTTTCCATCTTCTTCATAGCCACTCTTTAAGTACTGGAACATGGTAATGAGGTCTCCCCATAGCCTTCTTTTCTCAAGGCTGAACAAACCCAGTTCCTCATATTGCAGGCTTCCCAGTCCACTGACCATCTTTTATGGCCCTTCTCTGGACCCTCTCCAGCCTGTCCACATCTTTTTTGTATAGTGGGGACCAGAACTGAACACAGTATTCCCGGTGTGGCCTGACAAGCACTGAGTAGAGTGGGATAATGACTTCTTTATCTCTGCTGGTGATGTCCTTGGTGCAACCCAGCATCCTGTTGGCTTTCTTTGCTGCTGCAGTGCACTGTTCACTCATATTGAGCTTGCTGTCCACGAGGACCTCCAGGTCCCTTTCCACAGAGCTGCTCTCCAGCCAGGTACATCCCAGTCTGTGCTGCACTCCTGGATTATGTTTTCCCAGGTGCAACACACTAGTCCTTGATGAACTTCGTAAGGTTCTTGTTAGCCCATTCTTCCAGCCTATCCAGGTCTTCCTGCAGGGTGGCTCTCCCTTCCATGGTGTCCACTTCCCCACTCAGTTTGGTATCATCAGCAAACTTCATCAGGGTGCACTTGATCCCATCACCCAGATCAATTATGAAGATATTAAACAGTGTATTAAACTTCTCTAAGTCCAGAGCGGCAAAGGATACTGTATCCATCATACCTCCCATTCTTACTCAAAGTTTGGAAAGACCTTCCTTTAACAGGAGGAAAGGGAACATAGCAAAAAGACAAGTGGCGTATTCTTCTCTAGGTGTAAAGTATTGGTGTATACTGATTCATACAGGACGGATATAGTGCTAATGTAAACCAGCCCAAGCACCTCCAAAAGGAAGTGGAAAAAAGAAAACAAACAAACAAGGTCAGACACTTTGAAAGGCCTGCATCAACAAAACAGTAAGCTAGGCATAAAACAAAGCAAGAATTGTTTGCAATGTTACTTAGACGATGCCAAAGAAACATACAGCATAAGGGAAGGCTGCTGTACATCTTTTATCATAACTCCTAAAAAGCCTTCAAACTTGAAAACCAGGCTAGAAAAAGAAAACAAAATTAAAAAAAAATATAGATATCTTTGGAAAATAAAAGATTCTTTGAATATCCCAAGAGCATGTTTTGGAACACAGCTCCCTCCCAACTTCCTCAACAACAGGAAAGTAGCTAAGCCTCAGGGAAGTAAGTAGAGGATCCTGTACTATAAATCCTTTCTGCCTTGTCTCAGCCTCTCAGAGCAAGAAACAACTATTTAAAAAAGCAGAGGTAGTGTTTGCGGCATTCTTCAGAAGCAGTGCCCAACTCAAAGTGAAAACTGAGGTTTAGAAGCAATTCTGGATGTAGCACAGGCATGTTCATCACTCCTAACAGACAGACGGAAAGAAAAAGTGAAACGGCCTGCCCTTTTCTGCCTTCTTTATTGTGGACTTGGTAGCAAGAACTTTTCCTGTTTGAGCAAATAGCGTATAATTCCTCCCCTTCCTACACCTGCTTCAATTTCATAAGCTCTGTGGCTGTCACAGCAGCTCTAAATTAGAGAGTGTTCCAGGAGTCTTCACCATTGCCCTTTGTGCCCTTTCTCATAAGACGGAAATAAAGCAAACGCATTAACAGGCTGCTGGGGCTTACCTGTACTAGAATGTACAAGAGCCGACTTGAGAGGTTTGCTTTGGTTTCTAGTAAAAGAATCTAATATATGCAAAGATGCGGAAGCAGGTTAAGGCTGTAACAATAGCTGTTACACAATGATTGAGATTAAAGGGGAAATGCTTATTGAAAAAAAAAGTTTTTTATCACAAAACTTTACTACCACTATCCGCTGCAACAGACCATTTTGTGAAGGCCCTGCCACACACAGAAAACACCTATGTAGTCTGGTCCAAAAGAGTTTATGCTGCAGATAAGAATGCGCAGAAATTAAGTTTCCCTCAAATACAGTGTATTCAGATGTGTGGTCTAAACATTAATGACTATTGTAATTAAGTATTATCTCGTATTTTTTATCTGTCTTTAGCTCTTCTGTACTGCCAGGTAGGTTCACATCAAAACACCATTTACAATCCACCTGTATTTAGCATTACTATAAATGTACTGATGTGAATTAAAAGGACTAATTACTGAAAACAGGACTATTCTTGCAGCTGACCTCTGCCACATTTCCAGCTGTCAATGCAAGTATAATGTCAACCAAAATATGACGATATAAATTCCTTATACTCAGGTAAAATTCAGTAAAAAGCCATTTTAAAATGTTGACACCACCACATTCATTGCAAACAGTACTTTAGCACAAGGGATGGCAGAATTTGTTAAATAATTACTGTAAAAAAAAAAAAAAAAGACATTTTTAGTTAAGTTCAAGATGCTTTATTTATGGCCACTACATAAGCCCTGCAAAAAATGTCTAAATATTTTATATAAAATAAGCTTGTTAATCGTTTCTCTTGTATTAGTTGTGGGGATGGAGGTGATTAAAAGCTATGGAGAAGCTTTCAGATCAAAGGAAATAATAGATTTACTACAACATGAGGTTTTGTTTGGTTTATTTTTTAAGAGTATGAAGTTTCCCTGTAACCCTCTAGATCCTTCACTGATTTAACCTTCCTAGTATGGCAAAATTCATTCTCATTTTTAAAGTTTCAATGGTCAGCTCAGTCATGTAATTCATCTTATGTGTATGTTCAATAAGTGATCTCCTTCCGTTCTTTTGCTGGAGCTCGCATTTCCAATACCTCGCATGTCTGATATCTTTATATCCAGGCCGCTTAATTAACCACCCAGTGCTACCAGCACTTCCTCCCCATGTAACCTACATCTACCTCCAAAATACAACGTTGCAATCTCAGCGCACAACCAAGGCAGAGTTTATGCTTTGTAAGACTGCTCCCAATCCTTTCTGAGATACTCAGTGAGCTAATTACTCACTCCCATGTTCATATAAATGTATTTACAGTGCAGAAAAAAACAGAATCATGTTTTAAGTTGCTGCTCCTCCCAGTTAAGATCACGTAGAGGTTAAACACGCAGGATGGGAACATTTATTATCCAAAGCACAACATTCTTACATTAAAACTCAGATTAAAAAAGGTTATGTTTTGTTCACACAGGCGGGCACCTGTCTGAGGTCCCCTAGGTACTTGTCGCGTTAAGAAGCTGGGGAAAAGAAAAGCTTTAGTTGCAGAAAATGTAAGGTGGGGGTGGCATAAAACACGCACCCGGCCACCGACCACCTGCTCCCTCGCTGCCTTACCTGGGTGCCTCATCCTCAGCGCCGCAGGGGACGCACACGGCCGGTGCCAGGGCTGCCCCGGACGCGGCTCCTCGCACAACGAGCAGCCACCGCCCCCCGCAGACCCCCGGGTCCCCCTCCGGCAGCTTCCTCCTCCCCGCCCGCCGTCCCCGCCTCCCCGCGCCCGGCCGGGCTCCCCACGGCCACGGCGGAAAAGCGGCGGCTCGGGAGAAGCGCGGTGCGGTGACCGTAGCACGTCATTTAAGCCAAATAAAGTTGTGGGAGTAAGAGGGGGGGAAAGCAGACGGGTGGAAATAACGACGCCTTAGTCACGCCTACAGAGCTGCAACAGGACACAACGGCTGCGCCATCCTGCTTTTAGAAGAAAAAAATAAATCAATAAACTCACCTAGAACAGACAGTTTGGGTTTGTTTTTTTTTTACCCCGAGCTGTATTTCTGGCTGTGCCCGACAGCGGCCGGAGGCGACTGGCCGAAGCCCCAGCAGGCAGGCAGCGCCCACCAGCCCCGCCGGCCGTGCAGACCTCTTCCCCCTAAAATCCTCCCCAGACAAAATCCTACCCACAGCCAGGAGTTTTTTCAAAAACTGCGTGCTTCCTTTGGAAAGCCTTTCTCGTTCACGAGCGTGTGCACGTATGTGTATACATCCTGGGTAGAGGAAGGGGCGAGCGCTAAGTGCCCTGGAAGAGAGGAGTGGCCAGTCCAGCAACTAGTCCTTCAAGTACACCCTGGATACGTGCCGTGCTCCCCAAACAGCCGTAAAGTTGCCCTCTCCAAATAGGAGGAAAATCTCCTCCCACTCTACCCCCTCCTTCTTCATTGCAAACCTCAGGCTAGCCTGTATCCCCTGCAGGGACCAGCATGAACACCGATCAGCACACCTCTCGCCATGTACCTTCCAGTGCGTTAAGTCCCAATACTGAAGAGACATTTTCATAATTCTGCATTTTTGGCCATTCTTTTCTCTCAGTACCTTCCGCACAGCCCTCCGTAATCTGCAGATACTTATTTCTGCTTCATCTACGATTTGTACAGAATGTTACAAAATGCAGCGGAATACTGATTATTTGTGAGAATTTCTGTTTTCCTGTTTCTTTATGAAAGCTCCTTATCCACATGAACAGGAAACCTAGTGGTAATCAGCCTCCTCCCTTTTGTTAAAAACACTGATGCTGTCTGCCTGGAAAGCAAAAACAAATCCATCCTGAGTTCAAAGGCATTTCTGCATTCCAGTTGTTTCTCTGACAATGCTATGTTACAAAGCAGCCAATTTTTTTTTTTCCAATAGCAAAGCAGCAAACTGCACTTTAAAAAATCCCACATACACAATAAACAAAGCTTCTCATATCTGCTTCTGAAGAACAATGTCCTTACATTAGTAAACTGCTTACTTGTCCCATTAGCAGTGAACACAGCATCTTACGTCTAACAAACCCTGCAATTTTTTAATCGGTGCAGCTTAATGAAGCATTAGCTCCTTTCACACCTTCAGTCTCTGCAGCACAGGAAATATCTCAGCTTCAGCCTTCTCTCTGAGTCAATGCCCCTGCTCTCAGTCGGTATATGATGAACATGTGACAGCAGGACTTCTCCATCGAGACTCATATCATATCAATAAGAGCTTTCAGGATGACCCAAACCACAGATTACTTTATGTCTCAATGGTACTTTGCGGACCTTATCTGGAGGCCAGAGAGTGTTCCCTTTGCATATCACATTTCAAGATTAGCAAAAGATTTATTTTCAGATGCTCACATTTGTAGTAAATTTCCAAGTAACAAACCTACAACAATAAACATGCATATGCAACCACAGAGGACAAAATGCTCTTCAGATCAACATAAGGTTAGAAGTCACAGGTTAGAAACAGAGGAGAAAGGGGAACTATTATTTTAATCTAAAGACATGCATATTTATCTGTTTTTGCAGTGCTAAATATCACTTTGACAGAATAGTACTACATTATTTAATAAGGCAAATTAAAACATACGATTTTTCCATCCAAGAAGCATCCAGCACATACTGTAAGAACTGTAAAAGCACACAGGGAGTTACTCTCCTTTTCTGTCAAGTATTGGGAGTTCTTATACCTAAATCTATAGTTGTCATCATCATTAACAAAAAAATAAGAATCCATGAAAACAAGACTTGTACGAGATGATCCTAAAACTCAGCAGAAGACCAATAAAATGAACACATATCATAGCCAATATTCAGCTTACAAATGTTACTACCCTAAAATCCATTCCAAATAAAGTTCTGGGTTGCAGATCCTAACAACACAGCCAACTTCACTACATTGCAATGTAGAGTGTCATATTACTATCCATGTATGATCCTGTATATTTGAAAATGCATGTTATTTGTCACTGCTGCTTGCAAGCCGTTGTCTAGAAAGGCAACTACCTGCTGGTCAGACTAATATTTTTGTCTCTTTCCCTATGGTTTAGTACAAAAAAATTACAAAGCTCTTTCTTATTGAAGGAAGCCACTCCAAAAGTGTGGCTTTTGTCACTTGCATTTGCAACAGAATGCCCATCTCGTACACAAATCAACACAAAAAAAATTTGCATTAATAGGCATTATGTGGCTGGATGATAAATTTCATCACAAGTTTGATTTGAATATGAATGACAAATTTCAGTTTTGAGCTATTTTACTGAAAACTGAATTCCCTAAATACATACACTTGCACAGTTAAACACTGGAATACACGAATACTTTAGCATAGATACATGTTCCTGTTATAAGCAGTAATTTGGAAATTTGATTGAATACCATAAAGAAAACTAAATTTTGTTCATTACTTCAAGATTAGCAAGATATTTAAACAAAACTGAATTATTTGACAATACTTCCATAAATAATGGCTGTTAGCTGTCTTGAGTGACATGGAGCTTCCTTGGACAGACTGTTTTAGGAGCTCCTAACCTCACCTGCCAGGTGAATGGCACTGGTAGCCGTTCTAGGTTGATCTCTCCAAGTCATTGTCTCTATGTACGTTCTACAACAGTCCTGCCTTGGGAGCTTTTACCATGACATGATTTAAAAAAATAAATAAACACCATGGTATCCACATAGTCCTGCTGTTCTACTATGCCAGTATTAAGTGCACAGGTATCTCCCGTCTATTCTTCATAATTTCTCTTTAATAGCTCCATTCCAAAGCTGTTTCAGATTCTGCCCCTGTCCCAAGTACCATACCACCATTGAATTGTGTATTTGTGATGCATGCCAAGTTGTGCTTCCAAGTCCCTTCCTCATAACTGGTGCCAGCATGCCTCTGCAAACCTGAGGAGCTCTTCTGGGCTCATCACCAAATTACGGTATTTTAAAAGGTGGTTTAGATGATGTGCAGCTTCTCAGGATTTATTTATTTCAGACACTTGCATGCTCAAAATCTTCCTTCTGTTTTTTTTTCCCTTTTGTGCCATAAATAAATAATAAACAAACCAACTGAAAGCAGATGAATAAAGTTGCTTAAACTGCCTCCCAGTAACTAAACTGAAAAACTCTAATATCCCCTTAAATGTATCCTCAAAGACATAAGGTTCTGACCAGCGTGTTGACATCCTCAGAGCACTTTAATAAAACTGTTTTGAAAGAATCAGACCAGAGGTAGGTGCTTCTGACAATGGTTTACGCCACCAGGAACAGCTGATTCTCAGACTATCAGCAGGAACTTCTGAAGCAAAATGGTAAACCTGTCACATTTATAGTACAATGAAATGGCCAAAGACAATGAGCACACAAGCGTGTGGGTTATGGCAGACCTGAAGCACTCACATTTGGAAAATATTTGACATGGGACACAGACAGGCATCCTGCCAACCAGTAATGATAACCCTAAAAGCTCCAAGTAGCTATAACCACCTCCCCACTTACCCAAAATATATCTGTTTACAGCTAACAAATAAGTAAAATAGCAATACCAGAGTAATCCCTACGCACCTTGCAGAAATGGTGTGCTCAAAAATAGCCTCTGTAGCAAATCTTCTTTTTTACTTTCAGCCTTTAAACCTTCTCCCTGTTCTTCTAAAGGCAAACTGGATTTTAAAAAGATTTTTTTAATCATTACTTTTTAAATCTGTATTTTTGTTTCAGAGAAACTAAATCAATATCCAGCCAAACCACACCAAATATCCAGCCAAACCATATAAACAAAACCAGCAAGGGGTATCAGAGAAAAATACAATAAAAGCAACAGCTCTATACACACATTTCCTTTGGATAGGTTGCAACATAGTCCTCAGACAATAATCAGAAAGATGTGCTGTTGTACCAAAAGCCTGTGTTATGCCTAGTGCTCCTGAATTATATTAGAACAGTTAGCAGCTTCATCTGACCTATTTATGTTCCCTCTTTTAATGGGCATAGCTGATACCAGAGAAGAGCTATGCAGACCATCTGTTGGAAAGACATCTAAAAAATGTTTGGAATATATCAAAGATAACAATGAGTGCAGTATTTATTCATTTTTCCATTAAAAATAAGCCTTCTCAGTAATTTTTTAATGAGCTTAGTTGAGTAAAATTTATATACCATCTCAAATGCAGTATTTGGACTCGATGATCTTAAAGGTCCTTTACAACCAAAACGATTCTATGACTCTATGACTCTATTTGTTTGACTGGGAAAACACTCAACAGACTCATCATCCTATCCCAGACCCTGCAGAGAAAGGAGGGAAGTCTACAATTACCAGAAAACTAATTAATATTACATGACAATTACCCTACCCATAGCAACTCTACCGTTTGAATTGTTCTGAAAAAAACTAAGTATTCTAACAAACAGATAAATTGGGGCAGGGCAGTAAGTGCATAGAGTGGTGCTGACTGAAACCTTATTAAAATGGGAGCAGGGCTCTGACATGCATCCCAGTCTTGTCCTTCTTTGAAAATCACGTCTTCCCTTACCTTCTTCAAAAAGCAATGTGCCTGGCAAAACAATTATTTCCAGGAAGCAATGAACCCAGGAAGAGGAGAGCTTTATATCTCACAAACACGGCAGAGAGCACTGCAGCAACTTTAACCAGTTCAATATGACCAAGAGATTTCAATCTGCAGAACTAAAAATTAACTTATATTTATGTAAGCTAAAAAAAAAAAACCATCAACTTTTTCAACAATTATTTTCTTCTTTTGAAGAATATGTTTATGTATTATGTATGTTTATACATGTACAATTGTGTAACAGCTTTTACGTATTTCATGCATACAAACTCTGTCTGAAAACCTAGCCTTGATATCTCTCTCAGTAATTCTCATGCGAACAGGGTTACATTTTTGCTACTCTGACCTTCAGATTTGGCCTAAAATTCAATGCACAAGTAAATTCATGCCTGTAACCAGCACTTGTAAAAATAAAGGGAGACATGAAGAGTTACCAGAATAAGTATAGAGGTGCTTCCACATACCTGTACTGCAAACGAACAGGCATTATTTTCAAGAATTCCAAACACATCTGATTGAACCAATCTTTTGGCCAATCCTGACCTGTACTCTAAAATCCCAATGATAGAAACAGGCTAAATGTTCATTTGAATGGAGCCAACATCATACAAAAGGCTTTCAAGCAACAGCAGTTTACTGCAAGCTGACCCATCTACTTTGTCCTTAATTCTGTATTAAGAACATAATAATATATAATAACGACATGTTATATAATATACATAATATATAATAACATACACAATATATAATAATAAGATAATTCTACATAACATACAATTCTGCATTGTGTTTTTATTATTCCTGTTTCTAAACCTGAGTGAAGTGCTGCCTCAGTTTAAAACAGGTTCTACTGATTTAGCTTAAGTTAGTCAAGAATATCTGAATTTCTACTTCAAAATTCCATAATTTTCAGTTCCCCTCTTTCCCCCTAAATTAACTTTATGTCACTCAAGTATATAATTTTTAAAGTTCCATTTTGCTTACCACATTGACTTATGGGAAAGCTCTTCACGCCCTGGAAAACAGGCAGCTCTATTACAGTGTGAGCCACATATGGATGCAAGCTGATTTGGGTGTGTCGGTGATAAACAAGTATGGACAGTGATCGCATGGAACAACTGGTTGCATGAGAGTCACAGAATTTAAAACCAGAAGAATCAGTGATGATCTAATCTGACCTCCTGCATAACACAAGCTATATAACCCCACCTAGCAATTACCTGCCTCTGTGACAAGTTTGATATGGTAAACTCACAAACACTGGTTTTGCCAGATCCATTTTGAAACATTCACCTACAATGCTAATTCGCAGCATGCTGCATCAGGCAGATTCTGCACCTCCCAAACACACTTCCCAGAAGACGGAGGGACATCCTCTTCTGGATCCAGAGATTACTGCTCCGGATCCAGAGATTACTACTCCATGTTACCACCCCACGGTTGTGCTGACAGAGCAGTCCCTCGCTAACTTGCACAAAGCAGCCGAATTAGCTCACCCTCCAGCAGAGCAATCGTCTGTCTAGTGCCGCATGGAGTGCACGCGCTGGATGCAAGCACCATCAGCTGCAACTCTCAAGCCAGCAGCTCTCTAGACAGCAGATAAAGCCAAATGCACTGCTTTAGCTCAAGGGCTTGCACCCTGCCTTAGGACCAGCACCTGGGGATGACCCAAGGAGTTCACCTGCATGACTTCAGTGGGCTTCCACAAGCCTTGTGAGAGCAAGGTGTGTCTCACAGTTGCAACACCTAAATGAAACAACCCAAACGACACATTTATTCAACTTCTAGTTGTTTTTGGCGTTGTCAAATAAATTATTCAGATACACTAACAGACACCTACCCTTTCAATACAAACATTTTAGTAAGATTTATGTTGCAGGTATGTTTTGTAAGTACAAAGACATTTTTGTGTCACAGAGACAAAACCAGTTAAACTGACAAGACAAAATTATTTCAAGTTTTCACACTCTTCATTAAATTAGGTTTTGTACATACCTTATCTCTTACATGATTATTTCAACCAATTTGTTTGACAGCCTGAGCCCTTATACAGACAGAAATATATTTAAAATTGAGTTTTAACCTCTTGCTTTCTTTTGAACACAAGTTTTTCCAAGGAATTAACTTAACTGTTATATTTTACAAATTAACAAGATTTTAAAAGATTGCTTTTTATTAAAAAAAAAAATAATACATTCCTTATACCCACAGGCCTTCAAATACTGAGAAAACACTCCCAGGAAAACATTTGTCTTCTGACTGCAACCTACATATGTTCTCTGCTCAGGATTTGCTCCTTCAGTATTTATCATGAGTCAAAGAAAAGAAGATAACCAAAGTGGTCTACCTGAGAAATCTATCTTCAGCAATCTCTCCCACCCTTTCAAGTGCAGTAGTAACTACCAGATCAAGCATTAGACAGAAAGCTTTTGCATACTCTACCTATCTTCCTAGTCATTTCACACAATAAAAACCATTTGGAAGAGCTGCAGCACTACAAATTGCTTGGAATGTGGAGGCAAAACAGCTGAAGCGCAATTAGAGTTAGAAAACCCACAGTGCGGTAACTGCAGCTTTCAACTCTGTGCACCTTCTGCTTCCTCAGGTAACAACAACAGCTTAACTGTACTGTTAAAGAAAAGGTTTTTAACCGAATTTTTTTTCTTGTTGCTGTATGAACTAATAAGTTAGCTACCATATTCAATTCCGCTTCGTTTATCACTAACAAAACCACCAGTCAAGTTCTAAAAGCAGAAGCATTTCCGCGAGATACGGAACAAAACCACCATCTGCCTTTTACATTCCGGGTTTTCTTTTTGAGTTACACATACGGTCTAGACGTTTAATACTGATACAAACGTGCAATTATAAAATCCTTGAAAAAATACAAGGGCTTTTCTGGTTTACTAATGTGTAGGTATGTTTTTTGGCAGCTTCCAAACTGACACCCATCATACTGAGGGACATAGTATTTCAAGTCTCTGCTCAGGAGGCACTTCAGCCTAATCCCTGTTCAACAGCAGACTCAGTCCACCATAACTTCTTGAAGAACATTTTCAGCATTTATCGTAGACGTGGTCAACTCATAATAATTACAAGTGTATAAACTAAAGACAACTGCTGTGTTTGTTCTGTTCCAAATACAGTAATCCTATAGGGGAAACACCATCAGCGTAAAACATTTTATGCAGGAATACTATTTTCATGCTTTTAATTTTTATATAAAAATACAGAGACAGAGAGCGTGAGAGCACGTAATCCTTAAGCAAACAGAGATGTGGTTTTATGGGCCAACAGGCAATATGGCTTGAGGGAGAAGTTTCCAGCAGAATGCTGATCACAGGTCACTGATTCACCTGTAAAAAGTTATCCAAGTATTCTTCCAGCTTCTCATTTTTTTTAATCCTATTAAGTTGTATTGACTCTATACTTACATGATATCACACTGTTTTCCACATTTCAGGTGGGCAAATAGTTTTAAATAGATGCATGCTTGAAAAAGCAAGGTTGTGTGGATGTCAGTATCACCATCTTAACCACAAAAAAGATGTGTTTTGGTGTTCAGAAAACTTAGCATATTACAACTCTTGCACTGAAGTTTTTATTTATCACTGCATAAACCAGGTAAGGTGGATTATAGCAGATGATTGCAGGGATTTAGCTCAGCTGTTGTGAAAAGAACCTTGTCTCCTCTCCATTAAGAATTTATAATGAAATACAAAAACATTTCTTGTTCTAACAAAAACTGCAGCTGTATCCTTTCCCAACTGCAAAAGGAGGGCAGAAGGCATGGCCAATGGCACTGACTCACACTGCCTGGAAGAGATGGACAGTGCAGCTGAAGCAGTTCTTCCCCCTAGTCTACTTCCTCTCCGATTACCTCCAGAATACATACCTCTTCCTGAGCCACTGCAGCTCACAGCCATCACCACCGAGCGGAATCATTCCCAGCTTCTGACTGCATCACTGTATAACAATGCAAACAATGTGGCTGAGAAGCCCAATTGATGTCCAGATGAGCCAGACCTCTTACAGACAACAGCAACCACGGGAAGATGGTAACAGCAGCTGGACAGTCTCAGCCATAAAAACTCACTCTGCCTGAGAGCATGACTAAGAGCTCAAAATAACCTCTTTTAAAAATGCTTTTGACCTTTCCCCCAAAAGTTCACATACCCTATGTGCAAATATATATCCACTATATGCATATATATCAAGAGCAGATCACATGGTCTACTCAGGTGTGAGATAATAAAATAGTAATTAAGTAGATTTTACACTTGCATTTTTCAGTATCACTGTAGTAAACAGTTACTGAAAAGTGCGATCCTGATAGCTTCTGTACCTTTTTCAGATCAGTTATACACCTCTTCTACAAGCACCACAGAGGTAACAGATTCTAGTCTAAATTTAAGCCTAAACCAAGGCCATTAATTTGTCACTCAAAACTATTATTGAAAAAATATTTTCCCATTACAAATAGCCCCATTTTAGAGTCAATTTCTCACTGGTGTCACAAGATTACTCCCTTTTACACTGTTGCATGAGTAGAATTACTGTTACAGAGAGATCTCCCCACCAGTTTTCCTTTTATGTTGTCTCGAAACTTTTCCCAGTACTTCATCCATGTAAAACAGATTTGTCTGCACATGCACTAAGCTTAACACTTAGACGCACCCTGGCTCCTGAACACATTTCCTCCAATCAGCAGTCGTAGAAACCATACTTCAGAATATTTTAATAAACAATTATTTACAGAATCATGTTCCTCCCCCCATCACTATTCTTCATCTGAACAGCCTTACATCTTGAGTTTGTAAAGTAAACGATTTTTCTAAAGCCCTTTGGCAAAATTAACCCGTATTGCTCTTTTCTTCCATTGCTAGGCAGTTCTCATTTACAACATTCCCAGCAGTGCCTGGTAAAATCTTTATTAATGGTAAAAGCAGCTCCTCAGATTAATATGCATCCAAGGTAATATTTCATCATAACATTAGCCCTGAAAAAAATAATCACAGAATGACTGAATGGTTGAGGATGGAGGGTCATCTGCTCAAGCAGAGTCACCTGGACCTGGTTGTCCAGGGCTGTGTCCAGATGGCTTTTGAATATCTCCAAGGATGGAGAATCCACAACCTCTCTGGGCAACCTGTGCCAGTGCTTGGTCACCCTGTGGTGGGTTGACCACATCTGGATGCCAGGTGCCCACCAAGCCATGCTATCACTCCCCCTCCTCAGCTTGACAGGGAGCATGTGCTGGTTTTGGCTGGGATAGAGTTAATTTTCTTCATAGTAGCTGGTATGGGGCTGCGTTTTGGATTTGTGCTGAAAACAAGTGTGGATAACACAGGGATGTTTTAGTTACTGCTGAGCAGTGCTTACACAGAGTCAAGGCCTTTTCTGCTTCCCACCCCACCCCACCAGCTAGGAGGCTGGGGGTGCACAAGAAGCTGGGAGGGGACACAGCTGGGACAGCTGAACCCAACTGACCACAGGGATATTCCACACCATATGGCGTCACACTCAGCATATAAAGCTGGAGGAAGAAGGAAGGAGGGGACATTTGGAGTGATGGCGTTTGTCTTCCCAATAACCGTTACGTGTGATGGAGCCCTGCTTTCCTGGAGATGGCTGAACACCTGCCTGCCCATTTGAAGGAGTGAAGGAATTCCTTGTTTTGCTTTGCTTGTGCGTGTAGCTTTTGCTTTACCTATTAAACTGTCTTTATCTCAACCCACGAGTTTTCTCACTTTTGCCCTTCTGATTTTCTCCCCCATCCCACCGAGGGGGAGTGAGCGAGCGCGGCTGCATGGGGCTGAGCTGCCGGCTGGGGTTAAACCACAACAGGGAGAAAAATATGACTAAAGGCTCGTGGGTCGAGATAAGGACAGGGAGATCACTCAACAATTACTGTCACAGGTAAAACAGATTCAACTCAGGGAAATTAATTTATCGCCAATCAAAAGCCAGAGTAGGATAATGAGAAATAAAAATAAGTCTAAAAAACACTTTCCTCCTGCTTCCCAGCCTCAGCTTCACTCCTGGCTTCTCTACCTCCTTCCCCTGCCAAGTGGTGCAGGGGGACAGGGAAATGGGGTTGCAGTCAGTTCATTATGTGTTGTCTCTGCTGTTTCTTCCTCCTCATGCTCTTCCCCCGCTCCAGCGTGGGGTCCCTCCCATGGGTTACAGTGCTTCACAACCTTCTCCAATGTGAGTCCTTCCCACGGGCTGCAGTTCTTCATGAACTGCTCCAGCACGAGTCCTTTCCACAGGGTGCAGTCCTTCAGGAACAGACTGCTCCAGCATGGGTCCCCCACGGGGTCACAAGTCCTGCCAGCAAACCTGCTCCAGCGTGGGCTCCCCTCTCCACAGGTCAATATGTATACACCAGGAGCCTGCTCCAGTGTGGGCTCTCCACAGGGCCGCAGCCTCCTTTGGGCATCCACCTGCTCCGGTGTGGGGTCCTCCGCGGGCTGCAGGTGTATATCTGCCCCACCATTAACCTCCATTGGCTGCAGAGGGACCGCCTGCATCACCATGAGCTTGATCCCTGGCTGCAGGGGAATCTCCGCTCCAGCATCTGGAGCACCTCCTCACCCTCCTTCACTGACCTTGGTGTCTGCAGAGTTGTTTCTCTCACATATTATCACTCCTCTCTCCTGTTGCTGTTGCGCAGCAGTTTTTCCCCTTCTTAAATATGTTATCCCAGAGGCGCTACCACCATCGCTGATGGGCTCGGCCTTGGACAGCTGCGGGACTGTCTTGGAGCCAGCTGGCATTGGCTCTGTTGGACATGGGGGAAGCTCCTAGCATCTTCTCACAGAAGCCATCCCTGCAGCGCCCCCTGCTACCAAAACCTTGCCATGCAAACCCAATATACACCCTCACAGGGAAAAAGTGTTTCCTGATGTTCAGGAGGAACCTCCCGTGTTTCAGTGTGTGCCAAAGCTGTTAGGAAGAACGCTGAGGCGATGCAGTATGATCTCCAGTGAATTACAGACATGCAATATTGCGAAGCTGTATCTGAGTAATATGATAGCTTACTAAAAAACAAGGAATCAACATTAAAAACACAAATGTTAAAAGCCTGGTTAGAGGCTTTTGACCATCACCATATATTACAGCAGATGCAGCAAATAATTTTTCACCTTTTAAAAATGTTTATAGATAAAAACAATGTTCTTTTTGTTCTGTTTTAATGAAAGGGACAGTGAAGCACAAGCAAGTCCAACCCATAACCCCTTTTTACGCCTCTGTCTGTAGTCAGAACATAGACATGCTCTATTCCCCAAGAAGGTGGAATCAAACACATTTTATTGAACAAGAAAATGTCTACAGAGTTATTGTGGTTTAACCCTGGTAGGCAGCTAAGCACCACATAACAGGCGCTTGCTCATGGGACAGGGTAAGAGGAAAAGAAGAATTAAAGCAAGAAAACTTGCTTAATTAAAGCAAGATTAACATTGTCTAAGAAGTGAAGGAGAAGTGGAAGAAGAGAGAAAGAAAAGAAAACTAAACAAGTGATGCAAATGCATTTGCTCACCACCTCCCATGGGTAGACTGATGCCCAGCCAGTTCCTGAGCAGAAGATGGCTAACCCTCTCAAATCCCCTTCTCTTCCTTCTTATTGCTGAGCATGACGTTATATGGCATGGAATATCTCCTTGTCTAGTTTGGGTCATCTGCCTGGTTGTGTCCCCTTGCAACCCCTTGTACACCCCCCCAGTCTATTCACTGTGGGTGGGCAGAGTGAGAAAAACAGTTGACCCTGTGCAAGCACTGTTCAGCAACAGCTAAAACATTAGTGTGTTATCTGCACTCTTTTGTTTAAAAATCTAAAACACAGCACCATATGAGCTGCTATGAAGAAAATCAACTCCATCCCAGACAGGCTATTAAATCATAACTAACTCAGGTATGCAAAGGCATTAGTGAGCTAAAAATAAAACAAAGATGGATGGCAAGGACAATCCAAGGCTGCAAAAAGAAGAGTAATTAGACTATAAAAGAGCTGACTGTTAAGGAAATCCTGACTGTTAAGGAAAAGAAAATCAAGGAATGACTCTTTAGCGTCTCATAATACAAAAATAAAGTTGTGACACCGCAAACGATCAGATGCCAGGTTCAATACAAACAAAAAGGTACCTTCACACAATGTGTGACCAGGCTTTGGGACCACTGCCCTGAAACATTGCCGATATTTTCAGTTTACATGGATTCAAAGAGCTAACGTTTCCATTAATGTAAGAAAAATCCTTCAAAAACCATTAAGCATAACAGTATACCTGCAAAACACTTCTAGCTCAGAAAGTCCCTGGCTGAACATGGTTGGTGGGGCACAGCACTACCTCACTGTCTTACTTTTGATCAAGCATCTATTCTCAGCCACTATCTGAAACCAGACTGTGGGGTAGTTGGACTTCTGGTCTGATGTCGTATGGGCTTAGCGCTTACATACCGCTTAAGAAATTTTCTTCTCATTTATCAATTTAAATTTTACAACTCCCAAAAGCTTGTTTTCCTTATTAAAAATTTTCCATTTCAACATGGAGCTGTCTGGTCCCATTCCCACAAGTTTGTTTCCAGACCCTCACAGTGTGTGCAGCCAATTGATTCAGCCCAAATAGGACATGGTGCCTTGCAGGCAGAGCATAAGCCTCCAGAAGCAGAGCAGCCACTAGTGAAACAGAAACTCTCCTCTCAGGACAGGAAAGCACCAGCCTGCTCCTGCTTCTTTCTGCCCAGAGCATTCCACCTCCCCACCCATGCCAAGTAGTTTGGCTTGTACACCCGCCTGTTTGGCTGCTGCCTGAGCGGGCAAGAACAATTTCTTTTACCTCACTTCCCCTCAGATTCAGTGCTGCGTGTTTTCACTAACATCAACAAACTCCAGGGGAATATTGGATGAAAAAGAAAAAAATCTGGAAGAGCACAAAGAGTAAGAGGAAAAGGAGAGAAAAACACATGGAGAGAAGTTCTTTAGGAAATTGAAGCTGAGGACTTGCAGTGCCAAGTCCAACACAGTTCAGCAGTAGCAGCAGGTGATGAGATCAGTGATCAATCAGGAAGGAGAGCACTTTAAGGATACGCACCGAGATTTTACCAAGCTATCTTTAGGATTTAGGTAGCTAAACAGCACATAAGTTTATTAGTAATCACTAAGGCAATGGGCAAAAAGTAATTTTAAAAGGAGGATTTTCTTTTGGTAGAATGCAATACAGAGCGGTTAACAGATACTGCAAAACATGGAGGAGAAGATTAGGATTTCTGAGGAGTTTAAAATCCTTGAATTTGGGATGACATCATCACACAGGTTTCATACATCGAATCAGCCAAGAACACAGCGTGTGAAGGAAGGACAGCTTGGTTTTAAACAACCTGCATTTGAGAGAGTACAGAAAATACTGGGGGAGCAAAGAGAGGAGAGATGAGCAGCAGAGGTATTTCCATCCAGCTGCAGTCTCAACTACCACTTCAGCGATGGTATCAGATGAAACCACCCAGTGAACATTACAGGAGAGGGAGGAGCCAGTTGGCAACAGTGGCAGCGGCGGCAGCGGCAGCAGTGACTGAGGTTAGTGCGGGGCGAGATCGGGCTGTAGCGGGCGAGCAGTTTCCGTGCTCTGGGCAAGAGTAGAACTTCTCCCTTAGATTTCCGGCGGGCTGACTTTAGCCTGTTTAAGAGGCTGGTGGACCGAGTCCCTTGGGAGTCGGTCCTGAAGGGCAAAGGAGTCCAGGAAGGCTGGACATGCTTCAAAAGGGAATTGCTAAATATTCAGGAGCAGGCTGTCCCAGTCTGTAGGAAGGCAAGCCGTCAGGGAAAAAGACCGGCCTGGTTAAACAGGGAACTTAGACTAGAACTTCAGGAAAAAAAGAGAGCCTACTTGCTCTGGAAGAAGGGTTGGGTAACTTGGGAGGTCTATAGGGACGTGGCCAGGTCGTGTAGGGAGAAGATTAGAAGGGCCAAAGCTCAATTAGAGCTCGATTTGGCTGCTACAGTCAAAGACAACAAAAAAAGCTTTTACAATTACATAAACAGCAAAAGGAGGGTCAAGGAGAGCCTCCACCACTTGCTGAATGAGGAGGGTAGTGTAGTGTCAGGGGATGAGGAAAAGGCAGAGGTGCTCAATGCCTTCTTTGCCTCGGTCTTTAATGTCAAGACCGGTTGTCCTCAGGAGACTCGGCCCCCAGAGCCTGAAGTTAGGGACGGGGGGCTCTGTGAACCTCCCGTAATCCAGAAGGAGATGGTTAGTGACCTGCTGTGCCAGTTGGACACCCACAAGGCTATGGGCCCGGATGGGATTCACCCCAGAGTAATGAAAGAACTGGCAAATGAACTTGCCAAACCACTTTCTATTACCTACCGGCAGTCCTGGTTAACTGGAGAAGTTCCAGCTGACTGGAAATTAGCAAACGTAACGCCCATCTACAAGAAGGGTCGGAAGGACGATCCAGGGAACTATAGGCCTGTCAGCCTGACCTCGGTGCCAGGCAAGGTGATGGAACAGATCATCCTGAGTGCCATTACACGGCACTTGAAGGACAATCCGGGCATCGGGGCCAGCCAACATGGATTCATGAAAGGCAGGTCCTGCTTGACCAACCTGGTCTCCTTCTATGACCAAGTGACCCGCTTAGTAGATGAGGGCAGGGCTGTGGATGTAGTCTATCTAGACTTCAGTAAGGCATTCGACACTGTCTCCCACAGAATCCCCCTGGACAAACTGGCTGCCCGGGGCTTGGATGGGTGGACTCTTAAATGGGTTAAAAACTGGCTGGATGGCCAAGCCCAGAGAGTGGTGGTGAATGGGGCAAAGTCCAACTGGCGGCCGGTCACTAGCGGTGTTCCCCAGGGCTCAGTTCTGGGGCCGGTGCTCTTCAATATCTTTATAGATGATCTAGACGTAAGGATTGAGTGCACCCTCAGTAAATTTGCAGATGACACCAAGCTGGGTGGGAGTGTCGATCTGCTGGAGGGTAGGAAGGCCCTACAGAGGGATTTGGACAGGTTAGATAGATGGGCCGAGACCAACGGCATGCGATTCAACAAGAACAAGTGCCGGGTCTTACACTTCGGCCACAACAACCCCATGCAGCTCTACAGGCTGGGGGAAGAGTGGTTAGAAAGCGGCCCAGTGGAAAGAGACCTGGGGGTGCTGATCGACAGCCGGCTAAACATGAGCGAGCAGTGTGCCCAGGTGGCCAAGAAGGCCAATGGCATCCTGGCCTCTCTTAGGAATAGTGTAGCCAGCCGGTCTAGGGAAGTGATCGTCCCTCTGTACTCGGCACTGGTGAGGCCGCACCTTGAGTACTGTGTCCAGTTGTGGGCCACGCACTTCAAGAAAGATGTTGAGGTGTTGGAGCGAGTCCAGAGGAGGGCGACCAAGCTGGTGAAGTGGAGGGTCTGACCTACGAGGAACAGCTGAGGGAGCTGGGGTTGTTTAGCCTGGAGAAGAGGAGGCTCAGAGGTGACCTTATTGCAGTCTACACCTACCTGAAGGGAGGTTGTAGTGAAGTGGGAGTCGGCCTCTTCTCCCGGGCAACTAGCAATAGGACAAGAGGACACAGCCTCAAGCTTCGCCAGGGGAGGTTCAGGTTGGACATCAGGAAGAATTTCTTTTCAGAAAGGTTTATTAGACATTGGAATGGGCTGCCCAGGGAGGTAGTGGAGTCACCATCTCTGGATGTGTTTAAGAAAAGACTGGACATGGCACTTAGTGCCATGGTCTAGTTGACAGGGTGGTGTCAGGGCAATGGTTGGACTCACTGATCCCTGAGGTCTCTTCCAACCTGATTGATTCTGTGATTCTGTGATTCTGTGTTTGTGCCTACAGAAGGAAAATGTTCACTGGCATGCTAGGAATGTTACTGTTTCTTTCCACCACCAAAGAAAAAAGGGCTGCAAGGAGAATCTAATCTAAAGCGGTAAAGGACAAACTCTGCACTGGGCTTTCTCCAGAGCAGCTCAGCAGCACAAACACAGGTATGAAGATGAATAAGAGTGAAATGCCCTTCACTGCCAGTTAATGAACCATGTTCCCAGGACTGCTACTCCTGCTATCAGGAACATTTTGGTTGTTCTCCATTTATATCATGCCCCTATGAGATTAGTACTGTTAGAAGTACTCCTGGAAGAAAGGATTGCAGCTGAACTGTGAGACTCGATTAGCATGGACAAGTAAGCTATGTAACAGCACTGCGAATCCCTACAGTTTACACCCCAGTCAAAATTCAGCCCAAAGTGGCTTAACTGAAAGCTAAATCTCTACTCTATTAAACATACAAGACCTAGATAAGTTATGTCTACCAAAAAAAGTCAATGCTACACATTTTCTTCATGTGTGTAGCAGTGCATCAGCAGAACTTTAAACATCACATGAACACTGTGTCATGAAAAGAGTTTCCAACCTGTGACAGCAGCAATGGTGCACTAACACTAAACAACAGCACTCAAATGAGAACAGAAGCAGAAGGATCCTTTAATCAATGGCCAGCAGCATAAGGCATTGGAATTGTGAATATCTTTGTTTCCATTTATCTACTTATCCATTTCTCTCCGCACATCTCTTCCCAAAATAAAGCAATGGACAATCTCTCAAAATGACCCAAAGAAGACAATATGCTACCAACTTTTATTCAGAAACATTCAAAATATGGAGAAAGATTGAACCAGACATGCTGGCAGAACCCTCTGTTAGCAATGAAGGTTTTCAAGCAGAAGTAAAATGAAGTCTTCTTCAAAAGAATGAAATACTTGTCCATAGCAACAGTCTGTAAAGCTCAAGGGAAAAATAAAGCTAGCACTGAGATTTTTGCTGATGGTCTCATGTGATAACTCAAGATCACAGACATACTTTTTCATGAGCCTTAATATAACTAACAATTCAAAAGCATTTTGTGTATGAAATAATATCATCTGTTGTCACCAGATACTGAAGGGACAGACGGGTTCTTTTAGGGATCCTTGGCAGAATGATGATGGCACTAAATCATAACAGGATATTATGATTAGTATAGCACAGAATTTGTCATTAGAATGGCAGAGGATTTCTACAAGCAGAATCAGTATAGTGCAATCTGTAAGTAGTGTAATACAGAATTTATAATACAACTTAACTTATAATTTCTAATCACCTGGACCCTCTGCAGATCAGTTCAGATCTTACTACATGGTTTGCTGTATCGATATAACAATCATAACCTAGACTCAAAAATCATATAGAAGAATACGAGTCACTCACTGAGTCCTCAGAGGAAGCAAAGGATGGTGGAGGTGTCCCTGGCCATCGGAGGGTCCTGGGTCTCACTGTCCAGCAGCAGCTCCAGCCCACATTCCCCACTGAGGACTCATAACTGCTTGATTTTATGGACAGTGTTGTGGGTGCTGTTACAGTTCCGTGTTCTGTGATGGGGTCATCACCACCACGGAGTTGGCCAGGTGCCTCAGACCCTCAAGGCCGGCAAGGAACAGAGTGATTGCCCTGGCACCCAGGAACCAGTAGGGAGGGGAAGCAGAAATCTGTTTTGGTTTGTCTGCTTGGTGCACAGGACCTTCAGGGCCTGATAATGAGGGAAAGAGCATGAATACGTGACCCCCTTGGTCACAGAGCGTGGCTGCTTGCCTTATAAAATGGCATTAGTTATGCTAACCACATTAGCAGGGGTCGGGATCAGGGAGTACTGGTCACACCTGTGCACTGAAATGTCAGCAGATAAACAATGATACATTTAAGCACATATCTGAATAGCATTCAAGTGTAATCGAGCTTCATGATCTTTCCCTAACCAAAGCCAAATAAATCACTTTGAAGTTTCCCGGCATATTCAGGAGCATGGTACTCCCTGTGAATACTTAAACGTAGGGCAATACCCATGAGAGCAACCTTGTCATGGCAGAGAACAATAGTGACTGCCACAAAGCCACGATGAAACCATATGCTGCCAAAGCACTGGTGTGTACCCTTGCCCAATACAGACCCTCTGGACACGTCCAGTAAATCAAACAAAGCTCGGAAGAGATTTTCAGTGCATATACCTAGATTTCCTGAGCACCTCCCAAAATGAGGAATTGGACCAACATAAGCGCAATTCACACAGCCTGCTTCTAGCTACCTTTCTTCCTAGGGGCATTTAAATGAGCTGGGAGGACAGCAAGACGAACTGTTCTGCTGAGGGACACAATAGTCCCCAGGAGCCTATGACACCAACCTGTCATCAACAATGAGATGTACAGTTTTTCAGTGATTGGGATGTCTGCATTTCCATCATCCAAAAGGAAAGGGTCATTCACATGCAGATCACAAAACATAATGAGCAATACAAGAACAATTTTCAATATCAATAAATAAACCACTAAATTTCTACCCATATTCCATCACTGAAACTTTCTGTGGAAATAGCAGCTATGTGAATTTGGCTAAATTTAGGAGAAAGATTTTATTTTGTTGTTTTTTTAAACTACTAGGATTATTACTAAGGTCATTTTCAGTGACTGAAGCTATGCACACTACCATATGCATGCATAAAACTACATGAAGAGGAACAAATCAGTAAACATGCAAGCCTTGTGAAATCTACCCATGTATTTGCATTTTGCAACTACCAGGGAAATCATCTGAAGAAAAAACATCACAAGAAGGTATAAAAATAATAGCAGAAGGATTCTTTTGAATGCTGAACAATCCTCAATCATTGTGTCAGGTACGTTTAAAACCTTTCGAACTTGTAGCAAGCCCTCCTTCAACCAGGGTCACCTAAGCCTTACATATAAGCAATTCCAAATAATGCCCATTTTGAATACAAAATACCTAACTGTTCTAAAAACAAGCTAGAATGCAGACCACCAGTAAACTGAAATATGCAACACAGTATTACTCCTTAATTTTGCTCAGGTACTTTCAAAGTTTGAAGTGTCAGAAGGAGAAGGATACTATGCAAGTGGAAGTAGAGAAGACATACTGTCACTGATTTTCCACAGTAAACATTTTGAAAGAAAAAATGACCAAGTACTAACCATCAGATTTCTGTTAAATGTTGCTTGGGGTTTTTTGTTCACAAAACCAGCTTGCTGTCTGACCTCCCAATCTCCATTTAAAATAAAACTATGAAGACAGGAGGACTTGGCAGCACATCTAACAAACATTTAAATTTACTTAATCTGTCATCCGTGAGAGCACCTATTCTCTTTGCAGTTTCAGTAGAAGGTCTGTTTGTTAAATTGGCAGAGTTCGGACAGCAATATCTAATGCAGGCATTTCTTCAGCTTTCAGAGTTGTAACATGAGCAAGCATGCATGCACACATACATATACAGCAGGTAATACACAATCATACACAGCAAGCAATTCTTGTATTACAGCAGGATCAAGAGCCTGAAATATTTCAGTAATGCAATGAAAAGCTCCTGAATTATTAAACATCAAACTCAATATTAGTTGAACCCCCAATTAATTACTGCTTTGGTCACTTCTCACTACCATTTCTTTATGCAAAGGTTTTCTACATATGCATGGAACCAAAGAACGAGTGAAAGTAGAAAACTAAGCTATAAACACAACAGTACCATGGTCATCATGCTCCACAGATAAGTGGCTCTGCAACTGTGCATGGATTTGAAGCGTATCATGAAATGTTCTGTTTGATGTAGTCTTTAATTTTAAGACAAAATGTTTAGTCAAAATAGTCTTTATCTTTAAGATAAAAAAAGGTCCCAGCTGAAACCAGAGAAGTTTGTGGGTACTAACGATGTCGCAACAAAAAGTCTAAGGTCAATCAAAAGAGATTTCAAGGCCCTGGGAAGAATGCTAAAAAGTTCAGGAGCACAAGGAGTATTTTCCTCAATCCTCCCAGTAACAGAGAGGCTTTGAAAGAAACAGGTGAGCCCAAGATATCAATACCTGGCTCCAGAACTAGTGCCTCTACCAAAACTTTGGGTTTTTAAACCATGGAAGAGTCTTCGAGGCACAAGGTATGCTGGGGCCTGACGGGATCCACCTGTCCAGATGGGGAAAACTTGTCTTTGGTTGTAAGCTGGTGGGAAGGATTGAGAGGGCTTTAAACTAGAATTGATGGGTGAAGGGGACACCAACAGGATTGCCAAAGGTAAGCCAAGGATTGGCATGGCATCGCCTGAGGGTGGCAATGCTAGAGGGAACATTTACGCTGCTTCTGGGAGAACGGAGGGCTCAGGACCACATCTGAAATGCTTGTACACCAATGCACACAGTATGAGAAACAAACAAGATGAACTGGAAGAGCTGGTTAGTTCCCAGAAATATGATATCATTGCTATTAGTGAGACTTGGTGGAATGAGTGCCATGACTGGGGTGCTGGGATGAAGGGCTACAGGCTGTTCAGGAAGGATAGACAGGGTATGTGGGATGGAGGTGTCACACTGTATGTAAGGGAGAGGTTTGATTGTACAGCCCTTACAGTTAGCAATGATGTGGTTGAGAGCCTCTGGGTGAGGATTAGGGGGATAGAAAATAAAGGAGATGTAGTAGGTGTCTACTACCAATCACCCAGCCAGGATGTAAGCACTGATGAGTTATTTTACAAGCAATTAGGAGAAACTTCTGGATCAGTAGCCCTTGTCCTTATGGGAGATTTCAATTTTCCAGATAAGAACTGGGCATATCATACTGCTGTGACAAGCAGGTCTTGGAAATTCTTGAAGTTTGTCGGAGATAACTTCTTGTCACAAGTACTCAGTGAGCCAGCTAGGAAAGATGCCCTCCTAGATTTGCTATTTGTGACTAGAATAGGACTCATGGGGGATGTGATGGTAGGTGGCTGCCTTGGCCACAGTGATCATGAAATGGCTGAGTTTAAAGTTTTCAGTATAATGAGAAAAAAGGATGGCAGAATTGCTACTCTGGACTTCAAGAGAGCAAACTAAGCTATTCAGGGAGCTACTTATCAGAGTACCCTGGAAACTGCTTTTGAGGGCTTAGGAGTCCACGAGTGCTGGTCAGTTTTTAAGAACCACCTTTTAGAAGCACAGGAGCAGGCAATTCCTCTGTGTCATAAGTCAAGCAAGTGGGACAAAAGACCAGCTTGGCCTGGGAACTCCTTGTGAAGCTCAAGAGGAAAAAGAAATTGTATGATCTCTGGAAGCAATGTCAGACTTCACAGGAAGATTACAGAGCTGTCATTCATATATGCAGGGAGAAGACATGAAAGGTCAAAGCTCAATTAGAGTTGAAACTGGCCAGTGTTGTGTTAGACAACAAGAAGGGAGTTTTAAAGTACATTAATAGAGAGACAAGGGCTAAAGAAAACATTGGACCAATACTTGTTGAAGGTGCTCACCTGACTAATAGGGAGGAAGAAAAAGCGGAGGCATGCAATGCTTTTTTTGCCTCAGTCTTTAGTAATACAGGTACCTTGGGCTATCCAATCCCCCGAGTCAGAAGAACATGAGTGTGGGAACATGTGCCTTTCTATTTGTGGACACTGAAATTGTAAGGGACCAGCTGTATCAGCCAAATGTTCACAGGTCCATGGGGCCTGATGGGATTCATCCCAGGACACTGAAGGAGCTAGTGGATGTTATGGCATGACCCCTCTTGATCATCTACCAAAGGTCTTGGGAGTCTGGGGAGGTCCCCACTGACTGGAAGCTAGCCAGTGTTATTCCAATTTTTACGAAGGACATGAGGGAAGACCCAGGAAACTACAGACCTGTTGGTCTAACCTCAGTTCCTGGAAAAATTATGGAGAAGATCATACTGGGTGCTATTGAAAGGCATTTAAAGAACAATGCAATCATCAGGCACCGTCAACATGGGTTCACAAAGGGCAACTCCTGTCTAACTAATTTTATAGCCTTCTATGATCAGGTCACTTGCCAAGTGGATGAAGGGAAGGTGGTGGATGTAGTTTTTCTAGATTTTAGTGAGGCTTTTGATACTGTCCCTCACAGCATCCTTCTGCACAAGTTGTCCAGCTGTGGGATGAGGGGGTTCATGGCACGCTGGGTGAAGAACTGGCTGAACGGCAGAGCTCAAAGGGTTGTAGTGAATGGGGCTACATCTTGCTGGCAACCAGGCACCAGTGGTGTTCCTCAGGTTTCAATTCTAGGGCCAGTTCTGTTCCATATATTTATCAATGATCTAGATGCAGGAGTCTGAATGCACCATTAGCAAGTTTGCTGATGATACCAAACGGGGAGATGCTGTTGACCATCTTGAGGTAAAAGATGCCTTGCAGAGGGATGTAGATAGATTGGAGCATTGGGCCGTCATCAATGGCATGAAATTTAACAAGAACAAATGCCAGATTCTGCACCTGGGATTGAGTGATGCCAGGCACAAGTATAAATTGGGAGCCGAGTGGCTGGAGAACAGCCCTGCAGAAAGGGATCTGGGGGTGCTGGTCAACAGCAGGCTCAGGACAAGCCAGCAGTGTGCCCTGGCAGCCAAGGGAACAAACCACATCCTGGGGTGCATCAAACACAGCATAACCAGCCGGTCAAAAGAGGTGATTATCCTTCTGTGTTCAGTGTTGGTGCAGCCTCAACTTGACTATTGTGTGCAGTTCTGGGCCTCACAATTTAAGAAGAATGTTAAGGTCCTTGAATGCATCCAGAGGAGGGCAACAAAGCTGGTGGCAGGGCTGGCAGGCATGTCCTGTGAGGAGTGGCTGAGGACTTTGGGCTTGTCTAGTTTGGAGAAAAGGAGGCTGAGGGGCAACTTCATTGCACTCTACAGCTTCCTGAGGAGGGGAAGTGGAGAGGAAGGTGCTGACCTCTTCTCCCTGGTACCCAGTGCCAGGACGACTGGGAATGGTTCAAAGCTGCACCAGAGGAGGTTCAGACTGGACATTAGGAAGCATTTCTTTACTGAGAGGGTGGTCAAGCACTGGAATGGGCTTCCTAGAGAGGTGGTCTATGCCCCATGCCTGTCAGTGTTTAAGAAGCATTTGGTCAATGGCCTTACTGATTTGATTTAACTTTTGGTCAGCCTCAAGTGGTCAGGCAGTTGGACTGGGTGATCGTTGTAGGTCCCTTCCAACTGAAATATTCTATTCTATTCTATTCTATTCTATTCTATTCTATTCTATTCTATTCTATTCTATTCTATTCTATTCCATTCCATTCCATTCCATTCTATTCTATTCTATTCTATTCTATTCTATTCTATTCTATTCTATTCTATTCTATTCTATTCTATTCTATTCTATTCTCCAACAGTAGTATTGTTTTAGTAGAATCCAAAGATTGCTATACCTCTGTGACGCAGTAATATTCACTGAGGAGCCCTGTTTGCATTTGTGTCCATACTTAATAATAGGTTACACACATGAAGTAATAGGTCAGTTTTTTCTGTTAGTGTTTAATAGATGCAGTACTCTATGTATGAAATTAGCCCATTTCTAAAATAAGCATATATCCACCTTTGTTTTCTAGGGGAAACTTTTCCTGGGCTTTGAACAGCAAATGCATTTCATGGTATACTGAGATACTGCAAAGGAATAGTCTCCGGTTTTCATTCTTCAGCTGACTTATGTCTTCATCTCTCTGCTATTCTACACCCTCTGTATATAATCTGTTACAAAAAGGATCATGGCACACTGGTGTCAGTTGTTACTCCACTGCACCTTAGCCTTTATTGGTTCTCTAGCACAGCAGCTGACAGTTTCACTAGTACTTCCTCTACACGAGGTAATAAACTACAGTAACGCCTAAATTACAATTGTAACAGAATGGAAGGTTCAGAAAAAAACCCTGCTGTCTTAGGGACTTTGATCTTACACCCAACCTCTACCCATAAAATGCAACTTCAAGATGTTAATCCTGCAAAGGAGAATTAACACTCAGAAACCAGTATGGTGAGCTCCAACATGACATCAGTTCTTTTGCAAAGCTGCTTTCTTCCCTCTACATTGCGAATTTAAAAAATAATAACTGGTGTTCAGCTGTTACTATCACAGTGAAAACTGCAAAATGTGATGGGAATGTAACTGATGCAGAGCCAAGTCTGGAGATGGACAAGTTCAAGTTTTGAAAGATGTGAGCAAGTGATCTCCGACAGGAAGTAGCTTAGGTTCTAGTGATGGTAGTGAGAATCACTAACTCCTGCACTGCTTGTTTGATTGGGGGATGATCAGCAGTCTTCCTGGCACACTGTGAATGGCAATTGATTGGGGCAGCAGAAAGCAAGAAGCATCAGATACCAACTTTTACTGTTATTCTCTGTTTGAAAGGGGAAGGAGTCCATTTCTCTTTTTGCAACAGAGCATGACATTATTTTAAGTTTCACTGAGATCGAGAGAGCATAAAGGGACCCAGCGGAGTGAACACACTCATACTGCTTGAAATATTTCTCTTTTCATAGATGTTTATTGTTGAAAGACTCTTCTGAGGGTCTCATTTATAAGTGTACCTGTACTTTATTCTCTCCTTGTGGTACTGATTAGCAATATTGTTCTAGTGAGTGTACTCAAGATCATGCCCTCAAAAGTATGGCCTGACAGCTTGCTTTGGTTCTGGTCTGCAGAACCCTGCTCAATTTTAAATAATTTGTGAATCAATCTTCTCACAAGAGCCAAAAATGTGGAACAAAACAATGGTAACAGAAACAAGATGTATAAAAACCACAGAAATATTAAGTGACAACAGAAGGATTCTCAGAAAAACATAAAACCTGGTTTTAATCCAAAGGCATATTTTTCCGTCATAAACCATCCTTCCCTTGGAGACGGTTGATGTTTGTTTTATTACCCCTTATATTTTACCCACTGTTTTTATAGGTAAATAGACTTCAGTTCGCAAAACACTAGTCTATCCAGCAGCCTCCTAAAATCCCCAATCCAGAAAAGGCATCAGCCTAGCAACTATTAGCACTTGCAAAGGTCAGGGCAGCCAGTCATCTTTTCCTTCCTGGGAGACAATGGCTTGGCTGAGTCTTCTTCCCATGGAAGATTTTAAGCATTCAACCTGGCTGTGCTCTGAGAGACTGTGGGGAACTGACAGTTAAGCAGGTTGACTTCTTCCAGTTGCCTATGCCATTTGTGTGCAGTGGCACACACATATAGAACTAAATGCCACAGCGTTCCAGTATATATTTATGTCATGAGAGAAGAAACTTGGCTTCGCTGAAGTAGCTAAGAGTAAATAAACAGTTTAAGAGCAACAAGGAGTTACAAAATCAAAACGTTTATTGTCTACTCTGTGCAAATTTGTATTAGATACATCCATCTGATGTATTCAGGATATGAAAGTGCCCATCAGTATAGTATTTGCTCTTTAAAATTCAATTCTGAATGAACTTCATTCTAACTTAATTCTAAACTAACTAATTTAACTTCTAATGCAAATTTCAAGAGAATTTTTCTATCCTTATATGAGCAGGTTTCTGATATGTCTTCATTTTCGAAGGAAAAAGGAGTGCAGGGAAAATGACTGGATTTACCTTGTCAAAATAAACAAAATATTGTCCTCTGAAGCAATACGCTATTTTCCTTCTTTTTTTTCTTTTTTTCTTAAAGTAACACTGATTAAAACCACTATGTTTTGTACACACAGAGGAGGAAGACAGCTAAAACATGACTTCCTATCACACAAAGCATCAGAGAACACCACTACACACTCACCTCCTGTATCTTTCCAGTGGGTCCTAAAGGGGATACTTTGGGGAGTGAGCGGGGTGGATCAGTCTACACTTTTTCACCAAGCAGTTCCACTCATTATGGAGGTATTCTGTTATAGAGCAGGTCCAGAGAAAAGCAACAGTTGTGCATAGACTAAATTCACTTGATTGTGACAATGCTGTGGTACTGCTGTTGAAAACGAGATTTTCATTATCTTAGAAATGTAGAAAATATCCTGGATTGCTATACTGTCTTCCATCAGTGTCTTCTAGGTCATGCTAATATTTGCTTATATCTGGCCTTATTTTCTTTAAGAAGCAAAAAACTGTCTGACCTGCCCATGTTAATGCTCAAATTATGTGGCACAACAAAGACCAGCACTATTTGTCTAATCATAAGAGATGGAAAGTCTTCATGCCTCCATATTCTAGTACAAGATTTCTCAATGTTTTTCTGTAAGCACTACAGAATTCAACTAATCCACTAAAATCTTCTCTTAAAATTCCACATTCAACCACATTGCATGCTGTATCCAGTTACAATTCGTTAACTACTGGCAAGTGAGAAACGAGAGCTTCGTTTACAGGATATGACCTTTTACCTGTTACATTCCTTCTGTGCAGCCAAGTCTGTTATGAAATATCATTTAACCACTTTTGCTACTTCCTTGTTAGTCTGATTTCCAGAAGGAAATCCTGCTCAAATTCAGGCAAATTTTCTTGACAGCTGTGAAACTTTGAACAGTGTAGTACAGTCTATCCTTGCCAACTTGTCAGTAACTCTGAAAGGAATGGCTTGAGAGGTTGTGATTTAGAAGTGGAGTTTAATCAGTAATCAGGAAGGTTTTAGTGTATTAGTATATGTGCTGTTCTAAATTTGCTTTGACGTTATTTAACCTGGTCAGCACATCTTAAAATGTCCAATCTACATCTGACTACACTACATGTCAACTCTATTTGCACTAATGTCCAGTCTCTTCTATGATGAAGAACTCATTAATTGGCACTATGTTTTGCAAAGCCTGTTCAAATTCAAAATTTAAAGAGGCAAACTCTTCATTCATTTTAAGCAGCTTAATAAGCTATAGTTGTCTTGATATTTTTATTTTCACTGGTAGCACCAGGAACCACATGTCATTTTCAGCACCTTTCATCTTCAGAAAACCAAAAAAAACCACTTCCCCTTCTTCTGCTACATAAATCACACAGAAAAAGCTTATGATGCCCTGTAAAACTGACAAAATTTAAAAAGGCATCCAGGCATGAAAAGCCATAGCGAAGATTCAGCATGTTGCCATATTTTCCTTCACATCAACAAACACTATATCCAAGTCTTCAATTACTCTGGCAAGCTCCAGGTGACTACCCTAGGTTCAAAATTAGTCCCTAATCTGACACAAAGTTAACATAGCTAGAACTGCAATAGTGATAAAGCATCCAATCACACAATTCCAAATTACAGTCAGGGGGACTTTCTTTTCAGTGAGGTTCAACTTCAGTATTTTTTTGTGTAATTTAAAAATAGGGATTTTAACCGGATTATGTATCCAGCCTCTGCCATCAGCTGACTTTTTAAACTGAGTTGTTCCCTATGTGTTCATGAATACCTCTGTGATCTCCTTAAGTACACCCCAGAAAATAAAGTCTCAGAAAAGCCAGCATTATTTACTCATTTGGGAAATCTTTACCAAATTAAACCTGAAATGATATCTAAATTCAGTTGACCAAACCCAGTTTGTTCTGCAAAAGGTATTTCACGTAGTGCTTTTTGAAAATATTTTCTGGACACTGCACCTTACAATCAAAGGTAAAAATAGTATCTGGAAAACAGGTACCCTACCAGGAACAATCCTAGAGTGGTCACCAAAGACCAAGAAAGTTGTGAGAGCAATTCTAGTAAAAGCAGTTTTCTGTTACTCTGGAAATTTCTCAAACCAGAAGATTCCCTTCCCACTTGAATACAACATTCTTTATTATTTATTAACAATAGCAAACTACACAACATTTATGACACATATAGTGTTTAACACTGGGACATTAACTTGCTCATTTCTACAGTCATGTTTCTATTAGTGGGCAAACTAAAATAAGAGGTCAGCAAGCCATTTCAAAGCTAATTAATCAAGGCAGCATGCCGTAACAGCCAAGTAACGCTACACTAAGATGTCAAAATAAGAACTTATAATGAAATCAAAAGTTTTAATGAAACTTCATCAGTAAAGAAAAAGATACATTACAGGAGGTCACAAAGAAAATCCTATAACACATTTGTGTATCCTACACAAAACTGATCCCTACCCGCACCACTAACTCATTCCCCGCACAAGAGAATTCAAGTCCTGTGAATTTCACTGAAGGTATCACAAAAAGGGGCAAATATGACATGGAGAAATTACAGAAGGAATATAGACCATATGAGAGGAGGAAAGAGGTTTTATGCAAAAAGATCCAAAACCCTTCCAAAAGAAATAACAGCTAACCACTTTTCTGCCACTTAAATACGTGTCAGTAACTTGGATATAACTGAGGACAATTACTAACTTTGATCTTCCTGGCACTCCTTCTTTCTCAGAATTACTTTAAACTATACTTGAACCATACTTTCAATACTTCACCCGTAACAAGGTTTTAATTTACTTCTAAGCACGCCTTTGTTTCTTAGAAATCTTTAAAAACACCCAGGCTACATGCATAAAAGAAAGCTTCTTCTTAAATGCACTTTTTTTTTTTAATCTTAAATTACCATTGGCACAAGTGGTTCCTCTTTAGTAGAACTATTCCCAGAAATACTTCCCATTATCTATAAAAGTTTATCAGATCTTTGACTCCAGAGAAGTGTCCTGAAAATACACTTTGCAGTACTTCGTAACTAAGTATTTTTGACAGTATAATTTATTATCTAGTACTAACATGGGACACTTCTTTGGACGCTTTCTGTAGCCCATCAAAGATTTTTTCATTCTTTCTACTTTTCTCAATTTCTCATTACATTTTGTGACTTCCTATTTCAGACAGGAAAAGCAAATATTAAACAAAGCTTTGATGACACATAACATGTAAATACATATCACGCTGGGAGTTAAAAACCAGGCTTATCCTCCAGCCCATTCCATTAATAATGTACGAACCCGCACTCAATTTCTCCTACATAGCAGTATACTTTACATGTATGAACTGATGGTTCAAAATAAAAACCAGTAACTGGCAGAAGTCAACAGCAAAGTATGTTCAGTCCTAACACAGAAGCTATGTGACAATGGATAAGTATCTATGTGCCACAAAATAACCACGTGTTTTCTCTTAGTAGAGAAAACAGAGGTATATTCACTTCCCTCCAATTTACCATTCACAGCTGCTTGGTGCATTGTACACTGTGCCTGAAAATGGCTATATTTTAATGCAGAAGGTATCATAGAAAGATTATGGTATCTTTTGTTCCTTCTTTGATTAAACTTTGGTTATCATTATTAACAATCTGTTTCAGCCTCCATTTCAATGATACACTCAAGGGCAGAGCTGCCATTGAGAGGAACATAAACAGGCTGGAGGAGTGGGCCAGCAGCAACGTCATTAAATTCAGCAAGGACAAATGCAATGTCTGGCAGACGAGATGAACTAAACTGCAATGGAGCATGCTGGAAACTGACTCACTGGGCAACAGCTCTGCTGAAAAGGGGCTGGGGGTCCTGGTGGAGGGTCAGCTATGCACGATGGCAGCATTGAAGACTAATACCGTCCTGGATTGAAACAACATGAATGCAGACAGGGGATTAAGATAGGTGAATACTCCCATTTAATCTGCACTCTTTGGACCACATCTGGAAGTGTGCGCTTGGTTTTGAGCCTCACAATACCTGAAAAACATTAATGAACTTGAACAAGTCTAGCCAAGGGCCAACAAGATGGTCAGGGTGCTGGAGCACCTGAGGAAAGGCTGTGAGAACTCAGCTTCTTCAGACTCAACATGAGGCCGCTTTGGGGAACATCACGTAGCCTGCCAGTACCTATAAAGAGGTTATCAAGAAGATCTAGCCATGCTCTCTACTGAGGTGCATGGCTGGAGGACAAGAGAGAATGGAAATAAGTTGAAACAGAGGAGGTTCCAGCTGGATGTATGGAACAACTTTTTCCCTGTGAGGACAGCCAAGCAGCAGAATGGGTTGCCAAGAGATGCGGTTAGAGGAGATCTCCTTAGAGGTTTCCAGACCTAACAATAAAGCCTTGAGCTGCCTGGGCTGAATTCAGTGTTGACTCTGCTGTGAGCAGTAATTTGGTTTAGAGATATCCTGAGGTCCCTCCAAGCTTGAATAATTCTGATACACAACAACTGCTCCATGAAACAGAACCTGGCAGAATTTAGAGTCAAGCTACCAGCTATGACAGGCGAAGTATTAAAACACCATTAAAAATTAGCCTGTACCTATAACCACTCATCTCTTCATTGTTCAAGCAAGTATTCAAAACCCTGAGTGGGACAGAAGAGTTGAAAAGGACAGCTACCTACTTTGTATTCTGTCTTGTTTGGAAGTATGGGATAAGCAGAATCCACTTCCAGCCTCAAATCAAGCTGGATTCACAACAGCCTACAAGCCCTTGTGGAAGCCACGGTTGAGAACACGGCAGTCCCAAATCTCAACATGGCCTGAACACCAGGCCAGGAATCGGATATTTCCAATTATCTGTAGTCCAGCTTCCATACAGAGGCACTGTTGAACCCTTGGTCCAGTTATTTGCTACAACTGTACAGATTGCAACAGACAGGTCTCAGGGAAACCACGTCAGTAAATCAAGTCCCCAGAAGCTCTCTTTGTGTGCAGCTTCTCTCCATACTACAAATCTCACCCAGATCAGTGGTGACCAGTGCTTCATCTTCACCTAATTCTAGAAATGCATTTGTCACTGGCTCTGCAGCTGTTCAATAGAAACATTATCTCCTGCAAAACGCAAAGTATTTCATCATCGTGAACAGCTGAACTGAACATGAGAAACACTTTTAGATAGTTGTATTTGCATGAATAGATTTTATTCAGCATTTATGCATTGCCAGAGTAAGCTCTATTTACTGCTCCCACTGTGTACTATTTGTAAAACAAGTGTGGACTATTTGTAAAACAAGTAAAAATTATTTTTGGTAAGATTTTTTTATCTTAAGAAAGAGCCAGATCCTACTCAAGAAAGCCAGAACAGAATGTGAGAAAACAGCAGAATCCTTGTCAGAGCGAAATGGCTTTAGGTCCCTAGATTACTGGAAAGGAAAATAAACTGATTTTAAGGTCTATATATATGACTGCATTAGGGTTATTTTACTAAAGACTATGATCTCAAAGTAGGAGAGCAAACGCTAAATAAAATGACCTGGATTCAGACCTGTCATTGAGAGAAAGCAACAACTATAACATACATACAAACACAGCCACATATGAGCAGTATGTAATTTAAGAAAACCATTTCTCTCACTGACCTCTCCTCTCTCATGAAGTATACTGATTTAGGAAAGGTAAAGAAAAGATGTAGATGCAAGCAGGAAAAAAAAGTGGCATGTGACACATTTGTCCTAAGGGGGATAAAGAAAAACCTGAAAAATTCTTAGACTGTTAAATGGAATGGAAATGTTATTGCAGTTGCCCTGCATCTTGTATGTTGGTATGTTGCTGTTGGAGACCAGCGTAGGGGAAAGGGACCTGGGGGTCCTAGTGGACAACAGGATGACCATGAGCCAGCAGTGTGCCCTTGTGGCCAAGAAGGCCAATGGCATCCTGGGGTGTATTAGAAGGGGTGTGGTTAGCAGGTCGAGAGAGGTTCTCCTCCCCCTCTACTCTGCCCTGGTGAGGCCACATCTGGAGTATTGTGTCCAGTTCTGGGCCCCTCAGTTCAAGAAGGACAGGGAACTGCTAGAGAGAGTCCAGCGGCAGAGCCACGAAGATGATTAAGGGAGTGGAACATCTCCCTTATGAGGAGAGGCTGAGGGAGCTGGGTCTCTTTAGCTTGGAGAAGAGGAGACTGAGGGGTGACCTCATTAATGTTTATAAATATGTAAAGGGCAAGTGTCATGAGGATGGAGCCAGGCTCTTCTCAGTGACATCCCTTGACAGGACAAGGGGCAATGGGTGCAAGCTGGAACACAGGAGGTTCCACTTAAATTTGAGGAAAAACTTCTTTACGGTGAGGGTGACCGAACACTGGAACAGGCTGCCCAGAGAGGTTGTGGAGTCTCCTTCTCTGGAGACACTCAAAACCCGCCTGGACGCGTTCCTGTGTGATATGGTCTAGGTAATCCTGCCCTGGCAGGGGGATTGGACTAGATGATCTTTCGAGGTCCCTTCCAATCCCTAACATTCTGTGATTCTGTGATTCTGTGATTCTGTATCTGAAATATACCTTCAGCAATAGCAGCAAACTCAAATGAATTAGGAAAATAAAAGTTCCTTTCTGTATTTCCCATCCTGTATTATTTTCCCTTCCTGTTGACTAGCATCAGTGCTAAACTACTTTTGGCTAGATTAATATCAGAAGTCAAGAAACAAAAATTCTGCTCAAATCATTGCATGGGATTACCAAGAGTCAAGGCAACATATGTGTGTGTCTGCACCCTGAGCACTGAGATGCAAAAAAAAAAAAATCAGTATATAGATAACAACATATTCTATTATCCATCCAGGATTTTGCATTTTATCAATATTACAAAAATAAAGGAAATAATATAATGTTGCCTCAGACAAAGGTACTGTGCCCATAGGTAGTAGTAGCTATTTATATTCTCTTAGTCCAGAAAGCTTTCCTCAAAATGATAATTTCGTAAGATTCAGCGTCAGGATTCTCTACCAGTTTTGGTTTCTTTGGTTTTTGTTTTTTTTTTAGCAGTAGTGAGCACAATAAAGATTAGAATTAAACTCTACTTTTGCATACCTGTTGATAATTTTCAGTAATCATAATGAAAGGTCTAACCTCCTATAACAGGTCAGAACTTGGATTACAGAGCAAAAACAAATAAATATGCTTACTTTTGAAACATGGAATTAGCATCTATTAAGATAAACAAGCGTGGGTTATGAAACGCAGGTCCTGCTTGACTAACGTGATCTCCTTCTATGACAAGATGACCCACTTACTGGATGAGGGAAATGCTGTGGATGTTGTCTACCTAGACATTAGTAAAGCCTTTGACACCATTTCCCACAGCATTCTCCTGAAAATACTGGCTGTTCATGGCTTGGACGGGCATACGCTTTGCTGGGTAAAAAACTGGCTTGATGGCCGGGCCCAAACAGTTGTGATGAATGGAGTTAAATCCAGTTGGCAGCTGGTCACAAGTGGTGTTCCCCAGGGCTCAGTATTGGGGCCAATTCTGTTTAATATCTTTATCAATGATCTGGACGAGGGTATAGAGTGCTCCCTCAGTAAGTTCGCAGACAACTCCTAGGGCGGGCGTGTCGATCTGCTTGAGGGTAGGAAGGCTCTGCAGAGCGATCTGGACAGGCTGGATTGATGGGCAGAGGCCAACTGTATGAGGTAAAACAAGGCCAAGTGCTGGGTCCTGCACTTGGGGCACAACAACCCCATGCACCGCTACAGGCCTGGGGAAGAGTGGCTGGAAAGCTGCCTGGCAGAAAAGGTCCTCGTGGTGTTGGTCAATGGCCGGCTGAGTATGAGCCAGCAGTGTGCCCAGGGGATCAAGAAGGCCAACAGCATGCTGGCTTATATCAGAAATGGTATGGTCAGCAGGACTAGGGGTGTGATCATCCCCCTGTACTCGGCCTTGGTGAGGCCGCACTGTGAATGCTGTGTTCAGTTTTGGGCCTCTCACCACAAGAAAGACATCGAGGTGCTGGAGTGAGTCCAGAGAAGGGCAACGAAGCTGTTGAAGGGTCTAGAGAAAAGTCTTATGAGGATCGGGTAAGGGAACTGGGGGTGTTTAGTCTGGAGAAAAGGAGGCTGAGGGGTGACCTTATCGCTCTCTACAACCACTGGGATGGAGGTTGTAGCGAGGCGGGTGTTCACAGAATCACAGAATCAACCAGGTTGGAAGAGACCTCTGGGATCATCGAGTCCAACCATTGCCCTGACACCACCCTGTCAACTAGATCATGGCACTAAGTGCCATGTCCAGTCTTTCCTTAAACACGTCCAGAGATGGTTTCCTTTCTTTTTGATTTTTCAGTGACAGATATCTTCATAATTACGAAATCAGCTGTTTCTTCGAGAAATATGTAAATGGTATTCATTTGAATTCACATGACAGAAATCTAAGGATTTACACAGAATCTTCTCATGCCCCTCAAACGAATGTGAGTAACAGTGTGCAGGCATGGGAAGCCATTGCTCTATGCACCACCTCGAGGCAAGCTATTCCCACAATTATCTTGCTATCTTCTCATTAATCAATGGTAGGCTTTGTGAAAGTCCAGGAATGCATTTGGAAAAAGGAAGCTGCCTAGAAACAGAGAGGACCAGAAAAGCTAGTGACTCCGGTAGTAACATCATCTCTGGATGTGTTTAAGAATAGACTCGACATGGCACTTAGTGCCATGATCTAGTTGACAGGGTGGTATCAGGGCAATGGTTGGACTCGATGATCCCAGACGTCTCTTCCAACCTGGTTGATTCTGTGATTCTGTGATACTGTGGTGACTCCACCACCTCCCTGGGCAGCCCATTCCAATGTCTAATGACCCTTTCTGAAAATAAATTCTTCCTAAGGTCCAACCTGAACCTCCCCTGGCGAAGCTTGAGGCTGTGCCCTCTTGTCCTATCGCTAGTTGCCCGGGAGAAGAGGCCGACTCCCACTTCACTACAACCTCCCTTCAGGTAGTTGTAGACTGCAGTAAGGTCACCTCTGAGCCGCCTCTTCTCCAGGCTAAACAACACCAGCTCCCTCAGCCATTCCTCATAGGTCAGACCCTCCAGACCCTTCACCAGCTTGGCCGCCCTCCTCTGGACTCGCTCCAACACCTCAACATCTTTCTTGAAGTGGGGGGCCCAGAACTGAACACAGTACTCAAGGTGCGGCCTCACCAGTGCCGAGTACAGAGGGACAATCACTTCCCTAGACCGGCTGGCTACACTATTCCTAAGAGAGGCCAGGATGCCATTGGCCTTCTTGGCCACCTGGGCACACTGCTGGCTCATGTTTAGCCAGCTGTCGATCAGCACCCCCAGGTCTCTTTTCGCCAGGCCGCTTTCTAACCACTCTTCCCCCAGCCTGTAGCACTGCACGGGGTTGTTGTGGCCGAAGTGTAAGACCCGGCACTTGTTCTTGTTGAACCTCATGCCGTTGGTCTCGGCCCATCTATCTAACCTGTCCAAATCCCTCTGTAGGGCCTTCCTACCCTCCAGCAGATCGACACTCCCACCCAGCTTGGTGTCATCTGCAAATTTGCCGAGGGTGCATTCAATCCCTACGTCTAGATCATCTATAAAGATATTGAACAGCACCTGCCCCAGAACTGAGCCCTGGGGAACACCGCTAGTGACCAGCCGCCAGTTGGACTTTGCCCCATTCACCACCACTCTCTGGGCTCGGCCATCCAGCCAGTTTTTAACCCATTTAAGAGTCCACCCATCCAAGCCCCGGGCAGCCAGTTTGTCCAGGGGGATTCTGTGGGAGACAGTGTCGAATGCCTTACTGAAGTCTAGATAGACTACATCCACTGCCCTGCCCTCATCTACTAAGCGGGTCACTTGGTCATAGAAGGAGACCAGGTTGGTCAAGCAGGACCTGCCTTTCATGAATCCATGTTGGCTGGCCCCGATGCCCCGATTGTCCTGCATGTGCCGTGTAATGGCACTCAGGATGATCTGTTCCATCACCTTGCCTGGCACCGAGGTCAGGCTGACAGGCCTATAGTTCCCTGGATCATCCTTCCGACCCTTCTTGTAGATGGGCATTACATTTGCTAATTTCCAGTCAGCTGGAACTTCTCCAGTTAACCAGGACTGACGGTAGATAATAGAAAGTGGTTTGGCAAGTTCATTTGCCAGTTCTTTCATTACTCTGGGGTGAATCCCATCCGGGCCCATAGCCTTGTGGGTGTCCAACTGGCACAGCAGGTCACTAACCATCTCCTCCTGGATTACGGGGGGTTCACACAGCCCCCCGCCCCTAACTTCAGGCTCTGGGGGCCGAGTCTCCTGAGGACAACCGGTCTTGACATTAAAGACCGAGGCAAAGAAGGCATTGAGCACCTCTGCCTTTTCCTCATCCCCTGACACTACACTACCCTCCTCATTCAGCAAGTGGTGGAGGCTCTCCTTGACCCTCCTTTTGCTGTTAATGTATTTGTAGAAGCTTTTTTTGTTATCTTTGACCATAGCAGCCAAATCAAGCTCTAACTGAGCTTTGGCCCTTCTAATCTTCTCCCTACACGACCTGGCCATGTCCCTATAGACCTCCCAAGTTACCTGACCCTTCTTCCAGAGCAAGTAGGCTCTCTTTTTTTCCTTAAGTTCTAGCCTAAGTTCTCTATTTAACCAGGTCAGTCTTTTTCCCCGACGGCTTGTCTTCCTACACACCGGGACAGCCCGCTCCTGAATATTTAGCAATTCCCTTTTGAAGCATATCCAGCCTTCCTGGACTCCTATGCCCTTCAGGACTGACTCCCAAGGGACTCGGTCCACCAACCTCTTAAACAGGCTGAAGTCTGCCCTGTGGAAATCTAAGGCAGAAGTTCTCCTCTTTGCAGCCTTAGGTTGTAAACCTTCACCAATGGGTCAGAAATACAAGACAAGAAACTGATGAAGTAGTAACAAGTCAAGTGCTGACACACAGTACACCAATCTGTGTGCTAAAACAGATTTTATTTCGCCATTTTTAAAAAAGAAAAGAAACCCCAACAATCAAAAACCTTGGCTCTTCTAACCCCAAGTTAACAAGTAGACTTCCCCCTCATATAGCTTTCCATCCTCTCTCCTTTCAGCCTGCCAACACCATAGGGGGTAGACACTGTCACCTTAAAATAACTGGATAAAAGTTATACCAATTACCAGCCCCGGGATAAGACAGTCAGTAGAATTTTTTTTTTTTAAAAAAAAGGAAACTCAAATATAAAGAATATATAGCAAAAGATGAGATATTCTCTGGCCTATATCCTGGAACAACTTTCCAACTGTGAAATTACACTGGGTGTAATTCAAGAGTTGCAAGTGCTCTTCATAAGAAAGACTTCTGGTCTAATGCCTTCTCTTATCTTCTTACAGCATGACTGCAAGACTATTAAAGACCTCTCCAACAGCACCCAGATGTAAAGATGTACACAGCCACACACAGATATGTATCAGTTGTCTTATGAAAGAGAACTTATGAAGAGTTGAAAGAAGTAAGTTCAACTTTCCTCCCTTCTCTGTGAGGAGGAGAGGCCACTTCGCTCATTTTCTTACAAGGGCCTTGTACGAATTCATTAATGATGTGGTAGTTAATATGACCCAACATGCAGATGAAGAAAAATATAACCACGAGCATTTATAAACAGTGGGAAATCTCACTGAAATGCAAGAAAATAATTATGATTTTGAGACATAAAGGTTACTCCACTGAATAATATTTGGTTTACCACTAATTTACTATTATGAGGTGTTACACAGGAACCTATCTAAGCAACCACGTAATTCAACCATGTAATTTAAGAGTGGAAAGAAGAAAAGAAAGAAATGAGCAAAACCAGTTTAAAGACTGGGAATGAATGATTGTCCAGGAGGAACTACTTTGCAGCTGAATTTTCAAGTTTTTAACTTTAAAATTTGGCTATTGCACTCACATTAGCATCACAATTAAAAAAAGAAATCACAACACCCTTATGCACATGAAAACACAGAAATGCAGAAAGAGAGTTTTTAAAAAAAGGTAGATGTAAGAATGCTGGAGTAAAACAAAGAATACTTGGACAAAGTTTAAAAAAAGGTGTTCCTAACAACAAAATTCAGAAGAGTTGTATAATGACCTCCCAAGGGAAATGCTAAAGACTTGGGAAGCATACACCTAGACTGGATAACTAAATATACATTAGGAAGCACTCTTACACTGGCAGAGATGTGGAATAGATGACTTTATGGGTCTTTCCATCTATGACTTATATAGTTTTCCAGTTGACATAATTTCCAAGATCATCAAGAAACCATTAAAAAAAATTATTTTCATCTTGTAAGAAAAGCAAAAGCAAAACGAGCAGCTATACCAGATTGCAAAGAAGAACATTTGAGGTGACTAGCCAAGCCATATGACTAAAATACCCAAAGGAACACAGAAAAATAGATTAAGACAGAATTTCTGCTGCATTTTATGTCTTCTTGTTTTCCACTTTATTTTTCCCAGTTCTGCATCATCAGCAAGAATTGGCTTAGTCTGCAGTAGACTTTTTAGCTTCCTTGGAGTGGGCTTGATCTAACAAAGCTGGACTTGAGTCGCGTGTGGACTTGCCACACGGATATTTTTCATTTCATCTAAATGTTAATATGATTGTATTTAACATCTAACATTAATACAAACAATTATTATCCATCCTGTAATAAAGATGACACAGGTCAGAATACTGCCCTTAGATCTGCTTTTGCACTACTGTTGTATGTAAGAACTCTTCTGCAAAAGAAGCCCTCTAGGCCAAGCAAAAGATCTACAATGTACATAGAAATGATACAGGGAGAAGACAGCGGACACAAAGAAACAGTAATACAATATTAACAAGCAGAGCAAACAGTGACACGAGCACATTACTAACCTATTCAAGGCTTGTCTAGCCAGGAAAGCTATACAGGATGAGGGAAATGTTTAAAACACCATTGCTACTGAGTATAACTTGCTGTGTATTTGGTCTTACTTTCTACTTAGCCAAAAAGTTGAGGTTGTTTTTCTGTTTTTAGCTCAATTCAAATTGCTTCCAAAGCAGTACACCTCAGACCAGAAAAGGGCATGTTTCTACTCAGAGAAGAGTCTCACTCAGGGAATTCTACCAGTATAATTACAGCTGTTTAAATACAGCAGTGCACTGGCTAACAGCACAACTGCAAAACAGCCCTGTGTAGACAAGCCCTTACTGTTTTCTCACACATAATATGGCAATAACTCTACTTCCTTTCATCACAAGGGTGTTAATTAATTACAGCACTCTAGATAATAGAACATGCATTTTTTTCACACAAACATTAAATCTCACCAACTTTTTTTTTCAGATGGGACTGTTTTCTTAAGGTTTTTTCCAAAAATTACTGGTTTTAGCAGCCCCACAGTATGACAGCTCTCCCTTTAGCTAAGTGTGATGCGTCTTGCATGGAAATATTACTGAAGTTGTTGTCCACCTAAGTCATCTGGAAGGATCGTTAAAAAAAGTGACTTGGCACTAACCAGAACTGAAATTGCTGCTGTGGCTGTTGCCCCCACTGGAACATTCCCAGCTTCAGACATCCCAGGAGCACTGAAGACAGGCTGGTGAGCAATGGGTAACCAGTAACTAGCTAATGTGCCACACACAGAGGAGGCTATGGAAAAACAAGACTGCTCTGTTTATTCTTTAAATGAGCAGACCATAGTCAGCAAAGCTCTGAGGTTGAAATGCTTGACATAGACTACAAAAAAAATACAGTTAAAGGAATCTGCAATGCCAAGCAAAGATATATTGTATTACTTTACCTCTTTGATCATCATCTGAAACACAATATTGAGGGAATATACAGAAATTTTTAGAAATGACAAAGAAATTCAAACACTTGGTTGCATCTACCACTACCGCTTCTGGAAGAAGAAAAGAACTTGAACCAGTATAAGGACGGCCACCTCAGATGTGAAACAGTATCATTTTGACCAATCTAATGGCTCAAAAGTTAAAATATTCTTCATGTGGACAAACAAAAAAAACAGATTTGGGAGGACTGAGGAATGCCTGAAAGAATATAGAAGACCATCATAAACATCCCTCCTGGTAAGTGTTGGGATAGTCTGCTTTTTGAAGAAATAAATTAAGAAAAGGAGAGAGGCTGACTTGATTTACTGTTTTTTGTGACTTTATTAGGCTCATACATTAAAAGTGTATTTAGCCATCTAACTTTAGGTATTTCAGGTCACCAAATTAGTACCCTGGCTATTTACATATTAGTAGCTATAAATTGCTACATGGAGAAAAATAGTGTACATACTTACCAATACCTTTCCTGTTTGTTTATATATGGAGGCTAATATTGGACTGTATTGGTATGTCCCTGAAACATCATAAGGAAACTTACGACATTTTTCTGAACTGAAAAGATACAGGTGAAGAAAGCTCACTTGAAACAGGATTACAGTCTTGCACAGATTTAGAGAGACAATCTTGGAATCTGCCTCCAGAAATACAACTTGGAGTTTTCAGAGTACAAACTGATTTCCCTGAGATTTAGGTATTTAGCTTCCACAGACTCTTTCAAAAAACTCAGCTGTAAAGGAATACCACAGTTATTTCAAATTATAATAGGGACTACTACAGCATTCAGAGATTCCTATCTGGAAGGCCCCAGCTAGTGCTTCTCAGCATATGAAGCACACTTTACAGATGAGGTACCAGTACCCCCAAGGGATGCACAATTAATTTCATGGCCTAAACACCTGAAAGTCACAGTAGCAAACAAGCTCACTGATGGGAGGTTTGGGAGTTCTTTAGCAGGGGATGGGGATGTGATCTGTAATAGGGGGTGTGTGGATGTGTGTGTGTCATTTTATAACTGAAATCCACATGGGCAGGGTAGGACAACTACACATTATAAGTAAGAAAACCTGACGCACAGTATTCCTCTTGTCCAAGACCAAGTAATAGAAGATGATGTATAGGAATAGTCAATGCAACCATATAGTCTGTAGATAATGCACGACAGTTTTGTCAGCCCAGGTCTTTATGTGAGCACACTTCTAATGGGAATGCCTTTTCCCCATTTTTGCTATGCTTCTATTTTGTAAACATGAAGTATATTCTTATTCACAATTGTGTTGGACTCCTGTCTATGAACTAAACAGATTCAACTCTAAGAGGACAGATATATAGATAGATACTTACATGTCTCTCCTACTCTTTTGCTGCTCCATCAGCTGAAGACTCAGGTACATGATTAACAATTAAGCCCATTTAGGCCATGACAGTGTATTCATAGATCCTGTAGTCCAGCTTTTTTCTCTCCTCCCTCCAATTGCAAATTCTTTTTCCTTAAAAGTGCTATACCTCTTACTGCTGCTCTTGATGCATTGCAAATCACAGTCACAGGTAACATAAAAGTAAGTACCGGTTAGTATCACACTGGTCTGTTTTGCTATGCTTTGGCTGAAGGTCAGACATACTTGACTGCATGAACGGTAGCTTGAACTGGAAGACAAAGTACTTGAAAGTCCAGCTCTACAAACTGTACACAACCTTGAACTAGATGTGAGATATAAAGGATGAAATTTCCCTTCCACCTGTCCTGTCCTTCATTTTTTCCCCTTGTTTTTGATTAAACCATATCTCATGCCTGCTTCCCTAAGCAACAGATGAAAAAAAAAAAGAGTGACAGAAATCCATAAGCTTTCTTGTAAGCTTTATGCGACCACAGACGGGAGTTCATGGTGTTTTCTCCTGTATTCATTTTGCATATTCAGTGGCATTTTGCTAGCAGGAAAAATACAAATAATAATAAATTTAAAAACCCAGAGAACACCCTGCACTTAAATGGAAGGAGTAGTTTTAATATTCACTCTACACTACTGCTTTTAACCTGTGCTCCTCCCTTGCTTTTTAAAGTTAAATTTGTTCTTTTTAAAAAAATCACATCTGGATGCTTGCACTTAAGCATGAACATAAAAGGTAAGTACCTCCAGAAAAATACCAACTGTAAAAAATACTGTGTCCGTGAAAAAAGAGGGAATTCAGAAACAGAAATTATGCAAATTGACTAAAACTATTTACAGAATCAATGGCAATGCTGTGGTGAGAACCAGGCAATGGCATATCACTGGCAGCAGTGTTTAACTTCAGAGTAGCAAAAATTAGAAGAGTTGGAACAATTTCATAATTGACATGTTATAGCTCAGTTTCACTATTTGCAAAATAGGTAATGCCTCAGGGTTTATCTGAGAATGAAATATATATTCATAGTTGTAAAAATAGATTTTATGATGAAGAAAATAGCCAATATTATTTTTATTTAAGATAAATTAGTTTCATTCCAAGCCTAAACAAGTAATTTTAGGTATATAAATGTGCAACTTTAACTCCCTCCTAAGCCAGGCAATAGTTCCTAATATTTGTTTTAAAATTAAAATGCCAAATGGATAAATGAGTTGACAGTACTATTTTTATCATGTGGTTCTGTTGCACTTTTGGTTTCCTTATTATGTTATGAACTGCTTAAAACAGAGGGAAATTACAATGCATTGCACAATCTCAGAGCTTAGTATCAACTCAGGGCAGCAACTGTTGAAGTGTACACTTTTTTAGTGATCTGTTTCTGATTTAGTTTCCTGTTTACTGAAATGCAGATTTCAGTAAACAGGACAGCTGCAAATTGGTATCCAAGTATAAGCAATTACATGTACATACGAGTCTCCATAATACATGGAAATGTTGAAAAGTTAATTTAAGGAAGAAATGACCCAGAGAAATGCTTAAAATTAGGTGACCTTAGGACTTTTTATATTGGACAGGATGCTCAAAGTGTACAAGCAGCACAGTATTTAACTCCTGTGAGGATATTTCCAAGGCAACTGGAAACCTTCAGAACATTTAATGATCTTCATGATGAGTTTGTGGGAAAACACCTAAGGGAAAAACAGTCTCTGCAATTTTTTTTTCTCCAAATATATTTTTTTTGCAAGAGAGCAAGCTACAGTATAATGTTAATAAAGCGTGCTGACTGTTAGGCAGAAGACACTCTGAAAGTAATGTATCAATGGAATGAGCTACTCGACCCTCCTGCTACCTTCAGAAAGTGAAAATATTATCACTACTCTGAAAAGAATTAAGTTATTCATGCCATTAACTTCTAAGCCTCAGGAATCTGCTGTAGACAGGGATTAGTTTAGTGCAATAAGCACCCTGCTTCTGACTGGCAGATGTTATAACCACATCAGAGCAGTCTGAAATAAGTCCGTTGGAGTCTAGAAGAACTTATTTTCAGAAATGCTGCATACTTGCAAAGAGAATGTCTGGACTGTAAAAAGTAAGTAAATAAAAGCTACAGACTTACTTAACTTTTTCTATTGGAATAGAATGTAAATAACTGAAGCCATTGTTTTTTTTAAAAAAATCAATATTCATTAAATGTTGGTATAATAAAATTATGCTATGTAGGAAACAGCTTACTTAAAGTAGATGGTTTTATATGTTTCAGAAATGATTTCTCTACAATAATTTTGCAAGCTCTATTATCTATATTTTATTTAATAATGTGAGCTAGAGAATGGATTTCCTTTTTGTTTATTTAAACAGATCTGAAACATTGTTGGCAAGGGTAAGATGGCACAAGAAAAGATCCAGAAGTTAACATATAGGCAAAAAAATCCACCTGGTTGAGACACTCTGGAAATGAGTTTGAGAACTTCTATCATCTGGAACAGAGCTTACTTGCATCAAAGTACTAAGTACATTTGAAATCATGACACTTTGTGTCAACACTTAACTGCAGAGAAAGATCTGAAGAGGGTTTTACTCTCCCTAGTAAGGCCACAAGCCCCATGACTCATACTATCTGGTCTGATGTGCACTCTCGTTCACAGAGTCTCTCTGCCTGGTATTGCACCAGGATCCTTATGGTGCAAGCGGCGTGGTATGAAGGGTGTCATGAAGTAGTAAAAGCACTGGGCATACTTTACTGATCTTTCTTCTGCTATCAACAGAGGGTGGCTGGAAAAATAAGAATTCAAGTGAACGAGAAAAGTTCCTATTCTGATTTGTGGAAACTGTGATTAAAAACCATATATGCAAGGTGATATGAGATGAATTCTACAACAAGGGACAAAAAGTTATGTGCAAAATGTAGCCAGTAGTCTGGGGATGCTAAGAGTTACAGCAGCCATGCCGGTACCTATGGTATCAATTCATAGTTTCTCTAACAGCTTTCATTTTAAGCATACTCAGTTTGTGTTTGTACGGCATTTTGCATAACATTCCCTAAGGTGTCTACTTTGCTCTTCATTTAAATAAAGTTTTCCGTCCTTATGTTAAGGTGCTGGGCACGACAATATGTAAAAAAAAGAGGGGTAAAAAGCACATAGACCTTTCCTACTTTAGCCGTCTGTTTGTAATCAGTCTCCTCAAACATTATCAAGCTCCCTTCACATACTTGTCTAGGTGCTGAGAGGTAGTGTAAACACAAAACTTCAAAGAGGAGAAGAGATCTGCATTTGGCACTGGTGAAGCTTTCATGGAATATCCAATCTCCAGGAAAATATTTCCAGAAAATCTGGCAGAATTTACATGGAAGGGAAAAAGGAAAAAAAAAGGAAAAAAAGAAAAAAAGAGTAATTTTGTTGCAGAAACTGACTGATGCTGCTTTGAGGGTGTTCTTCCTGTGGTATCAATGTGTTTTTATACATTGTCAAGTATAGTTAGAGCATAACTTTGCATTCCTCATTCAGGTAGAGGAAATACATGGGAATTCCGCACCAGGTTTACGCTTCAGGAGTTCTGATGGCACACCTACCTTAGCCAACAGCAAAGAGGAAGCCTGTGTCTCGCTATCCTAACTGAGCTGACATAAACTTTAACATGCTTGCAGTTAAATTGGCAAGAATACAAAGAACAATTATTCTGGATACATAGTATGAGTGACACATCCATTCCAAAAGTCAGCAAACCCACTGACATAGACAAGACCCAAGAAAAGGATGCATGCCTATCAGGATTAAGCCTTTCATAACAAGAGTAGCAGCTAGAAAACTTTACCTGAGAGCACTTCACTAACCACGGTATCCCTGCAAGTGTGCACATAAGCAGAGCACGCACTCCCTCAGTAGGGCTTTTGCACATTTCTGAGCAACACAACCATAGAGAAACGTTAGTGGCGAACTTGCTTTCACAGCACTCAGACAAGATGTCGTGAAAGCCATTTACAAAGCTACCACACTCCAGCTGTCCATTCTGCCACAGCCTGCCATTCTTAAGAGCAGAGTCAGCAGAAAACACTGCCAGGACCTCAGCAACTTCCTTACAAACAATGGTGTCTTACATGACCTCATGTTTATCTGAGCTCAAACCCCATAGAAAAGTTTTACACTAAAGTGGTATTAGTACATACTCAGTACAGTAGGCAGGAGATGGTGGATTGACGAAAACATCAAAATTTTTGCTAAACTTTAACTTCAGCAAGTGCTAGCAATATTTGGCACAATATCACATCCTTAAAGTCTCAGATCAGTCTACTAGTGAAATAAATGGGGTGCATAAATATGACAATTTCACTTTATGTTTATCTATTACAACTTTCAATGCCTTAAAGTAAATCTATAGCATTTTGTCTCACCAAGACTCCAAAAATCTGAGAGAATGGAACTTTTTATTTGTGCATGGTTATAAAAGTCTGTGGAACAGCCTGTGAACCCTCGAAGCAACATGCAAACTATGACCAACAAAGAGAAACGGATGGTATGATTCCTCTGAATTCGGAGAAAGGGTTTTGTTGCCTTATCTCTGTCAGACTGAATCACCATTATACCACTGACTACTGGAAAATCATTGTTAAAACAGCTGATAAACAGGTACTTAGAAGAGGAAAGAAATGGACATGTCTCAAGACCCAAGTTCATAGCAAGCAATACTAACATGATATACTGTTACTAGAAATATTGCAAGATCCAACCATCAATACAAGAATTAAACAATACAAGAAAGTACTGTTTAATGTCTTATCTGAAAGTATTTACAAATATATTTACAGACACAGAAATCCATATAAATATTCAAAATCTATTTCTTGGAAAAATCCAAAGACTGTTTCTGGGATTTTTTTAAAAGATGCATTTAACGTGTTCTCAGGTACTGAATAACATACCAGATATATTTCTAAAGATTACTTTTGTTCAATGAGTTTGTCATGGCATGAACATCAGCTGCTGTAGTGATATTCAGAAAATGCAACTGAAAGTTTGTTTCATCCTGCAGGGAAAGTTTGCTCCCAATTTCAATGCAGCCAGTGGCAGGATATTACTCTTTAAAACAAAGAACACAAGAGTCAGCCTCTGACCTCAGGCAGCCACTAACTTACACATCAATGGCCACACTTTTCGAATGCAAAAGAGCATTGTGCAGTGTGGCAAGCGCTCACAGCAGCTGAGCTGTGTCTGCAGAACTGGAGAACATCAATGGGAACAACTGGAGAGTCTACACATTCATGTATCCATGGCATATACAGCTAACAGGAAAACAATGAGTTGAATACAGATATTGGAGGACACATACTGTTCTGGAAGGAAGGAAAAAAGCAAAGGAGAGCAGAAGCATGCATTGTGAACTATCTGCCAGGCTATAAGAAGGGAGAGCATGGACGAAATAGAACCTCAGGGTCATTTCAGAAAGAATGAATCTAAGATTTATTTGGGAGTTTATGATAGAACAGCCAGGCTGCATTTAAGCAAGAACATAAATCATTATATTATCTATGGGGCATCACGGGAAATTAACTTCTCAGACATCAATGGCAGAATAAGCATACCTAGCAGTGGTGAGCCTAAACACTTCTGAATGTCCCACCTGGATTCTTCACCGGTCAATAAAGTGAGAGCAATATTTCTAGCGAAGAGGGATTCAAAATAAAATGAGATGAGCTTTAGACTGAGCAGAGTTAAAGCAGAGGCACCTGTTGGAACAGCAGCCTTCAACAGAGGTGGTGCAGATAGCTGGCAAACGGCAGCCTCTCAGACTACTGCAGCAAGATGTGCAGGAGCTTGTCTGTCAGCTCTTTAACATAGTATATTTGAAACTGACGTTTCAGCTAACTAGTGAATGTAGTATGTTCTAACAAAAGAACTGAGAATCTGAATGCTGAGAGGTTCAGAAACTCCTTGAATTAAAAAAATTAATAATTATGAGAGCAGTACACCAGTTCTATCAAGATTAATTATTACTCGGGGAAAATAGTTAACTCTATCTATTTTCCATTTTGCATATTTTATAAAGCTTATACACTAATCAATTTTCTTATTTCGGCTGGAAAGAAAAACACCTTGAAAAAAAGCAGAATGGCCATGAAATCACAGGCCACTTGCTGGCAAGGGAATTGTCATAGTCTCTGAGACTCCTCCCCAACTAAAAAAATAAAATAAAAAAGGAGTATGTTTCAGTTTGACAGCATCCCTTTAAATTAAGCATTTATTACTTCACGTACTCAAAGCACACAAGACAAAGCTCCAGCAATTAAAAAAAAACAGTTTACTTTGAATATATACCATAAACCCAAACTCCCTTGATGCTCAATTGCATTGCATAATTGTGGCTCTTAAAAGGTACAGTCAATAAGACCAAAAAGACATGGTTTGCGCAAATTATGATTACTCATGACTTGCACAGACCCCTGACCCCTGAAAGCCATGCTGATTATACCAGGGTAGTTTTTATGAAATGAGCTTGACATTCTTGGTTTATTTCATCCATAGTTTTCGTTTCAATCAAGACCAATCACTGTCTGTTGAAGAACAATTTATTCCTGTATCAAGCCCTTTTGTTATTCTTTAGGAGATGAGTCATCAAGGGAGAGCAGCTCTCTTAAATCTTTGCTTTATCAAGATAGCGAACTTGCTGTAGACAAGAAAGCATGATGTAACCATGAAGTACAGATAAAACCTGGACAAAATTTAATGCAAAATAAATTCTTAACTGATTTGAGATTAAACAGGCATTAATATAAATAACTTTTTAAGAGAACGAAATGCCAGGGAGAGATGTTAGATAATGTGCCCTAAAGTTAAAGACTCTCATCCTAAGAACCTCAGCCAAAGCTACAGAAGTACACTATTATCAAAAAATATAATTTAAATCAGAGAGAAACATGGAAATACTGAGTTTATGGAAGAGCTAATTCTTTAAAAAAGAAAATCTAAAATCTACTGTGAGAGTCAAAACTCTCCTGTACTGCCACCTGCTTTAAAGACATGCCACATAAATGGATGCCTTAATATGAGTACATTTATTTCCCACATCCTTTATTGTTAGCTACGTATCAGAGCAGAGACCAGGTCTTAGTCTAATTACTGCCATCTCTCTTGCTTCATTGATAGCTATGCTCTGTTCAGAAGATGCCAGGCAGAACGTTACCTTGGAAGACTGGGCAGTCTGGATTTTCAATAACAGCCAAGTCTGCTCCATGATTCATAGCAGATAAGGTTTTTGAAATACCAGAGCCCTTCGGACAGATGCCCAAGTAATTGCTTTTAGATTATTATTACTACCACAGTAAAACAGCGTATTCATTTAATAGGTCAAATGACCCGTCTTCAAAAAGGACCAAAAACTGATCAGGATGAGAACTGGTAGAAAGCAAAGAGAGGTCTTTTTTTAAAAAAATTAATCCTACCTTCTTTCACAGTGGCTGTAAGACTTCAGACATGCCTCTCAGACATGTTCTCTAGTGCACTCAGTCTAAAAAAGACCAGTATTTTGATATAAAGAAATAGACCTTGAGTTCATCAGGTTTTAAGTTTGATATATAATTCAAGTAAACCTTTTGGGAAACAACATCCTTTTCTCTGGAACACTGCCAGAGAAAGCAGGGCTCAAAGGAAAAGGAAAACATGAAGAAAAACATGGGAAAAAACATATTTGGTATCACACTGTTAACTAAGGAAAACATATCAGTACAACAGCAACAGAAGAAGTGCATGGCATTGCTCAAAAAATCTGGAGTTCTCATATATTCAAAACCGGAGGCAGGGGGAAAGGAAGGGGAGAGAAACATTTTAGAGAGACTGATGAAGCCCTAAAATAAAATACTCCAAGAGCCAAAAAAGATAGTACTGCAGTCCATTTAGACTACAACAAGGTGAGGACAACGCTAGGATATTACTGACCAACAGTTTATGAGAAACAAATGGCGAGACTCTTGAGGTTCAAATCAATTGTGCAAAGAAGGAAAAAATGAAATCCAGATACTTATATAGCAGAATGTGTCAGCCTCATTTCCCAAAAAATGATTCTGCAAATAATTTAGCTAAAAAAAAAAATTAAAAAAAAATATCCAAACAATGACTGGTTCTTTCCATCAGCAAATACTTTTCCTACAGAGGACTTTCTTCTAACTTAAATAAAAAACAGCTGTCTTTTTTTCCAATACAAGTGATGTTTTAAAGGGGTAAGTAATATATTGTAGATACACAGTATTTTGTGTTTTCAAAACTCTGTACAAACAATAACTCAGAACCACCCTGTAAAGGTAGATAAATAGACACAAATAAGAGTAATTTCTTTTCTGATTAAATTAAGCATGGGAAGGGAGGGATCACCAAGTTTCCCCTTTCCCTGGGACAAATACACTACATGCACTTACTGCTCTTCCTTCTAAAACAATTAGCCATTTGGAATCTCTAATGGCTTTCTGCTCCATCTCGACTGGAATTCATGCCAAGAATCTTACACATTAAAAAAGGTCCAAATAATCCTGCTGTAATTCTTGAAAGCTATATGCCACAAGCAACAGTTGACTGGATTGCAGCTTTAGAAGGCTCAAAGGTATTAAATTCCCATGTGTTTTTGCTCATGTTCTGCAGCTACCCCAGCATAAAGCTCTGTAAAAGATCACACACATTGTCATTTGGGACCCAAAAGGAAAGCACTTTATCTTTTACTTGTGTTCAGCTTCAATATACTGATTTGCCTTTTCCTAAAGGAATTTAAAATATATTTTTTTCTCTGTGTATGGAATCCACCCATCACCAGTCAGTTCACAAGCTTCAATGAAGTGGAAAATGGGAGCAATTTTTTTTTTTTTTCCAAATTACAAACAACATCTATTTTCTGGAACCATTAAAAAAAAACCTGTACAATGTTTCCCAACACTCATAAAAACTTTTCAACAGAATCATGTGAAACTAGTCCAGTTCAGCCACAGAACACTTGGAAAATGCTGCACTAAAACCTGTACTGAGCTTTTTAATAGAAATAGGAATGAATTTCATACTTGTAACTTCAACTTTCATATAAAAACTCACTAAGAACATGTGTAGGCCTACCTCAGTAAATGTCGATAATTTGCATGATTAATTATATCCTCAAATGTTTGTTTTAATGTTTTACTGTGTTCACATGTGAGTTCCAATATGTAAAAAAAAATTATTCTTTTATTTTTATTATTTCTTCTCTTTGAAGCTTGCCTTCTGCATCTATCCTCCAGTCTTCTGCGAAAAAATAGCAAAAGTTTTGCAGATCTTCTGTGGGAAGAGCTCCTTCTACTCTGATTTTCATCTCCTTCCATACTTTGCCCTTACAGCAGCGCAACACTGGAAGCAGAGTACTGAGCTCGAGCACCTCGGTGCCTCTCCCTATCTCTGTACTTTATAGGTGTCTGAAAGCTACTGCTTAGACTGTGGTACCACAATTATTAAAACCATATCTCAACACCACCAGACCCCTAGTATAGCAAATTCCATCTGGATTGGGCAAGGCCACATGTCTGTATTTCCAAAGTATAATCCAGAAGGAAAGACAACAGCATTTATACTAGCTTGAACCTTTATACTGACTACTGGAGCACAGACAACAGATAATCAGGCATAAAAGTAAGGTAATTCAGGCATTATCTGACCTGGTATGAAGCGTGCTGGTAAAAAATGAACACATCAAAATATCCTGAACAACTCCAAACAATTAATACAATTTTTTCTTCCATTTCCTTCCTCTCCCTCTCTCTCCCTTTCTCTCCTCTCTACACTCTACAGGGATCCTGAAGTTAAATTTACTGTGTTGCTGAACTGCAGTCTAGGACGCAACTGAATGAGCACTGCAATACTAAAATTTAGCTGGTGCCTATTAGGGTTCTTAATTGCAATGACAGCTTTGTAAGTGCATGGTATTTATCATCAAACCAGAAGACATTGTGAGCCCTATTGTTCTAGTGGCTCTGATAACTTACTTTGTAGGTTATATTAGTATGACAGAGAGCTCAAAAAATACTAGTATTGGCACTGCCTTGTTCAGTTAAAAGAAAACCCCAGGTTTAAGAGTAAGGTTCTGATATACAAGAAATAACTTTCCTTTCAAACATAGCAACATGAATCCAGGAAAAGCTTAAGAATTCAAATGAAAGTGAGAAATAAAGGAGGAAAGATAAAATTGTTCCAAGGAAAAATGATTGTAAATCCTTATCTAGTCAACTAACATAAAATCACGTGATCTTTATTAGTCTACTACTAAGACAATCAATATTTTTTTGCCAGCAACTATTTATCAAGCAACAACATCAATTAATTACTTTTTTCATGTCACTCAGTCTTAGATAGAAGTATTCTATCTACTAAACCAAACAGAACTCTCTCAGCAGTACTATAGAAACTGCAGCTTTCAGATGCTTTAGAACTGCATTTGATTTTTTTTTTAAACGCACTTTGACAAAAACAGAGTCACCAAAAAAAGTGAACAAAAATAAGGATATTACTTAACATTTGCCAAATTATAAATAGATATGTTTCAACTAAAATTTGAACATATGGCCAGGCTTGCAAAAAATACTTCTTGGAACATGGCCTACCAAAGAACTGTACTCTCTGTCCTTTGCATTCTCTTTTTACTTCAGTGTTCATTTTATTCCAGCCCAATGAGAAGCAATGTTTTCATGTGGCTTATAAAAATTTTCACTAAATGAGGAAGATTTTGATTTATATTGACAAATTACATTATTATATGGCAATGACTTCATAATCATAATCAATGTACTTGGTGCATAACTGTAAATTGTGTACCACTTATTATATTCACTAATTAGGAGGTTGCAAGGTCTTTATCCTTCTGCATATAAAATTTTATACGTGAAATGCAGCAGCACTGAAAGAAAAACACTTGGGTTAGTACCACTAATGAGTGTAGCAATGCTAAAATGTCCATGAATTCACTCTGGTCACAAAGGTCTCAGTTTACCCAGATCAATTGTTTTTCATAATTTCTATTAAAATTACAAAGAGAAGTTAGTAGACCACTAGACTGAACAGAACTAAGTTAAACTTCAAGGCCATTTATTCTTTTACAAGGAAACAAGAGTATTTGGTAAAATAACATAAAAACATTCAGTTATGTTTTCTTCTCTGCTTAAAATATTTTGTTTTCCCTTTCAAGCTGCCATAAGACTGTGGCTGTAGGCAAGGAGAAGAAACAGTAGTGGCACTGGGGCTAGGGAACTACTAGACATACAACATTTGCAAATTACTATTGGGAATCTAGCTCAGAATGACCAGAATTAACTACATTCTGACAGCGCTCAAAAGCTACAGCAGGAAAAAGTTATTGAAGAGGAAGATATTTCAGGAGATTCCAGGAGGGCTCAGAGGCAAAAGATAAAGGTATCCTCATATGATCTATTACCACTGTCAGCAGAGTAGTAACCCAACGTAAAATCTAAAGAAACAGCTATGCGCAAAATAGTAATCTGACACACTGGCATTTCAGCAAAACTCAACCTGGTCATCAGCACTTGTGAGCTCTCCAGGAAAACCACTCCTTGCAGTGTCAAAATCTGCCAGGGAAGCTTGACTTTTCAGAGCTCGCCACAGCAAAAAAAAGCAACTCCTAATGCAAAACACTTAACCGTAAGTTCTCCAGAAATCTTACTTTTATCGTCAGGATTTTAATCCTCAGGAACTCTAAATCTATGGGTACACAACCAGGAGTGGTTTCGAGCCAAAGCACAGCACTGCATTATGGCTGGACCGTCACCACCTGGGATCACCCTGCCCATGTCTGTGCTAGCCTTAGCATTATTGCTCATTGTATTTAGTTATCACAATGGTTTAATTGTGACTATTCATTTGCTACAACATCACGCTAATTCATCACAGAGCAGAAACATGCCATTGTGCCAACAGAATTGGCCCCTTTCTCCAAGCAGTTGCAGCCTCACACAGTCAACCCTGCAAGAGGCAGGATTCCTTCTTCCTTTACTGAAGACTGTAAGTGAGAACTCAGTATGACCATGCAGAACCTTGGAGTGTACCATAAATAAAAAGAGAGACAGAGATGAGGGAGATGGGCACACGTAAAAAGCAAAGGGATCAAGGGCAGCAACAATAAATTAGCAACTGCAAGAGGGCTGAAAGAAAGGGCTAATGAAAGCTGAGAGCACACATGGCATTCAGTAAAGCTCTAAGAAAGACAAGAGAATGAGCTGCGGGCACAGAAAACTGAGAAGCAGAAAAAGCTACCCAGAGGCAAACTCTAAAATGCAATAAACATTTGCTGATTGAGCCTCCAGGCACTAAATACACCCATTACGAGGCAAGAGAAAAGGACTGCTAAGAGTTTTGCTAACAATTTATCTTTAAATACATAAATAGGAGACACCATGGTCTAAAAATCCTGTGTCATGGTCACCTTTTTTTTAATCTGTTCTCTCAAAATTACTAAATCACGTCTCTTCAAGCAGTGCCATCAAATCTGCTTAAAAGCTGCAACACTGTCATTCTTAAACAGTTAACCTGTCCCAAGCAGGCCTACCATTAAAATCCTCTAAAAACCTTTTCTATAAAATGTTTTTCTAAGTGTAATTTCATAACTATGCCCCAATAAGACACATTCCTCTCTGCAAGACCAGGCAACTGCAATTGAGTTATCAGTTTGACTAACAAGATTTCTGACAAAGCATGTAACATAATGTAATTAACAAATTGAAATCTAAGATCTTACACTCCACAATGACAGAACTGCATCAATAATGGTGTACAGCTTATTTCACCTCCTCAAATGAAATGCAATATAAAGTATAAAGCGTCACTGTCATTGCAATGTTACTGTATAAAACTGGCGTTTCAAATTTAACACAAAGCTTACTCTATCAGTTGTTCTATTTATCTTTTCTGTACAAAAGACCACGTATTACACTTTGGCCTAAATAATACCCACTAAATCTTGGCAACTTGGTCCTTTAACCATTCCAGAATAAGTCAGATAGATAATTTAAGGTTACCAACTGTTCACAATTTCCATTCGGCCAAATAAAAAGTGCAGCTTTAGACATAGCCCAGTTGGATGGGAAAAAAATAATCTAGAAAATACTGAAAAACAGAACTATAACTGGACTGTGAATTATTTAATTGACTCCAAAAGACCACATAAATCCATCATTTTAATTTCTCAGTAACCCAATGGCAAACCTGTTTTTGATCATGTATTTTCAGTTGTTGAAGAAAAGAAGGGGAAATCCACAAAATAGCTAAAAAAACCTTTCAAAAATAGTTCTAGAATTCCTGAGTGTACTCTTATGTCTTTATCTACATTTCTTATAAATAGGGAATAGTTTTGTTTTTTTAATTTAAATATTTTACATTATCATAACTTCCCATAGATATAGCATGTTTTACCATTGACACTGCGTTGTTCTACAGCAACTTAGTATTGCTTGTTTGTGCATTGGCAGTCTTTTTCTAAAAGCCATTAAGCTCTGGTGATGACACATGAAAAACAAAGAGACCACATGAATATAAGAGCATAGACTGAGTTTAAGCAGTCAAGAGGTAGGGAAAAAACATCTCTACTGTTAGATTTATAAAACGAACACTAACTCGGTTGTCAGAATGATGTCCTGAAACCCCTTTGAAGTCCTGAATTGGCAATAAAAGCAAATGTTCACAAATGAGAAACTCATTCAACTTCTTACGATAAGTTTGAGGTTCATTTCCTCTAGCCATCTTCCCACTTCTTCCTCCTCCTCTCCCAGTGGATGTTAACTCCTGTTCTCTGCTTTTCCCACACTGTAGAGTACTTCCACCCTGACTGTGCCGAGTACCAAACTAAGTGTTCACATGACAGAACAGTGTTAAGAGACAGTTCCTTCCACGGGAATGGAGAAAGGATTTACTATTTTTTAACTTCATTTTAATCCATTAGAAGCTGTGCTTATGAACTGTGAATTAACCAGAGTATGTATAGATTTTGGTCACTGTAGAATTTCCTGCTTCTCAGAAATGGTGCCCCATTAGTCGCCGACAGTAACACATAGATATGCCAGGTAGGTCTGTCATCTCCAGGGAACTTGGTATTATGCACTACATAATACATCTATACCCACATCAGGAATTATTCAGATTCTTCTTAGATTGAATTTACTATGAATGTGTCTTTGAAATGGAAGTTTAATTTCAAAGCTCATTCAGGTGAACAACCTGATCTGGATTCTGGATTAACAGCAAACTCATTATCACTAGAAACTCCTACATTGCTGCATTTCAAAAACAAAATCTAAATTTAAACTTTCCTACTGTGATTTCTGTAGTACTGCTTTTCCAGATTCTTACGAAGGCACCAGTACATGTGATAGAACATACATAAAGTCAACATCTGGTAAAGAACTAAAATTGCAAAATTCTTCCTTTGATCTCTTGGAAGGAAAACTTCTTCCACGAAAAGCTGCTGCAACTTACTTGAAAAATTAGCAGCAAGGGCACAAAGAGGAATGGTGGAAAGGTTTTCCTCTTTCATTTTTCTTTTTTTTTTTTCTAAGCAGTATAGGTTATCCTTTGTAGTAGTTTGCTGTTTATTTTTTGTTGTTTTTTTTTAAAGCAGAACCGTGCAAAATCTACTAGATCCTAAGCATACCATTCTGGAGAATGAAATGAAACATTTCAATAAACTGACAATTTCTGATGTGTATTTCTTGTAAGGAATTAATCATGGTAGGATACTGCTCTCTCTTACCACTCCAAGACATGCAAGTTTCTGACAGAATTAACTTATTAAATGTTCTTGCAAGTAAATATTTTGTTTATTCACAGAAAGTTTTTTAAATTTTTTTTTCCTTTTTGTTTCCAATATATACTATGCTCTTATCATCTTCAAAGGCACAATAGTTCATGCACTTACAGAAATATTATTTGATCACTCTGATGACCACAAGATGGTGGAGTTAAGAATCCTGAGAGGAGAGAGGAGAGCAAAAATCAAGATCACAACCCTAGACTTCAGGAGAGCATACTTTGCTTTCCTCAAACATCTCCTTGGAAAAGTCACATGGGATAAGGTCCTGGAGGGAAAGAGGCCCAAGAAAGCTGGTTAATATTCAAGGATCACCTCCTCCAAACTCAAAAGCAGTCCATCCTGGCAAGTAGGAAGTCAGGCAAAAATGCCAGGAGGCCTGTATGGATGAACAAGGAGCTCCTGGCAAAACTCAAACACAAAAAGGAAGCACGCAGAAGGTGGAAGCAAGGGCAGGTAATGTGGGAGGAATGTAAAGACACTGTCCGAGCATGTAGGGATGAGGTTAAGAAAGCCAAAACCCAAATGGAATTTAAACTGGCCAGGGATGTCAACAACAACAAGAAGGGCTTCTGTAAGTAGACAGGTGACAAAAGGAAGGTTAGGAAAAATGTGAGCCCACTGCTGAATGAGGCAGGGGACCTGGTCACATAGGACATGGAAAAGGCTGAGGTACTGAATGCCTTCTTCATCTCAGTCTTTACTAGCAAGACCTGCCTTCAGGAATCCCAGGCCACAGAGACCAAGGGGAAATGGTGGAGCAAGGAAGACATAAGGTTGGTGGAAGAGGATCAGGTCAGGGGAGACTTAAGCAAACTGGACACACATAAGACCACACCCTGATGGGATGCATGCACAAGTGCCGAGGAATTTGGCAGATGTCATTTTGAGGCCACTCTTGATAATCTTGCTGACAGCGGCGGCAGCAGCGAAAAGCGGCGGCAGCAGCGAAAAGCGGCGGCAGCGACTTGAGGTTAGTGCGGGGGCGAGGGCGACATCGGGCTTAACCGGGTGGTTTTTCGTACTCTGGGCCCTCCCTGAGTCCCCCGTGAGCATCAGCCCCGAGCTGCTTCCCTCTGACCCCGGACCCGGACCTGGAGGTTCCCGGCAACGAATCAGGAGAGGAGGGGGCGTAGCCGGAGGCACCACCCCCTGTTACCGTTGATAAAGAGCCTCCTGGAGGGCAGGGACTAGTCCCTGGCCAGAGGGGAGAGACTCAGCAGTGCCTGGGTGAGTCAGCAGTGACTGGGTGTGTCCCAGGGCAGGTGAGGCTGCAGTTGTTTGCAACTCGTTGGGGAGGGCACTGACTCCCTCCCAGTGCACAAGGCGAGGAAGGTGCCAAGGTGCTGTGAACCAGGGGTGGCACCAACAGGTATTTCCCAGTTCAGTGAAAGAACAATGGTATCTACCCGGTGGAAGAAGACCAAAATGGATGTGGGAACCCAGACAGAGCTCCCACTGAAGGAGGCGATGGTGCAGGTTGCGGGCTGCAGGGAATGCTACACCGTCTCTGTGGTGTCAGGGGGCTGTGTGCGCTGTGAGCAAGTAGATGATCTGCTTGGCCGAGCGGCACAGCTGCAAAGCCAGGTTGAAAGGCTTCAAGCCGAAGTAGAAAGGCTTAGGAGCATTCGGGAGGCTGAAATGGAGATAGACTGGTGGAGCCAGGCTCTGCCCTCCCTGCAACAAAAATGGGAGCACCTGCCGGAGAGCTCCCAGGATCGAGGGACCCCTGTACTCTGCCCCTCTCAGGTGGAAAACAATAACCTAGAGGAGAAGAGTGAGTGGAGACAAGTCTATGGCCGTGGCAAAAGGCGAGTGCCCTCCTTGCCTACCTTGCCTCCACAGGTGCCTCTGAGCAATAGATATGAAGCCCTAGTGGAATACAGCCGGTCCAACGGGGATGTGGTGGAGAGGCAACCTATATCAGAGGTCCCACCACAGTCAGAAAAACCTGACGGGCGTATAGCTACCTCCTCCACAAGGAAGAAGAGAAGAGTTTTAGTGGTTGGAGACTCCTTCCTAAAGGGATCTGAGGGCCCAATATGCAGAGCTGACCCCCATCACAGGGAGGTCTGCAGCCTGCCTGGAGCCCGAATCAGGGATATCACCAGGCAACTCCCCAACCTGGTGAAGGCCACAGACTACTACCCCCTGCTGATCTTCCAGACACGTGGGGAAGAAGCTGCATCCCGTAGTCTGAGGGGGATGAAGAAAGACTACAAGGCCCTAGGACGGTTGGTGAAAGAGTCTGGGGCACAAGTTGTTTTCTCCTCCCTCCTTCCATTTTCAGGTGATGACGTGGGATGGAATAGTAGGATTCTCTCTATTAACACCTGGCTACGAGACTGGTGCTACAGGCAGGGCTTTGGGTTCTTTGATAATGGCTGGTTTTATAAGACAACAGGCGTGACAGTGATACATCGGAAAGGTTTATGTCGTAAGGGCAAAAGGGTTCTGGGACAGGAATTAGCAGGGCTCATTCGGAGAGCTTTAAACTAGATTCGAAGGGGGATGGGGTGGTAGCTGGGCTTGCACCACTGGGGCAATGCTCTAGTGTTGAGGTAGACCAGGAGGCCCCCCATCCCCCTGGGGTGAAATCAGGGGGTGAATCTGGGATGAAATCGGTGTGCCCAGCTCGCTCCCTGAAATGCCTGTACACCAATGCACGCAGCATGGGGAATAAGCAGGAGGAGTTAGAAATCCGTGTTCGGTCGGGGGGCTATGATCTAGTGGCAATTACAGAGACTTGGTGGGACGCCTCGCATGACTGGAATGTGGTCATGGATGGCTATGTCCTGTTCAGGAAAGACAGGCCGCTAAGGAGAGGTGGTGGAGTTGCTCTTTATGTGAGTGAGCAGCTAGCATGTATTGAGTTCTGTCCAGAGGCGGATCAGGAGCGAGTTGAGAGTTTGTGGGTGCGAATTAAGGGGCAGGCTGGCAGGGGTGATACTGTTGTGGGTGTCTATTACAGGCCACCGGATCAGGATGAGGAGGGTGATGAGGCCTTCTACAGGCAGCTGAGAGCAGTCTCTCAATTACAGGGCCTGGTTGTTGTGGGGGATTTCAACTACCCTGATATTTGCTGGGAGGCCTACTCAGCCAGCCATCCCCAGTCCAGGAGGTTCCTCCAGTGCGTTGATGATAACTTTCTGATGCAAATGGTGGATGAGCCAACTAGGAGAGGAGCGCTGCTGGATCTGATCCTCACTAACAAGGAGGGTCTGGTTGAAGAGGTGAAGGTTGAGGGCAGCCTTGGTTGTAGCGACCATGAGATGGTAGAGTTCAGGATCTCATGTGGCAGGAACAGAATAGCTAGCAGAATCACAACCCTGAACTTCAGGAGGGCCAACTTTGGCCTTTTCAAGCAATTGCTAGGGGAAATCCCATGGGACAGGGTACTAGAAGGTAAGGGGGCCCAAGATAGTTGGTTAGCGTTCAAGGACTGCTTCTTCCGAGCTCAAGATCAGAGCATCCCAACAGGTAGGAAGTCAAGAAAGGGTACCAGGAGACCTGCATGGTTGAACAGGGAACTGCTGGGCAAACTCAGGTGGAAGAGGAAGGTGTACAGATCGTGGAAGGAGGGGCTGGCCACTTGGGAGGAATATAAGTCTGTTGCCAGAGGATGTAGGGAGGCAACTAGGAAAGCTAAGGCCTCCTTGGAATTAAACCTTGCAAGAGAGGTCAAGGACAACAGAAAGGGCTTCTTCAAATACATTGCAGGTAAAGCCAACACTAGAGGCAATGTAGGCCCACTGATGAATGAGGTGGGGGTCCTGGAGACAGAGGATAAAAAGAAGGCGGAGTTACTGAATGCCTTCTTTGCCTCTGTCTATACTGTTGGAGGCTGTCCTGAGGAGCCCTGGACCCCTGCGGCCTCAGAAGTCAGGATAGAGGAGGAATCTGTCTTGGTTGATGAGGGCTGGGTCAGGGACCAATTAAGCAACCTGGATGTCCATAAATCCATGGGCCCTGATGGGATGCACCCGCGGGTGCTGAGGGAGCTGGCGGAAGTCATTGCTAGGCCACTCTCCATCATCTTTGCTAAGTCGTGGGCAACGGGAGAGGTGCCTGAGGACTGGAGGAAAGCGAATGTCACTCCAGTCTTCAAAAAGGGCAGGAAGGAGGACCCGGGTAACTATAGACCAGTCAGCCTCACCTCCATCCCTGGAAAGGTGATGGAGCAACTTGTTCTTGGTGCTGTCTCTAGGCACATCAAGGATAGGGGGATCATTAGGGGCACTCAGCATGGCTTCACCAACGGGAAGTCTTGCTCAACCAACTTGATAGCCTTTTATGAGGACATAACCCAGTGGATAGATGATGGTAAAGCTGTGGATGTGGTCTATCTCGATTTCAGTAAAGCGTTTGACACGGTCTCCCACAGCATCCTCGCAGCTAAACTGGGGAAGTGTGGTCTGGATGATCGGGTAGTGAGGTGGATTGTGAACTGGCTGAAGGAAAGAAGACAGAGAGTAGTGGTCAGCAGGACAGAGTCCAGTTGGATGTCTGTGTCTAGCGGAGTTCCGCAAGGGTCGGTTCTGGGACCAGTTCTATTCAATATATTCATTAATGACTTGGATGAGGGATTAGAGTGCGCTGTCAGCAAGTTCGCTGATGACACAAAACTGGGAGGAGTGGCTGAGATGCCGGAAGGCTGCGCAGCCATTCAGAGAGACCTGGACAGGCTGGAGAGTTGGGCGGGGAGAAATTTAATGAAATATAACAAGGGCAAGTGTAGAGTCCTGCATCTGGGCAAGAACAACCCCATGAACCAGTACAAATTGGGGACAGAGCTGTTGGATACCAGCGTAGGGGAAAGGGACCTGGGGGTCCTAGTGGACAACAGGATGACCATGAGCCAGCAGTGTGCCCTTGTGGCCAAGAAGGCCAATGGCATCCTGGGGTGTATTAGAAGGGGTGTGGTCAGCAGGTCGAGAGAGGTTCTCCTCCCCCTCTACTCTGCCCTGGTGAGGCCGCATCTGGAGTATTGTGTCCAGTTCTGGGCCCCTCAGTTCAAGAAGGACAGGGAACTGCTAGAGAGAGTCCAGCGCAGAGCCACGAAGATGATTAAGGGAGTGGAACATCTCCCTTATGAGGAGAGGCTGAGGGAGCTGGGTCTCTTTAGCTTAGAGAAGAGGAGACTGAGGGGTGACCTCATTAATGTTTATAAATATGTAAAGGGCAAGTGTCAAGAGGATGGAGCCAGGCTCTTCTCAGTGACATCCCTTGACAGGACAAGGGGCAATGGGTGCAAGCTGGAACACAGGAGGTTCCACTTAAATTTGAGGAAAAACTTCTTTACTGTAAGGGTGACTGAACACTGGAACAGGCTGCCCAGAGAGGTTGTGGAGTCTCCTTCTCTGGAGACATTCAAAACCCGCCTGGACGCGTTCCTGTGTGATATGGTCTAGGCAATCCTGCCCCGGCAGGGGGATTGGACTAGATGATCTTTCGAGGTCCCTTCCAATCCCTAACATTCTGTGATTCTGTGATTCTGTGAATCTTTGATTGATTGACTGGGACAAGAACCCAAAGACTGAAGGAAAGCAAATGTCACTCCAATCTTCAAGAAGGGCAAGAAGAAGCACCTGGAGAGCTATAGGCTGGTCAGCCTCACCTCGATCCTTGGGAAGGTGATGGAGCAGCTAATCCTCAAAATAATTTCCAGGCACATTAAGGACAAGAAAATAATCAGAAGTTGTCAGCATGGCTTCACCAAGGGGAAGTCATGCTTGACCAAAATGATCAACTTCTACAGCAGCATGGTAGGTGAGCGGAGAGCAGTGGATACTGTCTACCTGGACTTCAGGAATGCCTCTGACAGCGTCTCTCATGAGATCTGCCTAGGGAAGCTGCTGATGTGTGGGCTAGATGAGCCAACAGTGAGGTGGACTGAAAACCAGCTGAACAGCCAGGCCCAGAGAGCGGTTATGAGTAGAACAAAGTCTGGTTGGAGGCCAGTAACTAGCAGTGTGCCTCAGCGGTCAATACTGGGTCCAATACTGTTTCATATCTTCATTAATAACTTGGATGATGGGGCAGAGTGCACCCCCAGCAAGTTTGCTCATGACACCATATTGAGAGGAGGGGATGATACACCAGACAGTCATGCTGCCATCCAGAGGGATTTGGATAGGCTGGAGAAATGGGCCAACAGGAACCTCATGAAGTTCAGCAAGGGGAAGTGCAAAGTCCTGCACTTGGGGAGGAACAACCCCAGCCACCAGTACATGCTGGGGGCCACCCAGCCAGAAAGCAGCTTTGCAGAAAAAGACATGGGGGTCCTGGTGGACCTCAAGTTGAATATGACCCAGCAACATGCTCTTGCTCCAAAGAAGGCTAATGGTACTCTGGGCTGCATTAGACAAAGTATTGCCAGCAGGTTGAGAGAGGTGATCCTTCTGTTCTACTCAGCACTGGTGATGCCACACATGGAGTGCTGGGTCCAGTGCTGGGCTCCCCAGCACAAGATAGACATGGACATACTGGAGAGAGTTCCACAAAGGGCCACCAAGGTGCTGAAGGGCCTGGAGCACCTCTCCTAGGAGGAAAGGCTGAGAGAGCTGGGACTGTTCAGCCTGGAGGAGAGAAGGCTCAGGGGATCTCATCAATGTATGTAAATACCTGAAGGGAGGGTGCAAAGAGAACAGAGACAGGTTCTTTTCAGTGATGCCTAGTGACAGGTCCAGAGGCCATGGGCACACCCTGAAACACATGAGGTTCCCTCTGAACATCAGGAAACACTTTTTTACTGTGAGAGTGACCGAGCACTGGCACAGGTTGCCCAGGGAGGTTGTGGGGTCTCCATCCCTGGAGATATTCAAAAGCCACCTGGACATGGTCCTGTGCAACCAGCTTTAGGTGACCCTGTTTGAGCAGGGGGTTGGACCAGATCACATACAGCAGTCCCTGCCAGCCTCAACCATTCTGTGATTCTGCAACAGAAACTGAAATCTCATTACTGAAGAATATTGTCATGCAACATTCTGAATGAGATATGACACTTACCTATATCTCACTGGCATCAATTATTAGGTTTAAACGTGTTTAAATAAGACATAAAAAAGAGATTCAGCTTAACACACAATACAGAAATATAGGAAGTTAAAGAAATTCTCACAGGAAAGGAGAAAACCTACTTTCATGAAGAGCAATTAGCATATTCATTTCCATTGCAGAAGGGGTAGATATTGAAATTCAACTGCATGGAGTTTCACAAAGAAGGATAATTATGGGTGTTCACAGGTATTCAGCCCTGCAGGATGTGAGACAGAATCTGAATATTTTAAAAAGCATGAAAAAAAAGTTATGTGCTTTATAGAGATCTCTCACAGAGTAACTAAATTAATACAGATGTCCATGCCATCATGGCTTGACTGTTATGGATCAATACACTTTTTTCTACTTTGCACCACAGGGTAGATATCCATCAGTGGACGAGGAGAAATCCTATCCATTCTTAAAACCAGCATCTTATATGACAGAAGAAAAGTATCACTGGAAACATTGTAACAATTTTTTTTCCTTCACATATAGCAGTCACCTCAATATTGCTATCATACTGGTATCATTCACAGCAATTAAATGACACATCATGCTAAAGGCAGAGATAAATTTTCCCTCAAAGATTTAGTTTATGTACTGATTTCACTGAAAGAAACTGCATGTTTATTTAGCATCGGCCAGATCTTCCACCAGGTTAGTTATACCTGGCAGAACATTGACGTCTGGTATACCAAGCATCATGAGAGAATCATTTGTTCCTACAGGAATCAGATTGCCACATATAAAGAGAAAGAACAAGCTGATGAACAGGTAAACCACCGTGAGTTTAAATAAAAAGAACCAACTACATCTGCAAATCAGTTTAAATAAAAATAACCACCTAAGTCAGTAAATAGACAACAGCAGCATCAGCAACTTGCAAAAATTATGCTGTATTATGCTATGCAAGCAAAAAGGAAAAAGAGATAAAGGGGCAGAAAAATGAACTTAACTCATGCAGATTTATAGCAAGTGCAAAGGACAGTCCTCAGCACACCATTCTTAAGTGGGTACCTGGCCTTTTCTGCAGATGACAATAACCACTGGTAATCTGCAATAAAATCCAGCAACCACCTGCTGAAGCACTTCCAAAATTCTACAAAGGTTAGTGACGGTAATTTACAAAATTTAGCATGCAATCAATAATACCATAAACAACCAGTTTTTAAAAAAAGCAGTATTATCATGGTTCAGAACCCAACAGCTGAAATTTACAAGTGCTGGATTTACAATGTTAATACAAACATAATTCAAAGCCTTTGCACTAATGTATTAAAATGGATAATGCAACTGCACAATGTTTTTCCTCTGCATAGATGCAAAGCTTGCATATATTTCCTATACCCATGTATACTCAGGTCTAGTCTCTCCTTTCTGGGCTTCTTTTCCATTCTCTGCTATCTCCATGCTTTGTTCCATGGCCCACAGCCAGGTGTCACCCATACCTTCTCGGTCACCCTCTCTCCCCAAAGTCACAGGTCCCCATTCTCACCTCCCAGCACAGACACCTTGTAACATATCCATCTTCCTGCCCAAGGAGTACTCCCAGTGACCTCTGCTACCCTGTCTATCTATGCCACCTCCTCACTTCAAGTCCTGGTTTCTCCTTCCAGCCCACCTTCCAGGCTCCTTTGTACCTGCCAGACAGAACCTACTTTCCCTTGTCCCTCTTCCTGATTGCCAAGTCCACCTCTTGTCCTTTACAACTTTTAATCATAAGGCATGATTTTCAGAAACTGACAAGGCTGGACCGGATGGGTAAGAATGGGAATTGTCTGGAGCCAGGAAAAAGCAGACATCTTCTCACCTTGGCACAGTGACTGTAGCCTAACCCAAAAGCTCAGGGAACAACTGTGGAAGACTTCCACTAACCTCTGAGATAAAGCAAACTTAGTGAAATCTTCACTGTGGAAGCTTTAGCTGCAGTGACCTAGACAAATCTTGTACCGAGCACTTGCAAACATTTTTGCCTCCTTCCCTGAATACCTTCACAAGATCAGTTAAAATGCTAATACCCTGTCAAATTCCAATTTCTATTGCAAACCTGCATGGCAGAAGGAAGAATCACCAGATGTTGTTGTATTTTTAACATGAGGAAACTTTGTCTGTTTCACTAGTTTCGTTTGTGGAAACAAATGTATCATTTCATCTGGCAATTTTCCCAAGAAATTCAGCTTATGAAAGACTGCAATTTCAGTGGCCAAAGGCTTGCAAAGGCAGAATGCAACAGCAGTTTACATTAGGAAGCAACATTAATAGATGTTAGTATCAGTTCCACCTAAAAATATTAACTCCATCATTGTGTTGCAATACAAATTTTTAAAAAGGCAAAGCCAACCAAAACTGTGGAATTTCCTTAATGACTATACATATTTAACACACAAAGACAAACACAGTATTTTAACAGGGTAAACTATTTCCACTTTATTTTGTTCAATGTTCTATACTTTAATAACAAAAATGGTGCTTATTATTACAGTAGCAGCCATTAATAATTAACTGTTCTTTACAACACCACCTCATTTAGATGAAAATAGTGGAACAACAGAAGTCAAACAAGCAATGACACACTCAAAGTAAAAAGCTCTTAAGACAGTAAGTAATGCCAGTAATTCTTCAGTCATTACACATTTTTATCTGCATTTAGAAATTTTTAACTTTAAAACAGACATCTGGATCTTGCAGAAAGAAACATCTGAACAAAGTTAAGTCATGTTTAAAAATAAACACAAATTTAAATACCACAAGCTTTTCTGCTTCAATTTCAGGATCACCTCCTAAAGCTAAATATTATATACATATTGTTTTAAAATATTTTGTATAATATAGACAGAAGCAGCTTTTTCAATGTGCATATCAAGGCAGCAGTTCAACAGCATAAAGCAGCACTCCAAACAGAATTTCAGAACGTGAAATGGATGATTGGACTGTGGATGACTTAATGCCACTGTGGAAACTGTTACCTGTTACCATGATTGCTTTCAGCTCACATCATAATGTATCTGTAATGCCAGATTCTGAATTCTACCACAACTCTTTGCTGACATCTGACTTTTCATTGTAAGTATCTTGGGATCTTTATGTGACTCAAATAATTATTAATTACACACATTCAAATAATGACCAGCAGTCCCACCACAGCTTCACCAGACTAAAAAGAAGAAACAATCCTTAGTTTAGGATAGTTTACAGTCAAGGCAGGCAAGACAAAGAAAAGATATGCACAGAGCAGCAGGGGGATTTACTCAAGGGGGATTTACTCAAGGTGGAGTCAACACAAGGGGACACAGCCCAAGTACCAAATAGCTCTGGTGACGTCTCTATTCTATCACCAAGGCCCCTCTTCAACCAAGATGCTGTTTTAATGTCTTACCTGAAAAAAAAAAAATGTCATCACAAATAGCAATATTGAAAAACTGAGGGAAAATAAAACAAATTTATATTTTTTTCTCTAGAATTTTAGATACCAACTACATGCTTTCAGAAGCTTCCAATTGCAAAAAAAGACAATACTCTCTAGTCAACTTTACAATCTAGGACAAAAACTTATACATAGGTGGGGTATATCTAAGCATACTGGAAAAATACTTCTTTCTGTATTTCTTTAAATTTGCCAGGACTGAAAAGATTTCTGTCAATTAATATTTTAATTTCAATGACAAATTTTCATGTCTAATTACAGTAACAGAGCTAGAATATGTAAGCCAATTTCCAGAGTCTTAATGAATATTTCTATTCATTAGAGATGGTAGAAATCGAAATCTTCAGAAAATATAAATCATTCATGCAGAAGGTTCATTTATAAGGTAAATCCTGACATGAGACTGTCTAATGCAGACTGCCACCAGCCTCAAAACACTATCTTTACCAGCACCAGATCCCCACACCAAATATTTATCCTTCCATCACAGAGAATCTTTGAATTCAGATATCATCACATTTCCCTATAGAGTACATAAGTTGGTATATTATTACTTCATGTAACAGAAAAGCCTAAATAGGCTTTCCCATGTTATTTAGGAAGCAGAAATTCCCAACAGAAGTAAAACCTGCAACTAGAAATACTATACAATGTCATAAAGACAATAAAACTTAAACATGAGGAAAAAAAACAGAAGTGACAAGAACACATTTCCTTTTCAATCCTATATCAAACTACTCAGAGCTCCAAAACAAAATATCTCATTACACCCCACCATAGCTATCCAATCCCACCACAAAGCCTCCCTCCATGTTGCCTCTTCACACATACATACAGCATAGACACTTCTGCCTTTGCAAACATTAACTCTGCAATCTATGGATCCTTCTTTCAGAAGCTTTTGTTTATGTGTTCCTTTACAGACAACAAATCCATAGATTGCAGAGGAACACACAAAAAAAAACCTTCTGAAAGGAGAATCTTGCAACTGTTCCCACAAAAAGCCACATCCTGGTATGTCCAAGCCTGATCAAGGACAAAAATACATTTTTCTTTTCCAACACAGGTTGGAAGGGGAGGAGGCAAAGGATGATGAAGTTTATCTCCAAAAATCTCCCAGGAGTGCACTCTAGCTTTTTTATCTAAGAATAAAAATGTCAAGTCTCTAAAAGCATTTAGAGGATCCAATACATTGTTAATGTTACTTTCACAGCATACATTTGTCCTAACTGATTTTTCAGCCCATAAGGCATTTTTCAAACATGATTTTTTAGGAGCAAGGAATATTAAAATATCAGGCAGATAAGTCACACAATCTTTGTCTTTTTTTCATTAGGAGCCTGCAGAAGAGCATTATCTATGCTGACAGTGTCTGGGCATTTTGACTAATCTTTTTATACTGCTTCAATTTAATAACATCCAAGCCTGGAACACACTCTGTGCCTGATAAGCAGCTCACACAAATCCAGAAAAAAAAATTTCTTTGAAGTCATTATGTTTTTTACACTGGAAATACCATGCATCAGTCACACTGCAAATTACATATGTTGATCATGCCAGAGCCCCCTCAGCTCGACTGTGGATTCATGTTCATGTTCTAACCCACGTTCCTAAAATCAGCTGTACAGCTCACTGATCGCATACCAGCAAACCTGTCTATTAAAAAACTGTAGATGTCCAAATGACTCCAGAAAAGCTGACCTTCCCCTTTCAAAGGATGCTTTCACCTATATAATTTAACATAAGATTTCAAAATAAGTTATAAAAATAAATTAGATTTTTCAAAGAGATAAATAATCTGTAGTAGATCTATGAAATAGAGCACAAGTGTATCAAATCTAAAAGCTGCATTCAGACTTCATGGTCACTATCCAGAAGCATGTCCATTGAAGTTTCCCATTGAAATATTTTCTTTAAATTAGGATAGATACATCAGTGTAACTGAGACACACAGTAACTCTTTTAATTCTCTAATTACATTTCACATCTACTGTCTCAACACCCTTCAAGACAACAACAGTATGGGAAAATAGCAGGTTTGCAAGGTTGACTAGTACTTCACAAAGCCTATTCGAACAACAAAAGAGAAGACCCAAAGAACATCTGCAAACTGTACCTCAGCATCTCTGAAGCCATAAAGCTGAGACCACTCTTGTAAGGCTACACGTGTTATTGCTACCACTAGATGAAAGTTTTATCTGGATGTCCACTAGAATCCATTTAAGAAAGTTTCTCCTTAAGATACTTAGATCTAAGCATACTGGGTTGCTACGCTCACTTTTGTAAGACTTTAGCAGTTCACAAACACTGTTCACCTTTTTGGTTTGTCTACAGTTACCAAAGAAGTCAGTTACTCAACTTTTTCAAGGTCAAAATAATTTAAAAATATGTCGTGTTTAGTATTTGATAACCACATTCCACTCTGTTCCATTGCAAGGCTGCAATATTTTAAAGGACTAACTATAAGGATTTATCACACTTCCAAAACATCTTCTGACCGGGGAAAAGAGATACCTTCTCTCGTGGCAAGAGGCAGTACACTCATCTACGTTATAAGTTGCATACACCTTTGACACTGATGGCCAAGGCCATATCCAGCAGCAGAGATGGAATTGCAGTAGGAAATGGTGTTTACCTGTTCACAAGAAGCACTGGAACTGTACTGGCATACTTGTTGCATGGCCAGGGACCATTCAGGAAACAGATGCAATACTAGGGTGACATTTACTTGCTGACTGTATTAATGAGAAGACTGCCAAACCCAGGAAGATAAAACAAGTGTTTGAGATTTAATCCTAGCCTTGAATGCATACAAAACCTGTTCCCTGTTCCATCAGTGCTATTTCCTCGCACGTATGTACAGTGCGAGCACAAGCTGACGCTTGTTCTAAAAGAACAGAGACACACATGGGAAAGTACCTCAGGGTGGGGATTGCCACTGTTGAACTTTTCCCTTGCCAGTGAGGCTTGGCCCAATACCCTGCTATTCTGCTGGTTATCCACCTCACCCTGCAGCTCTCCTCAGACTTACTCACTGACCTCATGTACACAACTTCAAGCCATGCAGCCACTTTCTGTAATTCTTTTACATTATTTTTTCCTCAAAGTGTAATTTCTAAGTATAGCAGCAGTAGAACACAAATCTTAAAAGGAAGTGCAATATTGTCCTACAGTAAAATTATTTTAAAAGTCACAATTTAAGCCTTTCAAACTCAACTCTCTCTTTACTTCTTCATATCTGGTATTACATATAATGTTTTGGTGAAACCCTTCTTATGAACTCACTATTCTTCTTCCTACACAAATACAAACTTTGAATCCTATCTTCCCTTCCTCTCCCCAAAATTCTAAATACCCCATTGTTAAAATAAACAAACAAATGAATAAGTTGTTACTCATTTTCCCAAGACAAAAAGCCCATCTGTTTACTCCAGTCAATGTAAAGGGTTAAAGAATATGTAGCTGTATCTAATGTTGCAAGCCACAACATTCACATTCTAAACACTTGACTTCCAAGCACAAAAAAAGAAGCAGAAGGTATAAAGTATGTACCTAAAGCAGCATGGTGTCTTCTAATTTTGCTGTGCAGAAAAGAATATATCCTTTTTAGAAGTTATACACAATCAACTTACAGGGCAAGTGCTAAACGAACACAATAAACAATCACTTTATACAAATCATCTGCATCTAAAGTGCTGAATGTATTGCAATACTATAATATCAGCCCTTATCCCACAACAAAATCTCTTAGGCACAGTCTTACCATCAGCAAATTCACAAGGCTCACTTTAATGAAAAGTATATCTGAGAACATAATTTGGCTCTTAATCCAAGGATATAATTTAGCCCTTAAGTACACAACTAAGAAAATATCATTAAGCTCAATACTTACATTTCCTTCATGTTCCTACACGACTAATTTAAACTGTCCCAGAATTAGGCATGGGCATAACTGCTGACCACATTTAGCCCAATAGGTGTTCTAGGTCAGACAACAGATCTCCCAACCTTGGCACACCATCTCAACAGCAGATGGCCAGGGGAGTGTATAAGAACAAAGCTAGTATGTAGTGACACCTCTCCAGAATGCTGGGGCCTAAAGCCAGGTAGTGTCTTTGAATTTGGAAAATGGAGAAGAAAATATAGATTAGACGGTCCAGCTCCTTCTAGATGAACACCTCGTTCTTCAGAAAAACTGAATGCATATGTACAAAGCATATAAATTTTGATATAAAGTTTCATTTTTAATGATGTAAAAAACAGTCTGTAATTGCAGTTTCTGTGCACCGAACTGTTTACCTGTACATGTTTTCAGTAACGTTCACGATGTTGGCTTTAAAAACATGCCCTGTGATTACACTGAAGGTTTACAGTATTGTGTGACTGAAAAACTGAAGGGATCCAGAGAGCACTTACCTGATTTGGGTGTCATGTATTGCACACAAATCACATCCTTCCTTGATCAAGTCTTAAAAAGCAAATGCTGTGAATCATGTTAAGCCATAATATTGACAGGCAAAAGCCCATTTCATAATAGTAGAACTGAGCTTGGTTGGACACTGTTACTTACAAAGGTACTAAAGGCTGTCATGCATTCTCATGGAGCACAGCAGCAGTCATCTGCAAATTTTAGATTTTTTAGATTTGCCTCTCTTAATGTATCATATATTTAAAAAACCCCAAACCTTACACGACTAACAAGCAAACCTTGCCTATGTAAGAATAATGCTGCTTCTACCTCTCTATGTAGTTACAACACACTGAATCTACCACACAAACAGCACATTGGCTAATGTTTCTTTCTTTGGACAGAAGAAAGAAAAGGTTGAAAGGAAAGAAAAGCCGAAGAAATAGGGTAACACATACTGATATATTTATCAATAAACAACAGGTTGAACTCTGGAGCTAGGGAACCACAGAGCATGAGTTTTGTAGAAGTCTGACTGACCTACAACAAAAATTTTTTCTTCTGCTTTCTGCATGACCTTTGAATGGGGGCGGGGAGAGTAAATAAAGACTATCAAGATCTCTGTTTACCTGGACAAGAGTTTAGGAATAGCAAACATCAACCACACACACGTTTCTACAATCACACTGTCTTGCAAAAAAGACATGCCTTAATTTTTGCCCATTTCCCAAAGAGAGATGTAAATCCCAAGTAAAAAGTTTCAACACAAATGGAATGAGTTGCAATAATTTCATTCTCTATTTTGTCTAATGCATCTGTTCAAGAATGCATTTACTATATCTTCAGGGCTTTCTTGGTTTCCTGTTTATTTTAGTAACAGTAGTTTCATGCCTAGAGCTCCATGTACTGAGATGAAGAGAACAAGGCACCTACACCAAAACCCACTGTGCATCACGTGATTCATAGTCTTTCTTGGTCTGTTATCGTATTTGCCTTTCAGACATGTACACTGGTAGCAGCCCACTTAATGTGAAAATTTGAGCTGACTGTAGAGATGGAGGTGCAGGTGAAAACATACTAAGACAGCAACTCATTCAATAAAATTCCTATTGTAGCCAGCTCCAAATTTTTCCGTTGTTTAAGTGAACACAATGGTACTGTCTTCCGTCGATCAAAAATAAGCACGGCATACAGAAGATATCGCCAGAAAGGACGGAAAAGGGGAAGAGCATGACAAAAAGGTGAGAAACATAGCTATATAAACCATAGGTACAGCCTTTACCCAGGGCTTTCCATCTTCAGTTACAGCAAGCAAAACAGTACCCGTCACCAATAGGAAAAGGCCTAATATGAGCATACAAATTACAGGGAGTTGGTTGAGTAACTAAAGGTTAGAGGTGAGCAACTAGCTGCATCTCAGAGTACTTACACATCTTCTCCCCTATGGGAGGCGGAATATGATACTTCTGTAAGGCCTCCATGTTTCATTCAAAACACACCGTTTTATCCAAGGCCAGCGCTGAAGCTGACCCGACCCTTTGAGTGCCTCAGGCTAAAGCACACTCACGCAAGCAGCTCAAATTGCAAAGACGAAGACTAGCAGCAAAGAAATGATGATTAACAGCTGGGGAAAGTTAGTAGTGGAAGATCTTCCCTGCTATGTCTACAGTCGGAAAGGGGGCTATTTCTAACTCACCTGTAGCGCCAGAGTACAAATGCAAATTAAGTATCAAAGTAAGCTTGTTGGAAAAAACAAACAAAAAAAACCGCAACAAAAATGTTGCATGGTGCAGTCACAGGCTTCTTCCGATATTTCCCATGTTGAAACATTAGAAGAAAAAGGTATTTCTTACAACAAAAGTCCTACCGTGTGTAAGTGTGAAGTAAACTTGAATAAGTAATATTTCAAGGTAGCAGTGCTACCAGTAAACACTGCGTGCTGCAAATAACGACCCGAGTATCAAATCTTTGCAACACTCCATGTTTTATGTGATCCTACACAGGCTTGAAAATTAAATGTTGAGGGGACAGAAAGCAGTGATCAGCAGGCCATCAATACAACCGTAGACAGAAACACTGTGGCAGACTCCTACCAAAAGTAACTTGGGCTTTTATTCTGAGTTTATGAACTCCATTTATGCTGTGTTGCCAATACACAACTTCCAAGCAATCATTTGAAAAGGTAACACAAAGTTAATGAAATTGAACTCTTTTTAAAGGAGGAACACATATGACATTTCTTTCACAAGAACTGCCCAGTCACAAACCTGCTGTTCCTCTTGCATGGCAGGGTACTGCACTTGCTTAGGTCTCACACATTTACTTAGCTTCCCCCTACACTGTTGTCCCCCTCACTAGCCTACTGATTTATTTTCCATTCTATACCCCAGTGTCTCCTTTCTCTGCACAATTAACTCCAGAAATTGTTAACTCTCTCATTCTGCCAAGCATATCCTACCTAATATTCCTAAAAAAACTAACATATAAAGTAAACAAAGGATATGTTACAGTGAAAGATGTACCAAAGAAATGGGCAAAAGGGAAAGAGAAGCATTTCAGTTAAACTAGGACAATACAGACTGCAGATTCAATTTTCTACAAAATGACCTTAATCAAATGCTTGGCATTTCATAGCATAACTAAATTAGCAGTTCTCAGTAAAGCCCATAAGGATGACATATCTAAGACATTTCAGTAACTGACAAAATATGCCACTTCTAAAATATTATTAAGCATTTGCGTAACATCTGATATGGCTTTAATTTCAAATTTATTAAAAACACACACACAATCTTGTTATACAAAAAACAGACATACTACAACTGTAAGAAATAACAGCTTAGTATGTTTTCCAGTGGAAAAGCAGAAAGTTTCCCATGGTTTGTTTTCTTTTAGGCAAGGAAAGAAAGTAATCTAATTCATCTAACCTAAAGAAACAACATCACCTTGGCTAAATACAAGCAAACACAACTCCTGCCAATGTTGTTGTCTCACCAATAAATACTTGTCATCTTCCACTCGCCCCATTTCCCTCCTAAATTAATCACCATCTGCTTAATCTCAACTGAGATCTCCGTATTTCACATACTGCAAAGATGAATGTTTGGTATAAACACAGCTCTTGGGAGGCAAGGCAATCTTTCCTGCAGGATAACAGGAAAAATGTCTCTACGTGGTTACAATCATTTGCTTTTCACCAATTATTTAGAGTAAAGCAGCAAAACAGTTCAGGTCATTTCCTCACTGGCACAGCAAGTTATAGCAAGATACACAATCTATGAATTTTTAATTGCATTGCTTGTAGACTGAATGCCCAAAAGGGGAGCGTTTCTTTTTAAAGCATAAAGAAGGGCACTGAAATTGCTTACCTCACTCAGCTCTGCAGGGGAGTCATTTCCATATTTCATAGCTACTCCAGAATTCATGATTAGACTTCTCAGGGCTTGATGATTTCTGCAGATTTTAATGCTTCAAAGCTTTGTTCAACTGATTCAATACTTTTGTCACAAAATTATTCCGTCTTACACATTTTGCTCTAGACAGCCATTTTTACTCCACATTGATAATTTAAACTAATGATGCAAGATCTTCTAAAAGAGCTAAAATGGTTTTGACTTCACAGACAATCCATTGCTGCAAGAGACTTGTTAATAATGAGAAGTGCTCAGAGAATGCAGTGAAGGAACTCCTTGCCAGGATCTCAGGGCTGTCTTAGTCCATCTGCAAGGCGTGCTTCATCTCTGCTGTCTGGTTTATGCTGCTCTTTTCCACAAATCTGTTTAAGGGCATCTCCCAATGCCGCTTAATGTACTCAGAAAAATCTGATGAGCTTCATGCAAGTTCACAGATAAATTAAAAGGAGAGTGCTGCTACAGTCTCCACTGTTCAGGGAGGGAGAACGGAAAAGAGAAGAACGCTCCCCTCCTCGAGACAAACCAATGCTGCACTTCACGCTAAAGTTTCCCCTGCCAGTGAGCCTGGAGTTTAAGTGGTTTATGATCAAACACAGCTGTCTTGCTGCTGGCTAAAGGGTGCATGGAAGGGGCGGTACTAAAAGGAGAGTGCAAGTGGGAGGGAGAGAGCTACAGAGAGTTCATTTTGGAATTACAGGCATCTTTCCAGCTTTCTGCATACTAATTACTATATACAAAACTATAAAGCTAAGTAACAGGAAATGCCACCTGGATAACAATAAATTGGATCCCTATTTCTCTAGTCCCATGTGCAATTCGGTAAGGGAAGTTGGGGGGCTTTAGAGGGTGGGGGTTGTAATGATTTCAAAAGGTCACAGTAAGCCCAACAGCACCATTAGAAAGCTGCTGATTTTACATAACACACTGACATTTTACAAAGACTTTGGGGAGATGCTACTGGAGGAAGGGGAGAAAAAAGCATTTGCTTTCAACATTCAACTAATAATCTAGAAAAATCCTTAACAAACAGGATTTGTGGACATGATGCACCCACTGCAAGAACTGACAACCTCCTTCCCCCTTCCCTCCATCCCCTAAAACATAGTGATAGCCCCACACACTTCGTGATGCTGGATTCTGATGTACTTTTGGAGTTAGAAATAGGAAATATCATATTCTGCAGCTGAAATTTACATAATCATCTTAATACGATCTATTATTAAAGTGTCAAATGAGTTCAGAAAAAAACTCATGAGAAAGAGGAACAAATGCTATACAAGCTGTGGCACAATTCTTGCACCCTGGCAAAACCATTTATGTGAGAAACAATGCTCTCCAAGAGCAACATTTTGAAAATAATCTTGTGATTTTTTTTTTCTCCTCTGTTACTCACAGATTAATATCAGTATGCAGACATAGGGATAATTCATCCAAATTACAATATAGAAAGTGCATTAAGAACAAGAACCAAGATAAACATATATGTATCACCCTATGATACTAAAAAGCAGTAGCACTTTCTCGGTCCTTGTCCTTCCTCTGCGCCCAGCATCAGGAACTGCAGCTGTCCTCTGGCTCAGGGGGTAAGTGGAACGCCACAATCTCTTTACAAGGCTTTTTACTTTCATCCTCCAGGTGTATGTTCCAGCCTTTCCTTTCTCTTTTCTGTATTTTTCCTGTTCTCCAGTTTGCTTTCTAGTAGTCTTTATTTTTTAGTTTCCTTTCCTCTTTTCATGCCCACCTTTGCATTGCCTCCATTCTTCATTATTTTCCTCCTTGAGAGCATCCTCCCTGTCTCACCTTTACATTCACTTCTGTCTCTACGTTCACTGCTTGTCTATTCCTCCTCACTCATCTGCTTTGTTCCCGACACACGTTTCCGTTCATCGCCCCGCGAACGCGGCCGGCGGGCTGCACTGCGCTCTGCTGGCAGATGGCTGCTGTCTCAGCCACCGCAAACACCACAGTGCCACCCACCCACACTGAGCAAACTGCACCTTCGCCCTCCCGTGGGTAGGAAGCCAGGAAGATGCAGAGTCCTCCAGACTACAGACGGCAGTACGGAACAGCATATCCACAGCAGTTTCGTACACTGATTCCTTCTGCATTAAAATGCGATTTACAGTGTTTTTATACCCAGAAACAAAGGTACTGTATAACGACTTACCTAATTTCTCACACATGAGAGAAAAAAAACAACTTCAGTTCAAAAATTCCGGTAGCTGACACAGTACATTTAAGTGTTTTATCTTTTCCAAGTTATGCCTTCTTCACAAATGCGAGGGTGACAAAGTTTTTGTATTTTGCATCACTACCCCTATCAACGTTTATATTCCCTCTTATAATCTGCTCAGAATCTGCTCTGATCTGATATTTGTCCATTCTGCCACATGTATCACAGTTTCACCAACGCAGGGATGAGTCTCAGAATTACTTAAGAATAAAGTTCTAAGGTTTTCCTTTTCTAAAGGAAAGGCCATATTAATTATGGTTGCAATATACTGCATTTCCCATACTATATACCTATACTGCCAAATACTTCCCAGCTGATTATGAAGAGGCGTTCAGAAATGAAAAGTTTTGATTTGCTTTCCTCACTCACTATTGCTGTCCATTGCTGGCAGACTAGCCATCAGACAGACCAGAGCACATGGCACTACAGATGCATCCCAAGCACAATGGTGCAGGACACTTGAGGATCTGAACTAGATCCACTCCGTACTTGTACCAATATGCTGCACAGGATTTTTTTCTGCCTCTTTCCTACTCCATACAGTAACATGGTGGAAAGAGAGAGAGATACTAACTGAAGAACAACAGCAGAATTCACAGTTTCAGATGTGCACAAGAACACGGAAGATACATGCAGATATTTTCAGAACAAAGTTTATTTAAAATTTAAAAATTAGTTGTAACTCATGTGCAAATTAATGAAACAGTTAAACCGAACTGGTGAAAAATGATTTTACTTTAACACCAGCTGACTCCCATTGCAATCTCTGCATGCTTGCACTGAGTGGTGCAGGATTACACATTTCTCAGTGGGAAAGTATCAACAGTTAACTAACCCATAAGTACTGGTACTGCTTGTTTCAATGTCCTTACAAACTTTGCAGGCATTTCTTTATTCTGGAGGGCTAGCTAAGACTAAATGTAATCATTCCTCTAAAATAGTTACTATTACATCCCATTTTTTAAATACTCAGTAGCATCGAGAACATATTCTGAATACCTGAAGATGTAGAACTTGTTCCCATGTGAAATGTCATATTATCTAGCATTTCTCTGAGTCCATTTACTAACTGAATGAAAACATTACATCACAAAATTAAATTCCCAGATAGACCTGACCAATTGTCTTCAGGCAGTTTCACCGTTCTCAAATACATGTAAGTGATCTAATGCAGCAATAGGGTACTAAGAACTTTGTTGAAGCCAAAGTATATTTTCCCATTGGTTTGTGCCAAAGGCAGGCTTCAAAGAAAACAGAGGAAAATCTCAAGTATATCAATTTTGCGTTGCCGGGAAAAGAACAGAGCACCCTGTGATCCAAGGAGAAAGAGATGCTTGTTGGACCCAGTCCCTCTCTGTTTCTGTTTGGTGGCTGACCATTTTCTCTTGCTTTGACTCAGCCCCTCGCCTAGGATAATGATGCTCCCTTGCCCTCGACCTTGTAACATGTCTTATTTTTTAGCCTCTACAGTCAGGGAGGGGGTCGTCATGGGAATGGGAAAAGGAATCTCTTAACCTACAGATGTACATTTCTTAGCCCAAGAGGACATGGTCTTAGTGCACGCCTCAGTGTGTACTATGACAGAAACAAGAGGGAGGAAACAAGAAGCTGGATGAACCTGACTGTCACCAAGGCTTTCAGAAACAGTGTCCACCAAACGCGTTCTGTCAAGACAGAGACACTGGCCTGGGCCTCCACTCAATCTCAGTGCATTCCGATCAATTACTTCTTTCTGTACCTTTAAAGCATTCATGATGCATACTGCTTGTAGGTAAGTGCATTTGCACTGACAGATTCTTCGCAAGATAATTTCAGAATTATCCAGTAACAATCATTATTGTGGCCAGTTTGCTGATTGTTGATCCTATGGCCACTCTATTCCATTTGTTTACTCTTATTAAACTGTAGTAAAAGAATCATTGACATGTATCCGAGATTCACTGAGGAGTCTACCTTTTGATTGTATATGAATAATCATTTAATAAGATTTACTCTATCACCTGCTGTAAAAGGATTCTTTGGGGACAAGATACAACTCTCTTGCCCTTCTCACTTTTACTTTTGAAACTGCTACAGAATACGGAAAAAATTAGCACTGTAGTTATTTTACAAGGCTTTGGCCTCATAATATGTCTCAGTAATTACAATACTCTATTTCTTAACAGTTATTGGAGCAGGTGTGACAACTGCCACACATGAATGTTCCTTCCTTTTTTTGACAGCTGCAGAGTGAAAACAACTGCATAAAAGCAATTATCTATTAAATATGTTTGTATCACATATTCTTCAGCATAGTGTGTACCACTTTCTGAGAAGCAGTTTCACTCTGCATACAACATGCACGATTAGCTCATAAGAGTTTCAGGATGTATAAAATAAGGCCTTCTTGGTTGGTTCTGTTTAATTAGCTCTGTAATTGAAATGCAACTAATTGAAGTCCACTGAGCATTTAGTTGGTGTTTGTTTGTTTCAATATCATCTCTACAGTTAGAGCAGCACCCTGCACAATCCCACATACAAATAAAATACACCTTCAGTTGCAAATCTACTACACACAATTTGAGTACATGTTTTTGTTCTCACTCTGGCACAAAATACATAGGTGTAGTGCCTAGGTCTAAATTTCCATGGACAAAATAGTAGCACTCAGAAGGTTAGCATGAAGGCTAAACTTGGAAGCGGAAATTCAATACAGCAGCTGGATAATGTTTCCAGAAACTTCTTTATTCAATAGCACTAATGCATTATGATTTAAAAGGGAGAGGCTGAAAGGGATGGTAGGTTCTTCTTGATGCAAACTGTCCTCATTAATGCTAGTGAAGGTTATGCACCTAGGTTGAGAGAAAAAAATCCAACTCATTTGAAACAATTGCAAGTAACCTTATACTGAAGAATGAAGCACTCTCTCTGAAGAAAACACAAGCAAACTTCTCTTCTTTCCTGCAGTCACACCATCTTGATTAGTCTAAAACAGATAATATATCTAGAATAATGTAATTTCCAAATAGCACTTCAATCAGCTACTTTTACTTGTTTACCCTTCCTCAAATACTTAATCCACTTAAAAAGTCATGTCCTTGACCTGACCAGTCTCCTTGGGAGTTCACATTCAATCTCTTTTTCCATCCTCCAGTATTTCACACCATGAAGCCACTCACCAGCCTGTCAAACGCCCACTCTCATTTTCTGTCATTTCATCCAAAGCCATCACATTCATTTTGCTTTCCTCTGACCCCACAGAGCCTTAGCATCAGGTCAGGACATGAAAAGGACCAAGGAGTCAATGTGTGCCTGTTACTCACATTAGAGGCTTGTCTGTGAGGACAACAGGGAGAGACGGTAGCTATTTCTATACTCCTTTCATGTTGCAGCCACCTAATTATCATCACTCTTCATTTGCTCCTTCCCTAAAAACACAAGCAAGGCCACCCTGTAAACTACAATTCATGCCATCATACTTCTGCTTAGCTTCCCTTCATTGTCCAGCATTCCCTCAGTTCAGTCAGGCATTCCTCCAGTTATTAACCACAAGGTAAATACACTCATTTCACTTCCAGTCCCTACAATCTTGGTAGCCATTCTGATTTAACTTCTCTAGATACAGCCTGTGGTTTTGCATACTTATTGCACTAAAAATATAACCACTCTTAGTAAAATGCCTATGGATGAATCCTACCTTCAAAATACCCACTCTTCTACTTTATCAGAACTTGTATTCCCTCACGTGTATCAGTTGCAAACTGAATCTCTTTCAAAAATTCTTACTTGGCTAAGAAAGATTTGCCAGGACTCCCCTGCCAAGTCTCTCCTATTTTTCCCAATCCCTGATAGTGAGATTTCCTCATTTACTTTCTCTTCTTCCTCCTAAACTCTCTTGGTTTTGTATCTTGTGCTTCACACACTCTCATCTCCAGTTCCAGTCCCCACTACACAGTCATGATCTTGTCTCTGCAAACATTCAGCAACCCAATTCATCAGCTGACCACTTCTCTTTTACTTGAACTCTTCCAAGACATCTATGTGTGGTTAGTCTGTAATTACTTTCCCTAATTATAAGATTTCTCTCCACTCTGACTTCCATTACCACTGGCATATTGAACACATAACTCCCTGACCTGGATCAGTGACCATGTAAGTGCCCACAGTGACACAAAGAAGGGGGAGGGATCCTGGTCCCTGGTTTACATCAGAGCTGTACTTGGACGCTTTGCCCCCACCTAGTCAAGCATCCCATTTCACCATCTGTGGTCAGGATCTCTTCTGAAGGTTTAACAGATGAACTGATGGATATTTTCTGACTATATGTATATATATATATATACACACACATAGATATACATATTTGTGTATATGTAGTGTGTATGAAGTTTGTATATATACCATACATACACAAACAAGTATAGACATATATACACACTCATACACGTGTGTACACACACTTATCTATATAAATGTACATATATATATATGTATATGTAAGTATTTGAAAGTTTGGATTCACTGAAATGTTCCATTTGAAACATTTTCAATCAGATTAATTCTGGCAAATGCAAGGCAAGTGTCTGACAGATCTCTACTTGAAGCTCTACAAGACTTTTTGGCTGGCATAAGCATTTAAATAACAAGAGCATCAACTTCACTGAGCACTTACGGGGTTTGGGGAGCTTTCATTTTGGCAGGAATTATAACAAAAATTACTTCAACAATGATGTGAGCTGAAATGATATAAAAAAATAGATTTAGTTTCAACCATATCTATTTTAGTATCAACAAATTTAAGATTATTGTAACTGAATTCCTACAGCCCTCATCTGAAATTTATTTTACTTGCTATCTTCCTTGGCTGCATAGTTTAGTGGCTGCTCATAAAGATCAGCAAGTTAGTGAACAGATCAATTCTCAACTCCCTAACTATTCACTATCCAGTAAATCACAGAATATGAGTATTTCTTTATTTTTCTAAAGGTCTGTGTTTTGTTTTTATTCCTCTTCCTGGACAGCTAAACATAAAATCCAAGCTCTCTATTCTAACCCCCCCTCTGGTCTATAAATTCAGGTTTTTGCCCTTCTAACTGCTTTGCCATTTACCTTTTAAGTCTCTCCAGTGATTTTTTTCCTATACATCTTCCTACATTTAAGCTTCTCATCATAATCTTCATGACTGCCTTACTTTTGCCTCACTCATTTCTACTTCAGCCTTCATATCTGCCAGTTTCATTTTACATTGGGAGGAACAGCGAACAACCTTGCTTCAGCATATATATCTCTGACTTTCTTGTATGGTCTGTTTGGTTCTACAACCCAAGACCTGTTTACACTTTTCTCAAGCCACTTACACTTAGGTTCATGAAACATGATTACAAAGCTAAAATCTTTCAGGCCTCATCTGTCTAGTCCCTTACTTCTTTAAGTCTAGAAATGACTTGTTAAATACCTCTAGTGTTTGCTCTCAGATAAAGGTGTATCAACCAACTAAACCAAAGCAAATAAACAAACCCATCTCTTAAAAAAAAAAAAAAGACTTGTTTGTTCTGTCTTCACAATTCAGAATCCTGGTACAAGACATTTCATCATTATGAAGAAACACCTGGCATCCCTATAGGTGCTACACAAACAAAGACTTTTCCCTCCTTTTGTATAATGCATACCAGACAATCAATACCCATGTAAAAATTAGATTCAACCAGTAATATGCACTTAGAATCTCTTTAAAAATTCATAGGGTAGAAAGATTCAATGTCTTTTTCTCCAGTCACTTCCCTAAAATTATAGCTTCAAGTAGCTAAAGTAATACAAAACTCAATGTAGGAAATTAGATGGCTATGTAGCTTAAAGGCACAAACCTCACTTGGGTACATCAGTGGGGTGTTTCTTTATGAACTCTTCATGGAGCAGACACCGCCCTTCCTGAAACTCAAGGTTTACTTTTATTGCTACCTACCATGATAAGTGGAGTTTACCAATACACTGCAACATAGCTATTATCATAATCTGTCTCCCAGCTGAGAAGTGATGATGTGGTTTTCTAGCCCAAATAAAGCAATCATGCTGAAACAGTTCTTCACAAAAGGTAGAAACAGTAAGCTCAAGAGAGTGCCTGTGCACTGGAACCAAAACAGTTCCCCAAAACAGCTATGCTGACAACCATATATTTATTTTAAAAAAAACAAGAACATAAAGAGAAGCAGGGAGTTTGAATAGTGGCAGCATCCTGCACTGCCTCACATCAATGTCCCAGACCTGACAGTGACAGAGAAACAATTCCAGGGAGCAGGACCGTCTTGATAAATTTAACCATGGCACCAACAGGCTTCTATGGAAACCCTGCCTTGTCTCGCTTGGTTGGCAGGATAACGGTTGATTACTCCATTTTAACTGAACTAGCACTCACTCGCAAAAGCACTTAGAGTCCGTTTTCAACTGTGCACTGTGGTTAAGATTTTCCCTGTATTATCAAAATTCCTATATATCATGTAACCAAAACATAAGGGTTTAGTATGTATGCAGAAGGGGAGGGGGAATAAGTCTTCTCAACTTTTTAGTAAATGAGGATTCACAGAAGCTCAGCATTGCCAACTGCAAGTATGTCAGGTCAACAGTTCACACTCAGAGACAGGCAGAAAAGCTGGTAAGACAGAAGACCCTGTGACAAGAGTTGCATGGTAATCTTTCTGGCACACTAGAATCCAGGTGGTTAATGTTGCTTCAACAGACTAATCCTGGGCCTCAGGCTCAGCTTGCCACTGCCAGGTGAAGTAATAATATTAATACTATACTCTGTACAGCTGTGTGCAGTGGTGCTGGCCCAATGTACCAGGTGGAATTGCTCTTCATTTCAGACAACTCAAAGAAAAAAGTTTGGAAAAGTAAAAGGATCTGAACACCTGCACTGGAGCCAGAGCTCCTTTAACTACAGCAAACAAAATGGGATGCATAAGGACAGTTTCTAAGCAATGAGGGTGTAATGGATGCACTTGACACCCTTAACCAAATCAGCATCAGTTTGGTACAAGCTCCAAAGGAGGTAAAGGCCTGAGCTGTAGCTGGGCCAAGAACACCTCTAGGAAACCCACAAAGAAGCAGAGCGACACAGTGAACACCAATAAGCCATTCACAGTTGCCAGCGTAAATCAGAATATACAGAGGCTTCAAGGCTACAAACCATCAACAGCAGCTGCAACTAGACAAGGTAACTGCCTGTCCGAAGACAGTGAAGGAATCCCATGAGAAACAAGAAGACCCCAGACCCAAATATTACTGTGGGACCAAGCCAACACATGAAGGGTGGGTGAGTAGTCTGTAAGGGTATAATTGCTCAAGGATTTCTTTGTTCAGGTCGGCCCCATTGGTCCCTCCCTGGAGGCATCCAGCTCGAGCTGACCCTGCTGCTCTACCACTCTATTAAATTATTTATTTTATAAAATCCGGTGCCTGAGAGTCTGCTTTGGGAAACCTAGAGTCTGAACTTTGGAGAGAACTAACACTGGATGCCCAGGTAGAAAGTGAATTGGGAATAAGCACGATGAAACTTTGAAATCTTAGCCAAGTGATATAAAGAATTCGGGATGCACATATAGTTCTTTAGCTATAAACACATATAATCCTTTAGCTATAAACGGTTGACCAGGTCTGGGACTAGGAGTGGATCCAACCACACCTAGACTCCTCTCTGAGAAGGAGTTTAGAAAGCAAGGGGGTCCTTTCTGAACCTCCTGACTCAACCTGAGGGTCTCCCTTACCTTTTTGCACCTCCAGTCTCTGTGTAAATCATTCTAAATTGCTTCTACCCCAATTTTCTCTCTGTATAGGGAATACTATTTCATGTAGTAATAGAGTGAACCTTTCCATCGAACTCTGTTAAGTCACACTTTTATCTAAACCCTCCTCCGTGACAGAGGCGGGGGGGGGGGGAAGATACAAAGTCCTTGCAACTAAAGTAAATTAGAAGTTTCGAAACTTCATCCATACACCTTCAGAACATCTACTTACACTCACTTGTTAAGACCCCCTTTTCTATAGCATCCGAATGCCACACACTAGTTCCCATCATCCAATTACAACTGCAGAGGTGGGTCAACACCCATCGTTCTGTGCACTTCACCTTCATTATATACTTGTAAGAGATATTGTTCAATAGTCACGTAAAAGATCCAATTAAAACCCTCAGTCAAAAGGATCTATTAAAAGGCTGCCTGAAGAAATATGCCCTGTGCTGACACCCATCACGTTGTGCTGTGATTGTCTGCAGATGGAAATATTAACAGAATTAAAAAAAAAACCCCAAACTTCAGCATATGTGCTCCTGAACGGAATTTTCAAGAAAGTTTATACTTTGCCTTTTGCTCACCTCTATGTCTGTTAGGATCCAATAAGTTCCAAAGACAGAAAAGCTACATTTCATAGAAAATAGATGAGTCCTGGCAGACCTAATCCATAATGTCCATATAAGAGAAAAATATGGACTTAGTTAATTATGCTTAGTTATTCAAGCACTATTAGAGGACTATGGAAGCCAGGACTCTACAAACACAATGCACAGTCCTGTTACACCTGATGTCTGCTTCAGACAAACAAACTCTATTACAATGCTGGCTTGAAATCAAAGACAAAGAGCCGTTTCCCACATCCCTAAACATAAACAAAAGTTTGTCAGACAAAACTGCCTTTGTGCCTACTTTCTGACAAGCCAAACCTCATGAATCTATATTCCAATAATCAGTTCTCGCTTTAATGGAATTCTCAGATTCTATTTTTAGCCTGGCAGAATGGAAACGGTGCTTAGTTTGGAAGCAAAGGCACAAAAGGCAAGGTTATCTTGGGCACAAACCTTTTATAAAGAGTAGGCTCTACTGTCCACACCACTAGAATCTTCTTCAACTTCAGGCCTTCCTACCTACTAGGGTTCCAGCTGAAGGAATCATTAGACTACATTTTTACAGTAATAGCTTTTATTGGCATGAAAAAGAAACTGTAATACAAGTTGCACATAGGACATGGAGAACAAATGGCTGCAAGGGAAGGAGGAAGAAACCCACTCCTGTGGTTTACTGTAACAGTATGCACTGGTTCCTGAATACAGAACAGACTCCCCAACAAAATAACTTGGAAAAAATCTGTGCAGAAGTAACTAACTTCTGACATATCCTACAAAGTGGCTATAGCACTGAATACATTTCTTGAAATACACAGAATCTAAGCGTTTCTTATCCACACTAGCCTCACGTAGAGGGACTAGAAAGGCATTACTCTCTCCCATACACAAAGATGTGCCTTGAGAGCACAGGATATCTGATGCTTTGGGGACAAATTTCCCTGTCTATAAGGGAAGGGGTGAGCAAGCTGAAGGGGCAGAGCTTACCAAACCAAAGAACAAACAAGCTTAATTTAAAAACAGAGAAGACTGTGAGAGAGGAGGGAGAAGAAAAAGGGGCAGACTTTGCCAGAAAAGGACATAGCAATACTACTGAGTTATAAAACCATAAAAACTTTAGAAATTAAATAAGACACTTTATGGCAGGTTGTCATTAACAGGGACACCAAAAAAAAGTAGCCTACAAACCAACCATGGAGTTACCCTTCACAGTACAGTTCTGCCTTCAGACTTCCTTGATACTTTCCCTTAAAAGATCATTTCCCAAAAGAAATACCTGTGTGATTTCAATAAAACTCACACTTAATTTACAGCTCATGGCTATAAATCAAACAATAGAAAAAATGGTTCATATTCAGGATAGCTGTAAGAGTATACCTAGACTGCCACAAATCTTTTTGAAGCTCTTTTTTCCCCACCCACTACAAAAATAGTTTTGCTTTCTTTGGCAACCAGACAATCCTTCCTGTTTTTAAGGAGTCAATTTTAAAATCTACATTTACTAGCTTAGTTAAAATGAGCAAAAAATGTAGCTTAAAAAATTACAGTACACATATGAGGTTTACAGCTTTTTGGGAGGGTGAGTGGTATGGGGTTTTTAAGCAGTATAGTTTTTAATCTCTAAATATGCTAACATTACAGTGACTTGTGCCAAATAAAAATTCACAGACAACTGTTACCAGCGGATAAGCTGATCATATCAGTCTTTGTACGGAAAGACTGTTGGTTACATAGGCACATCCCCTGCTAGTCACACAGCAAAGGACACTAGAAATATCAGCTGGCTGTCTTACAGCCATACTGGGAGGTAAGGTAGGAAGTAACAGAATAATTGATGTATTGTCAAATGGTCTGAAGTGCTGGAGAACGGGCCAGACAAAGAGATTAAATTCAGTATTTTGAAATTAATCATAGAATGTCATAAGTGAATAAATGCCAAAAACCAAGCATCTCTGTAATATTCTCTTGCTAAAGTACTAAGTACATTTTATAACATTAAGGCATTGCAAGAAATCATTATATGCTCAATAACATGACAGCAGTACAGAATTTACATGTGGATCACTTAATTTACATTTAGATGCATCTCAGAGCACAGAAATGGTTATTGTGACTCAGGATGAAACAGCCCATTGATGCTGTTTCAAGCAGTTATCCAGAACCAGCTGCACTACAGTCTGACATAAATGTAAACACAATGATAATAGTAAGTGTGCTCTTTTATACCCAAAAACTATTCATATACATAGGCTACAGCAAGTTAGGTTTGCCTGGTTACAGAGCTGATCATCTAGGTGGGAAAGGAAAAGCCACTTGTCCCTGAAAAATGTAATAGTGACTTTTCTAATATTATCACTCAGTATAGTCTTCTCAAAACAATGGTTCTGTCTGTCATAACTTGCAGCTCAGTGCTCTTAAGGAGGAAAATTTAGCAGTGCAAACATTCACTGAGTCTGACTAATGAAGAGGTAATGCAGTAAGAATATCTATTTTTGGAGAACATGATGTTTCCTAAGACAAACACGTTAAGTTCTCATCTGCTACTATTCATGCTGAGAAACTAATGCTAATACAACTACATATTGCTTTGCTATGAATATTTCCAGTATGCCTTTGTACTTCATAAACTTTTGGGTTGTATACTCAACAGAGATGACACCCGCATTTGGCACAGAGATTCCTCAGTCAGAACTAAATTTGTTTCAGTCACCTTAATTCTGCTGTACAGAAAGCATACCCTGTCACATAGATGCACAATCAAAACAGTCCATTCCCAAGCTCAACAAAGTTTTTAGTACCTCCAAATGAGGTACACACACACATGTAAATCAGACAGGAATAGCTAAGAAAAAGCATATACCAGAGTAGTTATGAGAAGATGCATTAAGAACCTTGTTGCATTAGCTTTCTTCTTTGTTCTTGATGGAGACATTCCAAAACCATCTCCCCTTAGGATGAGAAGTGCGTGCAGATTTTGCAGGTGGAGCAACCTGCAGCAATGCCCTCCTACCTAGACACACCTGTCCTGCATTGACAGGCCCGCACAAGATAAAGCAGGATTATGCCTGCTTAGTTGTTGGCCACAACAATAAGATGCTGCAGGAAGCTATGTCGGCAGCTCTGTAGATATGCCCTTTTCTCTGAGTTAGTAAGAACAACCACATCTGTGGCACTTGCACGGCTGCTTTGAGGAGGAAATAGCAACATGGGCTTCTAAAAGCAAGTGGCCATGAAGAAATCCTACCACACACTATTCTCAAAAATATAGCTGTACTCTTCCCCTCTGCAAGTCACCCATAGCCTCATCATATCTTTCTAAATGTTTTCAACCAAAAGAGCTCTGGCAAGGAAAGTGCAGTTGAAGAGCTTTCAATACAGCTGGGGCGTCTTTGGATGGAAAAATCAGAGAGTAAAGGATCCTGGATCACATCAGTCCAGGGACTGGATAGTCAAAAAAAGACATGTATCAACATACTTGGGGTCACATTTTAAAAATGTAAGATCTTTGTGCAGAGACTTTCTCAGCAAATCAGAGTTATTTATAACTAAAAGAACAGAGATATGAGATCATATCATCATCATGGCAAATGAAACAATCCCAATTGGTTTTACTTATGGAAACATAGCTACGTGTGACAACAAATACTTTCATCTTAAACCAACACTGAATTAAGGCAACAGAAACTAACAGTAAGCACACAGACATGTATTAGCATTTATACGCACATATTCTACCGAAAAAAAAGATCAAGTTAATCTAGTCTATTTTAATCATGTGCAGGGAGAATATGGAAAGGGAATTAAGCGTATCAAAATCTTATTGCTTCAGCTTATTGAACTTCACTGGAATTCTAATGCGAAATATGCCTATCATATTGAGAGGCTGCCCTGTGCGATGTTTTCAGAGAACAGCAATACTTCAGCTCCTACAACAGAGTGCTATCCCTCCTGATAGCACCACAGGGAACACATCAAGATTGTGTGGCTGCCTGGGAAGTGAACAGATGTGACACCACACGAATAAGCTATTTCACTACAGTTACGTGACTGTCCACATTAGTGATTCTTGTCCAACTTTGAAGATTCAAGCACCAGTAAAAAACTACTCCCAAACAGGCACACGCACAAAGAAACCCTTTGAAATGCTTCAATTCTTTTCTATCCATGAAGAATACTTAAATTATTTACATCCCAGTGCAATACAAACAAAGTTCATAAATGATCACATTTGGAACACATACAAAGGTTCCCATCAGAGATACTTGCTGTAGTATTTAACCTGCTGGCACAAACAGGTACATCATCAGTAAGTGGTGACAGATCGCGGTAAAAGTTAATATGTTAGTCATAAATATTGGTACCAAGGTGAAGGGCTATAAAGAGAAATGTGTTCTTAATATCTAGATGTAAAAATGTGAATCTGAAAAACACTGAAAGAGTTACACCATCTATAAAGACTACAGAATAAATTATTCAGGTAAAACAAAAGCTGGATCTGAACATGTGTTAATAAACCAAAACATAGCAAAATAATGTGAAATGAACAGGTAAAAACATATGCAATGAGTATGAATGGTTAAAATTCAAACAGCACTTTTAAAAAAATTGCATCGCTCCTGTGAAGGAATAGGAATAACGCTTCAGAGCAGGTATTATGTTTTTATAAAGCTCTGTAGAGCTGTATGTTCACAGGATTTCAAAAATGCATTAAGAAGATTCACTTTATAAAAACTAAGCAAAGGGATAGTGGACTGATGTTCGTTTAGCTTTTGCAAATGGAAAACTTAAATGTTAAGGGCAGCGTGGAGACCCTCTGTATTCATTGAGGGGTATAATCTATGCTGCAGAAATACATAATCGCCACAGGGATGTCTTTAGCCTGACTGCACAGTTTAAAATCAAAAGAAGGCTGTCAGAAAGAAAAACAGGAAATTAAGTAACAAGAATTGACACTCCTATAGGAAAAGCACTTCAAGGTGCTGAGAGAAACACCATCACGTGACTTCTAACCAGAAAGCACCTAACTGATTTATGTTCACCCATACAATAGTTACTTTGTTAGACCTCTGAATCTAGAGTCTAAACATCTACAAAGAAATGTAAAAAACATCGCTTTCAAGAGTCCACGTGGCCTGTGTAGATGCGTTTGGGAGAAGCTGCCAGGAACTGTCCATCTGGGAGCAGAGTGACACAGAAAGCCTCTGCTCTGCTTTTTCGTAAGCGTTTTGAAGAAGCTAAACATCTCAGGTTAACTTTAGGAGCATTTACAGTTCCAGAGAGAAATGTCCACACAGAGGCTGGTTTTAAATCTTTGTCCTTCTATCACATGGCCTTACAAAAAGAAATACAATCAACTCCCGAATGGAAGAAATGCAGTTATTAAACTTCCATCAGTTTGTTTGAAGCAATCCTGGTTACAGTACAAAGGAGACTGCCCAGCTCCTCGCATACAACTGGGAAAATTCCCTGGATTCAACCCATAAAAATGTGAAAGCTGAGATCTGTCATTTCTGAGAATGAATGCAAGGGAGCAGCTCAGCTTGTAATTGTGGCAAATGCAGTTAGGTAAAACAACTGAGGAGACAGAGAAGGAAGTACTCATATTAAATCGCAGCTCTAACAAAGCTACGTTTGTCTCTTTAAAGTCTAAATTTAGACTGCAGTAAGTATGCCCCTCAGTATTAAAAACTGTGTAAAAGGAATAAATGTAAACAGTGAAAAACAAAGCAAACCATTCTCTCCATTTTCTCCCATTTCTTTCTCTCTCCATTTTAATAAAGCCAAAGCAAAAATTTACATATGACCCATGACACCAATGCTCAGTAGGAGTCAAATGGAGATGCTATTGTATTCATCTACATATAAATGAAAGACTGCTGATTCTACTATGGTTTGAAAGAACATAGAAAGAATATTTAAAAGCAGAAGTATAACAGATGCTTGTTAAAACAAAGATTAGGTGTCTTTCATGACAGTAAGCATAGAAGGAATTTAGAGATGGGAATAAAAAGAAAGCCATAATACCTGGGGATCTTTACTTCTTATGAGCCTTCAGCATTTTTATTTTTAAGATTTCTATGTGTCATAGCAATGCAGTGGCCTTCACACTATGCATTCTTGAATAACACTGCACATCTCTATCTTCGTATTTGCAAATGTACAACACGTTACCAAAGCCCATCATTTCTGAACCACCATCAGCCAGGAGCATAGACAGAGGATGTATGAGTACGTGTCCACCTTAAAACCTGAATGAACTCCAGATCCAAAAAGGACACAGCAACTCAGAGTTCCTAATCCAGAACCAAAAGTATGCAAGCCACTCTTTTTGCACAGCTATATTGGTCTTAAGCAGCAATACTTAAACTTCTGTAAAAGTGCATTCTACATCCTTTAAAATAATCAAATGCGAAACAGCTCATGTCTTTCCGAAACGGTCATTTTTAAGCAAGTCAATCAAGGCTATGGAACATGTACCACTGAACAGGAAATTGTATGTTGATTTGCTCACTATCTTCCTTAGACCTAGACTTGCACCTTTTTAATGGATTATTGTGAGAGCAGTTTTCGGTGTGGGGAAGTACTTGTTTTACCAGTATAGTTTGATTGAGTTTTCATACAAGTCAGAGAATACAGGACAGTACAGAGCTCAAGAGACACTCAAAAAAGCAGTGCCTCACAATTCTCAAACCAGTTCAATACCCACCTATCAGCAGTTACATTTAGATAATGTTTCTTGCCTTGATGATGGCAACGTTACTCAAGGCAGGGTCAGATGTCTTACTGGAGAAACACGACATCTACTGTTTCTCTTCTATCTCCAAAGTCTACTATTCTGTTAAAGGAGATGTTTGATTGGATGGACATGATTGTTCTTTTACAAAGCTACATGTTCTGTCTTACTTAAAACTGCTCACATTTCCAGAAAACTACTGGAACGTATAAATAAAGCTGCTAACTGGCCTATAATTTCCCAGGTCCTCCATCTTACCCTCTATAATACATGTGCCTGCTCGTGTTCCTCTCTTGCCAGTTTCCATATGCTTCTATCCAGTTTTGAAGATCAAAGAGTTTATGATTTATCGCAGTTGATCCCTTACTATGCTTCCTAGGGAAAATGAAGAAACAATTCCTTTAAGGAACTGTCAACTTCCTTGAACTCTTTTCTCCCTTAGATAAGCTTTAATATCTACATATTTTTACTCTGTGTATGGAAACTTTAGGTCCTATATGAGCTCATATTCAGGAACTTAAATAAAACTTAGAAAGCTTTTGAAAACACTTGCAGAATATTTTTCATCTTCTTCTTTTTCAAATAATGCAGCTTAAAGTTTTTGATTTTCCTCTGTTGCCAGCAATCACTTCCATTAGACACTAAGTCTTGAGCAGGATGTTGGACTATATGACCTCCTGACGTTCTCTTACAGCTTAAATTATCCCATGATACTATGAACTAGGAGTCTGTTTCATCAAAGTCAAGCATGTCAATAAACAAGTCATTTTAAAAATGAGAAACTTTTCACTTTTCTTTTAGCATCCTTTACTTCTCCACTTAAACTCCTGTGCAACATAAATCAGAAATATGCTACAAAATGAGTGGTCTTCTATAACATGCCTAGCTTAAAATTAAAACACCAACTTGATCCCAATACACTGATGGGGAAGAAAAAATAATGTCCTACTCCTTCAACAGTTACGTGGTGTTTTACACCACAGAACAGTTCTTGCCTGTAGAAATAAAAAAAGCACAGTGCTAGTAGACCAAGGATTTAAAACAATCATCAAACAATTTAGTGGGCAGTAATGAAATAACATGGGAAGAATTTTTCTGCCCAACACTTCTGAACAATCTGGCACCATACTTAAAAAAATGAATTGGTAACAAGTTTTCAGCCACAACTCTTCTTCTGTTAGATTGTATAAATTAAGAACTTCAGTTTGTCTCCTCACAGATTCCTAGCCTTTTTGATGAAACTCAGTCATGCAAGCTTTGGAAATACCACGCACCTACTAACTGCTAAAATCACATTGGTTTTCTGGTAAATGACAGGCAACAGCAGTGTGGCAGTTTCCATGAAGGCTCAAAGGATCTAAGGCTGGAATTAATATGCCTCGGGGAAAAAAAAAAAAAAAAAAGAAAAAATTTCTACAAAACTTAGAAGCAGAGGCAAAATGAACTTACAGTGTTGGCAAGTTCTAAGTAGCTTCCTCCAACGGAGCTGCTAAAATTTGAGGCCTGAGCTAGAAGTCTTTGCGGAGCAGCCTGTGGAGTCACATTGCTTCCACCATACTCCAACACTTTTTGTAGTGTAAAATGACTCTGGAGGTCTGGACTCTGAAGGTCTCTTGCTCCTGAATCATATTCCCAGCTTTCTCTGGCTCCTGATAAGGCACCTAAAATGCAAAAATGGAAAAACATTCTAGTATGGACTGTGTATAAAGAACACATAAAATCATATAATACCTCAAGTTGGAAGGGACCCATAAGGATCACTGAGTCCAAATGCCTGCCCCTCGCAGGACTACCTAAAACTGACCACATGACTAAGAGCATTGTCCAGACGCATCTTGAATTCTGACAGGCTTGGGGCCATGACCACTTCCCTGGGGACCCTGTTCCAGTGATCGACCACCCTCTCAGTGAAGAACCTTTTCCTAATGTCCAATCTGAACTTTCCCTGGCACAGCTTTATTCCATTTCCTCGCGTCCTATCGCCGGTCACCAGAGAGAGGAGATCAGCACCTCCCGCTCTGCTGCCCCCCGTGAGAAAGGTGCAGACTGCCATGAGGTCCTCATTAGCCTTTTCTTCTCCAGGCTGGACAAACCAAGTGACCTCAGCCTCTCCTCATAAGTCTTGCCCTCGAGGCCTTTCACCATCTTGGTTGCCCTCCTCTGCACACACTCCCATAGTTCGATGTCATTCTTATACTGAGGCACCCAGAACTGCACACAGTACTTGAGGTGGGGCCGCCCCAGTGCAGCATAGAGTGGGACAATCACCTCCCTCGACTGGCTAGCTGTGCTGTGCCTGATGCACCCCAGGACATGGTTGGCCCTTTTGGCTGCCAGGGCACACTGCTGACACATGAATAAGCCTGCTTGTCTTTCCAGAAAGAAAAAAAGCAAACAGATCTACCACCATTACTCCCCATCTTGCACATGATGACAATGCCAGAAAAAAAAGAAAAGTGATAACATTTTCAATGCACAGATCATTTACTAAATTACAAGATCCTGAAGGAAAAATAAAAGCATTTGCATACATTATTTAGTATAGAGTAAAACCAGTACAATTTACATTAGCTAAGGACAGTTACTACATCAGATTGAAAAGCAGCACTGATCAAAGAACAAAAGAGGAAAACCATAATTCACCACTTTTTGTTTACTGAATACCAACACAATAAGCGAATCTCTTAGCTGTATAGTTCATCACCTTTTATGTTAGCACTGCCTTCTTATTATCTCAGGATTGCTTGTTTCAGTTCAAGTTTCAGAGACACATCAACCACAATGTGTTTCATTACAAATCAATGCAAGAATATGATCATGTGACAAACAATGAATGCTTCAGAGAAGTTTCTGTATCATGAAGCTGCAGGGCTGCTGTTTCTCCATGTGCATCCTTCCAATTCCCTACAGCCATTAAACCCTAAAACAAATTTAACAAAATTTTCTTATTTTATCAGCAACTATTTCATCCCTGGGTGCTTCTGCTTCCCATACAACTGTCCCACTCCTTTTAAAATCTTGTTATGTTTTAGGCGCAACAGCTTCCTATGGCAAAACATTCCACGGTAGACACTAGATTATTTAATAACCCTGGGCAGCACTGTAAAATTTCATATGTAGCATAATGAAGATTAAGAACAATTAAGTGACTTGTCCAAGCGTATATTCTAAGTTAATAGAAAAATCAGAACAGAATCCAGAGCTACAGACTACAGCAAAACTCTAAATCCACCATGCAATCATCAAACCGTAAGTAATTGTCTGTAGTGACATCCTATTAGTTTGAAAGCTCTTCCTTTTTATGAGCTAGTTCTCTCTCTCAAATATTCATTAGCATTCTAAGTGAGTGTTTACTAAGCAGTGGTTATTATTTATTCAGTACAGTGCCAGGGAGAAACAAGAAACTATATAATGAACTATTAGGAGAATGCCAAGAAAGTTGAAGCTGCAAAAGTGCAAATAGAAAACCAGCCAGACGGGAAGCAAGGCAGCAACTAATCTGTAGCTTTAGGTCAACACCCTAACACTTTGTAAAGCAGTTATGCATGACAAAGCGACTTAGGAAACCCAGAGGTGTTCCCTGCCTTACTGTAATGAGACTATGCCAGTCTTTAAACATGTAAGTAGAAAATAACATAAAACAAAAAATAATTACATTTTATACTAATATAATTACCATGATTCATTACCGCAGGTACAGGTAACAATTAAAGATTAATTCAATTACTTTTACACTAAGAGCATGCACCACCATACTTAATCTAGCTATGTGCTGCAAGCTCTCCAACAGAGCTGAACTAAGATACTGCCACCAGCAATATTTTACACCGTGTGTAGCATACAATGACAAGTGACCACGCACAATGTTGGGTATCTCTGCCCTCTTGTGGCTACCGTACACTGTACAGCAAAAAAATCAGCAGCCCACAGAGCCGCACCAGTAGAAATGTCTGAGAAGCCTGAGGGAGACAGGGGATCAGTTCTGCCATCTCCCAGGATTGCGAAGAACACGAGAAACAACCCTATCTGGACGAGCATAGCCACAGAATTGAGAGGTGGTTATATCATATAGATACTCCTCTTTTTACAGAGCTAAATATGGCACATATTTCAACAGAGTACATGCACTAAATTTCTATTACTCAAACAACATTGTTCTGCAAAAGAGCTTTCACATTAATTCAATTAACAGCAGTAGCTTTGTTGAAGACCCAAGCAGCCTTCATGGATTGCACCATCTGCTATCAGATTGGAAACACAACACTCAGCTGGCTCAAAAGTTACCTGTCAGTCACAGATGGATCCAGGAAAGACTGGATTTTTATGATTGTATTGTGACTGCATTTTTAATATAAGTTTTCTTAAAAGTTCAACTCTGTACTCCTAATTTAAAACCTACATACTAAAAATGCAAGGAGAGATGACTGTTACAAAGGCAGACATTTCACACAGAATCACAGAATCACAGAATGTTAGGGATTGGAAGGGACCTCGGAAGATCATCTAGTCCAATCCCCCTGCCGGGGCAGGATTGCCTAGACCATATCACACAGGAACGCGTCCAGGCGGGTTTTGAATGTCTCCAGAGAAGGAGACTCCACAACCTCTCTGGGCAGCCTGTTCCAGTGTTCAGTCACCCTCACCGTAAAGAAGTTTTTCCTCATATTTATGTGGAACCTCCTGTGTTCCAGCTTGCACCCATTGCCCCTTGTCCTGTCAAGGGATGTCACTGAGAAGAGCCTGGCTCCATCCTCATGACACTTGCCCTTTACATATTTATAAACATTAATGAGGTCACCCCTCAGTCTCCTCTTCTCCAAGCTAAAGAGACCCAGCTCCCTCAGCCTCTCCTCATAAGGGAGATGTTTCCACTCCCTTAATCATCTTCGTGGCTCTGCGCTGGACTCTCTCTAGCAGTTCCCTGTCCTTCTTGAGCTGAGGGGCCCAGAATTGGACACAATATTCCAGATGCGGCCTCACCAGGGCAGAGTAGAGGGGGAGGAGAACCTCTCTTGACCTGCTAACCACACCCCTTCTAATACACCCCAGGATGCCATTGGCCTTCTTGGCCACAAGGGCACATTGCTGGCTCATGGTCATCCTGTTGTCCACTAGGACCCCCAGGTCCCTTTCCCCTACGCTGCTCTCCAACAGGTCTGTCCCCAACTTGTACTCATACATGGGGTTGTTCTTGCCCAGATGCAGGACTCTACACTTGCCCTTGTTATATTTCATTAAATTTCTCCCCGCCCAACTCTCCAGCCTGTCCAGGTCTCTCTGAATGGCTGCGCAGCCTTCCGGTGCATCAGCCACTCCTCCCAGTTTTGTGCCATCAGCAAACTTGCTGACAGTGCACTCTATTCCCTCATCCAACTCATTAATGAATATATTGAATAGTACTGGTCCCAGTACCGACCCTTGAGGGACTCCGCTAGACACAGACCTCAAACTGGATTCAGTCCCATTGACCACCACTCTCTGTCTTCTTTCCTTCAGCCAGTTCACAATCCACCTCACTACCCGATCATCCAGACCACACTTCCTCAGTTTAGCTGCGAGGATGCCGTGGGAGACTGTGTCAAACGCTTTACTGAAATCGAGATAGACCACATCCACAGCTTTACCATCATCTATCCACCGGGTTACATCCTCATAAAAGGCTATCAAGTTGATTAAGCATGACTTCCCCTTGGTGAAGCCATGCTGAGTGCCCCTAATGATCCCCCTATCCTTGATGTGCCTAGAGACAGCACCAAGGACAAGTTGTTCCATCACCTTTCCGGGGATGGAGGTGAGGCTGACCGGCCTATAGTTACCCGGGTCCTCCTTCTTGCCCTTTTTGAAGACTGGAGTGACATTCGCTTTCCTCCAGTCCTCAGGCACCTCTCCCGTTGCCCACGACTTAGCAAAGATGATGGAGAGTGGCCTAGCAATGACTTCCGCCAGCTCCCTCAGCACCCATGGGTGCATCCCATCAGGGCCCATGGATTTATGGATGTCCAGATAGCTTAATTGGTCCCTGACCCAGCCCTCATCTACCAAGACAGATTCCTCCTCTATCCTGACTTCTTCTGGGGCCGCAGGGGTCCAGGGCTCCTCAGAACAGCCTCCAGCAGTATAGACAGAGGCAAAGAAGGCATTCAGTAGCTCCGCCTTCTTTTTATTCTCTGTCTCCAGGGCCCCCACCTCATTCATCAGTGGGCCTACATTGCCTCTAGTGTTGGCTTTACCTGCAATGTATTTGAAGAAGCCCTTTCTGTTGTCCTTGACCTCTCTTGCAAGGTTTAATTCCAAGGAGGTCTTAGCTTTCCTAGTTGCCTCCCTACATCCTCTGACAACAGACTTATATTCCTCCCAAGTGGCCAGCCCCTCCTTCCACGATCTGTACACCCTCTTCTTCCACTTGAGTTTGCCCAGCAGTTCCCTGTTCAACCATGCAGGTCTCCTGGTACCCTTTCTTGACTTCCTACCTGTTGGGATGCTCTGATCTTGAGCTCGGAAGAAGCAGTCCTTGAATGCTAACCAACTATCTTAGGCCCCCTTACCTTCTCGTACCCTGTCCCATGGGATTTCTCCTAGCAATTGCTTGAAAAGGCCAAAGTTGGCCCTCCTGAAGTCCAGGGTTGTGATTCCGCTAGCTATTCTGTTCCTGCCACATGAGATCCTGAACTCTGCCATCTCATGGTCGCTACAACCAAGGCTGCCCTCAACCTTCACCTCTTCAACCAGACCCTCCTTGTTAGTAAGGATAAGATCCAGCAGCGCTCCTCTCCTAGTTGGCTCATCCACCATTTGCATCAGAAAGTTATCATCAATGCATTGGAGGAACCTCCTGGACTGAGGATGGCTGGCTGAGTAGGCCTCCCAGCAAATATCAGGGTAGTTGAAATCCCCCACGACAACCAGACCCTGTAATTGAGAGACTGCTTTCAGCTGCCTGTAGAAGGCCTCATCACCCTCCTCATCCTGATCTGGTGGATTTCCAGTATTTTATTTTGGTCTTAACCCTAATCTCTAAATTTGCCCATGATTTTCCCAACAGATTCCAAAGCTCTGGCTGTTAAGATGCTGTCCTCCTCGGTCACACACCTTTCAAGTCTCAGCTCTGCAGGGAAACTCTGGAGTTGTCAAAACTGAGATTTCAGTTATAACTGAAAATTCAGTCAGGAATTAACATACAACTCTTGTGTGTTGCTGTAATTAACATACAACTCTTGTTCTTACAGTAGTAATCAGAAAGAAGGGATCATCAGATATGATGGCACCCCAAAAGCTGATAGCTGACCCAGTAACTAGGAATATATAGTTCCTGAATCTGTGTTAAGAATTAGTCTTTACAGAACTACACACACCCCACAGTAGTTTTCCCTGTTGCTCTACATTTACAATCACATGAAACATGAAACTTCCGTTTTAATGAAACAAAATTGTTATCATTAAAATTGCCAGGTAATAAGCGTGCCAGAAAATTGATGTTATTACAACTACTAAGCAGGAAAAAAAAGAGTTGCACAATATTTGTAACAGTCAAGTAATATAAGAACACATAATTGTTTTCAAATTATATAAGTTTCAATTATATAGGTTTCAATTCCAGAGTAAGGCAGTTAAATCGATCCTTTTTGGACTGAATGGATACATCAGACTTCTCTAAAAGTGCAGTATAAAAGCTTCTGATTCTACACAAGCTTCTATACAAGTATTCCTTTAATTGCCTTCCTAGCACTATTAGCACTTGCCTGTCTTGACCTGTAATTAATTCTGGGTGAAATTCATGTTATAGCAAACAGTTAGTAGCTAATAGGAACTTCTTGTTTCTAGCCTTTTGTAGAGTAGATGAGTAGAGCACCTGAGTATATGTGGATACATTAGTAGCAGACAGGTCAATCACAGCAGGTCAACCTAAGTCTTGTCTGAAACGTTTATTTAATGATTTTGTCTTTTGCAGGTTTTCCTGTTCATTTAGTCAGCCCCATTTCTTACTTATTTCCTTCCAATTTACCATTATTTAAACTTTGACATATGATATCACATTTAAGAAAAACAAAGGACCGTTCAGTTTGATGACACATACACATGCAAGATTCCATAGTCACAGATAAAATTTCAGTTGGTGAATTGTACCAAAGCTGTCTAAAATAACTTTAATCAATTCCCTTGATAAGTATGACTATGATAGGATACCTTGCCCACCTGCATAGAGACTTCTTGCTAGCTTAATCTTCATCACTTGCAAAGCTCTCAGTAACAGCACAGAGGGCTGTGTTCTGGTACTGGTGTCATTGCATCATGCTAATCTGAAAGAAAACGGCATTTCATCTTCTCTACTAACAGTTAACCTTCTGCCTAGAAGGCTTGTACTCTGCAACAGAGAAGCAGGTGCCTACCATAACTACAAGTCTACCCATGCAGCCACCCTTTTTGGTTTGGTAAAGGTTAACTTTACTAGGCTACGCTGACGGATCAAGCATTATGTGATTTCATCTTTGCTCACAGAGTAGGGAAGATAACCCATCAAGATGGTAGGGCACTGAAGATGTATTAGTTGCTAAAAGGATATGGGATATCTGGAAAAGTGAGGTACTGTAAGATTAGCCCTGCATGAGCTTCTCAAATTAGTCTGGCTTATGAAAGGCAAACATGAAGACAGTTGACAATGTAAGACGCTATGAGAATAACCAGCCTCTAGGTCACAGCTACACCTCACTCAATGAGGAGAGTCTTAACAGCAGAGATCCAAAGTGTGATCCCCGTTTTCCATGAGGTATCAGTGACATTTAGTTATTTAAACTCATTTGAGGAAATCTAACATTTAACACAGAATATAATTTATATGTGCGCTGGGCACAGCTTGGAGCTTCTGGGAGAAATTTCATTCTAGAATATGATGATTTTACTCCTAAGTGGGCAGAGAGTTAAGTCCTCTTGGTTCAGTGCTAGCCTCTGGTCTCAAAACCTATTTCATTCAGCCATGAGTTTGTAATCAGAAGTCGCATAATTATTTTAAAACATTTTCTTCATGCCTTACTACATGTACACAACAATTCCTGGAGATATGGTCTATCTGATTCTACCATCTCATTTCACACACCAGATCACTCAATACACATAAACAAGATACAGATTCAGGCAACCAGTGACTTTGCAGTTTTCTAAGGTGAGCCTAACAGTTCTTGTCTTTTCCACTTCCATTTTGTTCAATATTCAAAATTCAGATCTGACTGACTGAAGATAGAATCCTCCTGTATTCAAAAAACATTATCTTACCAGAAGAATGGCTATTTTTCAGCATTATTTTTTTGCTAATATTTCATTCAACAGCTAAAATGTGACAACCTATCAAAAAGAGTGGGAATTTTGAATGCTTATTCTATTATTCAATGATGGCAGGAGGGAGATTTGCAAAAAGCACTACTCATTTCAAAGCTACCTACTAATTTCAGTAATAATGGTTTTGGAGGTAAAAGGACTACTGAGTGAAGGGAAAAACATACAAAATTAACAAAGAATGGTCATTTTGCACTTAGTAGTCGGATGAATAAGATGCCAAAGAGTAAGCCTAGCTATAAAAAAGGGGGGGCAGGAAACCACGAGGAATGGAAAATAAGTCTTTGGACATTCAGACATTCAACTCCCACAAGCTGATGCAAAAATTACAAGGGCTAAATACACTTTAAAGAAAATTTAGGAGTTGAAGAAAGCTCTGATTGCTCAATCAACATATGAAGCACAGTAAATCAAAACCACTCTAAAGAAGCTATGCTCCAAAGAGGGATCAACTTTACTCTAAGCCAACATGACTAGAGAAGTGAAAATCATAAAGTCATCTTTGGATTTTACTGAAACTATTTCCATTGTTTTCTACGTAACATCATGTGTCTCCTTAACACCAATGTTCTCCATAACACTTTAGAAAACACGCATTTTCTCTCACATTCTGCTGTCTGTGATACTTTTCTCATAGAACTGTTTATGTCTGCAATGGAACCTGCTTAAAACCTACTAAAAACCACCAGGTAACCACAAAAGGCTGAATGCAAGTCAGGGAACCTCTCCCATACAGGAATCAAAGACCAAAAACTCCAGCTCCACTGTCCATGGCTACCACCTGGTACACACCTGAAGCCTGTCAGCTAGAGTAACTCTCTCCTATTTAACAAGAAACACACTTTAAAACCTATTTATTATTTTGCATCAGATGACAAAACAATATGTCATCAACAATATGTCATATCATATATGTCATGATAGCATGGCAACAGAGTGATAATAACCGGTCCTTGCATGCACAGGTGGGTTAGAATGTTTATTTAAAAACACCGAAAGCTGTGTGTTAAACATTCATTACAAGTTCTAGGAGAATTCAGAATAAAAGAGCTTTTCTTTTTTTTTTGAGAAAAAAGTTTGCAGAGGCATAATTTTTAAATGCATTCTCAACACAGCATTCAGTCCTAGAAAAAGTTCTCATCGGAACATTTGCAACTCTTCTCCAGTGACCTAGAAGGAAATAATTTGCTACGGGAGAAGCAGTTATGGGAAATGAGGAATCTCTAAGACAAGGGTCTGTGGGATCACTATCTAGGTCTTGCTCCTCCCACCATACCCTTATCTGGTTTGATGAATACTGAATAGAAGATACTGTGTTAGGCTATGTTATTTCAGTCCTTTTGGCATCAGGATTGGAATTGAGGCTAACAAGCTCTAAGGGAAAGAAGCCACAGCCATACCCCACCCTGACTAACTAAGGCAACTTACTCCATGCCAGAAGTCTGTTCCATGAAATTAGATCTAAGAGAAAACTGAACCAAATCAATTATTTTTGCTCTAAAAAAGAAAACCCTTGGACTTCTAAGAAAAATGGATCTGACACCTTTGGTAATTTTTGTTTAGTTTTCTCTAAACCGCTCAAAGAACAAAAAGCTCCAGAATACTTTGATATTATGCCAAGACAAGCAAGTATACTTTGAAAGAATATGAGTAGCATTTTATATGCCTTTACTAGTACTAGGAACATACAATACAATGCACATGCTTGATGGCATTACAGAGATCACAAAAATACTCATCAATATCAAAGAAATGACCTAATAGAGCTTAATGTTTTTGGCACAAATATATGACAGAACAAACAAAATCACAGATTCAATCACAGAATCAATCAGTTTGGAAGATACCTCTGGGATCATTGAGTCCAACCATTGCCCTGGCACCACCATGTCGACTAGACCACGGCACTAAGTGCCATGTCCAGTCTTTTCTTAAACACATCCAGAGATAGTGACTCCACCACCTCCCTGGGCAGGCCCTTCCAATGTCTAATGACCATTTCTGAAAATAAATTCTTCCTAATGTCTAACCTGAACCTCCCCTGGCGAAGCCTGAGGCTATGTCCTCTTGTCCTATCGGTAGTTGCCTGGGAGAAGAGGCCAACTCCCACTCCAATACAACCTCCCTTCAGGTAGTTGTAGACTGCAACAAGGTCACCTCTGCGCCTCCTCTTCTCCAGGCTAAACAACCCCAGCTCCCTCAGCCGTTCCTCATAGGTTGTCAAGATTTGACTGAAAGAATAAAATTATTTGGCTTTGAGAATGTATCAAACATACTCACAATAGACAAGAATTCTCTTGAAGACATAACTCAGTAAAATAAACCTTCTCATTATGGTTCTTGATGCCCACTGAAGGCTCATGCACAGTTTTATATGTGTACCGTAAGTGTAGTGTGTATACCAAGTGCAGGCAGCTCACACTTCATCTCCCCTGTGTCCTTAAACTACAGTTATAACATTTTCACTTTCTACTGGTATGTTTCTTCAAATCATCACAAAACCTCAACTGTATTTCAGGTTCACTGAAGTACCCTAAATATCGGTACATTCAGAATTCAGGAATTCTGGAATTCTGTGCTGCCAGATCCACTATAGGGTATAACTATAGACTAAATCTGGAAAATACTTAAATGCACCTTTCAAGAAATTAAACAGTTTGAAACTTAACCAGCACTCCCACTTACTAAAGTAATGCTAACATCTTTTTTTAGTCTCTTTTACACTCCATGACATATTTTTCTAAGCAGATTTTTACCAAGTATAAAAACTACCTAAAATCTTAAAAAAAATAAACTGAATGCCTACAAGAAAAATCGGACAGATAAAAAATGAGCTTGCCAAGAACAAAACTATAAAGTAGACACTCAAAGTCTGTATCAGGTAACTCTTTCCTTATAAAGTCCTGAGAAAGTAAAACCTTTAGTGCTGTGTCTAGTGAAAAAAAAAAGTTTTTCTTATTTCCCAGTCATGCAACACAGCTTTGTGTATGAAGAAGCAGGTCTTATTAAATAAATAGCCCAAGCCGTGCATATTAACAAATGTTTGTGGAATTTCAGTGGAATGACCATCTTCAAATTTATTTCAATTACTGTAGAAACGCATATCTGTAAACTATTGTGGTTTCAGTACTTGCCAGCAGACTTCCATTGGCCATATAGGAAATGATGAAACAGAAAACAAAAAAAAGCACACTATCCATCATACCTTCATACACCTGCCCTTGAATCTGAAATTATTTAAGATTATCATTGAGACACGACAACCATTTCCTCTATTCAGACACAAGAAATGGCTAGTGGGAATGACTTATCAACAGTCTAGAAATCAAGGTCTCCTAGAACCCGGAGCTGTTTAATTACCAAACTACATTTTGCCTGAACACTAATGGCTAACAACTGTATTGTACTCAGGAACTCAATCTAATATTTCATTTGAAGTTTATAGTAAGGGAGGCAATAATCCTTTTTTTCCTGGAAATTAATAATTTCTAGTAAAAAGGGGTGTATATAGTAATCAGAAAAAGGGCACATAAAACCCTGAAATCACACAGAGGCTAGATGAAGTTCCAACATACCTTCCAAGTACAGTATTTGTACTGTATGCACCCTACTTTTGAAAAATTGACTTTTCCCTCACATGGCAGTTTTCGCTGTATGCGAACAATCAACTCCCCCTGGATTATCTTCCACTCAAAACAATCTCAATTTGGATCTGACTTCAACTCATGTGTACCAAAGCAAACAAACAAAACATCCCGAGTTTGTTGTCTGTCATTGTCATTTTGCTGCTTGCTGTTTTATGAACCATAATATGTCAGATCTGCACTGGTGATATTAGAAGTGGGCAGTTGAAGAGTACGTCACCACATAAGTCAGGAGAAGGTAAACAGAAAGGTGCTGAGAGAGAACCCTTGTTCTACAAAAGCTAGAGAGTGGAATGTATCACAGTGCTCATCCCTGAGCCAAATGATCCATGGCCTCTATGAAAATCCCAGCTGCATCCTTTTGGTTTCTGAAGCTTATCACAGTTTGCGTAGAAATCATAAACTAGGACAAAAGTGATGAAGTAATGCTGTAATCCAGTTCCACACTCCATATGGCAAGACACAGCTCCACGTTCGTGCCACTGGAGTGGACCAAGAAGCATGGACAGCAGTAACGTTACTCTGGAACAAGCCAGATCTGTTGTGTTCCATAGAGCAGTATGGTGCTAACAAGGCCAAGGAACAGGCTCCAGCTCTAGCTACATGCTTGTGTCTGGGCCAGCCATTCTACTGACTCTTGGCTCTTGGCAGCAGCTATCAAGAAGGGCAGCTTCCTGTGTTTCCCCTGTAGGCATGCTCTGCCCATTTGACACCACTTGATGGTGGTGTCAAATTCTCAAATATACTAAATTGCTGTAAATTCTACGGAAGGCAGAGAGATGACAGACTCCGTTAGTACTCCTGCAGAGAAAAATAATGTAATGTGATGCAATGCCCAACCTTGATTAGAAACGCAGGGCGGGGTGGGAGGGAACAACCCACACACATGGAAGAAGGAGGTCAGGAAACTGAAGCAAAGCAAAACAAGTTTGTTCCTTATACAACAAAAGAGTAAGCTGTGCTGCTTCTGGGTGCAGGATGTGGTGAATGCTACGGACCAGCATGGGTTCAGAGACTCAGTTTTGTAAGACAGTATTACAGAAGGAGGGAGGCAATGCATGTGCGAACAAGTGCAAGTATCTCTAGTTCAAAGTCCCTGAACTGAAAACTAATAGGGAAGCAACACTACATGCTCACCCCATTCCTATTATCTTCTCTAATAATTTGCTTTTCACCACTCTTAAGAGACAGGATATCATTTCAGAATAACCTCTGGTCTAATGCAGCTCAGTTGTTCTTACATTTTACAAATATTCAAACCATAAGAAAGCTTCAACCAAATCTGTTGCTCTATTAGACACCAGAGAACCCATTCTGCAGGGATGACTTCTGTCCTTTGTAGATTCACTAGTGTTTAACATATACTATAGACTGCAGTTTTAATAAGATGAGTCAGCTGTCACTTACAAATCCCTTGGCAATCCAGGTTCATTTGTTCTGCTGCTCATAGAACTTGGCACTCTATGTTTCTAAAAAAAAAATAAAATAATTACCTATATTCTGCTGCTTTGCACAGATTGTGCAAAGATTGTGGTATCAAAGGAATAACTGAACTGTGGTTCAGTTAACAGAAGTTCGTATGTAGTTAAATTTGGCCTAGCAGATATTCACAGCTTTTTCAGTCAAATAAATCTAAGGTGAAACTTTGCTCATAAATCTCAAGAAAATCTTTTTCTTGAGCAGCACACCTTTGAGTCCATATGAGCTCTGTAGTTTTAAATTAAATATAAATAATCACTGCATCAGTTTATTGGAAGCAATTTATCTGCAGTAAGATCAAACATTGAATTAATGCAAAGCAAAAGTAATGAATTTTCAGCCCCAACTGGCCTCTCATGTTTACCCTTAAGCTTAATTTGAAGCTGAATTTCTACCATTCCTTTCATTAATTCTCTTGTTTGAGCCACAATGTAAATAATCATATCAAATCTTCAAGGGACTTAATTTTCAGTAAAGAGAACAGAGGAATTGGCTATGAATTAATTACTGACTACTAATCCAGAGCCAAAGATTGCTTATGGACTCTGGTATTCAAAACTCTATCTACAATATGAAATCAGATCAATAAGTACATGCAGCTTTCAGTGGGACAGGAAACTATTCACCTGTCTAAAGAAAGAATTTACTAATAAACAGTACCATTTCTTGTTCATCCTCAAAAACAATGGGTACTAGAAATAGACTGTCCTTTATTATGGGAAAACGTAGCAATTGGCTAATTACCTGTAAAGAGCTGGACAAAACTATATAACATATAATATAAATAATTCTAATTCTAGCTTTTATATAAGACATATAAAACTATATAACACTGAAAAACCTGACAGAAGCCACAACTGTTCATGCAACTTCCTGCCTTAAATCATTAGAGGTGTAGTTCTGCTGTATTATAGGCTCTCATTCACCAAGCAATCTACTTCAATCACTCACTAGATTATTCACACAGATTTTTTGTAACCCATCATGGCTTTCAGTCTCCATAGCTGGAAATAGGACCCACGGATCTGATCAATAACTGACATTCCTCCTGTATTTCCTACTGAAACGATATATTGAACAGTCAGGTAGTATATGGTCACTGCAAGACTCCAGTAACACTTTCACAAGTTATTTTATTCATTTTTATTATATTTTAAACAATGTCAGAAGAACATTAACAGAGTTCACATTCCATTTCAGTTATTGAAAAATTACTGATCATTACTTGGAAATTATTGTTAAAGCTCTCATTAAAACTGTAGGGTAAGAACTACAATACAATACATTATAATAGCTTTGAGTTGCTGATATCCAAGCAGCAAAAAGCATCATTCTAATAACTTGAAAAATGTCATTTTTCATGCATTTGAATAAAAGATTAAACTTTAAAATCTATACACTCATTTGATTGTCAAGATGGCAGATACAGCTGCAGGTTTGGCTTACTGAGCACATATATGACTGGGTAACCAGGTAAACCTGAGTCCTGTACCTTGACTAAAACAGTCAACCAGTTTTCTTACTTCTGCATCCCACCTGGAAACACAGGAGTAGAAACATTTGTTGGGCAAAGTTGGTCAAAATTATTAGAATAACTTTATCTATGATAAAAAATGATGAGTGAGACAAAGTTCAATAGTCATTTAAATGTAATTATTTCTTACGACCTTTTTTCCCAGTTATTTTCTTTATAATGAAATGCAAAAAATATAGGTAGCAAAGATAATCTTTTATTTAGATATATGCACATGTTTTTGCACTCTTTGTTAAGAAATTGTGAGCAGCTACAAGAAAAGCCTGCACAAAATGCTGTCTGACTCATAATCTCTGCACAATTACATACAAACTTGCAGTGTAAAAATGCCTATGACACAGGCTGGATTCCTTTGCTTTAGATCACCAGAACCCCTGCTACTCAGTGACAGTCAAATGAATTTTGAATTTTTGTAATTTATGCACCCTGCAGGGACACATGATAACAGCTTTAAAGGATTATCAGCAGCTGCCACATTATGTAGAAAGTAGACTTGAAAAAGGCCCTGTAAACTATCTTTGAAAACAATGTTTTTAAAAACAGTGTTCTTTGTCCAAAAAAAAAAAAACCACACACAAAAAAAGAACATCCACCAAGTTTATACGTTTGAATTTGCACATGATGATGTCTCCCATCTTGAACAATGTTTAGAAAGCAATAGCAAACAGACAATATAACAGAATCAACTCTTTGATCACTAATGAGTACATACGTGAGCCCTCAAAGACATGAAAGGCATGGAAGTATATGCAGATCATAATTCAGGCTTGACTGTAAGTGTAATTCCTCAGCTCTCATTATGTTCATACTCTGTGCAGTGTTTATATCACAGAAGTACATGACACTGGTGTTTCCTTGCCTTTTAAAAAAAAATCTGTAGAACATCTTGAACAGTGCTGCCACAACGGTTTTCTTTTACAACCAAATAAAAACCAGTTGCATTCTAAACACTCATTATTTCCTCCCATTCTGTTTTTTGTTTACATGAGGGAGCATCTCCAGATGTTCTCTAATTATTAAAAAGTCTTACAGAATCTGCAAGAGTCAAGGCAGGAACAAGTACAAAAACCAAGAATTCCCTATATGTTTAAAAACACAGTACAGTAAAACAGTTAGGCTTCACCAGCACAGAGCAAAATACACCAAGGCAGGAAATTCAAAGGTCTTCTGGACTTAACTCAACTTTTGAAAAAAAATGAATTATGAAAAGAAATACGAATTCACCCACCAACTTTAAAAATGTATTAAATTACTCTTACACAACTAACAGAAATTGGAAAATAGGAAAAAAAAGAGTAGGGATTGAATTGTATACATTAACAAATTTGAATGTTCATCTGTGACTATTTTTTGGCAGCAATTAGTAAGGTTTCTTTGTGGGATACATTTTAAGACTGCAATGCAGACCTTTTTCCAGTAAAGCTTACGACCTATCTTTTGGTTGGTTTATCTAAGAAAGAAGATTTTAAAACCCAAGTTGTCAGAAATCTGGTTAGCAAACAGGGAAACTTTGTATAGCAGTGTGAAGGCAGAAGTAGTTTTCTGTTTTGCAGGAAAATACAACAGTGGCAGCATGAAAAAACAGCCAAGAGGCAAAAGATAATTATATGAGCTAGGGTAACACACACCATCCTTAATCCAATTAAAAAAAAAAAGATAATACGCATGATCTTGGTTTTGAACTGTTGTCTGATACAGCTCCTGAAAGAGATTCATGGGCTGGAAATGCAATTGAGTCCAAGGATTATGAAGATTCAGTATAGACAGTGATGGAGAAATGGGCACAGAAACTATGGAGTTAATAATTTTGCAATTCAAGAATATATATGGAAGAAGGATAAACAGAGGAAACGTTAAAAACAAAATACCTCTATGACAAAATATGACTATGAAGCAGTAAAAGAGATGAGATGGAGAATAAAGAGAGCTATGAAACAATTCGCTATGCTGGGAAGCCAAAAAGAAAAGCCAATGAGCATGAGATGATGGATGGTGAGGGAGAAGTGCAGTCCATCTAAAAAGCAAGAAGATAAGGAATTCACCAAGGATACAAAGCAAAGGAGGAAAATTTGAATGCCTGAGATGACCAGCCAAGAATATATGCAGACTTACTAGAAGACAGAACAACATGATAAACCCACCGCCCTCAAAATAAATAAATAAATAAAACACCAAATACAAAAACAGACCCCAAAACCAACACATGCCCAGTTTTACATTCCAGAAGACTGGCTACTAGAACAAAATAAAGACAGGTGTGACTGACCAGTAAACCCCTACACCATGGAAGAAGGCTCAGAGGAGATGGGCGAGGGCAATGTGCCCATGAAGCTCAGGGAATAATACAGGCTGGGACTGATCAAGGCTGTTGCAAAGCATCTGACTTGATCTCAACACCAAGAGGACCTGAGGGTGGTCTTTGCTTTAGATAAACAGCTACCAACAGCTGAGTGAATCAACCGGTGGTGTGTTTCTCCCTGAGTTCATTAAAGAGTGTGAATGTCTCCCTGAGCTAGCCAGGCCAACATGGGGGAGGTGTATACATGGCTCAGCCCAACATAAAGACTATAAAAACATAAACAGCTAACAAAAGAAATTAAAAGAGAGCAATGGGCTTGAGCTGACTTCAACCCATGTATGTCTTCCCCGTAAGACTGGGGATGCCCAGTGTCATGATGGTGAGCATATTAGAGAGACATTGGGCATTACGTTGGTAATGTGATTGCGCTGTGTATTGCAATTGCTACATTCTGCTATGTGTAATTTATATTTGTATTATGTTTTCAGCATGTTTTGTATCACTCTGCTTAATCTGAAATCCCTTGTAACATCAACTATCTTCAAATAAGTAAATCTCATGTTAAACATGACAGCCTCCACGCGTGGACTATCTAAAAGAACCTGGTCAGAGAGAACTGGACTCTGACAACAGGTCAGTTACATGAGGATCCAGAACATAGATAAGCAAACTCTCCAGGAAGATGTATGAAGCATACCTGACTGTAAAAAATAGGACCTAACTTAATTTAGGACACAGGCGAAAAAAGACTATTAGGATGGCTAATGGAGGATCTCTCATTAAAAAAGTATTTAAAAAAAAAAATCTAGGCTCATGTAGTCTAAACAAAAAGTTGAGGGGACACAACTCTAACTAAATACAATTAGATATTGATTGCCCTCTTCTGAAGCATGGTTGTAGGTCAGTTCCAGATCATGGGCCAGCAGTCATGTTTAGCTAGTATGCAGCTGCTGTAGGGAGCTAGAGCACTAACATCCCCAGCTTTTTCCACAGTACCTTGCATTTTGGGATTTTTGACCACAAAAGCTGTGTCCTCTGGTCTCTTGCATCTGTTACAAGGTGAAAGGAAGTATTTTGTAGGTGTTAATATTTCCAATCTAGTGCCAACTGATCACAGTGCTATCAAGGACTGGACTCAATGACACAGACGATCCCTTCCTACATCCCATGTTTCTGTAGATGGCATAGCAAGGTTTTTTTTCTTTTGTTTTTTTCCCCCCGTGGGTGGTGGTGGAGGGAGGGCAAAAGGAAAGGAGAATTTTTGTATTCTGTAAATCATAAGGCACTTTCAGCATTCAGATCCCCAACTAAGTGGAATGATTTTTAAAGCATTCAATAAACATCCACATTCTTACAGTATATTACATCTGTAAGACAAAAGACTAAGATTATTTCTCTCCCCATTTTTAATATTTCTACCTACGTACCTGTCTGGGCTTTACAGACAACAAAGAGCTCACTGAATCTTCAGTTACCAGCTGAGCTCCGCAGCTCTTGTCCTTTCAAGAAAGATCATTGTCTTGTGTAACCAGGGTTTTTAGAATAGGATGTTCTGCACACATTCTAGTCTACATACCGATGACCAGACTGCATCAGCTACAATAGCACTCTAATATATGATAAAATTATGCCAAAGCATATTCACAAAGCCCTTTAGGGGAAATTCTGATGCCAGTAAAATTGGTAACAAAAGCCCCGGAGTTTATCTTTTGTTAAATTACACCAGTAAGACATTTAGAAGTCATACCTACCTAAACTGTTATTGCTGCTATATGGCCAGGAAGCTATCCTATCCCTTAACTTTTTCTTTTTACAAGAGTCATCCGATTTCACAGAAAGCTCCACTTCCTCCTTCCTGATTTCTCGTATCAGTTCCATGCGGCACTGACTAAAATCCTGGAAGGAAATTTTTCCATTTTCATCTGCTCCCAGCTGGTGCATGATCTCCGCAACAGACTCCTCCATATTCAGCTGGCGGCACACCATCAGCAAGTCATTCCTAAGGATATTTTTAGAGGGAAAATGGGGGCAGGGGAAGGATGGAAGTGGAAGAAAGATTGGAGAAGTAGAAACAGAGAAGAAAAAACAACAATTTAGTTTAGAAGAAAAGGAATACTAACTCTGTCTAATCTGGAAATGCATTAACACACAGACATTTAAAACCAATAAGCCAACTATTGTTTTTGTTAATCCAACAAAGGTATTATGAGGTTGGCAAGAAATTACAACACAGAAAAACTATGGAAAAGAAGGGAACGTTTTAATTTAAGTGTTAACTTCTATTTTCATGCCATTATTAACACTTCTACTAGCAGAGACGGACACAAGGGAGAGCTGAATCCTGCTGTTGATCTTCACAGTATCTACTGAAAAGGTGATGTAATATGAATTTAAATAATTATCTTCCAACTAGATCAGTGGCTACTCAAACTTCCATTTCACTCAGGACAAGCCAAGGAAATTTCTTCTGCCACTGAACAGCAGTAAGCTAAAGAGCAAAAATTATATTATAAAGGACAAAGAAAACAGCAGAAAAGAAAAATACTATTTCAATTAATTGGCTACAAGCCTGTCTCCAAACATTCTGACTACAAAACCCTCTGAAGAAGCTTGCTTGGTCCAATTGTTTGATGAAACTCACAAAAGGGGGAGGAGGGCAGTACTATGAAAAATACTCTGGCACTAACTGTGAGTGGCCAAAAGATAGCTGCAACAAAATTGACATGGAAGATACTTACAGCATAGGACACATTTACAAATTTATACAACGTGCTCTTAGGAGAGATCATAGAATCATAGAATGTCCTGAGTTAGAAGGGACCGACAAGGATCATCGAGTCCAACTCCTGTCCCAGCCCAGGACAGCCCCAGAATTCACACCATGTGTCTGAGGGCATTGTCCAAATGCTTCAAATGCACGCAAATAACCCTAAACATACCATCCAGGCAAAAAAAATCAGCAACACTATGACTGACGCCATTTTCTATTTTATGTGAAGATAAGAACCTCAAGAACATACCTTAGGCTTAATTTGGGGTATAATGCTAATGTCAGGAGAAAATATTCTGAGGGGTTTGTTACCCTCAGAATATTGTTGATAACTAAAGAAAGAAAGGTGAATAACCATTAACAAATCTACTCAGGGAACAACATGAAAGAAGGTACTGGATGTTAATTGGATATGAATGAAAGTGGACTATTAGACATACACCTGATATTCTCCAACAGTGGTGGATGTGCAGCTCAGTGAAATTCCTCAGTTATTTGTTTCATCAGAGACTAAATCAACCCCTCAGAAAAGGGACAGGCTTTTCAAAGATATTGCCACACTGTGTTTTTTTCAAAATGTAAACCACTAAAAACCCCACCACTGTTCTTAGGCAAACACAACTCTGCAACTGTAAACCCAGACCAACTAATCTTCCTGAGCATACAGAGAAAGCACCTCTGCTCCTCTCCAGATGCTCACAGTTTTCATAAACAGCAGGAGACAAAGTTGATAGATCAGCCACCGAAAAAACAGGAGAGCCAAAAGACCCTCTTTCATCCTCTTTTCTTCTTGTTCCTCTTCCACATAGCCCCATCTCACTTTTGAGAGGAAGGGGCATAGGGAGAGCGAAGGAAACAAATCTTGAATAAACTTCTCCAGCAGCTGAAGGATGTGTATATGTATTTGTCAAATGACCACCGATCACATTCTAAACAAGATGTGCATAAACCAATTCAGTCAGATCAGAAGCAACGGCTGCTCTATACTATCAAAATCTTCTTGGTGCCCCATTCTCTCTGATTTCAAAAGTTAAAAAAAATTACCACTACTTTGCCACTCTCACACGTCACTATTTCTTTCCTCTCTTCCTTTTCTTACTTTTTGAGTTGGGTTGCATAATACTACCACACTGATTCATACCAGAAATAGTATGAATATTTCTGTATTAATATGTCACGGCTTCTTTTAAGTGTTGCTTATTTTTATGTTGTACAAAACCTTTCTGTATGAGGAAGGTAAAGGAAATGTGTAATAACATTAGTATTATGTGAATTATTAGCATATTTAGTAGTATTATCATTTCATTACTAATATCTGAACATCATTCAGAAGGTTTCTGTGAAAACATGATACAGTGAAATATCCAAAGTTCTTGCATGAATGGTTTCACTAAAGTAATTTATTATCACAGTCAAGGTCCATCTATTCTACAGAAAGTACTTGTACATTGGGTGGAGGTTTGTAAGTCTGTTCCACACAGGAATTCCAGAGCTGCCCCAACAGACTTCTCGGCAGTTTTTTACAGTAAAACTGGGGTGTAAAAATAATAATTACATTATGACCACATATTTTAGAAAAAAAAAAAAAGACCTCCATGTATGACAAGAAATAACTTTATTATAAGAGAATTAAATTACATTACACAGACCACATATGATCGATACTTGCAGTTAAAATTTGGGTCAGAGTTTTGCTCTTAGCTTTGAATCTTGTCGATGAATAAATAAATAACCTTAACATGGCTCAGTTCCCTGTTTTTAAAAATTAAGACAACAATACAAACCAATCTCACAAGGGTGTTGCAAAAAAAATAAGATGACAAAGCACTCAAATTTTTGCAAGAAGAATGACAGATACAATTAAGCTATGTCTACATGTGTTCTCTTGTAACAGATCAGATATAGCACCATAGATTGAGGGAGTCCCCAGAGACATACTAATTTTGAAGTAAATACCAGAAGAAGTGTGGAGCTATTTTGCCAGGTGCTTCCAGGACAAAGCCCTGTTGCCCCAGCCACAGAAGAGCAGCTTTGCCGCACTGGGGTGGGAGGAGGCCATGGCGCTGTCTGTGACAACATAAGCCTCCACCTCAATACTGCCCACAAAGGACATCTCCAAATCGCTAAGCTTTCTCTCCCATTATGCAAATACAAACTGAATATAATTTGTAGCATCTGCAGCCTGAGGACATTGCCTGAAGCAACCTACAGAAGCACAAGAAAAGATGTAATGAATTACAAAACCCAATAAATTGGAGACTATTCAAATAACTGAGGACTACAAGCACTACTGAAAATAGATTTAATTTACCTGGAGTGCATCATGCAATCTAAAAAGACAAGAGCTTTCCTAATCTCCATCTACAAACATTATCAAAAGGATTTTTGTTTTCAAGTAAAGAACATTTTCATTTTAAATTCTACAAACGCTCCCATGTGGCTCTGCAGGAAGTTCTCCATGTAAATATCTACATGTTGACAAGCACAACTAACTGGAACTTCTAGTCACTTTAAAACAAAATTGTCTCAAAAGCATTCTGAAATGTAATAAAAATAAAATACTTGGGAACATAAAATATTTATAAAATAATCCAGCCACCTATTTTGATTCAACTTTTAAAATCACGATGACTATAAAAGTCTCTCCTAAGACACCAGTTCAATACAGACAAAAGCTTATCTTTGGCAGAGAGGTGTACATAATTCCAGTACATCTGCTCTTAAACCTAGATGTTCTCTAGTCTGTGGGAGTTAACTGACCTCTTTCTACTAACTACTACAAAATATGGATCCATTTATATGGTGATGGACACACAGGAGACAGTTGGGAACACGAAGTCTCTATGTCAGAGAACCCCCCTCAACCCATCTAAACATATTTCAAATGAGTTCTCACCCAAAGGTAGGAATTTTTCAGAGTCCAAAGGGCTGGGCATTTAAAGTTACTGGGATGTTCTCAAAGTACTAGCTAACATGTAACATATGAACACCTGCCACCCTGTTACAGAACTGTTTCATTAAACACTGCCTTATGACAAATCAGTCTTGTTCACGTTAAGCTGATGAGCACTGGAAAAAAAAAAACAACTAGAAGACACAGAATAGATAAGAGTTTTCAAAAAAACACAGGATTAGAGTAGATAAGAGTTACAGGACTAGTTAGGTTTATGAAAAACATAATTTGTAATATTTTAAAATATTTAGAATGTTTTAGTCTTGGTAAGGCTTAGTTTCACTTTTTGTGCCCCATTTTCTCTTAAGTAATTCTCCTGGGTTTTGTCCAAGGTACACAACTAGAAATCAGAATCTAGACAGTCAGCTTTATTACTTCAGTTATGGTTAAAGTTTAGCTCTTCGGACAACAAAGAAACCAAAACATAAACCACAACAAAATCGAAACTGTAACAGTTCACATAAAAAAAAAAACAAAACAAAACCAAACAACCTGGACATTCCATAGTATCACTTTCTATTAACAGTCTCAATAGACTATATCCCAAACATGTAAAAAACTCCACATAGAAATATGTATTAACTGACATCAGTGCAAGAATACAGGCCCTAAACCATTTTTCATTCCAGAAATCAGAAAGATATTTTGGATTCAGCAAGCTTGCTACAAAATATTACAGCCTTTCTCCAAAATACATAATCTGAAATATTTTTAGATTAAGGAGCCCAACACTACATGAAAAAAATAATTTGCTTAAATAGAATCTTTTTATTTAACCTTGAATTGATTTCACTTTCATTGGAAAAACATACTTTAAAAAAAAAAAACAAACAGTACCACGTAATGGGTTTTAAGGACATGTTAGCTATCAGGTCAATGATACCTAAATTTTGAAAACAGCCAGAAAGCAAGCTAAGGAAGCTGTAAAGCTGAACTCCTGCCATCACAAGAAACTGTTCTTTTAACACAAAAACATCAGGTTATTCAGTCACAATCTGTTCTAATTATTTAGCCATCCACCTGCCACACCAATCCTTCAAGAACTGTTATGCGTTCCATCTTCTTAATTCCTAATAACACAGTTTAAAAACACATGATTTCTATATCAATTAAAAACTGAGCCTAACTTGTAACTTGATATAGATTTGAAACATCTAGATTTTTTCCCTCAAGAGAAATTAAAAAAAAAAATATTGTCATATGTACTGCATGCTATAAGAATATTTGGCATAAGAATATTGGGCAGTTAAACACATAAATCAAGCATACACATGCATACTCTAAAAATGACAACACAGAAGTGTTTGGGGGTTGTTATTTTTTTATTTGGGTTTTTTTTTGTTCGTTTTGCTGTTTTGTTTTTTTTTTTTTAATAAATGGAAGATGAAACTTAAAATGAGTGAAACTTTTGTTAAGACACCAAAACAGGACCAGTAACATCATCTTTTTCTTTCCTAGAATAGCCATAATCCCTGCTGCACCCACTTTTACCTTGTTCTGATTATCGCTTTGGGAAGCACGAGGCACTACCTAGGTAAGCATACGTGAACGCTGCACAATACCTGCAATGGGTTGGCTCTGAGACTGAACAGAACCAGTGGAGTAATTTTCCTGTTATTTTTCCACCTTATGTTCTACCAAATTTACACAGGAAGTCTGGTAAGGATGGTTCTACAGCTACTATGTAACACCAAGAGCAACTATATATTTACTTAAAACTAATTAAATTTTCAGCTGCTAAAACAGTATGGTAGTTTTGCCAGGAAACATTTAATCTTTGTTTATGCAACTTGCAGTCTAGGTGCACAGATACCTTTGAAGAAGAAAAGTCTAAATTAAAGATATGCAGTAACACCCATATTGTTCATTTTTTATGTAAAGTTCCATTTCCTTTCTACTGTCCCAATACTCTCTCTTTTCTGTGTATCAAATATATTGTTAGCACAAAGCAAAAGTTGTAAAGGAGACATTTGCAACTAAGATGATGTGTTTGGCAAGTCATGAATAATGTGAGGCAGGATGGGATGCAGAATGGGCACATCAGCTGGACACACTTGTTAAAACGCTGAGCAGCAATACTGGTGATATTGGGATTTGAAACCTCACACTGAGGCTTCAGCTTTAGCATCTCATTGCAACCAGGAAGGGAATTCACGCATATGTTTTTTCATGCTACATGAAAACTTAGGAAGACATAAGAGCAATGGTTGACGTTTGCTAGTTACAGGACTTTTTTTTTCCCCTATTTTTTTCCCCAAATATGAAGGAATGAAAGCACAATGTAAACATAAAGTTGAAAGCAAATGGGGAAAAAAAAAGGTCACTAAAACAGACCACAGTCCCACAAGAAGGTATTTATTCCACAGCCACTGGGTTCTGCACATTTGGAGTCTATATGGCACTATATGGGGTCTTGCACATTTGCTTGATTATCCTACAAGCACAAGAGACAAATTGCAAAACTCAGCAAATAACCTCTTAGACAGCAGAAGACAGGCAATGAAGTTCTAACTGTGGAGAAAACACATCTGACTCAAAAAAACAAGACAAGAAAAGTGCTGCAGAAGTAAACAAAGTGGCCATGTTTGCAGGGAGAAATTAGCCTGTATAAGAAGGAGAGAGAATAGAGGACCACAGCTCTGACCACATTGTGCTAGCATTTTTAAAGTACAGAAATTATTAACGTCTGCACTAGGAGTGCAATATTTCTTCAAACCATTCTAAAGAAAAACCACTCCTACATTCTCAAATATGATCTAGTCTCCCAGCATCGCACAGGGAAAAGAAACAGGGTACACAGCTGCTGTTACGGAATCAAGGGAAAATAAGAGACAGAGAAGCTTCAGCAGAAGAAAAAAAAAGACATAATAGCTTGGAGGGAAGGAAGCTGGTAGGAGTCTGTTCTGGGAAACTGAATGAAAAGGTGAAAGGAGATTTTAGTTGTGTTTTAAATCTAAAGTGAAATAGTGCAGAACTCCACTCTCAGAATTGTATAGGTCAACTGAACAAGCCTTATGTTATTAAAATGTCACCCCACAGAAATACAGCACATAATGAGACCAGGGAAAGGACTGTAAAGGAAATTTATCCAACACTGTACCCAATGACAGGAAAAAATATACCCAGTGTCATCGCTGATGGATGGGTGTTTAAGCTGTTTTAAGGCTGCTACAACCTCCGTCGGTGATTTGTCCTAGTGCTTCACTGGTGTCTCCTGCAAGTTTCCTAATTTAAAACTTCCCAGCTGCAATCTAGAATATTACTTCAGAAAGGAAGTTAACAGTCTGTTTTCTGCAATCACAGTGGATTAGAAAAATAGTTGTTACGTATTAAAAAGCCATCATCAGATGTCACACCTTCTTTTGAGTAAAGAACTCCAATTTCTGCATCCCTGATCATCCCCAGTGAGCTGCGCTTGTCTCTCAAAATGATCCACCAACCTGATGTATGACAGCATGTAAAACTAGAGACCAGATTAAAGCATGAACTGAAAAGAGTAGAAAAGTTGAAAGCAGTAGTCTTCTCTTACAATAGCATGATACTGTTAATACAAGTTTAACTTGAGACCTACCATAAATCTCAGAGTATTACCTTCAATCGCACATCCTGTATGTTTACCACCAAATCAGCTATCATGTACTTTTCTCTACTTTACCTCACTTTATTTTTTTCAAGCCACATCTTCAATTTGTCCACACCAATTTTGACTCCAATGTTACCCCTAGCATGTCTCCAATCTTCCATAGCTTGGTGCCATCTCAAATTTAAGAAATCTTACTCATTATCATGTCATCCAGGTCATTAATCCTTAATAGTACTGATCTGGTCCAGGCCATCCTTCCAATTTCAATCTGATACAGTCTTTTATTTGTAAAACAAACTATTGGTATCTAATGATCTCTAAGTATAGCTTGAAAAAAACCCCAAACAAAACTCTCTCCTGTACTCTGTTTCTCTGGCTTGCCTACAAGCACCATAATAAATACCAAAAGCCTTAATGAAGACGAGACAGAAGGCATATATTGTTTCACTTCCAACACTAACTGCTCTTACTAGACTTGAGAAAGATGTAGTAAGTAACCCTAAAGCGAAAGGGTTTGACACAACTTTTTCTTAACAAATCCATATTCAGCCAGTCGTAGGCTGTCTGCATACTGATCCCTATCTCACCACAATTTTAAAGAAAAGCAGCATATTTTATCTCTCCCCATTTTCTGTTACTTCTATCTTTCAGAAGATCTCAGGAAAAAAAACCTGCAAAATAGTTCCGAGGCTGTCTTTAAGAATCTTACATACAGATTTTCAAGTACAACTAACTGAAACAAACCCAAGTACTCTCTAACTTCTTTCTTCCCCTTTCCTGCCAAGGTATTTGTTACCAGTCCTATTTGCAGGACCATCTCACTATATTTGATATTTTCAGTGTCAGAAACAAAAAAAGAGAAAACATCTCATGCTTCTCAGGATCAGCTCACTGGCTCCCTCTCTTGGGTACCCTTTCCCTGGTTTTCCTGTTACTGTTTCCATACTCTGGGATAATTTTTCACTACCCTTGAAACTCCTTGCTAGTTTCATTTTCTACCTTGCATGTTCCAATGGCTGTGCTGTGAGTTCATAATTAACTTGCAACTTGACCGAGTTCCACTATGCTGAGCAGCAGCAGGAAAAAGACAGGGTTAACAGTCAACCAGCCCCAAAACCCTGTATGCTTTATTAGTAACTCAACCAGCTAAGCTTTTACTTCACAGCTCCATCCTGGCTTGGCTACCTCTCACAGTACTATTGCAGGCACGCAGCCTACATCACCACTCCTTCTTCTGGGAAAGCAGGGGGAAGGTTCCTTCGACAGTCAACACCTCCCACCACGGTGTCTGCGTCTCCCCGCCATTTCACACTGGATATGGACAAGACTGCCAGTCTGTCGCAGGTAATTCCAGAACAGAAATGTGCATTTTACAGACGTCACAACAAGTGCACACTCTACTCATTAGAAATAACTTAAATGGTGTACTCTGAACATCTCCGTCAAAGTGTTAACACAAACTGCATCTCGCGACCTGTGAGAACAGTGTGTCCATTTTTGGCTAAGGCTGTCATCTCTGGAGATGGAACTGTTGCAGTCAAACAAAGGTCCATTTATCAAACAGAGCAGCAGAACCTGTCAACAGAATCTCTGCCATTCTATGCTCTCCGTTGTGCTCCTTAGTAGTTTCAAATTTTGCTAAAACACAGTATCAATCTAACCTACAGACTCTACCACATGTTAGAAACTCCCAGGAGCACAGTTTTCGTTCAGAGGTAGTCTGGTCTTTGTTACCTAACTTACCCTTAAAAATTAGATACGGGATTTCATTAAGTAACTGCTAATACTACATAAATACAGTTTTGTTCTATTAAATATAAGAAAGTACTACTGCAGAAAAATTCTCAGAAGAAAGGAGACATTAAATGTGCTGATTACAATTAATCATCACAGCTCATTACAGCTATGTTAATTAACATACAAGGTCATGCATGCAAACAGTCACATGCTAGGATGAATTCCACGTATGTACTATTTATTCTAAAAGATGAATGCGAACATTCATAGTAAAAATAAGGTGGATTTGAAAAGTCATGTATCCACAGCATAACTGCCATTTGAAGCCCATCCTTTAGACACCACACAACTAGGCACAACACTAGACCTTTTAATCTCTTTCACTTACCAGCTGAGATACCAAGAGTCTAAATAAAACCTCTGCTGTAGTTTTATACCTCCTAAAACAATGCCATTTGTATGGTCATGAATTAACTTTTAGAGATGTTTCTTAGTTCAGAGCATTTGGAGTGAAGAGTGTTTAAAATAAAGCAGACATAACCAGAGGGATCACAACTAAACCCCAAGCCCAAGTTTCTTACCCAATCTTGTGCCAACACTAAAAGTCACAGAGTCATATAACGAGACAGAACCATGAACCGACCATGCTGGAAAGAAATATTTCTTACTGAGCTAGTTTTCAGCCAGGGCAGTTCTTTAACTGAACAAATTCTAGTGTAGGCAGAGTGAAACTTCAGGACCGCACACAGTGGAACAACTCAATCGGCAGCATAGGTTGACTTCAAAAAAACATGAAACCTCCACTTACTTTTCCCTGTTAATTTCATAAGGAGTGCAGACACCTAGCTTAAGGCTATATATCTGCAAGAAAGGCCAGGTGCCCAGGCATCTTGTGAGGGTCCTTGCTCCCCATATATGCATGACCTGTTCCTTGAACCAATTTCACACACTAACTACCCCAGCCCAGCAATCTAAGACAAAGAAATTTTTTTTAAATTGTTATAGAATCCATTCACAATGGCCAGCAAAATACCTGCATGTGGCATCCTCAAACTGGACAAACAACGGGAGACAAAGAAATACAAGGAGTTAACCACCCGCTGGCGGAACTCTTCTTTCATCCAAGTGCCTCCATTAATTTCAAACTATAGCTTTTGGCAAATTAACTCCGGAAACATCTAGAAACAGGAGATAACCAACAGTGGTTAAGCAGGATTCTAACTGCCTTGTCTGCCATATGCAGAAGATGATCCAACCACACATGAAGAGACAAATTCAAATATTTACTGTAGTCCCGGATATACTACTGGAACAGCCACCAGTGTTTTCTGTGTTATAAACCTAGGCCTATGGATCTGCTAGAAAGGCCAGGTACCAAAGCATCTTGTGAGGCCCCCTGTTCCTCAACACAAGGCAGAAGTCCCAGTTTATCAACAACTTTTTTTTCCCCTCCAGGGTCACAAAAGGGAAATTACTGCCTTCAAGGAGAGGTTCTCTTACAGTAACAACCCCAGTAACATGGTATTAGCAACAACTTCATTAAAAATCAGTACAATCCAATAGAAATTAATAAAGATAAAAAACAACTTCAGCACTTACAAGTTAACTGGATGGTAACTTTCAAAGGGATCAAAAAGTTTGACAATTGTATTCTCAAGTGACTCCCTGTTTGGTCAGTTTTTCCACATTACAATCTGCCTGGACATCAAGCTCCCAAGAAAAAGAATACAATAACACCATGTAACAACAAGCCTGAGATATATACTTAAGTCACTTTTCCCAGATTACTAATGCCAACGAGGAATGAAAAATGCAATAACCTGTATGAAACACACCAACTAACTTTACTAACTTTAAAACATTAATAGCTCCAGCTAAAATGTTGTATTATATCCCTTCACACGTCTGATATTGACCTAAGAACTGGACAGTTAATTAATTAAAAAATATGAAAGGTTCAGAAAATTCAAGTTTGAATATATTCCTTGGACTGTGTATTAGTCGTAACAAATACAGACTTTGAAATACATAAGCCTTTAATAAATGTTGAATCTTGGTATGTTTTCTAGACACAATTTTTAACAAAGGGATACTTTTTCTTCATCCCAGACTAAGCATGTGGGGTGTCTCTCTGGCTTTTAATCTATATCCATCCGTCTCCCCCATAACTTATTCTTTTTTTGGTTACGATGCTCTGAGAGAACCTGTGGAGGACTAAGTTAAGACTAAAACCCCACAAAATCCCATACAACTGTGGAACCATTGACTAAGGCAAATCCCAAGAGAAACAGAGAAAACAGACTACAATCATGTAAAAAACAGCACAGTGCTTCCACTCACCATCTTATCTGATACAGTAAGTATTGTGCTGTATCCACATAAAAGCACCCCTTCAGTTACATGGATCACAGACCCTGTGACAGCTTCCTAATGGAGATGGATGAAAAATAAAATTAAGTCTAGGAACAGAACCTGGGAGCTGAAACTGTTTTCAAGACACACTCAAAAACTAGTGCAAGGACAAAGTCAGGTTTACCAAGGTTCAGGCATTTTTTAACCGGAATTCCTAAAACTAAGTTGCGTGAAGCTTTCAGGTGGTTAAAGAAAGCACAGAGCAAATAGTCCAGATCTCAAGTGAGAATAAAATCTTGTACTCGGTCTAACAACTTTTCCAACTCCATGGTAAGAACACTCCAGCAATATGAAGAGTCTGACTGAATGCAAGGACTAAGCAGACCCTTGTCCCCATCTTGGTGAGATTTTGCTGACTGCTTCTAAATGATGTTCCCTCATTACACACCTGGATTGAGGCCAGACCTAGGACTGTACAGTACTGGACCAAAGTGCTTTTGAAATCTGAAACCCCAGTACCTGCAAAACTAACAGAATAATATCACTTCTTCCACAAGTCTTCAAAGGCAATTTTATTTCCACCTGTTCTGTCACAGAGTTGATATTCTTTAAACCTCTTGCTTGTAGGATATATGGCTTTATCATTCCCTAGTCTGCTGACATCTGAGCACTCACAGCAGCTTCTACTTACACATTTTGTTCCTGATGCTGCTTCCAACCAGCACAGAACAGCCTGCAGAGACTAGAACGCATCGACATGCAGAATACTAACTCATGCCCAAAATAAGTTTTCAGAGATCCTGACTGAATGTATTTGCATGGGCTCATAAATGACCATCTTATGGGTAAAACCCACGTTTTACCACCTCGGGGCTGCAGAACTGCTTGTGCAGTATATAAAACTTTAAAAATGCCCTCAACAGCCAAAGAGGGTGAGAAAATCTTTGGCAAACCTGCCTGTGTATATTTGTATACTTACAGAGTTTAGTATCATTTTAGAGGCAATTACCAAGTTAGAACGGTCTCCAGGAGGTTAACTAGTGTATATATGAACCAAATGATAGAGAAGCTCCTTGTTCAGTTCTTTTTGCAAAGTCTATATATTGGGCTTATTTCAGAAGAGGCATCATTTTAACAATACACTCTAAGGCCACATTACTACACCCATACAAGTGCCTCTGCTCACCTTTCCCACAGCTGTCCTGAGACTATCTATGAAAGGAAAACAATTTAATTACAGCAGAGCATAACCAGAAGTTAAAGAAAGAAAATACAGTGAGAGGAAGAGCCTGCTCATGTTTTTTTCCTATATGTTTTCTTGTGGTTATCACTGTCAAAACTGCTTTGGTAAGTACAGCCTTTGAGAAAAAAGGCCTTTTTCTCTTCTCAGCTGAGTTGTTTGGACTCTGCTTGACATCTTCCACCAACACTGGGAAATTATTAATTGCTAAACACAGAAATATACAGCAGAAAGGATGAGTCTGAGAACCTCATAGCCATGCAGTAAGTATATTCTTTACATAGTTGAAGACCTTGACATATTGCAGTCAGCTCCTTTGGGAACAATGAATGTTTCACCTCAGCATGAACACAGCGTGCCCCTGCACGCTGAAGAGTAGAAGAGATAAGCTAGCAATCACACAACGCCAAACCTCTGTCTTCTTCAATTCTAGCAGAAGTGTAACAGTTACCCTATTGATGAATTTGGAACTTGGTATCTATCCATTTAGTTCTTACTAAATATATATGTTAAATATTATGCACTTATTTCATTTACCTATTTTATTTACAGGACCTTTCACAAGTTCATCACAATTTACCCCACTCCAGTAGCTTCTTTGTGTTTTTTTCCCCCTTGCCACAATGTGCAGTTCTGAGCTCATCATTTACTCATCTTTGATGACATTCAGATCACTACCTTCAATTTACATATGAATTTTAAAACATACGATGCTTGGACAAGACCTCTGACAATGCTTTGTATGAACCTGGTTTTGTGGTTTCATATGGAGCTATAGCCTAAAGTATACTATATCCCCTTTGAACAGCTGCAAGCAGGAAAGTCAGGTTAAAGTCTTAGGAAACATCTATAGTCACTGCAAACACTTGCAATAATTACCTATTTTTAAAGGGGAGAGTAAAAAATGAAATAGCAAAATATTTTTTTAGGGAAAAAGTAACTTTTATACTACTTTTTAAACACAAAAATCATGGACGCTTTTGTCATTTCATGGTTCTGTTTCATATATGTTCTCTCCTGAAGACCCATCAATTCAAGGTCAACAGGACAAATTCTGTGCTACTATCCTACAATCAATTAAAAGTTTGGCCCACATTCAGGCAATAAAGGTAAAACATCTCATGTTTTACATAAGGACCATGTGTTTTCAAAAACTAAAGATTATTTTTATTTAAAAATTCTCCAGTTATAAGGCCACTCTCTACCCTTTTATTTAAGAAGATTACAAGGCAGTCAGTTTGGGCACTTAAATTTCTCGGCAGTACTTATTTTACTCTCAGAAAATTGCAGGAAGAGAAAAAATTTTTTTTAAAAAAATCAAGAATCCTGTAAATTGATCTAGTTCAGCGAAGTTAATAAATGAACTTACATGAACACTAGTTTGCAACATGGATTACAGCAATAAATACTTTCACAGTTTCTTCCATGGCTACAAAAACCCAGCTTATTTAATTATACACCAAAAATTGTAACTAGATGTCAGCTTGTACTACTAACCTGACACAGCATATGTATTTTGAGTTTTATATACCCCAAATAACAACAGCACAACAGCGAGAGCAGTAACTTGCTGGTCACAGACAATGCACTTTGATTTTGTTCCTTTCATTTAATCAGTCCTTTTGTGCTTCAACAGGTATCTCTTTAAATGTTAAGCACAAAAGTTCAAGCACATTAGCAAAAGCAACCACCTAAAAAAAAAAAAAGTGTAATGGTAGTGGCTGTGGTGGAGAGTAACAGAGAGCACAGAAGCAGAAATCTCTTCCCTTAAAAACACAATGAATAGAGACATTACTTTGTCTTCTTGAAAAGACTTTTTTTTCTTTTCTGGTAGCATGTGGCCACTAGATGCAGAAACACTGATGGGGAGTGGCACAACATAGTCAGCACGAGAGCTGGGAACTCCCTACTACTGCAGCCCATTAAATAGCCAAGCATCAGCTTGTCCCCGCAAAGGTTTTGAGTTCCCAAAGCCATGTACCACTAAAACCACACAGGTAACAGATCAAATCCAACGAGTTCCTTTTAACTGCTTCTGTGGAGGGGTAGCGAATGAGGCAGTCTTTCAGCACGTCCTTTTGACAGACTGTATAAGCTCAAGACAAAATCAGTACGTTTACGGGTTTTTAAAAATCTTACTCTACTTTTACTAAGGATTGACATTGACCCCAGTGTAAAAAAATCTGTGTACACAGAAGAAAATATTTTCAAACAAACTTTACAAACAGAGCTTCATTCCATCACTGTTGCTATATAGTCACAGAATCACAGAATCAATCAGGTTGGAAGAGACCTCGGGGATCACCGAGTCCAACTGTTGCCCTGACACCACCCTGTCAACTAGACCATGGCACTAAGTGCCATGTCCGGTCTTTTCTTAAACACATCCAGAGATGGTGACTCCACCCACTTCCTGGGCAGCCCATTCCAATGTCTAATAACCCTTTCTGAAAATAAATTCTTCCTAATGTCCAACCTGAACCTCCCCTGGCGAAGCTTGAGGCTGTGCCCTCTTGTCCTATCACTAGTTGCCTGGGAGAAGAGGCCAACTCCCACTTCACTACAACCTCCCTTCAGGTAGTTGTAGACTGCAATAAGGTCACCTCGGAGCCTCCTCTTCTCCAGGCTAAACAACCCCAGCTCCCTCAGCCGTTCCTCGTAGGTCATACCCTCCAGACCCTTCATCAGCTTGGTCGCCCTCCTCTGGACTCGCTCCAACACCTCAACATCTTTCTTGAAGTGCGGGGCCCAGAACTGAACACAGTACTCGAGATGCGGCCTCACCAGTGCCGAGTACAGGGGGACGATCACTTCCCTAGACTGGCTGGCTACACTATTCCTAATAGAGGCCAGGATGCCATTGGCCTTCTTGGCCACCTGGGCACACTGCTGGCTCATGTTTAGCCGGCTGTCGATCAGCACCCCCAGGTCTCTTTCCGCCGGGCCGCTTTCTAACCACTCCTCCCCCAGCCTGTAGAGCTGCATGGGGTTGTTGTGGTCGAAGTGTAAGACCCGGCAGTTGTTCTTGTTGAACCTCATGCCGTTGGTCTCGGCCCATCTATCTAACCTGTCCAAACCCCTCTGAAGGGCCTTCCTACCCTCCAGCAGATCGACACTCCCACCCAGCTTCGTGTCATCTGCAAATTTGCTGAAGGTGCACTCAATCCCTGCGTCTAGATCATCTATAAAGATATGGAAGAGCACCTGCCCCAGAACTGAGCCCTGGGGAACACCGCTAGTGACCGGCCGCCAGCTGGACTTTGCCCCATTCACCACCACTCTCTGGGCTCCGCCATCCAGCCAGTTTTTAACCCATTTAAGAGTCCACCCATCCAAGCCCTGGGCAGCCAGTTTGTCTAGGAGGATGCTGTGGGAGACAGTGTCGAATGCCTTACTGAAGTCTAGATAGACTACATCCACAGCACTGCCCTCATCTACTAAGCGGTAATAATATAATATTATTAATATAATTCTCCCTCTGAAGTAAACACTAGCTTTACCTTTCTACTTCATAACCCTCAAAATTACTCATCCATGCTTAAAAGTTAAAATCAGAAAACTAGCATGTTTGTAACTTAATAACTAAATTAACTTTTTCACCCATTATGTCCATAGCTCAGCTTCATTTTTTAAGCAAAGTGTTTCCTGCAGATTCAAAGTTACCTTATTTAGACCTTGCAGTGTTAGCATAGAATAATCTGGAAACCCATTTAGTGACTTCTGCAGTAAAGATGAAATTCATTATCTGCTAAATGGAACTTCAGTACAATCCACATATAATAAAACTACAAGGCAATTAAGTTTCTAAAGAAGAAATTAATCTGGCCTGCCACCTGTAAAAAACCAGCATGCTCTCACTTTCCTCACTGACATCAACCAAGGCCATATATGCTGACCCTAAAAAAAAAAAAAGGGGGGGGGCGGGGGAAAGCAGCAGGTGTCCCTCCAATACACAAACCCTCTGACGCTGAATATATTTTTAACTGTAACATCAGATTCTGAATCTTTTCAAAGCAAACGGAATAAAGAGCAAAACGAATGCAATTAGTGCTTTTTCCAGTTAACAGCTTTTTGTTAATAACAACACAATCCAACTACAGCCGCAAAAACAAAGTTCTGCTGTGAACAGTGTTTAAGCCTGCCTTTTGCTCCCAGCAAGGCTGACGCAGCTGATCTCAAGCATTCAGAATCCAGCCTTAACCATGGACTGCTTTGCAGTTGGTTTTTTTTGTTTGTTTGTAAAGTTACCTCTCATTGTTGAAAGTACCAGAAAAATGCCAAGCACTTGCAAGATGTCAAAACAATTAAGTAACTAATATTAATTCCCAAAGAAGCCAAAGCCATTTCAGTACAAAGCAACAAGTTAAAACTTGTGTTTTCTTAGGACTTTTGTCTAGCTATATGTTGCAAAATTTCAACATGCACATGTCAAATGCAATGCTCAGAACCACAGGCTTAGCATCTCAGGCTTAGGATTTCATACCCCTTCATTCAGCTTCTTCTGGGTTATAACAACCAACGGTACACACTTAATTATGCTTTATCATTTTGATATCATCCTAAGTATTTACAGTCTGAAAATTAATCAGTAGTTCAGGTGAGAGCCTGAGAATTAATGAGCACCTCAGGACATGCTCCTCCTCTCCATCTGTGCCTTTACTTCCCTGCTATTATTTGAAGATGTTCACAGTTGATGCACAACAAAGCACTTCCACAGCTGAGACACCACGTTACTTCATTAGGAATGCAAATAGCTCTTTTCCCCATGCAATATTAACTAAATAAACACACATACAAAATGCGTGCCTGTGCTGCAAGAGTAAAGATCTTCTCGTCCGTAACAGCTCTGGAGTTAGAAAGAGATCTTATAGACAAACTGCTGCATGTGTTACGCAAACAAATGACTGACCAAGCTTCAGCCCTGCAAGCATGAGAGAAGGGATAATCTTTTTGAAAGACATGAGAACTTATGCTGATTGACAGCTGCAAAACTGCAAATTTCAACTCCATTGCACTGAAAATAATTAAGTTCTGAAAAAGAGGCTCACTCTAGTAAAAGGCTATAGATCAGTTCTAGTCCACAAGGAAGCAGTCGATTTTACAGTGCTGGCTTCTCTGTTTTCAGTTCTTTATACAGATGCCTAGGCATTTATTGCAATGTTTAACCTGCTGTAAAAGGCGCAGTAATGAGCAGAAGTCCACCTACCATTTCCACTGGGGCTACAAGGAAGGCAACAAAGAAATTGTTGCCCTCAAGGATGAGCAAAGGAAAGTCCAAGGAAGCAGGGCAAAAGGGAACAGGAAAACCAAGCCACTGGTCTGTATGAAAAAAGAAAAAGCAGAAGCAAGACAAACAGCATGCACAGAACGGCAAGATCAAGTTTAGCGTAAAAGCAGATATAACTTTATTGTCTCTATTTTAATTCATTTCATTTAAAAAGATGCAATTACCTAAACACTAAGGCTGTAAACAACAACAATAAAACCCCAGCTGCTATACTTTTAACAGGGAACTGTGTGTCCATGGATCAGAAAGAGCTATCTCTAAGACTATGGTGGTACATACTACAAATATATCCAAAAACCACTGCGCAAGTCTGCTTCTGCATAAGCCATTGCCATAAAATAGATCATAAGAGAAACTGAGACACTACACAAAGCAAGGAACGCACTCCATTTACAAGACTGATTACCCAGGCTAGCTACTGAAGTCAAGAAAAGTAAATTACTCCCTCTCATGTAAAAAATCATTTGTTAAATATTCATTCACTACTTTCTCACAAATATGGAAATTTAAGGGAAGACAGCCATTTATAACACTATGTTCTCTGATCAAGGCCATACCAGTTCTGCCTTTAAGGCACAACTCCCTTCTGAAGCAAGGTATAAGCAACCTTCAACAATGGACCTATCATCTCCTGGAGGACTTTCAACCACTATCCTCTGGGCTTTATTTCCATTTCCTGCTGCAATCCAATGTCCCTCCTCAGACATGTCCTGGAGTTTTCAAAGCTTTCAACAGTGTAGTTCAAGCAACATTCAGAAACACCCATTTTGAAATACACAATACAAATTTGGAACAAAACTTAGGCAATGTAGAAAAGTCAATCAGAAACGAGTGGCTTGTGTCATCATGGCATCTCTCAACTGTCCATATGAAGCACTAAAACATGAACATTCCCTCAGTAAGGTCTTTAAATTATAAATATACAGAAGACTGTTGAGTTTACGTTGCAGAAAAGCATCACAGTACAGAGCAGCGAGTGTGCTCTGAGGAGGCAGCATATTTAAGTCATCCTAAGTTTTCAGACATCAGAATAACTTCCATGAAGACAGTAAACAAATGGAAAGAGAAGCAATCTTAACACACTGGTTGGAAAGCATACATTTAAAGGCTGACATTTCAGAACCACAACTGTCAGAATAATCATTAGACTAGGGAAAAAAGAGTGTTTGGGGAGCTGTTTAGATAAGAAATATCATGACCCTTAAATTTAATTTTTAAAGTGACTGCCAGCTGTTACAGATTTTCAACAACTTTCTGGCTCCAAAGAGATGACAGTGGGGATTGAAGTTTACTTAGCCTTTTTGCAGGGTCATATTCTTACATTTCAGGTTAGATGACAGACTTAGAAACTCCCTCACTCTGACTCAGGTCTCTAGAGGAACTCACTAACTGCAACTAGCATAGGTTTCATTTTGAAAACAAAAGTTCCCACCATCTCTGGTAAATCTTGCCTTTATAAGTTCAATATTTTCTAAGTTACGGTGTGAGAACAGAGGACTAGCTCCAGAAGTATCCTTCCAACAAAACCCAGTCCTGACCAAAACACACTGCCGGTACTTCCAGATACGTGAACGTTTCATTACAGCTTATTTCCAACTATCTACTGCAAACCTACAAGCTCACCGCTTCCCCCTCAAAATCTATCAGCCTGGGTCACAATTCCAAAACTAACTGGGGACCAGTAGAGGAATTTAAATGATATTGTGTAACAAGGATATTGATAAAAACATTAAAAAATAAAATCAGCGATCTGGGAGATCAGTACGGATTTTCTCTTAGATCACCTGTGACCAGCTTTGTTTACTTGCAAAAATCACCTGCCTAGTGCAGGAGGTGATAAAACCCACCCAGGTTAGAAGGGCTGACCTTCCAGACCAGGTGGGACTGGAAGTCCTCCCGACGGTATTTGTCCTCGCTCTCCAAAAGCTCTCCGTGCCGAGGCACAGACAGAGCCCGGCTCTCAAACCCCTCGCTCCGGGAGCCAGCGGCCGCCCGAAAGGCGGGCGGGACAGAGGGCGCTGGCGGGCTGCCTGCCTGCCTGCCGGCCGGCCGGCCGGCCGGCCGCCGCCGCGCTCGCTGAGGTACGGGCCGCGGCGGCCTAGGGCTGGCCGCGCCGTGCCACAGGGCCAGCGGGCGGGGGAGACGGGCGGGGCGAAGGTCCGGCCCCCGCGCTGCCCGCGCCTGAAGCCGTAAGGCGGGTGCCCCACCGGCGGCGAGGAGGGTCCGGCCTGGCGGGGGCTGCGCTCCGCAAACTGCTGGAATTCGCCGAGAAGTTGAGACGCCGCTTCACGGGCGGCCGGGGAAGCGGGGAGGGGGGAAGGACGGGACGGCTCCGTACCAGCGGTGAAAGGAACCTCCTCCCGCTGTCGCTACCTGCTGATGAAGCCATCCCCATCGCCGTCGCAGGTCTGGAAGAGGCGCCTCATCCTCTCCTCCTCGCCCGTGCTGGAGGTATCGCTGCTGCTGCTGGCGCTGCTCACCTCAGCTACGGCGGCTGCCGCCATCATGCGCCTAGCTCCGGAGGAGGAGGAGGCGAGGCTGCCTCAGGCGCCCGGGATTCCCAGTTCCACCGCGCCTGCAAGTGCGAGCGGCAGCACAATGCCGGGGGAGGGGGCGGGCAGCCCCGCCGCGCGGCCCCGGCCCCGCATCCACCTTCCTCCAGGCGCGGCCCCGCGGGGGCAGGCGGGCGAGCAGGAGCCGGAACGCGGCGGCGAGGGGCTGGCACGGCCGGGCCGGCCGCGCTGGAGCCCCGCCTCGGCCGGGACCCCTGGGAGCCGCGCTGAGCGCCTGGGCTCAGAGCGGGGAGGCGGCGGCCAAGGCTGCCAGTGTGTCTCCCGGCACGCCATCCTCCTGCTTCCACCTTGGCCCGTCGTTCCGCCGGCCCCTCTCCCGGTGCCAGAAACCACGGCGGCACTGTGAGTGAGTGGCCCAGACAAATCGGGGCCAGCTGCCCTCGTGAGTGTGGTTACGCGCCCCACTGGAGTCCAGCCCCCAGGCGCTGGGCAAACCTCACACAATCCGGTGGTCTGTGGTTCGCTTGTTTTCCTTTCACTGGGCAGGCCCAGCGCGCTGCTTCGGGAGCGCTGCGGCTGGCCTGTGAAAACCAAGCCTAGACAAGCTACAACAAAACCCAGCATTTCAGTAGCCCTGTGTTTGCACATCAGGCTGTTTGACGGGGAATGGAACAGGTGGGAGTGTTCTGGGGCACAGAGCACTAGCCCCTCTGGACAGATCCAGTTCCTTTCCACTGATCAAATTTTGCCCAAAAAGTACATAATTTGTTTTTCTGCTCCAACAATTCATCGTCACATAGCGCTCTGAACTTGTTCATGGCTTATACCTCTCCCTGTCTCGTTTGCATTTAGAGAAAAGTAATTTTCTTTTCAGTCTTCATGTTGCCAGACGAAAAAACATTTTGATTTCACATGTATAGGATAGCTTCTTAATTTCCTTTTGTATCCTTGGCACCCTTTTCAACAGCTAAGTTTTAATTAGTCCTCTTATTCATGTGAAAAGAACTGATACACGAACAGTACCAATGGCAATAGCTTTTATCTCTACTGGAAATAAGTATTTTGAAACGGCCTAGAACAGCACTTGGCTGTTTCACAGTAGCATTATGTTTCTTACTCCATCATCCTGTGATTAATTAGGTCAGCTAAGTTTCTTCCTAACCTATTTGTGTATACGGAAAAAAAATCTAGTTATTAAGGACATGCATTTCTCTCATATTATCAGATATTATCCTTTTCCTATTACTTCAGTCTTTGAAGACACACAGTTCTTCCCACATAACAGCTTGATCTTCCTTGTTGACAATGGCTCATAAATATGCAAAGCCAGCAAAGTTATCACACTTCTCTCGTTGCACAGTCTCTTTCAAGTATAATAACTGATGGCAATAGTTCTAACTGTTAATATTTATTGTACCTTGATTAAGTCAGTCATTAAAAGGCAAAGAGTCTCTATGGTGTTTTATTAACTAAAACTACTTGCAAGTGCAAGCATGCATACACTCACTCTCATGTTCTCTCAGTCTCTGTAGTTTTCCAAATTAGGTTGCTCACGCTGGTTCTTGCTGTATGACCAGAGCACTGGGGTATGGAGCCAATGCACTTCCCTACTCTTTCAAGACAATGAAAGCAGAGAATACTGCAAGTATCCTTCTTTCAGATTGCAGTGTGTAATCTTTGAAGATTTACATCATGCTCCACCTTTTGACTTACAATGGTCTCACTCTTAATTCTTAGCACGTGCTTTTTCTCAGTCCTATGTAGGATGTTGCTCATGTGTGAGACCGGTTGTTTACTGCAGCTGTTTGTTTTACATTGAAGACTGGATGAGCTGGGCAGTGACAAGACCATTTTCTTCAACCATACCCCATAGACTAGCTGTTCAACACCACACGCAAGAATTCTTGCACACGTTTGCAAATATAGCACATGATTCTTCATATTAAGAATTAAAATTCTTAACCATACAGAGTCCTAAAACAGTGTTTCCTGACAAAGCTGCCAACACCAATGTAGCAAGATTGGATCCAAAACACAGCAATAAGAATCTCCAAGAAGGGCCTCCTCCATTGTGATGCTATCTTCCAAGCCTCAGAGTTAGCCAGTTCTTACCGTTTTCTTTTTTTAAACTAATCCCCCACATCTTCTCTAATCTAGCTAAATTTCCCAGTTGGCAGTTTATCTTTTGTTGTCAGTTTATCCACATGCTTTCTGCACTAGCTTTCTTTGCCCATCAGGAATTCATCCATTGCTTATATTCTCTCTACTCCTTGCTAATGACCTTTCTGAGCTGGCACAGTTATTTATACATTGAGTTTTTCCTGCTAGTTTTTCCCCATCTGGGGGATCAGTTGCAGTTAATTTTTGCATCTTCAAGGTAAGTCCCAAGACAACCTAGTGCTGCTAGACTTTTCCTAATAAAAAATCACTCGCACCAGTTCCTCCTAGCTGATAGGAATAGCTGATATCCTAGCTGTGGTATGGCGTGCAAGACAGTATTTGTATCATGATCCACACCTAATTTTTAAAAAGATACACCACATTGGTTGGGAAGCGGCACTCTGAGCTGTAGTTCCCCACATTCTGGTGCCTGCTGTGAATTATGTGGCAGTTCACTCCTGAAGCCAAAAATGTGAGTTTCATATGGCAAAAACCATGTTTAAAACAGAGAACATGCTGTGCAGTAGAAGGTACAATCCTTCCTGAAGTGCATTCTCATTGTCCCTGGTGGGAAGGGTGTGTGGTGTCCAGGAAGTTATGAAGAGAGAGCAAGGAAGGAGGACAAGGAGTGAGCCCTCCATATGGCTGCCTATCCTCTCTCGGAAAATAGGCTTGATATTTCTCAAAAGAAGAGAGTTTGTGGGCTTTCTTTTTGAAACTGTGGATCTTAACTGTCAATCTGTTTTTTGGTTATCTTTACATCTAAGTTAAATGAATCCTTCACGCCTTTGGAGCCCAACACGTCTCTGCACACCAGCTGACGTACAGCTGGGACTCCTATGGACAGTGGCTCTTCCTGCCAGGGCGCAGCAGGGGCAGCTGCTCGCCCGAGGGTTGTGGGGGCTGCCCAGGGAGGCTCAGCCCCAGGCATCGGGCACCTCCCTGGGGATAGCCAAGGCCCACCTGGCTCAGCCACCAGGCACTTTCATATCATATGAATTTGCACATGTATACCACACTAATATGATGTGGGTGATATGCCCACATCTATACACCTCAGCTGAATCTGTGCTTAGCCTATACAATCTGTGCCAAACCTATATAATAGCTAAGTAAAAATTATTATTTCCTATGTAAATATTTTTTTTCAATTAGGGAAGTGAAATTAATAGAAATATTTTATTTTCTGTCACATAACTTACAAAATGCATACTTCTGATGTTACTGTAACATAGATCGGGGTGATAGCTATTTAAATTTCTGCAACTGCTTTGGTATTCAGACTGCAGATTTTGATGTACACAAGGATTGAAAGCAATGCCTGGTGGTATCAAAGGAGAGATTATCCTTTATTTCGTAGGCTTCAATATAAAGACCATCTCTGTTTATTGGTCTTCAACGTAACAAAATTTAAAGTAACAGACATACAATTTGAGTTTAAATAAATATTATTTAAAACATCTTCATCTACAGCAAAGTGTATTTGCTACCAACAGAGCCATGGTTTAGCTAGCTAATTTAGCTAATTGCTAGCTGAATGCTCATCAAAATCATGATGTATGAAGTCACTGTATTATCCTTCTCACATTACTTCGTTTAGATCTACCTCACATCACAGATGTAGAATTTCAAGCTCCAGCTACATGTGTAAGTCATGTGCAGCCTTTACTGTGGAGTTCTTATCAAGCAGAGCTGGCTGAAAATTCTTAAAACAGTATTTTCAAAAGAAAATAACTTTTTTGGTTAAACCATTTTTTTGTGATTTTTTCCTCCTGCTCCAAAATATGATATGCAAAACTGAGATATTTTATCTAAGATTGAAAAGTTTCATTTATATAGAATGTTAATGCCAATTTTTGAGAAGCCTCCTATTCATTCTTTACCTTTATAATGCTCAACCATCTTGTAAAACTTTTCTGTTTTAAAGAGTGTGCTTTTGCTGGATAATAATGAATATAAATGAAAACATATTTGCCCTTTTCCCAAAAATGTCCTAAAACACACTCTCCTACCCAATACAATTTGCTAGTCCTGGATCTTGCATATGGATCCTCAATTTGGATCTGCATACATGACAGAACATTTGATTTCCTGCATTTCTTTTGTATACACGTAAACAAAGATACTGAATATTTCCACTGTTTTTTATCAAAGTCTATTATTTGAATCTATATCTCTGCTAACAAAATACTACTTTGATAGAAAAAAATGGGGACACTTGTAAAGATAAATGGCCTTTTTGTAGACTGTGACTATGAGGTAACCTTGATAACTTCTTATTTCTGCAGACTACTGATGGCTGCAATAGTTAAACACATTCTGTGCTTCAGAAAATTTCTGTGACGCAGGTCTAATTTTGGTCAAAATATTTCAGTGAGACAGTATTCTATCAGGAAACAACAATTCTGTCTAAATAAATCTCTCTAGGTTACATACCAGTTCCACTCAATTCCAATTTCAGCAGAGACATGAATGACAGGTATGAAATCTCTCTGCCTTCAGTCTGCCCCTCAACCTGGTAAGACATGGGACCCCTGCAGTTTTCCTGCTGCCTTTATGATATGCTCCGGACGCAGTAAGATCTGTTAGCACAGAATCATTCCACGCTCCCTCTTGCCCTCTGTCATTTGGTCGCCCCGGAAACTCCAGCTTGTCATTTTAGGAGAGAGGAGTAGTGGAGACAGTTACTGGAAGAACTGGGGCGTATTTGACCCTGTTGGGAACCATGCCCTTCCCAGCCCTCAGTCTGGATATATTGCTGAATTCTCCGGATGCCTTGGGCTCCACAGGACGTTCCTGTTTTCCCCTCAAGGTTCAACAGCCCAAGATCTGGAGTGCTCAAAGTGGGGACCTGAGAGAGCTAGTTCTACAATGACAGAATAAATTAGAGAACTGTGTAAACTTCAACACCTGTATTTATGGAGTGTCCAAGTTCCACAGGATATTAAAGGAGAAAATTACAAAGAACAAAAAGATACTGATGTATAATATTGCTCACCTTTTGCTGCTGCTATGGTAGATTTCTGCCTTAAATTATTGAGCATGCAGGATTTGTGCAGAATTGAAAGTGATTTTGGGTTACAGGTGTTATGGGGTACTCAAAGTAAAAATCCCCAATAAAGTCAGTGGGGTGTCTATAGACACAATATTTACTTTGAATCAGCTACAATGAAACAGATTATGCCGCAACTAAGCCTCATGTAGCTAATATCTTTTACATACTTTAAAGCTAAATCCTAAATATAGTAGAGACAATTGTACTATGTAACAGTTAGACATACTTAAAAGGGTGACCATGATACGGATAGCCAAACCAAAGACAAATATATGATTATTCCTAGAGAGAGATTAAGTATAACTGAAGATGATATCTTGCTGGATTTACAACTTGGTTTCTAAGCACTAATCTTGAAGGAAAGACCATCAAATAACCCATCAATGAGGAAACAGTTACATGAGTTCTATTTTGTATCAAAAAGTACCATATTTGACAATGGAAAATATGTGAAAAGGAAAGAATAAAAAAATGGACTAATGAAGCACAAAATAAGCAAAGAAAACTCATTAAGATCCAACAAAAAAATGAAACCTCTTTGACAAATATTATCTTGTCATAGAAGACAGGGAATTGTGCTAGACGATGTAGTTTTATAACTTTTTTCCCAATGAACAAAAAACACATAGCAAACAAAATCTAAGCATTTTCCCCTCTCCACAATAAGGTAGAAGATATAATTTTCTTCATAAATTGGAACAGGGGGCGATGATAAACAGTGCAGTATATTCACTGAAGAGAAAAGCCTGTTGCACACTCGTAGAGGTAATTTACAGTTCAGAGTGATTTGGTCAGGATTTTTAAAACAAATTACATACATAACCAGTATGCCTTTTCTTTGTTTTTATGGTACGTAGAGAAACTCTGCTACATGTGTTTCTTGGGAGCTTGTATTTTACCACATATACCTTCAAAATGTAAAAATCTGACTGAAGGAAACTGAGTGTCAGCTCCGGAAATGGAAGCTGTCACTATAGCTCTGAATCTCTTCCTGGCCTCAGCTGGCTCAAGCACGGCACTATGATAGCGCACCTCCACTCCTTTCTACGATGAGATTCATACCTTTGTGTTGTGCTTCCAGTGTGGTGTAGATGTATCAGCTGAGGTCGATGCTAACTTCTGCTCTCAGCGGTTCTCTCCACTGAATGGAAAAGTGTGACTTTACCTTCTAGATTCATATTGTTGTTTTGAATATTTTATTCAGAAAAAAAAAAAGAAAATAAACTCCTATCTTGGAACCTAAATGAAATGAAACCTAAGTGACCCAAATGGTTCAGAAATAAGAGGTGAACTGGGAGTGTGTAAGGATGGTTCCTTGAATTCTTATGGTTCTCAGGTCTCATCTCAGAACCACAGCGTGGTTTGTGCAGGCAGATACAGCTTCTGTGCCTTTAGAGAGACTCAAAGGTAAGTAGCCATGGCAACATTTTTCCTGGACAAAGGCTGCAGGCTTAAACTAGCTTGTCACTTTCTTCTTTACCTTATGGCCAACAAACTTGGACGTTACTAGATGATATTGCCCTGCCTCTGAGGCCTCCTACCATCTCCTTGTCCTGAAACCCTTCGTGAGGACATGTTTTGGCAGTGAATGAGGGCAGAGAAAAAATCAGTGTAACTTGTAAAAGAGTGGCAATGAATAAAAAATTGGTTTCATGGGTCCCTAACAGAGGTGTGTGGTTAGTCTGATTTTCTAGAGTTAATAAGATACAAGCTTTGATTAAAATTTATCCTGGACTTGATACATTTGTAAAGTCTTGACATTACATAATAAGGACTGTGAGCTCATGCTGCAGCCTTCTTATTCAGTTGAATAGGAGCAGGATTTCTGTCTTCTACTCTGCTGCCTGTTTTCATTAAACTTTGAGGAATTTGGCATCTGAGACTTTTACGCCCTCCTTCATTTTTGGTTTAAACTGTTAAAAAGGTTCAAACATTATTTAAGGAAGGACTGAGAGCAGACAGATAGAAGCACACATGTAAATATCTACACACACTGCTACACCATTGATCAGACTGATCAATAGACTTCTTCCCTTATGTCTCAAAAATAACTAAAAATGAAAGTGAATAAGGGCAGTAGAAGAGACAGATGAACAAGAAATTATGTGTCTCTACATGGTACAAGAGGTAACATAAATGGGGAGGAGGCAGTCATCCACATACAGCCCACATTAGCAGCAAAAGTTCTGGGGAACTATCGGTGTATACAGCTGTGTGCAGTGAAGCAACAGATGCCCATTTTCACCACAGGTGATTTATTAAACAAATATCTCCCATTATAATTTCACATTAGCTATACTTCCCTAAATATGTGTAAGCACATAACTCATTTTATGGGATCATTAATAACCATAACAGCCAATACCTATCTGGTTACAAATTTACTATGATGTCTAAAATAAAAACATATCACAATGTCTTTTTGGTAATCAAGGAACTAAAAAAAATATAAACCTTGCATTCTTTCACTAACCTAATCTTGCAGAATCATATTAGCTCATCAGTGATTCTTGCATCATATTTCAAGAGATAACGTCTTACAACACTAAAATCTTTAAAAAAAAATTCACAAAAAGACTATTTTGCAGTCAAATCTGACGTGATACACAGTACATAATGAATATTTTTTTTTCGTAAACTTAAGTTACAGTTCTTTTTCTCTCAGTAGTGGCATCTTTTTTGGAATTTATAGCATTCACGAGAGAGAAAATACTCTGTAAAGTAAAAAGATGCCAGCAAAACCTGCTACATAATAAAAGTGCCTCTGAGGAGGGTAAAATAAGAATGCATAATTGTATTTGAATACGCAGATGTATTTTAGCATAAAACTCTGCTGCCTATTAATGCTTCTCATAAAAAATATACAAGCATTTGGACATATGGTAATAGATGGAAATAATTCCTACTCCAGGAGTTATTTGTTTTGTGTAAGCCTTAGCCAGAAGGTATTTCTGAGGCCAACAATGAAAAAGGATGTAAAAAGTCTTACAAGTTGTTAATTCTAATAAGAAAATCCACAGTTAGTAACTTTTATTAACAGAAAATGCATAAAGAATATATATAAACCACCATGTCTAAGAACTTGGATAGAAACAAAGGCAAAAACTGTTTTGTATATATGTTTTTCAGAATGATCTGTTGTCTGTTCCTGTTGTACTTCTACACCTCATACGGTCCTGAGCTGGAACTAGAATGCTAGACTGGGTGAAGATCTGGCTGAATGCTGAAAAGCGCTTCCTTTGCTCGTAGGCACGGACCTGTCTGTAAAGGCCGTTTCTCAAAAGCCTGAGAGAAGACATAAAAAATGGGAAGCTGGACATGTGTTACGCCACCATGAGGCATGCCCTACGCCACGCTAGTATGGGCATGTTTGGATCCCATGTGCTCCAGAGAGTATGTTGCTTATCCTCCTTCCCAGGGCTGCTGCCTGCACACAGGCCACTCAGGGCTGGAGGGCAAGCTCAAAGGTGGTCCAGAATCACCCAGTTTTTGGAAGTAAATTTGCCAAAACAGGAGACCAGTTTGCAAGTGGGCTTAAGGCACAATTCTGCCGTCACTCTTTTTTTTTTTTTCTTATGGTCAGTGCAGATTGCAACCAACTAGTTAGCAGAGCACGGCCCTCGTTGCAGCATGCAGTATATGGGTGACAAGTCCTTATCAAGAAAATCTTCCTCCTGCTTCACTGTAGGATGGAACTACTCTGTGTTCAGTAGATTTTGTTACCTAAATGCTGGCTCCTCTAATTTGTACCAGCAGTTTGGGAAGAATGATTTATTGGATTTTTGAAGTGTTTTTTAGGTACGTTTATAGTGAAAATCTATAGCAAGCAGATAGTTCAAATCATGCTCATTGTGCCAGCACTCCACTCATCTTTACAATGTGTTAAATTCAAACACTATATATAGTTTACTGAGTCAGGCTTCCTTTATTTCACTAATATTTTATGAGTTACTGTCTTAAAATCCTAGAGACAGATTAACTATCAACAGAGCCATGTTGGTTGTGAATTCAGGCCGCAGCTTTATTTTCCAGCAGGAGTATATAAAAATGATTCTTTCTTTCTCCATGTGTATCGTCACTGTGTGCTTTGAGTCATGTCTTTTCATTTGTCTGACTACACCTTCCTGTTTTTTTCACACTTAATAGCATTGGAGAGTCAACACAGCAATGAAAGAAGCAAGCTATGTGTGAAGACATTTGTTATGCATGATGCACTCAGGCTTCATCATGCTCTAAACTATATAGATGAGACCTAACTTAAGAGCTAGTTATTATCTCTGTGAGCTGTTGTCTATGCAAGATTGCAAACTGAGATCAGAGTAGGGCCTGAGGAATCATTTTGCAGAATCACGTTTTTTTTTGTAAGAAGACAAGATGGTGCTGTTAAGACACAGGCATTTCTAACAGATCTGGGTTCATAATTAAAGATTTCTGATGTGACTCTCAAACGAGTCATGATCTCTCATTTCTTACTGTTGATACCAAGGAAGAGAAGAGGAATCCTTATATTGTTAAGCTAAAGAGTTCAATTTTTCGTAATAAATGCGATGTGGTCTAACATGACAGTACTGAATGTCACAGAAACAGCTATAGGAAAATAGGATTAAGTACTTTGGTTGAAGATGTATAGGAGGATATCTGGATAAAAACTGAGAAAATTTTAAAAGTAACCTTACAATAGAGCAAACCTTCAGCTCCAGTGCCACGTCTCAGTGCAGAATTACGCTGAAGTGAGGTTTGTATAAAGCTTTGGTATGCAGCTTTGGTAGAGGTCTCTTAAGAGATATTTTTCAGGCAGCTACATCAGACAGTCAGCATTTATTTGCTATTTATTTAGTTCTCCATTTAAGTTCACACTTGAGGAATAGTTTGCTCTCCTTCAAAGTATTCTCCTTCTGACTGAGTGATGTTTCCAAAGCAACCTTCAATAATTAATCCTGTGTCATGTCCAAGAGGTTTTTTTTTTTCATATCCTCAGTGTGGAGTCAAAGGGCAGCAGCAAAAGACGATAGTTTCAGCCAAAGGATTATTTACTGATCTAAAGAATACTCAAGACATCAGCAAATCCCCCATAATGCTAAATGGCTGAAGAACTTTCCCTTGGAGTGCCATCTTGAAAAATTACTTGCATTTTACAAAATTAAGGCCAAGAAATACTTTACAGTGGAGAGGTTGAGGACTGCAATGATCTTACCCACCTACATTTAATGTCGTTCAATTAAATTACAGAGTTTATGACCAGATATCAATGCTACTATTTTAGTCACCGCCAATTGTAGGCTATTTCAATGATATACACTTTAACAGCCTAATGGAAAAACAACCACCAATCTCCTTCCATTTATAATACAATTTTGTTATTTAGCTGACATCAATTTTGGGCACGCGCCACCCCAGCGTTACTTCTACTTAAGACACCGGTGGAGAGCACTTTTGCCATCCCTCCCTGCGGAGGAAGGCAGGTTTCATTATTCAGCTTTCACGTTCACCGCAGTAACGGTGCCGGCAGCCGCTGGCAACTCGTCACGCCTCCCGCACCACTTGTGGTAATCGCCCCAAAGGCGTCCGTGACTGAAAATAACCTTCCAGCTCCCTGGGCCGGGAACTCGGCGCCTCCCCCACCCCGGGGACACGTGCCTCGGAAGTCCGAGGGAGAACCATCCCGCAGCCACCGGTGGGCCTTCAGCACCGCGCCGCCGCAGGCCGGCGCTGAGGAGAGGCGGCCAACAGCGGCCCACAGCGGCCCACGGCCAGCGGCGCTCACCCCTGGAGCCCAGGGGCCCGCCGGGGACGGCGGCGGGGTGCGCCTCCGCCCCAGCCACAGGATCCGGCACTCGCCACGCCCCCCAAGCCCTGGGGGCGGAGCCTCCGCCGGGCGGGAGCCGGGGCGGGGGAGGGGCAGCTCCTCCTTCCCGCCCTGCCCCGCGCCGCTCACTGGCGTGGAGACGCCGCGGTGCTGTGACCGTAGAGTGCGGCATTCGGCGGGCTGCCCGCGCCGCCGGGACTCGCCGGGTCGCCGTCTGCCCGCGCGATCTCTGCGACATCTCCGGTCGCCCCCCCGGGCGGTCGCCCCCCCGGGCGGTCGCCCCCCCGGGCGGTCGCCCCCCCTGGTCGCGGGGCCATGTCGCGGCCTAGCAGCGTCTCCTCGCGGCAGCCCGGCGGGGGCTCGGGGGGCTCGAGTACCCGCGTCGCGGCTGCCTCCGCCGGCCCTACGGCGGGCCGCAGCCGGGGCAAGGGGCTGAAGGATGTCCGCGTCGACGAGGAGGTGGAGATCGCGGTGAACCTCGCGCTGGAGCGGTTCCGGTACGGGGAGGAGAAAGGTGCGTAGCGGCAACTAGGCCGCGGGGGAGAAAGGGGTGGGGGGGAGGTGCCCCGCCTGGCAGGTGGCGGCGGCCCGGCGGCGAGGCGGGCGCTGGGGCTGCGGGGGGCCGGGGCGGCTGCGAGCATCTGGCCTGGGCCGGCGGGGCGAAACGAGGCCCGGAGCGGGAGTGCAGACATCTAGGCCCGGAGGCTCTTCGTGTGTTCACCAACGGAAGCCTGTCCTCAGCTCCTTTCTGCCCGAGCAAGATGGCTCTCTTGCGAACCCTGCATCGCTTACGGGTATGAAGATACAGCGCGGCTGTTAGTCCTGTTGTTCACGGGAGAATGTGGTAGGTTTGGGGATTGAAAAGCTCCTAACATCGAGATAATATGTCGAGAATATTGCGTGTTATGTTTGCTCTTTTTATTCTCTTTGTAGAAATGGAATTTCCTTCTTCTTTTACTAGTACTGAAAGAGCATTTGTTCACCGTCTCTGTCAGTCTCTTGGACTGATATCTAAAAGTAAAGGGTAAGTTGGAGTCTGATTTTTATTTATTAATTTCTTTTTTTGTGGAAAATGTATGGAATGTCATGACTAGCGTTAAAATGATCTGTGTTTCTAGCATATTCTGCCCTGTTGCAGGGAGTACTGCTGGAGAGAAAAGATTAAAAAAGTAAGATAAAAATAAGTATCTTTGTGTTTTGCTTTATGTCTAGTTAAAAGAACTTGTGATCTGCTTAGTTTGAAATAGCTTGCCCTTATACTGTTTTGTGCATCTTATGGGTCCATGAGAAAGCTGTGTAGCGTACTATATGGGGTCTGTCTGGGATGGAGTTAACATTCCCCATAGCAGCCCTCGTAGTCCTGTGCTGTGCTTTGTATTTGTAGCTAGAACAGTGTCGATAACACATCAGTTATCGTTGTGTTGATGTGATATCACAGATGTGTTGATGTGATAACACATCAGTTTTGGCTGCTGCTGAGTGGTGATCGCACAGCATCGGGGCTGTCTCTACAGCTCGCCCATGTCCCCCAATTAGGAAGAGTGTTGCCAGCAGGTCAAGGGAGGTGGTTCTTCCACTTTGCTCAGCACTGGTGAGGCTACACCTGGAGTGCTGTGTCCAGTGCTGGAATCACCAGTAGGATAGAGACATGGACATACTGGAGAGAGTTCAGTGAAGGGCTACCAAGGTGATGAAGGACCTGGAGCATCTCTCCCATGAGGAAAGGCTGCAGCCTGGAGAAGGCTCAGGGGGATCTCATCCTCATAAATACCTGAGGATAGGGTGCAAAGAGGACAGAGCCAGGCTCTTTTCAGTGGTGCGCAGTGACAGGACCAGAGGCAATGGGCACACCCTGAAACACAGGAGGTTCCCTCTGAACATCACGAAACACTTTTTCACTGTGAGGGTGACCTATCACTGGCACAGGTTTCACAAGGAGGTGGTAGAGTCTCCCTCCTTAGAGATGTTCGGAAGCTGTCTGGACCTGGTCCTGGGCAACTGGCTTTACATGACCCTGCTTGAGCAGCAGTTTGGACCAGATGACCTCCAGAGATCTGTTCCGGTCTCAGTGGTTCTGTGATTCTAAGTTGCTGAGATAGAAACTACTGTACACTGGGAGCATAGTCATGGGAACCGTTGCAGTTTGTTTTTCCAGTCCTGCCAACCTTTACATGGATGTGCACATTCACATACAGTTCCAGCTTCAGTGTTTTTGCTGTTCTGAAATGTTATCTTGCATTGACCAGGAGCTGAACCCAAGCCAACAACTTAGAAAGCAGCTATGTTGCGGTGGGTTGACTTTGGCTGACTGCCAGATACCCAGCCATGTTTGGTCTGTCGCTCCCCCTCCTCAACAGGGTATGGGGAGAAAATAGCATGGGGTCTCTCCCAGAGGCTGAAGTTCCTTCAGGATAAACCTGTTCCACTGACGTCTCTTCTGTGGGCTTCAGGGGAATCTCTTCTCCAGCACCTGGAGCACCTCATCCCCCTCCTTCACTGACCTTGGTGTCTGCAGGGCTGTTTCTTGCTCACTTTTCTCATTCCTTTCCCTCACAGCTCCTGTGCAGCATTTTTTCCCTTTCTTAAATACATCATTATGGCTGAGGGGCTCAGCTGTGCTCTGCGGTGGGTCTGTTGGAGCTGGCTGTGTGTGGCACGGGGCAGCCCTGGCCTCTCCTCATGGAGGCCGCCCCTGCCAGCACCTGGGTACCTGCAGACCTCACACACACACCACTATACCACCCCTGCCAGGGATGGGGCAGTGGGCTCTTAAGTGTGACCTTCTGTTCTTATCCTGAGAAGTCGTTTTCAAAGTGTTGATATGTCATTGTAGCCCAGGCACAAGATAGCTCAGTTTCAAACGTATTTACGACAGTTCCTTGCATTTCAGTGTCATAGAGTTCAGTCTGAGAACAAATGCAGTGTTATGATTAAGTGTTTTGTAAATCTTTGATAGTGAACATCCTGGGAATCTAATTTGTTTTCCTGGATATCCTTAAGAATTGGGATATCACTAGAAGGCTGCTTGTTTGTTATGTCTGTTGATTTTTAACCTCTAAATCTCTTAAATTAGTCTAGAAATCAGTTTTGTGTGATACCTCTCAGTATTGATTGATAGAGTGATTGATGGAGCTGGCTGTCTTTGAGAAGCAAATGCAGTGATAGACCTTTAACAGAAAGGTAGCAGAACAGTGTTATGTTATGGAGGTCTAATTGTAAGGTTGCGCTGGGCATAGTCATCTGAAGTTTGCAGTGTCTGTACTGCACTACCTTGTGTGAGTAGAGGGTGGTTTTGATGGTGGATATTATGTATGCTTCTGTTGTTTTGGTGTGCGTTATGCTACATAGGACATTATTTGGAAGTTTCTAGTTATGGCATTGTATCTGAAAATAAACTGACAGCCATCTTGAAAGAGTTATGGTCAGAGATCATTACATAGAGGTAAATAGGTTACTTATTCCTAAAATACATTTTTTTTTTTTTCTTCCAGAAAAGGAGCAAGTCGATACCTGACTGTAAGGAAGAAGGACGGATCAGAAGTAACACATGCAGTAATGACTTGTTGCTTGGCTCCCAGTACAAAACATGCTGTTCGGAGTTTAATTCAGAGATTTCCTGTCACAAATAAAGAACGAACAGAACTTCTGCCAAAGACGGAGCGAGGAAATGCATGTGCTGTTGAATCTGGTATGTTCAGTGTGTCTTCTGATGTGGACTTATGAATCAACACTGCTTAAAAGGAAAAAATAACGCAACAACAAAACAAAAACCTTTCTTTTCTGTCTCCTCTCCTGTCCCAACTGACACTCTCCACCCCAAACAAACCCATTAATTTTCTTGACTTTTAATTGTTAATATAGGGTCTCTTAAAACTGGTGTCATGAGGAATTTAGGCAGTAATGTCACTCACATTCCAATATCTCCCTTGTGCCAAGTTACTTTTGAATCTTTGAGCCAGTTCCAATCAAATTTATTTGCAAGTACATTTCTGAAATGTGAGTTCCTGCAAGTTCCATGAGGTGAGATTGAAGAGAGAAGTGTTACCACGACTGCAATGTAAGAACACCCTTGTGAGAAAATGAGGCTGGCTGTTCTGCTTGTAGAAATTCATGTTCTTGATAAAATAAGAAGTTCATTCTTCGGTTCATTGTCTTCTGAAGTAGATTTGGTCCCTGAGAGACTACTATCTAGACGTTTTGATTTCTAGAATATGAAAGAGTTCGCTGGAAGACAAACTTCTGATACACTGTGTTTTTTTTTAAACAATGCTTTTAACAAGATTATTGCTTTAACAGTTATGAGTGTAAGAGTTATGTTGTGTTTCTGTGCAGAAAGCTGTGTGTAGTGCACGGAAAACACTTGTACCAGTATGCCTTCTTTCGTTGGCTGTTTCTGATTTATGATGGTTCATGCTTAAGCACTTACTTTCTAGTTTTCTTTTTCAGTTGTTTCAGTTGTTTAATAGGGTTGTTTAATGAACAGAGGGAAACTATAATCAGAGTACTGAAAAGAAATTCTTTAGGAATGCAAGGAATAGAGTAATGAATAGTATAAATTTTATCTTTACTTCTCCAGAATGGTTTTTGGCTCTTTTAATCTTTTAGCCTGAGTCTGTCTTGTTAAGACAGTGCTTGTAATTTAATATATTAGTCTGTTAATCACATTAAATATGTATAATTTAATTTACAGGAAGCTTTTAGTTCTTGTGGAAAATAATTATTAAGGAATTATAGAATAGCATTTACAATACTGAATTTGTAGTAGTCTCCTCAGAACACATGCAGGTTCTTTGGCTACTGATGCATTGCTTTCTAACAAATCACACTGTGCTGTGTGAGTCCAGGGGTCTAGATACGGCATAGTTCAGTTTGTATGATTTAAGACAAATCTTAGGACTAGAGCATTACGTTATGTAAGACTGATTGAAAGGAGGTCATGAAAGACCAGGGAGGATGTGAAAGAAGGCATATGAATCACAGTAAAGTTATCTTTTTCTCAGAGGATACTTGTCTGTTTGGAATAACTTAAAGGTTTATACAGTGAGTATTTCTAGGCAAACTGTAGAGGTGTGAATCTGTAAACACGGTACAAAGGCCAAGAAAATAAACCAGGCTGCTTTTCTTGGGTTTAGTTGCTGTTTCTTTTTGCTCTGCATGACCTTTTTTGACTTTGAGCAGTGCACTGGGGTAGTCTGTTTTTCTTCAAAATATCTATGAGAGTAATAACGCCTTTGAACAATATTTATTTCAAGCACTGTAACAGGATGCTTTACTATGAATATGGCTTTTAAATGTGTGATGGGTTTATCACTTTATCTATAGGAATGCATATAAAGTCAGGAATGTTCATTTTTCTGTGCAATTTTTAAGCAGTGCTTTAGTGACTTTTTTATCGCTCTAAGTAAATTGTTAACTTCTCTTCACAGAAAACAGAGAAGTGAACAAGACAAGTGGACGACTTAACAACGGTATCCCCCAGGTTCCAGTCAAAAGAGGGGAATCAGAGTTTGATTCCTTCAGGCAATCACTAGCAGTTTTTGAAAAACAGGAAGAAATTGTCAAAATAATAAAGGACAATAAAGTTGTTTTGATTGTAGGAGAGACTGGATCAGGAAAAACTACTCAAGTATGTTTCTTTAATGAAGTAAAAAAGATAACAGTATTTGTACAAAACTAATACCAATTTTGTAATATTTGTGTAATAAGGGGTTTCTGTATGCTAGTTCTAAGGCTTTTGTTTTCCTATATAGTCGGAAGTCTTGTGTTCGAATTCAGTTTCTTGCTTTTGAAATACTAAGCCAGCAGATATTTACTGAAAGCATAAATGGTTCTGCACAATTTTCTGATAGATACTAGGTTTTTGTTAAAATAACATAAAGTTTTGAAGGGAAAGTAGCTATGATTTTGTGTAGCCCTTTCCCTTCTACAGGTATTTCTCTTCTTAGTATCTAGAGTAGAATATTATTGTGGTAAAATGAAAGATCACCTACAGGTATTTTTTTATAGTTTTCTCTGAAGCAGGAGAGAGAAGCTTCAACTTTTTTTTTGAAACAGATTAAACTTAAAATCAGAAATTTATTTTTGCTGCCTTTCTTCTCTTCAAGTATGTTTGCAGTGACAATCTTATTGTGAATCCTTTTGCAACCTGTGTAATATTGAGACACAGTTAAATTGTTTCACTGTGGTAAAAAAGCTATGACTTACCAAACTAAGAAGTAAATTTAAACCACTTCTTTACAGATCCCTCAGTTCCTTCTTGACGACTGTTACAAAAATGGAACTCCCTGTCGTATATTTTGCACTCAGCCAAGACGTTTGGCAGCTGTTGCTGTAGCTGAAAGAGTGGCAGCAGAAAGAAGAGAAAAGATTGGCCAGACAATTGGTTATCAGATCCGATTAGAAAGCAGGTACTGATGGTATTTCTTAAAGTCAGTTGATCTTGTGTTGGTATCTTTAGACTTGTGTACATTTAAACTACAGTGTATTTGGGATACAGCCTAGTAAAAGCTCAGTATGCAAAGTATAGGTAGGGTATGTTATTTCAGGTAATGGAATAGCTAAGAGTGAAAGTGAGAGTTTTCCTCCTGTATTTTGCAGTTTCATGTAGTAAGTTGTCTTCTATAAGTGAATTGCAGGTGCTTTCTCTTGATTTCTTCTTGGGATTGTGTGTGGAATTCCTTGTCTTATTTTCAGATCAAGTCTACACTTTCCTCTTTTTTTTTTTTCTCCCCACTTTTAAAATGTATAGATCCAAAAGTTCTGCAAGCTTTGAAGATAGGTAGGAAGACCAGCATACTGTAACAAATGCTATAGAGTGAGAGTTGATAGGGGACATAAAAGGGAAAAAAGCAAAATTTGAAAGAGAATGAAGTTGAGCATTATTTACCAGTCTAGTTTGGGTTAAATTTACTCTTATTTCAGCTTTTACGTTTAAAGCATGAAGTGATACAAAAGCAGAGATTTCTAGGTCACCTGAGGAATTTGTTCCTAAAGCAGAATAGGAACGGATGAAAGTCTGAAGATGGTGTGAGGTTTCTAGATTCTCTGAACTGCATAGATAGTGGGATTTCCAGGAATGGGCAGCAGTTGGGATATGAGTGAGAAGAAGATGGCAAAAAGTATAGCTGGTTATGTTGCTTATATGGACGAAGATGCCACATAGCTAATGAAAATGAATGCTCTTCAACAACAAAGCCAAATTAAAGAAGAATTTGGATATGTGTACAAAAGCTCACAAGGCTATCGAGGGATTAAAAGAACTGGTAAAGATGAATTGCAAATAAGGTGGATGGTTAATATGTGGAAGTACTATGCTGGCTGAAGAAGAACAAAGTATAGGTCAAATCAAAATGGAAGAATTACTGGAAGCAGTGCAGAAAATCCTGCTTAAGAAGAATCAATAGAATCACTGAAGAGAAAGAGGAAAAAGGAGAGATTGAGGTGGTTACAGTAATACAGGAGTGTAATTTTTTGAGCTTTATTAACTATTAGCTGGCAGTCATGATTTCTAGAAGGCTGCTGAAGAAGAGAGAAGAGCAGAGATGGGTAAAGTAAAGCATTTTCATCTTGGATGTGTTCCTTGAATTTAATACGTAGGAGAATTTTTGAAAGGAGGAATAAATTCCGAACTTGGAAAGAAGTATGCATATGATAACTAGAGAGCTCATCTCTTCCAGAAAAGAACTGTAGAGTACAATACAAAGGAACTTTTTCAGTACTTAAGGTGGCAGTGCTGGAGAAAGTAGTGGTAATCACTGTTTTTACTTGTACAGCTAACTGCCACAGGTACTAGAATAGTAACTTTTAAAGATTTTTAAATTCTTGAGAAAAATTAAAGCATTTGAAAAGGATCAGCTGATTTCTTTGTGGTTCGGTCAAGTATAGTGTATTGGGTTTGTGTGGCCAGGTTTTGGTAGTGGGAGGAGCTGCAGGGGTGGCTTCTGTGAGAAGCTGCTGGAAGCTTCCCCCATGTCCAGCAGAGCCAATGCCAGCCGGCTCCAAGACAGACCCGCTGCTGGCCAAGGCCAAGCCCATCAACAATGGTGGTAGCACCTCTGGGATAACATATTTAAGAAGGGGAAAAAACCCCTGCACAACAGCAATTGCAGCCAGAGAAAAGAGTGAGAATATGTGAGAGAAACAACTCTGCAGACACCAAGGTTGGTGAAGGAGGGGGAGGAGAAGGCGCTTCAGGCGCTGGAGAAGAGAATCCACTGCAGCCCATGGTGAAGATGATGGTGAGGCAGATTGTCTCCCTGCAGCCCATGGAGGTTAACGGTGGAGCAGATATTCACCTGCAGCCTGTGGAGGACCCCACGCTGGAGCAGGTGGATGTGCCTGAAGGAAACTGTGACCCTGTGGGCAGCCCACGCTGGAGCAGGCTCCTGACAGGACCTGTGGACCTGTGGATAGAGGATCCCACTCTGGAGCAGGTTTGCTGGCAGGATTTGTGACCCCGTGGGGGACCCATGGTGGAGCAGTCTGTTCCTGAAGGACTGCACCCCGTGGAAGAGACCCACGCTGGAGCAGTTCATGAAGAACTGCAGCCCGTGGGAAGGACTCATGTTGGAGAAGTTTGTGGAGGACTGTCTCCCGTGGGAGGGACCCGACACTGGAGCAGGGGAAGAGTGTGAGGAGTCCTTCCCCTGAGGAGGAAGGAGCGGCAGAGACAACGTGAGATGAACTGACCACAACCCCCATTCCCTGCCCCCCTGTGCTGCTGGAGGGGAGGCAGAGAAAATCAGGAGTGAAGTTGAGCCTAGGAGAAGGGAGGGGTGGGGGGAAGGTATTTTAAGATTTAGTTTCCATTTCTAATTACCCTACTCTGATTTGATTGGCAATAAATTAATTTCCCCAAGTCGAGTCTGTTTTGCCTGTGACGGTAATTGCTGAGTGATCTCCCTGTCCTCATCTCAACCCAGGAGCTTTTCGTTGCATTCTTTCTCCCCTGTCCAGCTGAGGAGGGGAGCAATAGAACAGCTTTGGTGGACATCTGGCATCCAGCCAGGGTCAACCCACCACATACAGGCAAATACAAGGACTGTATTCAAGCGTATGCTGAAGAGTTGGAACCTGTTTTTCCAAAGCAGTCCACACTGAATTTTCCAGTAAATTAAACAACATGGAGAGGTTCTCAAGGTTCTGTTTCACTTGCTTATTTATTTATATAAATTTGAATCTCACTCTGTTGATTAATCCATTGTCTGAAGTTTTGGAGCATAAGCGATAAGATTCCTTAGGAACTTTCTGGGAATAGGCATAGTTTAAAAACATAGTATGCATGAATTCTTTGAGAGCGTTATAATCTAATTCCACTTCTTGTGAGAAGCTGTTCAATCCTTTAATTTTCAGTAAGTAGGGGAAAGCTAGCAGCATTTAAATGGTGCAAAAAACTGAAGTATCTTTATGAACTGTTCAATAGGGTTTCTCCAAAGACACTGTTAACATTTTGCACTAATGGCATACTACTTCGCACGCTAATGACAGGAGACGGCACTCTATCAACTGTGACGCATGTTATTGTGGTAAGAATCCTGTTGTTTCATGTGAGATGGAGCAGTATGCATTACTTGTTAATTGGAAGATGAGGTTCTTGTTTTCTTTATTAATTCGCTGAGAATTTGTTTTTTTTTTTTGTTAGAATCTGAATTAATGTTAAAGACTTATTGATTCTTTATTGTAGCATGTACTTTTTTTTTTTTGTAAAAGATTGTTATTTTCGGTTCAAGCCAATAATTTTGAAGTCATGATGCACTTGTGGAGGACAGAGCTCTAAATTTTTCTGAACTTCCTCTGTCAGAAAGCAGAAAAGCCTTTGGGAGGATTGTGTAGATACAAGTCAATATGAGTGTGTCAGAATTTCTTGTATCATGTACTTGTTTTAGCAATACCAGGTTTGCAGTCCATTTGTTTTCCTAGATGTTTTCAAGATAATAAGTAGTCTAATTTTCAGTAAATTATTTAAGTGTGTTCGTTTATGATTATGTGAGTATTCGTATTGTGGATTTTGATAAGTTAGTGGAACCAGAATGTTTACCACAAGATTAACTTCTCCGCTGCTGAAGACAGAAAGGTTCATGTTAATTTTAGGTGCCTGCCTGTTTATCAAAATGGGAAAAAGTGTGAGAATGATATTGACTTCAGCCTAAAAATGTTGTATTTGGGTCCCTGCTTCATAAGTTCATAATAGAAAACAAAACAGAAGAACACACCAACAAAGATGATTAATCAATCATGTGCCTTAATTAATGATAAGCTTTGTACATGATTTAATGGATCTAAGCAATCTAACTTTTTTCTGATTATGTGATACCATATATTTCTTTAAATGTTCATCAATTGTGAAGTGAGAATTTATTAAAATAATATTTGTAGGATTTGCAGTTTGTGTCATTATCTTGAAAATGAGATTCAGATATATGCATTAGAAAAGTTTCAGAAGTTCACTTTAACCTCTGAAATCAAGGTATATGTGGCATGTACATTACCATTGCAGTCTGCTGTGATATCTTTATGAAACTTTCAAATATTTTTTGACTTCTGGATTTTTTTTAAAAAAATCCTTACTTAAACTAGACTTAGACATTTTAATGTGTCTGTAATGTACCAGCAAATTATATACTTCAGTTCTTAAAACATATATGTGAGAAGTTATAATCTTGGATCTGTGATGTTTACCTGTTTTGTTTTTTTTTCTTTTCCTTTTGTTATAGGATGAAGTACATGAGAGGGATAGGTTCAGTGACTTCTTGTTAATAAAACTGAGAGATGTGTTGCAAAAACAGACTAATTTAAAACTAATTATTTCTAGTGCTGCTCTAGATGCAAATCTCTTTATTAGGTATTTTGGAAGTTGCCCAGTAATACATAGTAAGTATTTACATAAACTCTTAAATCTGAGTATACGTTCCGCAGGACTTACAGATCTTATTAAACTGTACCAAACCATTCTGAGTAAGGAAACAAGATAAATACACTGAGAGTTCCAGCAGTGCTTGTTCTTTGTTTATTCATTTTTGTTGTTTCCTAACTATTTGCACCTACTTCAGAGTGAAGTGTTTTATCATAGGGAGTTCTGTAGGTGCAGGAATGTCCTGGCCCTTGCCATGTTCAATTCAAGAAGCAGGAAAAGGTTGTTAAAAGTGCTGATCTCCATGGTGATATAGACCCTAGGGTCTACAAGAGTGTTATATATATTAATTCATTCCAGTAGATTCTAGTTCTTCAGGCCTCACAGGGACTGCTACTGGTTACTGGATGAAACACAGATAGCTGCACCTGGTCACTTCAGAAATGCAGTCCTAGGCAAACTGGGTTTTCATGTTTTAATCACATGATTCTTTATTTTAAGGGAAATTATTAGCTGTTAATCTAGGTAAACATTGAGAAAAGTCATGGCAATTTATGTTAATTTATGTTCAGGCTCAGTAATCTGCAGTTAGATTACATTCAGATGCAAAGAAAAGTTATCAC